>NW_022631032.1:78806-678806 GCF_010015895.1 Lontra canadensis | reverse complement strand
GATTCAGCTGTGGAGGGGGAGGAAAGATTCAGTTTGCCCTCAGAATTCTGTCAATCTGTCTCCTTCTCTCTCTCCCTCTCTCTCTCTCCATACCCACCGCCCCACTTTGTCACCCCAGTTCATTTCTGCCTTGAAACAGCTCCCCCCATCCCAGCTCAGAGCATTCTTTCTCCTTGCATTTGGAGGTTTGGGGACTTTGGGCTGCCCCTGGGTTCCTAATTCAGGACTCCTCTTTCCCGCCTTCACCCCTCCTGAATTCCATATTTGAACTCTCTTGGGGACAGAGAAGAGTGAGGCTGAGAGTGGGCTTCCCATAGACCTGAAGGGAAAGGTGACAGTTCCTATGGGAGGTGGCAAGTCTCCAGGTCAGGCTGGGGATGGTGCGGGCCCTGCACTCCAGCAGAAGCCCAGGCCTGCCTGCCTGTTCTGCCCACGGCCTGGGAGCTTGCCCAGTCTCCCTTGAGGTAGGGACTCCAGCTCTGAGCCTCTCTGTTAGACGCCATAGCAGGCTCTCCCAGTTCTAAGCAAATAAAAAGCCACAGGGATGGCAAAGAAAGTGACTTGGAGATGGTGGAGGAATGCCAGCTGCTGGCATTTCTGAACCCTGAGACCCAAAGTACTCAGCAACCCTCCCTCCGGCAAGCCCTGGGCCTTCTCCCACCCCCCACACTGCGTCTCTCTGCTGCTTGAATCTGCCGCCAGAGGCCCACTGCCACCTGGTCACTTGCCCACCAATGACCACATACGCCCTTCCACTTCTTGGGGTCACTTGCCTCCTCTGTGGGCCCATCAATGCACCCAAGTATAGCTGAGTGAAAAGAGAAATATAGAGAGAAAAAGAGAGGGCATTCCTGTTCACTGAGGGGTTGTGGTGTGAGGGAGGTGCCGTCTTGAACTTCAGTCTGGAAGGTTGAGTCTGCAGTGTGCTAGGACACCCTGTGCAGCGACTCCCCTCACCCTTCCATCCAGGTAATCTGGCAAACATCCAGAAAATGGGTGCTGCTGCAAGAGGGCCCAGCAGGGTGGCCAGAGCCCTCCCCAGAGCCTCCTGGGTCCGGTGTCCTGGACATCCTCCCTGCCTCCCCTTCCTCCTTCCCACTTAGCTCACTTGAGTCAGGAAGGCATAGATTCGGGGCCTGATCTAGTGCCCAGCACACATCAGGGGCTAAACATATTAGTTGAATGAACAAGGGAATGAGTGAATGATGAAAACATGAACCAACTAGAGAGGGGGAATAACGCGAGACGGTAGGTGGAAATCAGGAGGGTCAGAGCCTGGGGATGAGGGCGGGAGGTGAGAGGTTGAAAGGGAGTTCTGTGTTCTGGGGCAGATAATGTGCACTTGGAGTTCACGAGTCACACCCAGCTAACTGTGACACTGACATAAATAGTTCCACAGCTCACACTGTCGGCAAGCACAGACCCCCCATTCGGCAATAGGCGTATTGGGACAGTAATTCAGGAGATTCTGTCTCAAAGCTGGAGGACCCCGGGACCATGGGATCCCACCCTCTTAAATAACAAGAAACGAGTTAAAGGCAGGTGAGTGACATTGCCAAGGTCATTCCGAGTTGGAGCAGGGCCCATACCATCTCCAGGTCACGTTCTTCTGGCTCCACCTGTCCTCCTCCAGGGGATTTGAAGAGGCAGCTTTTCCTGGACAACATTGATTGATGGTTGTGACTCATAAGCACATGGAACCAGTCAGACCTGGCCTTTCTCTGCCCTCCCTTTTGAAATCACCTCCAGCCCCGGAGCCTCCTGTAACCTCTTCTCTACTTCGCTGGCTGCTCTCACCTACCAAGCTGCCTGCAATTCCCAGGCTTTCAAAAAAGAAGCACACATTTCCCTTGAATCACCTGAGGGGGACTTTTATGTGAAATTCTTTGTTGGGGCACCTGGGTGGCTCAGTTCTTAAGCGTTTGCCTTCAGCTCAGATCATGATCCCAGGGTCCTGGGTTGAGCCCCACATCAAGCTCCCTGCTCAGCCAGAAACCTGCTTCTCCTTCTCCCATTCCCCTTGCTTGTGTTCCCTCTCTAGCTGTCTTTCTCTCTGTCAAATAAATGGATAAAATCTTAAAAAAAAAAAAAAGTGAAAGAAAGAAAGAAAAAGGAAAAAAAAAAAACCTAAAAAAAAAAAAAAAGAAATTCTTTGTTGATACCTAAATTCCCCAGCAATTGAGAGTGTCTCACTCATCTGTTTCTCTACAGAGACAGCACATAGTAGGTGCTCAGTCAGAGTGTGCTGTTGGGAGGAGGTGGGGAAGGACGGAGACCAGAACTCTAGGCAACCTGGGGAGTCATGAGTTTTGAGCTTTGTTAGTGGGTCTTCTCAGCAAAGCCCTGCCCCTATGGTGTGGCCTGGAGTAATGCCTTTCTGTGCCTGTTAGACAAGCAATAAGTGTTTGCTCTTAGACATGCATTTATACTCAAATATATGCAAAGGATTGAACTCGGCTCCCAAAGCAAGTTAAAATCAAACCAGATCAAGTTGGTAGGGAAGAGTTCGGTAATGGAGACTGTTGCTGGCGCAGGCTTGTGATCCCCTTGCCTTTGCACATGAATTTCCAGAGATGCAAGTACAGGCTTCCTTCAGTAGCAATTTATGACTCAGTTCACTTCCAGTCTAATTCCGGAGTTGGTATCTCACGGCCATGACTAGTCAGGAGCAGCTGTGGGATGGGTACTGGCAGAGGACACATCATGTGAATTTTGTTTTGATGGCTCTTTTGGAGTGGAGTCTGCAAAATTACATATTCAGTTACTTAAATGTTTCAATCAAGGGGGAAAAGAAAAACACAAGGAATGGCTTTCAACCGTACTTCAAAGATGGCAGCATTTTTAAGGTCATAACCAAAGTCAAGGAGGAGTTTAGAGATTCCCAGCCTGGACTTGTCATAACCCATAGTGTTTCTTGTAATTTTGATGTCAGAGGTTGTTCAAAATACAATGACGTATACTTTAGCCTCAAAATTCACACACACACACGCACACCATATGATGCTTCATTATGTATATTTGCCATGGAACACTTTTGCTAAGAGTTGGATTGTGGGACGAGCACAAGCAAGAAATCAAGCAGCAAGCAGGCAACTCATATCCACACGCGGCAAAGTCACTGGAATTGCCTTTAAAAGAAAAAAAAATTTACAAAATATAAACTTTCAAAGAAGAAAAAAACACAAAACTTCGTACGGAGAGGGAAATTCTTATTAAAGGGGCATAATACATGGAAGCAAACCCTGAAAGCTGTCAATGTTTGACTACCATCGTTCCATGGTGGTTAGGGATATTTTGGAAAATAAAATAACTTTACTGTCATAAGTTACTGGAGCAAGTGTGTTGAAGTGGACCAAACTGGGCCCTGGGTTTTAACTGTATTAGGTAAAGGGCACAGCGGGAAATAAGGCTAACAGGAGGGGTGGGGCTGGTCTTTGAGGGGTCTTATAGGCCTTCTGAAGGAGTTTGAACCTCACAGGCAGGGAGAGCTATGGAAGATGTTGCAGGGTAGAGGGGAGAAGGTGGGTGTTGTGTTTAGCAGAACGTGTCAGTATCCTCATGGAGACAGATTGGCAGAGGGGGAGGCAAAAAGCCCAGTTCAGAGACTGTAGCATTAACTGATGTGTGAAATAGGGAAGACATCTGAGCTGGGGTAAAGATGATGGGCTAGCTGTGAGGGTATTTAGATAGAATTATCCAAGCTCTTGGTGGATGTGATAGCAGGTAGGCGTGAGGGAAAGAGAGGACTAAAAGACAGCTCTGAGCCCGGGGATCTGGGACGACGATGGTCATTAGATCCTCCAGTGTTCTTCTGGCTAGAATGGCAGCCACTGGCCACAGGTGTCTGTTGAGCCCCTGAAATATGGTCAGTCTCCACTGAAAGGAGCTGTCACTGTAGCATATACACATATTTCAAAGACTCTGTACCAAAAAGGAATGTAAAATACCCCATTAATCATATTGCATGTGGATTACATGTTGAAATATTTTGGGTATATCATAGGGTTAAATAAAATATTAAAATTTATTAGAGTTTTTAAAATATACTTTTAAATAATGTGGCTACTAGAAAATTTTAAATTGCCTCTGCTGCTGGCATGCGATCTCTCTTGGGCAATGCTGCTCCCATGGCTTCCCATTACCCCTTGATTCACATCCAAATTTCTCACCATGACTGTCAAGGCCCTCTGCGATCTGACCTCTGCCAGCCTTGCTGGCCTCAGCATGGGCCACACTCCCTTTGGTCAGTATGTTTCAGGCACGCTGGCCTTTCTGGTCTCCCAGCATGCCAGTGCTCTTCCCTGCCTCGAGGACTTGGCCCTGGCTGTGCCCCTGCCTGTACGTTCTCTCCCGAGATCTTAACCTGTTGGATCCTTTCACCATTCACACGCCATCAGCACAGACGTTGTCTTTTGAGAGTGCTTCTTTTGACCACAGCTGTTTCTAAAACAATTTTATCTCCTCCCTGCAATATCACGCTATCCTCTTGCCTTTTTATTTTCCTCAGAACACTTCATCTGTATGGAGATTACCTTGTTAATTGTTTTGTTTGATGCTTTCCTATCTCTTCCTGATTACTATTTAAACTCCTAGAAGGCGGGGAACCTGTCTTTGTCCCTTTTGTATTGTCAGTGCCTAGCACAGTGCCTGGGACATAACGGGTATACGTCAATATGGATGAAGGAATGAATGGAGAAATACAGAAACATTGAAAAGTGGAAGGTTTGGAGAATGTCTGAATTGTTATTTGCTGTGTAAAAACCCCATCCCTAAACTTAGTGGCTGGAGAATGGACACTGGCCGGCCGGGATGCTGAGAACAGAAGCTACATCTTACTGTCTGAATTAGCCTGACTTCATGCTCTTTCTCTGTCTTCATTAGCAGAACTTTAGTATTCCTCTTTGTTAGTATGACCCTAGTTCTCCAGGAGTCTCCTGCCCAGGGAAATGGTTCGATTGTTCATTAAAGGAATTTCCCTTCCACTATTCAAGGGAGATAGTGACAGACAATGTGTCCTAAAAATCCTCTGAATTGCTCAGCTGAAAATCCTTGCCTTGGGTTTCCAATAGTCTTGGATTGTCACGGGGTGATTCTTGCCCAATTCTAATTATATCCCCATATGGAAAGACTGCCTTAGACCAGGCTTCTAGTTATCAATAAATTCTGACCTTCTCTCCTGTCTTGGAGATGCTGACAAGGCTCTGCTAGGGGTTCTCCCTTACTACAGTAAGCAATGAATTTATCTTTGTCTTATCCACAGACTGTGTTCATTTTCCTTGGGGCCAGCTTTTTAGGCTTAACAGAACAACTGTCATCATGTGGGATGACGGGGCTCAGCTGGCCAGCTCTTCTTCTTCTTCTTTTTTTTTTTTTTAAGATTTTTATTTTATTTATTTGACAGACAGAGATCACAAGTAGGCAGAGAGGCAGGCAGAGAGAGAGGAGGAAGCGGGCTCTCTGCTCAACAGAGAGCCCGATGTGGGGCTCGATCCCAGGACCCTGGGATCATGACCTGAGCCGAAGGCAGAGGCTTTAACCCGCTGAGCCACCCAGGCGCCCTGGCCGGCTCTTCTGTTCCACATGTTGCGCTGCCGTTGTCTTAGGACTCCACCAGCTGAAACATCCAAGATGGCTGCCTGGAATGTCTGGTGCCTTGGTGGTGATGGCCGGAAGGCTGACCTCAGCCAGGATGCTGGGATGGCAGGACCTCTGTCTCTCTCTCCAGGTGGAGAGGTGTTGAGGTCTCTCCCTCTCCTGCGGCTGCCCTCTCCCACTCTCTCTCTCTCTCTCTCTCTCTCGATCAGTGTAGCTGAATTCTCACAATGGCAGCTCAGGGCTCCCCGGTGTACAAGAGCGAGGCTGCCAGTCCTTCTTAAGGCTTAGGCCTGGAACAGCAGCACCTCTACTACCTTCTTTTCATTGAAACGGTCACAGGGCCAGCATCAAGGGAAGGAGAAAAAACTCCACCTCTCAACTGCAGTCATGACATCTTGATCTCCCAGAGAGCTGAATTCAGAGACTTAGATGCTCATTAGTCATCACGACTGGGGAGAAGAGTGGAGCCAGAGGCTGAAGCAAGGCTGAGAAGATGGGGAGGCTTCTCCTCGATCCTCAAGGTGAAGCCCTGGGGCTGAGTCAATCCTGTCCTACAAGCAGAGGAGCCTAACAATGTTTCTGAGAAGCCACAGTATGCCAGGCACTCTCTGGGCTGATCTTAACAGACGGATGCGGAGAAAAGCATCTCATTGTCCCTGTGCGCCAGCCTTGCCGTGAGAGACCCAACAAAGACACTCAGGACTCCAGAAGATGGTAATTAAATGATGAGCTGAACTGTCCTGATTATTAGCATAGGGGGCATTCGGAAAGGAGAAATAGTTTCTCCAAGCTGTTGCTCAAGACTCGTTTTCTTAAAATAGAAACACCGGTTATAAAAGGAGCATACGTACTTTACAGAGTATTTGGAAAATGGGAAAAGGAATAACCTCACCAACCTGCTCCTTCCCTAACCCAGGTGCTTGGATAGTGCCTGCGTGCTCCCTCCCAGCCTTGTCCTGTGAGTGGGTGCAGTGCACATACCTGGGAACTGTTAAGGAACGGGTGGCTTTGGGGGGCTTGCTCAGAGGGATACAGAGAGGACTTCTCGGTCCTTTACAAAGGAACCCGCTGGGAGAAGTGGCTCCATCGGGGCTCTTCTCGGGTCTCCTGTCATTCATCAAACCAGGACAGCCAGAGTGAGTGGCAGGCGGGGTTCTTCTCAGGTGTCCTGTCATTCATCAAACCAGGATGGCCAGGGTGAGTGGCAGGCAAGGGCGATATGAAGAGTCTCCCAGGAACGCTGAGGAAGTCAGGGCTCGGTGGATCCCTGGTGTGGAGAACAGGTGCACGGGGGTCCAATGCTGTGCCTGGAGGTAGGAAAAAGAGGGACGGAAAGAGGCAAGAAAGGAGGGAGGACACACCAAGACAAAGGTTGCCTTGGGGTGCAGGGTAGGAGCAGTGTGAGCCCTCTCTGTGGCCCCGGGTGCCATGGTCAGCCATTCATAAGCCTTGCCTAGGCTGGCCGGAAGTAACATCTTCTGTCTTCACTGACTGGGTCCCCAAAATTGGGTTAGGCTTTTTGTTTGACTGACCTTCAGGGCTTCAGGAGTCACCTCCTCAGTGAGGCCTTCCCTGATTACCCATTCTAAATTAGACCCTAGCCCCACTTCAGTCCCCTTCAGCCCTGCGTCCTGTTTTAGTTTCCTCTTAGTATCTATCGTGAGCTGACATTCTCTCCTTCATTTCTTTCTTTCTTTTCTTTTTTATTGCCTTCTGCACGTGGAAATGGAATGTGTGCTGAGAGCCATGGCCTCCCTATCTTGTTCCTTGCAGAAACTCTGGTGCCTGGAACAGTGCCTGGTACAGAATAGGCAATGCGGTAACTCCTAGTGATTGCCTAGCCAGTCCCCACCGGGAGCTGCTCGGTTGGCCAGTGACCCATCCTGGGCAGGATGCCCCTCCCTGCGGGTACTGGGCCCCCAGCTGCAGGTGACCCGAACAAACACTAGCTTCTCCTCTAAAGAAACCCCTCAGGTAAGAGAGGCTCATTTTGATCTACCACAAAGCCAAATGCGAACCACTGGCAGCTCCAGGCAGGAGAGAAAAGCCAAACGTAGCATATCTAGAAAGTTAGCAACTGCTTCACCGCTAGGGAACATTCAGCTTACAGAGACCGTACATGAAAGAAGCATTTTTTTCTGGGGTGGCCTCATCTGTAGCTGGTGCTCTGGGATCATGTGTTACACCCTTCTGTGCCTTCCCCTCTGCTTTCTCTGGGTCCCGGTGTGACTCGTTCACCTATTGCAGGATGGCTTTATTTCAAAACAGCCATGAACGTAAGACCTTCAAAATTGGAAGGCTTTTCTTCCTTCTTAAAGTTGGAGATTTCCTTTCCCATTCCCTCTATAGAATTTTTGATTCTGAAAAATTCCTGGTGATGCATTTGTGTTGAGGATCATGAATCTTTCTGTTGAAACAACAACAACAACAACAACAACAACAACAACAACAACAACACCACAACAAGAAAACCCAACTTGCCTTTGATTGCATTTATTCTCTGACACCTGGGAGACGAGGGGAAGGAACCTGCAGTTCTTGTGCCTGAGAGATTTAAGTTATGTGTATTAAGGCAGCAAAGCAGGACTAAGGAGAACAGATTTCCAGCTGCTCTGACTTGGTTCACATTACATATGTAGCAAAAGTGATGGACCGTGGGGACTGAATGTAGGCTTCCCTTAGAAGTCAGCAGGGAAGGGGTACTTGGGCAACCACTGAGACAGGCGTTAGAGCAGGGCTCAGGCCCCTCCAGTGCTGCAGAGAATGAGGGAAGGCTAGCGCTCCAGCCAGAAGATGCGGGTTCCAGAGACCCCTCTCTGCTACTGTCTAGCTGCCTCCGGGCCAAACCAACTACTATCTTTGAGTCCTGCTTACGTCCGTGGATTGCTTGGGGATCAAATGAGGTGGTGTTTATGAAAGCATTTTGTCCTGCTTACGTCCGTGGATTGCTTGGGGATCAAATGAGGTGGTGTTTATGAAAGCATTTTGTGAACGTTGAAGTATTATTCAAACATTGGTTATTGTTTTTATTAATACCCAGCCCCTTACTATGCTGGAATACAGATTTCTGGATGTCTTCTGGGTGGCAGGCACTGTGCCATATGCTGAAAGTACAGAAAAATATGTTGTTTTTGCCTCTAAAAAACTTGCCCAGTCTGGGTTGGGGAGACAGAGAAACAGACACTCTAATCCAGTAGCATCAGTGCTGTGTTCGAGGCCCCAGGATGGGGCAGGAGGAAAGGGGTCCTGGCAGGGAACTGGAGGCATCTGGATGGGCTTTCAGAAGGAAGCAGGTGGAGCAAAATCTTGTGGGACCCATGGGGTAGCAGGTCCCTAGATGGAGAAGCGGAGGAGTCTGCTGCCCCAGCACAGGACAGCGTGCGTAAAGGGAAAGAAGCCAGAGGGAGCTTGGAGGGCACTGAAGCAGCCTGGCATGTGGGTGGTGCATGAATAGGATGCAGCTTCCTTAGGGTCAGTAAGGCAGGTGAATAGGCTGGGAGCAAATCATACAAGTTTTTCAGTCTCAGAGGCGATAGGAAGCCTCTGGAAGTTTTCTCCCATTGATGTGGTTGCTGGGATAGATGATGGGATATAGCTGATGGTTTTGAGAGGGAGCACGACTGAAGGCAAGGAGCTCAGGCTGGAGGAGGGCAAAGCAAAAGCCCAAAACTCCTGGTGACCCCTGACACTCAGGGAGGAGATGGGTAGGGCGGAGGAAGTCACGTTGAGCCTGGGAGGCAGAGATAGGCATGTCATAGGCACAGGGTTTGAGACATACTGACTGTCTGGTGGGCAGCAGGGCTCTGGTTTGGAGCTCAGGAGAGAATTCTAGATGGGAGATGGCAGATTTGATGGTCTTCGTGCAGATGCCAGTCACTGCCGTGGGTGGCCAAGCAACAAGGGAAACAGGACATGAATGGGGTTTTCAGGGGCAGTGACCTTAATGGGGTGAGTACAAGGAAAGAATCCAATGATGGATGTTGAGAAGTTGCTAGACAGGTTGGAAGAAGTTAGGAGGAAGATATGCCCCAGGGGCTAAGGAAGGAGGGAATTTCAAGGATGGAGTTTGCACCTGGTCGAAACCTCAGGAATGCTGACAGAGGAGAAGACAGAAAAGTGACTATCTGGCTTGTTCACTGAGTTTTGCCCTGGCCAGAAAATTCTGTGGAGAGGGGGACACAGAAGCCTGGCCGCGAAGGTGGCCATGAGAAGACTGAGACAGTGGGGGCCGCGAGGGACATGTCAGGATTTTCCTGGTGAGAAGGGAGAGAAGTTGCTGGTGGAGACAGCAGCATGCTTGAAGTTGGTTCTGTGGAGACTGTGGAGAAATAAATGTAATTCTAGGCTGTGGAGAAAAGTAAAAATAAGATAAGGGAGGTTGAAAGTCAGGAATAAAAGTAGATGTTTTGGTGGCCCACACCTTCCATGAAGGGGAAAGGGGTGGCATCACAGCCCATCTCTGAAAAAGGAGGGAGGAACAGCCAGGTGAAGGCGAGCTTGAGGGAGGTCAGGAGATGAGGAGGAACAGAGATTAAAGAGAACTGGATGCCACCAAGGACAGATCTTCACCCGAAGAAGGAGGAGCCATGGTTTGGCAAGGGTCTGGGGAGGCAGAGACTGTGTCCTCACTCATAGCCCATGGCATCCATGCTCCCTGACCCAGGTACAAACCCCGACTTCCGGGACCCCATTCCCCAGCCTGGGTGTGCACACTCCTCACCCCACCCCCCGACCCGACTTCCCCCCTACTGGCGCCCTGGGTGGGGGACATGAAGAGTCATTCATCCAGCAGGCTCACAACAAAGGGAGAACCAGACAATGAGGGGGTTCACACCCAGGCTGCGGGTAAAGGGGAATCCACTGAAAACAGAACAAGTTTCCAGGGAGTACAGTGGAGAGGCTGAGGGGGCTCCTGGCAAAGGAGAGAAAGCACAGAGTTGAGGCCGGGACCCCAGGCTGGAAGCCATGGGCTAACCCTAAAAGCTGGCTTTTAAAGAGGAAGCTGAATTCAGCCTGCCATCAGTTTAGACACTGATTGCCAGATTTCAAGATGATGGACTGTGGGAAAGGCAACTTCTCTTTTTTAAGCCAGTGTATGTTTAAATATGACTCTGGCCTGAGGTCTTTGTGACTTGGTGAGGCGAGAGCAACATTTTAAGTTATCCTTTTTGTTTTAAAGATTTTATTTATTTGTTTTCAGAGAGAGAGAGAGAGAGAGAGCACAAGCAGGCAGAGTGGCAGGCAGAGGAGAGAGAGAAGCAGGCTCCCCGCTGAGCAAGGAGCCAGATGCAGGACTCCATCCCAGGACCCTGGGATCATGACCTGAGCCGAAGGCAGACGCTTAACCCACTGAGCCACCCAGGTGTCCCTACGTTATCCTTTCTGAAAGGCTCCCAGCATTCAACTGCTTCAAAAATGCGTCTTCTGTGGCTGTTTTGAACCGACAATGAAATCTCAAACATATCACACAAAAGTAGTTTCAGGGTTCTCTAGAGGATCATATATTATGCAGCCCCTCCAACCTCGGCCTCCCCATCTTGCCTCTGCCCCTACCCCGAAACAGGAAAACAAAAATAGCACGAATGAGGCAGGGCTCAGGTTATGGGGGGAGGTCCCACGGATCTGCCTCTTGCTTTACGGGTGTTTGGACAGAACAGACCCAGGGAAGCCCCTTCTACCAGCCTCCTACCACCCTCCAACCTTTGTTCTAGATGCAACCTTCGGAGCCATCTTCCTGGCCACCCTCTGCCTCCAGGATGGCCAACACCCTCTTTTGAGCTTAGCTCCTTATTACAGATCCACCAGATCTCCCAGATTCGTGAGAATTATTCCACTAAGGTGGAGGCTGCTGTTGGCCCTGCTCAACATCCATCCGCGGGGTCCTACCCCTCCCTCTGTCTGGGCTCCTATTTCCACAACCACAGTGTGGCTCTGGAGGGCGTGGCCCAGGAGAAGCACTAGGGCACTGAGCTTCTCTTGCAGGTGCAAAACCAGTCCAGTGGCAGGGCCCTCTTCTAGGACGTGCAGAAGCAGATGAGTGGGGGAGGGGGGGGAACCCTGGATGCCATGGAAGGCGCCCTAGTTCCAGAGAAGAGCCTGGGCCGGTCCCTTTGGAATCTGCCTGCTCTGGGTTCTGCCCGCTCAGGCCCCCACCTCTGTGACTTCCTGGAGAGCCACTTCCTAGATGAGGAGGTGAGAGTCAGCAAGTAGATGGGCAGCCACCCACCTAGGAGCCTCCAGAGCCCAGCAGCCTTCCAGGGGCCCCTCTGGCCTCTCCCTGGTCCCAGGGATTGTGCCTGAGCATCTCTCTGCAACCACTAGGCAGCTTTTTAACTGCCCTGGAGCTCTCTCCCGAGCCTGGATCAAATGGACCACAATAAAGCTTTTTGCTGCCAAAAAACCAAAAAACAAAAAAGCACACAAATGAGTCTTTAGTTCGGATTTTGTTTTGTTTTGTTTTTGAGTCTTGCTCTCTTCTGCTAGGCATTAATGGCCAATTCTCCAGTTACCTTGTTATGTAGAGTTTCAAGGGAAATATCTGTGTGATATCTGCAAGATTCTGTTGGTTTGTTTTTTAATATTTTATTTATTTGAGAGAGAGAGAGCGCATGCGCACAAGCGGGGGGAGGAGCAAAGGGAGAGGGGGAAGCAGACTCCCCTGCTTCTCTCATGCGAGGGAGCCTGACATGGACTCAATCTCAGGACTTCAGGACCATGACCCCAGCTGAAGGCAGATGCTTAAATGGCTGAGCCACCCAGGCGCCCCTTTTAAAGATTCAATTTGTATAAAAATAATCAGGAGGTCCTAATTATGGAACAGAACACAAGAAAGAAGAACTTTGCATGTTCAAGAGTATTTGTTCTTTACAAATCTGGGATGTAGGAAGACTTCCTTTACATTTTGTATCCCGTCCCTGAGCCCACATATCTATTGGGCATTCCCTTAAATGAAGAAATGCCCTCACCACTTTCCCACTTAACTTTGACTCCTCAACGTCATATATGGCAGTTGCTTTTGAAACTAATTTGACATTGCCTTTGCCCTCTCCGGGCCCTGTTTTTTCTTTCTTTTTTTTTTTTTTTTCTCCTGGCCTTGTTAAGGAATGGTATTCCTGTTATATATTTTGATGCCATAAGGACAGATTTTTATGGCTAAGGGGGGAAGGCTCATAGAAGAGAAACTATGGAGCAGGAAACATGACATTTTGGGTGCTGGGGTTTGTCCACGCCAGTGTTTCTCTAGGCAGGAGTTTTCTGTGAGCTGGACTTACAAAGGTCAGGTCTCATGCTTATGAGTAAATAAGGGAAATGAATCTAACATGAAAACAGATCACATTTGTGAATAATGAAATAGTAAACTACAAATAGTATTCCTTAAATAACATTGCTCTCATTGAGTGATACTTGCAATTTTAAAGGAAAAAAAAAAATGCATCAATCTCTGTTTGCCCAAAGGCAGACTACAACTCAAACATATCCAGACATAGACTAGCTACAGTAAGGCCTTATTATTAATTTAGGCTACAATTATTTACTTGGGTTGCAATCAGAGCTCTTTTTCTTACTCCAAAGAAAGATTTATACGGTTTGCTTTTGAACAATGCAGGAACTGTAGCATGGATCTCTCCCATCCTCAAATCTGCATATAATTTTTGACTGCCAAAAGTTTATCTCCTAATAAACTACTAATGAAGTGTTGATCAGAAACCTTAGTGATAACCTAAACAATTAACACATATTTTGTATGTTACGTGTATTACATACTGTATTCTTATGGTAAACCACAGAAAAGAAAATGTTATGAAGAAAATAATAAGGAAGAGAAAATATATTTTATAGTACTGTACTGTATTTACTGAAAAAAAAAAGTCCTCATACAAGGGGAGATGCAGAGGTCAAACCTGCATTCTTCAAGGGTCACCTATTTTATAAATAATATTGCAAAAGCCATGTTTAACCGGTTTAGGAGAATACGTTCTTTAAATGACTTTCTTCGTTTTATAAGAGCAAGTGCTTTTGTAAGCTATGAATTCAGACTCACTACAAGTATTTACAAAATTTACTGCTCTCCCTATTGGATTTTTAAAATTTAGATTTTTCCCTAATTCAGACTGACATTCTTGTTTAATGAGACTAATTCAGTAAGTTTATTTATTCCAGTAAGTGTACTAGTGGAAAAATTCTAGCCAGTTGGGGAACTATGTTTCCTAAATGGAAGGAGTCCTGATAAACAACAGATCACGTTCTTTTTTTTCAGAAAAGAAGTGGGGAAATGAGAAGGATGGGAAGCAATTTTTTAGGATCAAGAAGGAAAGTGGTGGTATTTTTAACTCTTGTTTTTCAGTTTTCCCAGTAAGATAACAAGATATTACAGTAAAGTATAGGGTCTTAGGAGCAGATATGTGAGCAAATCCCAGGAGATACCGTCTTCCTTTGATGTGCTGTGCTGTGAACATGATTCTCACCAACACGGCCCGGCTACAGAATCTAACGTGTGGTCTGTTTGCTTGCAACAGTGGAACTACAACGCCCATCTATTCGGGTCTGCATCCCCATCTTTCACTGCGGATGGAAATACTTGGTTGTAAAATCATTCCAGACCATGGTCGAAAGTTTTGCACTATGCCAGATACAGGTTCTCAGAGCCACAAAGCATGTGTCAAAATGTAGAGACACATGGAAGCAAGCTGAGGAAAGAGGGCATGGAGTTGAAAAGGACTTTATAGAGACTTCCGGTCTAAACTTCCCACCTTGTCGGGGAGGAAATGGAAGCCCAGAGACTATAGGGGACTCACTCAGCATTTCACAGGTAGTGGCCAATTTGGAACCCGGATTCCTTGAATTGTGTCCAGTTCTTTGACCATATCTCGTAGACTGTGCTCATTTGGAACATACTAATATCTTAAAAGGATTAATCTTCAAATTAACCATTTGACAATAGCTTTTCTTCTGTGGAATTTGACTAGTTACATACCATGCCTGCCGTGTCTGTGGTTACACAGATTCCCAGGTTAATCATAATTTGGAGGACCAAAAACTTGCCTGCTATGACATGTCCCCTTCTTTTGCACCAGCAAGGTGCACTACTCCTTTTTTATGGCACTTAACACAGACTAACTATTATTGTTATTAATTTTTTTTACTGGTTTGTCTCGCCTACTAGACCGTGAGCTTTGCAGCTGTAGAGCTCATGCCTTTCTTCAGCCTTTATTCCCGTAGTGCCTCATTCAGTAATTTTTTAAAAAGATTTTATTTATTTGACAGAGAGAGACCCAGAGAGAACACAAGCAGGGAGAGTGGGAGAGGGAGAAGCAGGCTTCCTGCTAAGCAGAGAGCCCTATGCGGGGGCTCGATCCCAGCACCCTGGGGTCATGACCTGAGCGCAAGGCAGAAGCTTAACCAACTGAGCCACGCAGGGGCCCCAGGAATTATTGAATGAGTACGTGAAATTCAAAAACTATGGAAGAAGCAGCAGGCCTTTCACATAGGGCCTGGTGCAATTAAAAGCGGCCCACTGGGCAAAGTTCAGGGTTGGCATCCTCGTTTGGTGAGCATCCCTCCCTCCCTGGCGTGGCTTTGACCATGCGTTGAGGTCTCCTGTGCCAAGAACCGTTCTAAATGCTTTACGTGCACTTACTTATTTTATCCTCACCACCTTATGAAATACTGCCCCTCTGAGCCCCAAGGTACAGACGAGGCTCAGAGTACTTAATTCGCCTTGGTCTTACAACCTAAGCAACCTGAAGCCAGACGCTATGCTTTAAACCCTCCGACTTCTGCAGTAAACCAAGGACTGAAGCAGACAGCTTGGTCCTCCCCCCTCCCCCACCCCCGGCCTCTAAGCCAAGTTATATATTTGAAAATTTAAATAGGACTACCATGGCAAACGTCCGGAAATTTCTCAAACTGGACCTAAATATTTACCCATCTCTGCCTCTTCGTTCACCTTCCTTATGCCTCCTTTCTCTTCCTGTTGATCTCATCTTTCAGCTCTCAGCTTCCAGTGCCAACTCCCTGAAAAACTTACCTAGTTTCCTCTCAAATCAGAATTAATCTCTCTGTTCTTAGGTGCCCTTTGTTTAAACTTCATTTTTGGCGCTTACCTCATCATACTTGGGATGAGTCACCTGAATGTTTGTCTGTCTTCCTAGCTAAACCAGAGCTCTGGGAGTTAGGGGCTGGGTGGAAGTTACTGCTATCTTCGCAACTCTTGCGGTGGGCCTGCTGGACACTTAGTAGGTGCTCAGGGTTTTTAGAAACGAGATTTTTTTTTTTTTTTTTTAGGAGTTCAGAGTTGCTGTGGGGCGGCTCTGTCTTTTTTGGGACGCCCGTGTGGGCCGAGATGCCCTTCCCCCCTATCCCCCGCCCCTCCTCCACCCCCTCCCTGCCCACTCCCGCCCTGGCTTGGCCTGACGCTTGGCAGGGCCTCGGGTGCCCTGACACTGGCCTCGGCCCAGTTTCCCCGGCTTCTAAATGCGGCCCGGAGCTACCGGGGGAACTGGAAAAACACTGGCAGGCCGCCCCACCCCCAGGCCCTGGCGGGGCCGGGCGGCCGCATTTCTGCGGCTGGGGCCTGCTGCTTGGGAGGCGCTGGGGCCCGGGGCGGGGGAAGCGGGGGAGGCGGCCGGGCGCGGGCGGCTGCCTGCCTGTCAGCGGGAGCGGGCGCGGGCTCGTGTGTCAGCGGCTCCCTCCTCCCTCTCCCCCTGCCGCCGCCCGCCCGCCCGCCCGCCGGGCCTCCCGGCCTCCCGCCGCCGCCGCCGCCCGCTCCCCCCGCGGCCTGGCAGGTTGCCGGCTGCACAGGCGGGGGTTCGCGCCGTTCTCACGACCTCTCAGGTTGCCTGAGCTCATCTGGGAGCTATTCATTTCCTGCCAGAAAGCAGCCAGGCCTGCTAAGCAAACCACCTTGGCCGCAGGGCCGCCGGGGCTGGCCCGGCGTGGCCGCCCTGGCCTGCTCCCGCCCGGGGCCGCGGGCCCCGGCGGCCTCCCTTGGAACCCCCGGGCCTCCCTGGCGGGCGCGCGGCGGGGGCAGCTCGGCGGCCCATCTGGTTGCACTTAGGAGCCGAGGAGGAAGCTAGCAGCGGGCTGTTACCGGCCAAGGGGTGTGGGAAAAGTTAATTGACTTTAATGACAGGTTTCCCGGGACGGTGGTGACGATGAGGGGGTCCAGTTTAACCCCTGGGTCCCCATTCCAGAAACACGTGGGGTGGAATGGGGCGCGAGGAGGGGGCGCGCCCCGGGGTCGCGCTTATTCATTAGAAAAGGCTCGCGTCTCCACCAGGGAGAGCTCCCCTTCCAGTTCACCGCCTTTCCCGCTCCGGATGCTGCCAGGGACCGCAGGGGGCCGGGGCCCTGGAGGGTCTCCATTGAGAGGATAATGCGCGTTGCAGCGGAGGCCGCCTGCCCGCATCCGGACGTGGAGCTGCGAGCTGGGCCTTATCTCTTGGAACCATCGGGACTGCCCCGGGCGGGAGAGAGGGGCCGCAGGGGTGTGCCTCGAGGTCGTAAAACTTGGCCAGGCGACGGGTGGGTGGGTGGGCAAGGTTGCCGTCGTCTTTGAAGCTTCGTCCCCCACCCCCTCCCCACCCGACCAATTACTCCAGAAACAGCCTGGGTGCAGGAGGACACAAGGTCTTCGAAATAAACCCACTCGTTTTATGGACTTGGCAATGTCCCAGATAAGGGAAATGACTCATCCAAAGTGACACAGTCAGTTTAGTGGGGTAGCTGGCACCAGAGCCTGAAAATTCCCATTGGGGCCCAAGATGTTACTCTTTCTCCCCATGTTGTACGGAAACAGATGCTTCATCTGAGTCTAGACCCAGATTCCAGGGGGAAAAAAAACCCCGATTTTCAGATTATCAAAAGAACAAATGTTTACCTCTTTTCCTTAAATATATTACTCCGTTCCCCCAAGAGATCTTCTTTTCCTTAAATTTCCCTCCCCCAAGAGATCTCTGTACTTTTGATGTTAATAAAAATTCACTTTTTCAGTCGTTCCCTTTAAATACATGGAAAGACAAAGAGATTTAAGTTGGTGTAGAGATTGCACTGGTGTGTGTGTGTGTGTGTGTGTGTGTGTGCCTTTTTAAAAAACATACAGGTATTTTTTATAAAAATGAGACCCTGATGCCTCCATTATTTATGCTGGGACAGTTAAGGACTTCTAGGGAGGCAGAGGAAAGGTTTGCCAAATGAAGCATTTAGGCTTGTGTTGGGTGTCTTCACAGAGCAATTGCTTTATGTTTGTGTTTAAACAAGAGGGAAATCATGCAAAAATGGTACAATAAAAAGGAGTGTATGTGTATATATTTGTGTATTTCTCCGGGGTGGGTATTGGACTCCTTTCACATAATGAGACAAGTAGGAGCCAAATTTTAAAAAGTATCTTTAAAACTCTCCCTCTGGGTCCGAAGCTGGGTCGAAGGTATTCGGGTAGAAAAGTGCTGTCTGCTAGCTCGATCATTCCTGTGATAGAGCGGCTATCCACACTGGCCTGTGGGAAAGGCCAGAGCAAGGCGGGGGAGAGGTAAAGCTTTTGAAACAAGACAGAAAATCGTTGGCTTTATCTTTGTTAGGAAGGCTTCAAAGATTGATTTCTCCCGCCTCATCCTTCTCCTCCCAGAAGCCATTCTAAAAGAAGGGGGATGAGAGGAGGCTGGCGGGAGGGGCCGGGCGGGGAGGAGGACTGGCCGGCGGTGGGGGAGGAGGGCGCGCCCGCCAGACCCACAGCGCGGCTGATGTGTCTGGTCTCGCAGGGCTCGTGGTTTTCATTTCCCCAACACCTGGATGCAGTCAAACACCTGGCCAAATCTGACAAAATCTGACAAGCCTTTGTGATGGGATTTGGAAGAAATTCCCTGCAGATCCTGGCACAGTTTAAAGCTGTCCGCTTTGAGTTAGGACTTGTTAAGGAGGGTTATGTGAGCTGAAACCCGAGACAACCCTTTTGCTTCTATCTGGAGCCCACATCTTGCCTGGAAATGGGGCATGACCAAGCGAAGGGGTCGCTTGCTGTTTGTATTAAAGGGAAGATGGCCTGTGTGCCTGCCAGCGCGGCCCCCACATGCTTTCTCTATTAGAGCCAAGCGCAGAAACTTATCAAAAACATATGTCTGGTGTTAATCATCTGGACTTGGGCTCCACTTGGGAGTCTAACTAGCTGTCCCTTGGCAGAAGGAATCTGTTGACCTTCTCAGCTTGCTTGAAGAGGGTGCAGAGAGGCATTTTCAAACTTTTGGATGCTGGTACAAGGGAATGCCTAGCTGCACCTTAGTATTCACTAATTAAACAGGCTCCAACACTGGAAGGCTAGAGGCTGCCTGAATCCATTTACTTTGGACAGACACAGTGCCAACGAGGGTCTTCCTTAATGGGAGGTGAGCACGCATTACTCTATTAACTTCATGGCTTCAGCCGGGTTCAACCTTCCTCAGAAGGAGCTAGTGGGAGAACCAGGACTAAATGATTTACCCAAACTGCAACAAAAAATTTTTTGAAATCCTTTAAGAGATAGACCACAAATTGATCAGAGTAGTCATATTAGATGGGTTCCTGCAAATTAAGTGTAATTTAGTTCACAGAGCGTTGGTAAAAGTTTTGATGGATTTTTAAAAATGTTCTTTTAATAACAAAGGAGCCAGTGACTGAATTTTCAAAATTACCTGTAATCCACATTCTGCCAAGAGCCTCCTCTTTTTTTTTTTAAAATATATTCTGAAATAATCAGCTCTAAGACATAGGAGCCTTCATTCTTTTTTCTTTTATTATATTTTCTCAAATAAACTTCCCAAAAGGAAGATATTTTAAGAGCATTTTCAAACATCTTTGGCATCACATAAAAAAGAAATCTCGTGTAAAAAACGAAATGTCATCTGAACTTTTATAATACAAAGGCGCAATCCAATATGAACATATAAAATATATACAAATATAGTGCATGGTCAGTCACTTAATACAGCTCTCTACAAAAAAGTAACTTTTTAGAAATTAAAAAAAACAAAATAACCACTTAATCACAAAAGTCCTCTTTTCTCCCAGTGTCCAAGTTCCTGTTGAGTGTCCCAAAGGAAGAGAGGTGGGTTGGGAGTTTGGGGGAGGGGTGACCTGAGCCCCTCAGTTCCGCCACGGCCTCCACATGGAGTCCGCCGTGAGCGAGGGGCCGCTGGAAGGCGACACTGCGTTCGGGCCCACGGAGGTCCCGCTGTTGCTGGTGTAGACTGGAATGACGGGGCCACTGTGAGCGAAGGCCCCGTTGGGGATGAGGAAGGCAAATTGGCCGTCCGGAGCCGGCACCACCTGGAAACCGCCGAACACTTTAGCAGCCTCTCCAGCGGGACTGCCCAGCTTGCAGGGCGCGCCGCCGGGAGGGGGCGCCGCGCCCCCGGGGATGGGCACGAGCGGCGGTGGCGGCGCGAACGGCGCGTGCTGCGGCCCGCCGGGTCCCGGCGGGGGCGGCGGCGGCGGCGCCTGCAAGGCGGGGTGCGGCTGCCCCGGGTAGGTCATGGCGTTGATCTGGGTCATGCAGTTGGCCAGGTGGCCGAGCAGCCGGGTGCGCACCTCAGTGTTAACGCCCTCGCACGTGGACAGGAAGCGGGTCACCTCGTTCATGCACTCGCTGAAGCCTGCGCGGTACTTCCCCAGCACGCTCGGGTCTGTGCTAAGCGCGGCTGCGGGCCAGAAGCAGACAGACGGGTCACCCAGTGGCCCTGGCCCCGAGGCCACCGCCTCCGCCCTGGGAGGTCCCCGCGGCGCTCCTCCCTGACCACCCGCCCGCGGAACAGCTCCCGGCTGGCGTTGGGGGTAGGGTGGTGGTTTAGAAAAACCTTCCACCTCTCAACACTAGCTTGGCAGCCGGAGTCGAGACGGTTCCTCTCCATTCTCCGCAGCTCTATTTTAACCCATTCAACCTCACATCTGCCCTCACAGTCCTCGCGCGCGTAGTGACCTTGGGCAATGCCCTTCCCCCGCTTCCCCGCCACCCGGACCTCATTTCCCCTACTCTAATGGGGGAAGCGGGGAGTGCTAAACCAGGTGACCCCTAGGTTCCACGCAGCTCAAAACCGCCTCGGTTCTGAGTCTTTTCGTCCCCACCCGCTTCCCCCGACTGCCAAGCCGCCCGCCACCCTCGCCGC
Organism: Lontra canadensis; assembly: GCF_010015895.1. NCBI lineage: Eukaryota > Metazoa > Chordata > Mammalia > Carnivora > Mustelidae > Lontra > Lontra canadensis. The sequence continues at coordinate 658,080 of NW_022631032.1, read as the reverse complement.
TACAACCTCTCTCCCTCCCTTTCCGGAACAGTAACAACTTGGAGTTGTGGCTATAAATAAGCCCCAGACCGTGGGAACGCAAGAGTGAGCCAAGGCAGTAAAATGTAGCTGAATGCCTCTCACAACCACGGGCGGAAGTCTGGAAGAAATCACCGCGGGGCGAAGGGGACGCCCGCAGAGAGGGACGCGGCAAGCCGCCCTCACCCGTCATCTGCGCCCGCTGCAGGTTCCGGAGGTGCTTCACTGTCATTTCCAGAATGTCCGCCTTCTCCAGCTTGGAATGCCGCGAGCTCTGCACAGAAGAGGCAAGGCACTGAAGTGAGAGCCCCGCCAGCGGCCTCGGAGTCTGGGGTCCCTCCCCTTCACCTCCCGGCCGCGGCGCCGACATCCCCAGACCCTGGAGGGGGCTCGGCCCTCTGGCCTCAGAGAACGCAGTGCAGGCGGGGACCATCCCGCCAGTTGGGGGTGGGGGTGGGTCACGTTTTGTACATGAGAAATGGTATTTCATTTTTAATTAAAAAAAAAAAAAGGCATCATTACCCACTTACATCTTTCTTAAGAGCATCCAAAATCAGTGTTTTCAGCTGGCTCAGACTTTCATTTATTCTTGCTCTTCGTCTTTTCTCCATGATAGGCTTTGAGGACTGTAAGGGAAAAAAAAAAAAAAAAAGAGCCCTGAGTTCCCATGGGATATGCCATTTCACCCCGGGTTTCAAGGGAGAAGGGAGCCCCCCCAACCCCGACTTAATTTCTTAGGGCTGCAGAGAGAGAGTGGTACTGCCCTTACCTTTCTGTGCTCAGATGCTGTCTTTGGTTTATCCGGTGTCGTGTTGACACTGGCTGGGGTAGCAGCCACCGGGGACGAGGAATTTTTCTCCATTATATCAGCTGGCATTTTCTGTTGCTTTTTTTTTTTTTTAATCCCTAGAGAATTTTATTTTTGGAGTCCTTCACACAAAAAATTGTTTTGTTTATGTCCCTTTCACTTGAGACTCTCACAAAACTACTGAGCAAGTGCTGAGGGTTTACTATAATATCTTATGGCTACTTGGTGACCGGTAGCGCTATTCCAGGACCAAGGAGAGAGGTAGACGGGGGATTCCACTGTTATCTGCACCAGCTCCGGATCCTGTGTGATCCCCAGGCCCTGGCGGCCTCTATATATATCTGGGACTGCACGCGAACGGCTCGTGTGAAACTTCCCAAACTTTCTTTCCCACAGTAACTTTCAGCCAATGGGAGGAGGAGACACGCGGCACAGCTCGTGGACCGCGCCCCCCCATTGGCCGCCAGGCACAAGGCCTGGCGGCCAATGGCGCGCGCCTGAGCCCGGGGCACCGGAGGCTACAACGTCAATCAAAAGGATTTTAACCCTTTGCTATTCTTCCTGCTGGGCTTTGCTTTAGAGAGGATTTTTCCGCAGGTTTTGTCCCAGTCTAGTTTATTTCTTTTGGGGCCAGGTTCTTTGCTCTTTATTTCCTTTCACATGTGTAATAGAGCTGCTTTGACACTAATAAGAAGTTCATTTGAAATATATATATATATAAAGACTTAGAAGGACAGGGATAAAAGAGGAGAACGTGTGCAAGGGTTTGAGTTAGCGAAACATCTAAGTGATTTCCCGCTCAGACACTATACACTGGGAGAAGGAGGATAATGGAAAGAGATCATGCAGAAAAGGGACGCCAAAAAAAAAAATATATTTTTTTACATGCAGAAAAAGGAAAAAAAAATGCCTCCCACCATACATTTACGAATTTTCAGAGCAAGGGTTTTTTTTTTTTTTGGTTTTTTTTTTGTTGTTGTTGTTGTTGTTTTAAAATCCGCCCCCCCCCCGCCCGTCCCTCATTCCTCTTCTGGATTTGGGGCCTTGGATCCTGCGATTCCCCAGGAAACAATCAGAATAATTTCCAACTGGGCAGAAAGGAAATGGAATTTCAAATGAAAGATGAACAAGAGGAGCTTTGATGGCAAAGCCTCAGGGACGCGCGCGCGCCCTCGCCATCCTTTTCCTTTCCACCCACAGACTCTGGGTTCTGCGGCCCATTGAGGTGGTGGGCCGGGCGGCAACCTCTCCCCTCCTTCTCGCCCCGCGGGCGGCCGGGGCCGCCTCTGCTCCCGGCGCGCGCGGGCCCTTTAAGAGCTACACCAGCGGAGCTGCAGTTTGACATCAGTCGGTCGGCGAGGGCGCGCCTGGAGCCGGAGCACGTGCCAGGATGTTTTATTGCCGCCGCGGCTGCGGCCGGGCCGGGAGGATGTGTGTGTGCGTGCGTGTGTGAGTGTGTGTGCGCGCGCCCCGGGGGCAGGGAGGCGGGGGGTGGCGGCGGGCGGCGGAGCGCGGGGGCTGGTTCTTGGTCCCCGGGAGAAGCCAAGAAGGTAAATAGCAGCTGCTGTGCTCGAGCCTGGGAAAACCCCGCCCCCTGCGCCTGGCCGGGGCTCATTGGCGCGCGCTGCGTGTGGGGTGTGTGTGTGTGTGTCCGGGGCCCCCTCCTCCGGCCCCCGCCGGGCCAGGAATCCGAGGGGGCGGCGGGCTGGGAGCCGAGCCCCGGCGCTTACCACCACCCCCCGCCTTTCCCCGGCCAAGGTCAGCCCTTCCGGGCGGGGAGCGCACGCCCTGGGGTGGATAGTAGGGAATTATTCCAACCCCCCACTCCACCCCTGATTTCGGGCTTGGGGTTTTAACTCGGCCGAAAGCCTCACTAGCAACAGCCCGGGGGAGGGGTGGGGGCATTCTTGTTTGCTCCTTGCCCGGGCCCTCCCTCCCTCCTCCCGCGGGGCCCCCGGCGCCCGCCGCGGTCACGAGATGCCTGACCGCACTTAGGAAGCGGCCGGGTCAGCCTCCTGCCTCCGCTCGGCGGCTGCGGTTAAAGCGGCTTCGCGCCGCCCGCCCCTTCCCCGGGTCCAGGGCGGCCGGGCAGCTCCCCCTCGCTGCGCCCGGGCGGCCGCCGGCGGGCGGCCGGGAGGAGGCGGGCGGCGCAGGCGGCTGCGTGCTGCCGGCTGGCCGGGCCGCGCGCCGGGAGGAGCCGCCGCCGCCGCCGCCGGGTGCCACGTGGCGGGCGCCGGGCCGGGAGCGCCAGGGCTCTGGCGGCGGCCTCCCTGGGGGATTTGCCGCGCGGGGCGGGCGACGCGCACTGCCCTGGCCGGCGGGCCGCCACCGCCGCCTCCCGCCCGCCAGCGCGGGTCGCCGGCCCCCGCGCCCCCCCCCTCCACCCTTCCCGCCGCCCGGGAGCTCGGCGCGCTGCTCTGGAGGCTTGGGGCAGCCCGGGAGCCCAGCGTCTTGTTTGATGTCCCGCTCCGCCCCCCCCCCGCACCCCCCCCGCCCCGCGGCCGGGGCCCCACCCCCACCCCCCGCTCATCCTCTCCGGCCCCCCCCCCCCCCCCCCCCCCCCCCGCCTTCCCAGCCCTCCCAGCCCTTCTCCAAGCTTGGAGGCCGCCAGAGGCCTGGCACACATTTCTCAGACACTTCATTCCTTCCTTCCTCCGAGCTCCCCACTGAGATAATGTTGTAAATGGTTCCACCAGATCTTGTCCGGATGAGATTCAGCGGTTCCTGACTCGGGGTAACCTTGGGCAAGCCCCTCTAGTTCTTTCATTCTGTACCGCACGCTCTGTGCCAGACACTGTGTTAAACCCTGGGATTACCAAGATGAGAGATACAGTGGCAGTCTGCAAGGAGTTTACAGTCTACTGGAGGCAGACAGACCCTGATTTTCTGATGGATGACCGGGCATTCCTCCATTAGTCCTCTCCCTTAGGGCTTAGATGATGGCGTGAGCGATCAGGAGAAACTAAAGGAAGCACTAAACCACACTTGTATGGGCAACACTCTTGCCCGACTATGCGGGGGTGGGAGGGGGGAATGCAGGGATGAATGAAATGGTTATTACCCTCAGGAAGCCTACAGCAGATACTAGACTCAGGAGTGCAGCTGACCTCTGTTTCCCAGTGTATTCCTCTGGTCGGTTCAAGAGAAACATCTGTGTGTCTAGATAGAAGTAAAATGCTGTGGCGGTTTAGGATCGTTAAATTACTAAGAAGTGGGGGTATCCTGGAACACTTCTGGGAGGAAATGGTGTGTGCTTTGTATCTTGAAAAATAGGTAGGATCGGGGCACTGGAAATAGGAGTCATGGGGCAGGGGGGAATGGGAGTACCCATAGCATTAAAGGCCTACAGCCTGGATCTTGAGGTCCTGCTTCAGGGAGCATGGTCTGGAGTCCAGGGTGGATGACAGGCAGGAATGTAAGAAGAAACTGAAGGAGGAGGCTTGCAGCCAAATCACAAGACCCTTAAACTTCTCGCTAAAGGACTTTAGCCTTATCTTCAGACAATGGAGAGCTGTGAAATGCTCTTGAATAGAGCACGGACAGCAAGGTTTTCTCCTTTAGAATGATGGCTCTGGCAAAAGTGTGGAGAGTGGATTGCAGAATTTAGAAGCAGAGAGCCCAGCTGGGAGGATTCAAGCAGTGAAGGAGGTTCCTAAGTGCCAGGTGTAGACTGTCACCGGGAAGCACCTGCCTAGAACCAGCTCACCTGGGCATTGACTGCACACTGTCCAGTGACCCAAGTTCAGCAGAAACCTGTCCACCCTTTCACGCCACATTCCCCACGACGTGGAGTCTCACTAAAGACTCATTGGACTCTGACCGACTGTACCTTCCAAGCATCATTTCCATCTTGCAGGACAGCCCTCAAGTCTGCAGCCAAACCTTTACCTCATTGCAGGCTTGGTTTACTCACTCTTGCCCCTCGGGCTACTCTCTGGGATTTTGGTGTGTTTTCTTAGCACACTGCCGAGTGGGCTGTGCCCTATCATGTTCTGAAGAAACGATGAACAATGTCTCCTTTGTTGACCTGCACCCTGGGCCAATGGCACAGAACTTTTCTTTCTTACTTTAAACAGATGGAAAGGTGGTGATGACAGAAAATTGTCTGTTGCTTTTGGGGCAGGGGAGGAAAAAGTGGAGTCTTCTGTGTATTTGAAATCCTCTTGGTGAAAGGTGACGAGCCTCCCAAGTCACCCTCCTTTCTTGCCATGCAAACTTTGCAAGCTTCTTAAAATGCTCTACTCAGCATCTGACTTTTAAAAAACTGCATAAATACTCTGACCCAGATTCTTCCAAGGAACTAAACCCTTCCCAGGGAAGCATGTTAACCCTTCCAGATACCCTCCCCCAAGCCTGTGAGAGCCTGTGACTTCCTCCAGTAAGTTCTGCTATGACATTGTGGTCTGCTGTCTGGCCCTAAGGAACTAGCTGGGTGTGCCACCCCCTGTCCCTTCTAGCCTGAATCATTTTTTGTCTCTGCCTCTGTCATCTCGGGATTTGTCACCCTGAAGGTGCATGGGGAATGCTGATTATAGTCAGGTTAGGGTCTCACTGCTGGACCTGAGGCAGCTCTCATAGGTCAAATAGTTAATCAGCAACTCTTTATTGCCACTTTAGGAATGCTTAGACTGGTAGAATGAGCAAGTAACTTAAACACAGACACACACACACACACACACACACACACACACACACATTTCTGGAGAGACAGAGGGGTCAGTCAAGTAACCAGAAATGTGCCATGAATTTGTCTCTGGGCTGAACAGACAAACAAAAAACCCAAACCCACGAAATCTCTGGCCCTCCTCCCTAACCATTCAAGAAGAAAATTTCTTTGCGAAGGTACTTATACACTATTTTTCAGTATCCTTACTTATCCTGGTCAAAGAAAATAGGACCAAGCTGACACTCTTTCCAGCCCTTCTCAAGTGCGGATCTAAGCTCCTACATTCAAGAAAAGACTTTAGGGATTGGAAGCCCCCCACCCCCACCCCACTTAGATAGGACGGCCTTTATTTTTCAGTCCTCCCACCCCCCAAAGCAAAGGGAAAATTGCACCCTGTTCATCAACAGAGGTCACTTCTTTGATCCCACTGTGAGACCAGCAGAACACAAGGAATCTTTCCTACTGTATCAACCCGGATAAATAGGACCAGGGACTGCTCCCTTTGTCCCCGGCCGGCTTTCTGGCCCATGAAGGCTGATTTTCTCTGTCTTCTGACATCACCTGTTTGCTTTAAACCATAAAATAAATAACTGCACCTTTAGTGAGCTTCCCCTTTGTCCCTAGGTATCAGAATCGTTTGTGGGTTTGGCTTAAAGCTACAGAAAAGACAGAGAGTGAGAGAAGAAAAAAGGTATTTTGCCTGAGGACTTGAAGTCCCCCCCCCCACCCCGTTTTCCTCCGCTTGACTGACTTTCTCACACTCGGATTCCCTGCAGCCTGCCAGAGCCGAGGTAGCTGCCCGGCCAAGAGCTATCCTGGGAGAGCTATTGAAAGAGCCTTGAGTAAGTACACACGGGGCGGATTTCTCCTCCCCCAGTACCTGCTGCGCACCTGTACAGGGAGCAGTCCCACACATATCACCTGATCGCAGCCTTTTCAGAGACCGTGAGAAAAATAAAGCCGGGGATAGAAGAGATGTTTGTTGTCTCCCCGGAGCCGCAGCCGGCAACCCGCAGTCTGAGTGCCCAGAAACAGCACGTTGCCGCCGACGGTGGGGCGGTGCACGCGTGTTTGCCAGCGCGCTAGCCTGGCGGGGGTGGGGGGAAGGGTTGGGAAGCCAGAGATCACTTGTAGAATGACAGGCCTCCCTGCCTACGTTTTCTGGCATCCGCCTGACCGGTAGTTTTATGATCCTTTGCTGGAATCATGATTGTAGTCCTTCTAGATAAGAGCCCAGAGATGCTCATCATGGCAGAATTCACAACCAGGATTTCTCACTGGAAGTTTCACGGAAGAATGTCCGCCCCGCTCCCTCTTCCGAGGAACCAAAAAAAAAAAAAAACCAAAAAAACAACCAAATGGAATTCAAAGTTAAGTCTACGTGCATATTTGGCAGTTGCTGAATATATACTTTTTGAATGAATAAATCAATCGATGGCTGCATCATTCCCCCCACCCACCCCAGAGAAGGGTCCATAGCTTTCAGCAGAATTTCAAAGCTTCTTGGGACCCAGGAAGGTGGAGGAAACGGATCTAGGCAATCTCCACTTACAATCTCCATTTACAAGTGCGTACTCTAAGCCCCAGAGGGGCCAGGGACTGACTTAAGGGCCTCCAGCAACACAGGGCCAGAGTGGCAGCCGACAGCCAGCTCAGAACTCTTTCCACCCCACCACAGTGCTGTGGTCCGTGGGAAATTCAGGGTGGGGTTTTATTCGAGTTGCGCTCACCACCAAAGCCTGGATTTAGAATAGACACATTAACAAAAGGACTTTGAATTTCCAGAACTTTTTTGGTTTCAAATTCTGAGGCACTTGAGCTGCTCTGCACCCAGTTTTTGGATGGAGAAGAGGATAGGCCAGAAAGCCAAGTGTTCATCAAGAGAAGAGGACTCAGGGATGCTTGGAACAAGAGTCCTGGTGGCCATGAGGAGGCATTAGAAACAACTGCAAGTCTGCATTCCGTCTTTGATAAAAATAAGCTGCTACTTCTCAACAAAACTGCCTGGTTGGTTTCTAGCCAAGCGGGGACCTCTAGGTGCAAACGGGGTGAAGGCAGAAAATTCAACATTGGCTAATAGCAGCCTGTAATGCTTTCTGCTCCCCACTCCCCACCCCCCTTACAAAACTTGACCAAGCCAGGGAGACCTGGGAAATGTGCCCTTTTCTGATAGGCCCTGAAAAAGGATGGCTGCCAAGAAAGCCTTTTCCAAACCGGGTTGGGGGGTGGGGGTGGGGGTGGGGCAGGGCACTCTGGAATGCCTTACCTCCCACATTTGACCCAGTCACAGGCAGCAGCAGTGCGGTGGGAAGGCTCTAAACTTGCTTTTAGCTGACCTTTACCCTCTGAACAGCGCTGCAGTGAGGCAAACCTGCAAGCCCAGGGATGAGAAGGGCATTCCCCGGGGAGCATAGGGTTGCTAACTGCTCCTCTGTGTGTGAAAGGTTCAGAACCGCACAGGGGCCAGTGCCTGTGGGTTGGGGGGAGGGATGTCTCTGGAAGGCTCAAGAAGGTGAGGTGAAGCCTAGCCCCTTTAAACCCAGGACATGCATTTGTTTGGCTTCTCGATGGCCGCTTCAGTTGTGACATCAGATCAAATTGCTTAAACAAAACAAAACAAAACAAAAACAACAATAAAAAACCCCACCAAAACCCTGAGTTAGTCTGGAAAACGATTAGGATAAAACTTAAAGCCTGAAAATGGTATGAGAAGAATGTTCCAACATTTTTAAATTAAAATCTCCATCATTATTATCCTCACGTCATTTCTCTACTTCCAGGAGAAGGGTCAGGGGAGGCTGGGGAAGGGTCCTGAGAGGGGGTATAACTGAGCCCGAGAGAAGTGACTTGCCCCAAGTTCAGCAGCCTCTCCAAGAGGAAATAGCAAAGCCAGAATTAGGCTTAGATTTTCCACCCACCAGTACAGAAACCCACCTCACCATATCTCTCTAAAAACATCTTGACATATCATTTACAGCAAGTGGCTAAAATCCATCAAGGATGGATTTTCCAATCGGGAACCTGAACTACCTGCTGGTGCGTGATTTGGTAGTGTGACAGGCTATGCCCACCCAGAGCACGGGTAAATTCCAGGCTTGCTGCACTGGGATTTTCTTTGGGATTTGCCCATCACTCTGTAACCTCTGGAAAAGAAAGGATCTTGATTTCTGAGTTCCAGGAGCTGGGAAGCCACTTACAGGGCCACACAGAATAAGTCCGCCTGCCTCTCTGTCAGCCAAAGCAAGCCAAGCCACACACCATCCTTCCTTTCCTCCAATTGCCAACCTGTTTCCCTCATTTGTGCTCTAAAAGGAAGATGGGAAGGGGGGTGGGGAGAGAATACGTCCAGGCCCTGAATCTGTGCTTTATCAATACTAGGCTTTTATGGGGACCAGAGAAGATGGGATAATGTTGGAGCCCAAAGCCATTGAGCTGCTGACTGACGTCACACATAGCAGAGGGAGAGGTGAGAACAGAATAGATTTTCCAAGTGGTTGATGGGGTGGTATTCGCATGTGAAATATCTATTTTTCCTTTTAGAGATCAGCCTTAGGGAACAAGAGAAGATGGTTTAGGCAGCTGCTGTGGCCACGGCTTAAGACTCTGGTGGTTTCCAGCACGGCTCGGGCCTTCTGGTCTCATCCACAGAGCTGGTGGTCACTGTGCCCTGCTTGGTAGAGGACAGGGCACTTTCTAGTCCATTACAGCATTTTGTCCTCATATATGGTTTTATGATCTAGAAGGATTGTGGTGGGAGGCTTAGGGAGGGGGAGAAAATTCAAGTGGTCAGTTCAGGAGGCATTTGGTCAGGCTATGGGCAGTGGGGGGCACAGGATATAGGACAGGTAAGCTTTCTGGAAAACAGTACCTCTAGAGAGACAAGACAGGGCAGGGAGCTTAGCAGCCAGGGGAGAATTAACTTTTCTTTCTCAGCCATGGGCAAAAATAGAGTTTCCAGGAAAATGGAACAGAAGGGAGAAGAGAGATGTCTGTCAGCTTGGTGTAGAATAGTGGTGATCTGGAGGACACGTCTTTGGGAGTGTGTGTGTTGGGGGGAAGCAAGGAGGAAGTGTCCTTTCTTGTGATGGGAAGCCCAGTGCGGGAGAAGAAAGGGGAAGGAATCCCACTTAGCAAGAAGACGACTGAGCGGGTTCTGGAAAGGATACAGGAAAGGCAATGGCCATAGTCTCCCCTGGGCTGAGGCTTCATTCAGCAGACAGTGTACCTACAGGGAAACAGGGGCTCTGAGTGAGGGGGCCCTTAGAAAGCTCTGGCACCTGCATCATTTTCCCCACTAGATAGTTCATTCTGTGCTAGTTTGTATTGCTATAGGCATAACATAAAATGCCACAGACTGGAAAAGGCCGTGGGATTGTTTGGGGTGATGGCAGGGAATAGGGGGGCTATGAAGACCCTGCATCCTGCGCCAGGGTTGGTCTGAGGGTCATGGTCCCGGCGATGGGGTGGCTGCATGGCTCAGAACGAAGGGGAAGGCAAGCGCATAAAATCCTCGCCGTTCCAAGAAAGGACTGAGGACCGAGTGCTCAACCCCAGCTCCCTAACCACTTATGGGCAGCTGCCCACATATGGTGCATTCGGGGCACGCTCTGCCCTCCTCTGTGTGAGGCATTCTGTGAGGCAGGGAAAAGGACCCTCTCCTTTCGTGGGGTGGGACGTCCACAGAGAAGCCTTGACTGAAATCTGACCGGAGCCAGTGAGGGAGAGCTCTGTTGCAACACGGTGGTGGGTAGCGCTGCTTGCCTAAATGATGGAGGTCTCTTGGTAAAGTCCCGGAGCATTGCCGGCTCCTGGAGGAGGTTGCCAAGGTGTGTAGGTCTATCCGGCACGTCTCCAACTGTGGCCTTTCTCTCTCTAGCCCTCCGTGGCTATGGACGGAGCCAGCACTCACATTCAAGTATTTGATCTCCTTGTCCTCGGTGGCGAGTCCCCCTCTTCACCTGGCACTTGGGACAGACCTAGACTTGGTGTCTAGCACTTCTTGTTATCTGGACAGAAGGAGCGAGACCCAGCTTGTTTTCTTTGAGCCGCGTGGACCTGTGTTAATGGCGCTGAGGTAATTTAGCCAAGGATTTCCAGTGGCCTATTTCACTGTATTCAGTTCCGTGACGATTCTTGAGGACCTACTGTGTGTAAAGCAGACCCACACGCCTCTTTCGGCAGATCACTTCCATCCCCACTGCTGTGTGAATGCTGGTCATCTGTGCAGAGTGGTGAGACTTACAGTATAAAAATTTCCCCTTTGCCTTCCACTTTTTTCATATCTACCGCTTCTCTGATAAAAAAAAAAAAAAAAAAAAAGCTCCGAAATTCCTTATAGTGTCTGGCATCCCCAAATCTTTGGAGAAGAAATACACGAATGAACTTTGACTTAAGGAAATAGGTTTTATTGGCAATTGGGTGAAACCCTCAGAGGGTCCACGTATTTTTTCCAAATTTTTCTTGGTTGTGGAATCTAAGAGGTCGGTTGCCTTTGATTGCTCCTGGTGGCCACCTCTGGCCACCCGGGCTGTCCCCTACAGACAGCTCTACTCTGTTGCATTCAGGTGAATTTGGAGGAGTCCATGGTTGTCCGTATTTTCCCAGGCCTATCTTTATTGATGGTTATTAAAGGCACACCACCACATGGCAATATGAAAGTACAAAGCAATTCCCAGGGTAAGGTGCGTGGGAAGAAGTGAGATACTGAGGTCCCAAACCGTTCCACTGTAATCACAGTCTGCCAGATCGATGTACAGTTAATCAGTAAGGTGTAGGTAGCCGGGTTCCACCACTGGGCAGCAGATGGGAAGAAGGGGAAAGGCTGGCGGGGAGATCACTGTTCCTTCTGGAAAACTGTAAAAGAAATTGAGAAGGGGGTCACCTGGGAAAGGAAAAGCTGATGGGCAGTCACTCATGTGGACCAGGAGCCCGCAAACGGTCAGAGGAAGGAGCCCCGCTGACCTCCTCCCTGGCCCTCATGCTCTGTTCACGCCAGGCCCTCACAGAACATTCTGTGTAACCAGGAAGGACGGTGTCATCGTGTGCAGACACGCTGGGTTTAATAAGTGTAAATACAGCACAAGAAAACACCAGTTTTTATAGCACACCCCAACACACCTGTTGTTTTACGATGCTGATGATATTGATAAAGGGGCCCCTTAAAGTTGAGGTGAAATGGCCTTGTATTTAAATAGGCACTTCAAGTGTTTTACAGCTGTGATTGACTGACCTGGTGATTATTTCTGTTAGGAATGTTTCACACAGATCTCTATATACATTCAGGGAAAATGATGGCCGTGGGGCTAGAACGCAAGGACGACAGAGTCAGATGGCCTCAGTTCATGTTCTAGCTTGTTTGCTTTCTAGCTATGGGACCTCAGTCTTCTCTGCCTCGATTTCCTTCCCTGTTTAATGGGGAGATAGTCCCAGTGCTTATAGGATTGCCATGAGGACTAATATGTATTGTGCTTAGAACTGGGCCTGGCATGTCACAAATACAATGTTAAGTTTTCTGCCGCTTCTCTCAGTGCTGTCTGTGTATCAGTATGTAAGGTAGGTAGCCTCATTTATCAGAAAAAGAAATCGTAAGATGTTAGTTAACATTTTCAAAGAAATGGATGGGCAGCCACTGTGGTAAATTGGTCCACGACTATTTGACAAAGCCAAGGCTTCAGCCAATCTTTCATGCGTGCGTCATAGGCTGGGGGGACCAGGAGAAACCTAAAAAATTATCTGTCTCCCGGGGCGCCTGGGTGGCTCAGTTGGTTGAGCATCTGACTCTTGGTTTCTGCTTAGGTCATGAGCTCAGGATCCTGGGAGGTGCTGGGCTCCATGCTGGGCATGGAGCCTGCTTAAGATTCTTTCTCCCCCTCTCCCTTTTTCCCTCCCCTGGCCACACCGTGGCTCTAGCGCATGCACACACAGTGGCTTTTTCTCTCTCAAAAAAAAATACACCCCCCCCCACATACACACCCACACACATACACACACATTTGGCTCCTTCTCCTTTTCCAGAGAAGAGGGTCTCCTCCACACAAGTAGCCCTGCTCCGAATAATTGTGATGAGCCTCAGGCTCACAGAAGGGAGAGTTCTGGATGCGGGCAAGGGCATCAGTGTGGGCCTGGCGCACAGGTGTGTGGGATGGCCCAGCCCCTCAGGGAGGTATGGGAAGAGCTCCCAATGGTCACTTGAATGTGCAGGAGCACACTCAGGCAGGCCCTCGCTAGATCCAGCCACCATTACGTGAGGTACAATTGGTGGAGACATGAGCGTCTGAGGCCTTTCCTGCCCGAGCAGGTTCTTGTCGATGACTGTCTAATTTATGGTCCCGACTCGGTCACTTCTGAGAGTAAAAGATAGTGTTGTTCCCAATCATGTTAGGACACCCGGCCTAATTTGGGACTCTTGGCCATCCTGGTTCTGTGGCCTGTGGTGACATGGGCTACGTCGTTCCTCTAGCTAGTCAGATGTCTTTTTATCAGAGATACTTCCTAAGAAGGAACACCATTCTTGGTCATTGATGTCTTAGCACTTCTATGTCTCTGGAAGGTGATGCCATTGATCTACCTTCCGTAAAGGGAGGAGCCTCGTTGTTGAGACTAGAGAACCTTGTTTAGCGTATCTAGAAGGGAGGGTCAGAGGAGGCCCTGTCATGGTTGCTTACAGTATGTTTGATGGGTCTTGGTCTCCTTTCCATAGAACAGACGTGCCTTGAGCCTCCCTACCTTCTGGTCTGCACCAGACTGCTGGCTGGGGTAGCCATGCCACTAGCCACTCTTGTACCTCCCGACTGTGGCTGACAATATCCGTTTCTCCTGGGCATGGGAATACAAGAAAGCAAGTGCCGTAATTTGAAATCCAGACCCTTGTTTAATGGCAGAAGGAAGACCCCAAAGGAAGGAGCATTTTCCCCACCTGAAATACTTGCCCTTTTAGTCTTGTATTTGACTAAGTCTTTTATGGAAAGAAAAAAAAAACCAAAAAACCCAAAACAATTTCTCTCCCCACCAAATAGGTCAAAGTCAAGGTTTGCTCTTTGTTATTTTCTTAAAAAAAGACAAGAAAGAAAAGAAAACTGGGTGCCTTGCCTGAGTGTTCTCCTATGTGCCTATTTAATGATTAATAATACCTTGTGGGCTATTGTTTGATGTGGCCTCTGCTGGTTTGAACAGGAGAATACTGATTCACTCTTGAGGCATTTATGAATCACAAGTGTTTACCCTGAGACAATAAACGAAAGGGGGAGATTGAAAAAAAAAAAAACACCCAAATATGTTGAATTCTTTGAGCAGAAACTGGAGATAACAGGGGATCTCAGTCTTTGATACCCAGCGTGGGGCCCACCGATTTCTCTCCCAGAATCAAGACCAGGTGAAATGACCAAGATGAGGCATTTGAGTTTTAAAGATTTTTCCTTTCACTTGCTGATAGGATTGAGGCAACTTTTCCTCTTGTTTTCCAGGTCACACGCATCCCTTGTCTTCCCACCTGTCTGGTTCCTCCATGTCAGTTGTTTAGAAGGGAGTTTCTGGATGGTTCTTTAAGGGAGCTATTTCCCTGAGAGGGTGGATTCGACAGATAGAGAGACGCAACAGGCCTCGGCGACAGACTGGACCAGGATGGCCAAGGAGGAGCCCCTCGATGACACCTGGTTTGTCACCCAAACAGCTAATTCTTCCACAGTTGCACTTGCAATAAGAGGTCCTAGACTTATTTTCCCTTCTTTCTGCCCTGAAGCCTAGAGTTGAGTGAAAAAAAGATTGCTACATTTGCCCCTAATGACCCTTTACTTTTTTTTTTTTTTTTGAGATAATTTTAGACTTAGAGAAAGGTTGCAACTAGTAAGGGAGCTCTCATACCCTTTCACCAGCTTCCCCAGTGTCATCGAATTGAGCAAATAATCTTGGTCCAGTGCTCTAAATGACAGACTTCCTTCCAATTTCATCATTTTTTCCCTAGTTGTTGTTGTTTTTGTTTTTTTTTTTCCGGGACCCCATCCAGAATTCCAGGTGCCTTGAGTTGTCTGGTGACCTCAGTCTCCTTCTCTCTCTTCTGAAGTCCATCCTTGTTTTCATGATGCTTTTGGGAATACCAACCTGCTGTTTTTATAGACTTTCCTCCTGGGGTCTGTGTGCTGTTTTCACACGATGAGGTCAGGGAGCTGTGCTTTTGGGGAACACATAGCAGAGGTGATGTGCCCTTCCCAGAGCAACAGGGAAGGGGTGACATATGCTGTCTTATTTCCCTGTTGCTGTTAAGCATGATTACGAGGGTAAGACGGTTTCTGCCAGGGGTGTCCACTGTAACGTTACACTTTCCCCCTTCCTAGTCCCTGAATGTTTGGGGGGTGATACTTCAAGGTTTCTGCAAATATGCTGTTTCTGCTAACCGTTCTGCCCACCAGATTTAGGATCCATCAAAGAATCTTGCCTGTGGTAATTACTGCTGTCATAATCTAATAGCGATTTTTGATCTCCCTTATTCTTTTTACATTTAACCATTGGAATGCTCCTTAAGGAGGAATTACATGATGTTGCAGGTGATAAAGCAGAAATAAGGAATCCATACTCTTTTGAAGCCTACATTTTAGATGGAGAGATGGACAAGCAAAATAAATGGAGTGGGGTAGGTAGTATATTAGTACTATAGATAGAAGTCAAGTAGGGAAGGAGGGGGAAGTGCTGGGAGTAGCAGGTTTAAATCACATGGTCAGGAAAGGCCTCTGAGGGAAGACATGTAGCAAGGGAGGGAACCAGTACGTGAATATGGGGTCTAAAGAGGAGAAACAGCAAGTGCAAAGGCCCTGAGGCAGGACCATGCCTAGTGATGGGCCCTAGGAAAGTGTGGCTTGTACAAAGTGAGCAGAATGCAAAGGGGAGAGAGGGAGGAGGAAGCAGAGAGTGGCAGACCAGATGCGGTGGGCTTGGGGCGGTCCACATGGCCTGGCTGTGGCTCTGAGGGAGCCAGAGCCTTGGCAAGGTTTTGAACAGAGGGGTCACACCTGTTCCTAAAAGAGCGCTTTGGCTGCCCTGTGGTGGCCCCAGTTGGAGGCAAGGAGCCCACAGGGAGGAAACCAATCACATTCATCCAGGAGGTGGTTGTACTGTGGATATATTTTAAAGATAGAACCACCACTGCCAGGAAGGGGCTTCCTTGTGGCCAGCAGCTTCAAGCTACCTCCAGATCCCCCAGGGGGGAAATCCTCCCTCCCCAGCATTGAAGTGGGGCTTCAGGCAACATGTCTGAGAGAGTCCAGGCTCTGTGGCTTCTCCTGGGAGCCTTCTGTCACCCAGGTCCACCTTCTATCTCTCTGCACTGCACCGCACGCCTCGCTCTGCCCCGAGGCCAAGCTTCTGTTCTGGTCCACCCATCACCTTCCATCTTCTCAAGATCCTTCCCATCTTCTAAGGATTCAGTTGTGCCGCCCCCAGCCCCCCTCTCTGAACACTTCCCTGTCGGTGGGGGACACTAACCAGGTCCGCTTCACATGTGCGGCCCCAGGAGACAGAGACCACAAATGTGCCTGTAGTGTGAGGGCCCCTTAGATGCCAGGACTGCCCCAGGTGCCTCAGCAGCCTGTTAGCTGGTCTGTCAGTGTATGGCATACGTTCAGAATGAAACGATTATGTTTCTTCTTAATCATGTAAGTACATTTTGCCTTATACTCCACGTATGTTCGTATTTCCTTAAATATAAAAATTATGTCTCTGCCTCTCCCTCTGCCTAACTCTTCAAGTCAAATGGAAATTCCAGATTTGCTCTCGTTGGGCTACCCCATACCCTTAGAGGGGTGCTATAAAAAAAAATAGTTTGAGAAGTCAGGTGAGGGGTGCAGGGAGAGGTAGATGTCACTGAGGTTTCGTTTGCTATGAATGGATTTCTCTTTATCTGGTGATCAATTTCACTTTAAAAAATGCATATGTTTAAAAATTTAAAGCAGTACAAAAGGGTAGATCCTGAAAAGTCACCCTTCCGTCTGTGGCCCCAGCCCCCAAGTCCTGTCTTGAGGACAGCCACTCTTACTCACCCCCTATATACCAATCCAGGGATGGCTAATGAACAGTCAATGGCTGGTAATAGAAAGTGCTGACCAACTGAAGGTAAACTGAGGCAGCATGGAACCCAGCCCCCAGCAATGTCCTTCCCAGGGCTAAGGTGGCTTCCATGCGACAGGGTCAGCTAACCTGCCATTTCTATTGTCGTCTTTGGTTCAGGCCCCCTAAGGGTAAGTTTGCAAAAACCCCATGCTAAAGTGGAATTGGGGCATTTGGCACTGCCCTCTGTGGCTCTGGATCTGTGCCCTCACAGGGAGGTCTGCTGTCACTGAGATCCTCTCTCCCGCAAAGCTACATTGGGAAGAAAGGCAGGTGGGGAGTGTTGGGGGAAGCCAGCCTCTGCACTGTGATCACAGCAATGTGAGCGATGACAGTGAGGTTTCGGGGGGCTTTCTCATTCCTCCCCACTCCTGTGCCTCAGAGGCTCACCTGAGAGGCAGCACTCTTGGCCACCTTTCCCATGGGAATTCAGCACAGCCAACAGAACCCCTGAACTCTGCTGGGCCACTGCCAGCAACCTTCAAGCCTTTCCCCCCTGCTGCTTACAGTGACATGATGTCATTTTTATTGAGGCAAGATTAGATTTTTTTCTAAGTTCTCAAAAGTGTGCTTCACATGATCTCTAGTACTTTTCCCACTGAGTGAAGACCACAGAGCTGCCAATTTCAATTTTCTTCAGCTTTTATCACTAGAAGAAGATTAAAAGGAAAAAGGAAGGGGGAGAAAGGCTGAATGAAAATATTCCACTTGGCCCCGGCTGTTAGCATGAGGGTAGCGGGGGACACCCTCATCGCCTGCTCCCTTTTCTGTAACTGGTGCAACAGGAAGATGTCAGGAGACTGGAGTTGGCCCTGGCTGCTGGAAGATGCTCAAGATCCACTGGCCCGAAGGGTCCTCCTGCCAGGAACTGGAAGAGACGAAAGGTACAACCTCGGGTCATTCACCGTCGTCAGGAGAGGATCAGAGAAGATGCTTATCATTTGGGAGGCTATTGGGTAAAATAAACTCTGGGAAAATCTTCATCCTCTTAATTCTAAGGGACTGGATCCCAGGGCCGCAGATCAAAGGCAGACGTTTAACCGACTGAGCCACCCAGGTGCCCTGCCATATACTTTTCTTTAAGGGAAATTGAAGAATGCCTGTTTACATGGATTGTGGTTTTTTGGGTGCCAACTCAGCCTTCAAAATGAGTTGGTGTGATGAAAAAATCTTGAAAAACATAAGCTCCAATCATGTAAAATGAGAGAATGAAGTGTGGCAGAGTAAGGGACATGCCAAAAAACTACATGTCTTGGGACGCTGGGATGGCTCAGTTGGTTAGGCATCTGCCTTCAGCTCTGGTCATGATCCCAGGGTCCTGGGATCAAGCCCCACATCGGGCTCCTTGCTCAGCTGGGAGCCTGCTTCTCCCTCTGCCTGCCACCCCCTCTGCTAGTGCCCTCTCTCTGACAAATAAATGAAATCTTAAAAAAAATAAAAGAAAAAGAAAAGAAACACATGTCTCCCACTCTGTAGGTGTCTTTTTTTTTTTTTTTAAGATTTTATTTATTTATTTGACAGAGATGGCAAGTAGGCAGAGAGGCAGGCAGAGAGAGAGGAAGAGAAGCAAGCTCCCCGCTGAGCAGAGAGCCCAATGCAGGGCTCGATCCCAGAACCTGGGATCATGACCCGAGCTGAAGGCAGAGGCTTTAACCCACTGAGCCACCCAGGCGCCCCCCACTCTGTAGGAGTCTTAAAGTGGAAACCACATTTACGTGACACCACCACTGATGAGCCGAGTTCACATTCCTGCTGGTCTGTTCCTCACCACAGCCTGTGCAGTGGGCGGGGGCAAAATTTACCACAGCTCTACACTGCACCTGGCACGGAGTAGGTGCTCAGTGAGGGTTTGTTGAATAAATGTTGTGTAAACCCCCAATTTCTAGAGGTCAGACAGCCTCACAAGTAATCAAGAAATCAGTCCCGAGTCCCTTGGGAGTAAGTGGCAGAGGTCAGACTTGATCTTAGAGGTCTTGAATTCATACATCGAAGCTCATCAGTACTCAGTTCTCCTTAGAGGCCTCAGAGAATTCTCTTGACAACTGGCCTTTCTCTGGCTGGCAGGAAGGCGACTGTGGAGGCAACCTCCTTGAAGGTGGCAGTGAGTCTTAAAGAGTCGCTTCAATGGATGGAGGCCAAGGTGACTTCAGACGTGGGCAGGACATCTCATGAGGAGACCCTGCTTGGCTGGAAGGTTCTCCTAGCATTGACTTGGTTGTACTAAGAAACGTGGGCATCTGGTGTTGTTCTTCAGGTATGGATTTCTAAGCGGTCCCAGTTCCTTGTGAAAGTCTCTGCAGCTGTCTAACTCTGTCTCTGTCAGTTATGTGGAACAGAAGAAGTGGGGTTCAGAGGCAACTTGTGAGGGAATTCTCCCCATTTGTGTCTTGTGAACCTTGATTCTTCTCCTCCTCACAGCGAGAGAAGGACTGTATGGGGAATGAAGTAAGTCCCAAGTAGTTTGCAAGGCTTTGTCAGGGCGACAGAAATAGCAGCTGCAGTATCACTGGGCTGAAAGAGACCCGGAAAGGGACTGACCCCCTTCTCCTGCCTGCAGGGGCTGGAGCTGATTATGGCCCTGTGGAAATATGCAGGGCCTTTTCCCTGCGGGAAAGGAGGGTCTCTCTGGATGAGAAGGGAGACCAGAGTGTGAAACTTCATGTTTTTGTCTAATCTGTGCTAAGGGCATGAGGCAGTACACAAAGGCTTTGTCCTGGAAGTCGGAGAAGGATCCGGGTTCTAGTCCTGTCTGTGCCATAGACTCATGTGTGTGTCCCTGCGGGCGGTGTTCACGCATCCTTCTCTGGGCCTTGGTTTCCCCATCAGCAGTCATTAAACATTGGTTTTCACCCAATGCCTTGGGAGGTGTTTCCTCCCCAGGCAGTGCAGGCTCTGAACGCGGGGGTGATGCTGGGCGTCAGTGGCTCCTATAAGCCCTCAGATCCTTCTACCAGAACAGTTTGGCTTTTGCCCCTTCACACATTCCATGGTCCTCGTACGATTTTGTTCAAAGAAAGTATTCCACTGGTTTTGTGTTTAAGTTTGAAAACCACCAACTTAGAGACTCAGAATTCCTTTCCAACGCAGAAAATCATATGATTCTTCCCTTATGCCTCCCTGGCTTTTGGACTTTGTCTCCCCTGCTCTATAGCACGTTCTGCGTTAACCCCTTGGATCCCTCTTTTTCTCTTTCTAAAGGGTCATCGCAAGCCAAGTCCGCAGATGATTTGGAGCATGTGGGGCTTGCTGTAAAGGCTGCCTGGGAGAGGGCAACCCCCCCCCCCCCCGCTCCACTGCTCACACTGTCCCCAGCCTGCCAGTGAAACCAAAGACTGCAGATCTCCACTGTGCCTTAATCCCCATAACCGGAACCTCGTCTCACATCCCTCACCCACAGCCAGCCCACGTGGGACATCGAGTAGGTGCTTAGTAACTACTTGCCGAAAGGATTGGTGAATGAATGGCTTGTTCGCCTCTGTGGGAGGAATCACAGATGTCCCCGTCTCGAAGGGCCTCCCCGGGACTGACTGGAGCTTTGTGAATGCTGTGAGCTCTGTGTGATCCTTTTATGAGTTGGGTTGGTTACGGCCGGTGCGGGTCATCCCATGGTATGGGTTCACCTGTGTCCCCTTAAAAAAGATATCGAAGTCCTAACCCCTAGTACTTCAGAATGGGATCTTTTTTGGAAATATGCGTTGCGAGAGGTTTGCAGATGTAATTCGCTAAAATGAGGTCATGATGGATAGAGTAGGGTGGGCCCTTAATCCAGGGGGACTGGTGTCCTCGCGAGAAGAAAAGGAGACACACAGACACACAGGGGGACGACAGTCATGTGATGATGCAGGCAGAGATGAGGATTGCACGCAGAAGCCGAGTGGTGCCGAGGAACGCCAGCAGGTGCCAGAAGCTAGGGGAGGCAGGCCAGGATTCTCCCCTCTAGATTTCAGAGGGAGCTGGGCTCTGCTGACTCCTTGATCTCAGACTTACAGCTCCCAGAACTGTTAGGCAATACATTTCTGTTGTCTTTTTTTTTTCCCCAAAGATTTTATTTATTCATCAGAGAGAGAGAGGGAGAGAGAGAGAGTGCACACAAGCAGGGGGAGCAGCAGTTGAGGGAGAGGGAGAAGCAGGCTCCCCACTGAGCAGGGAGCCTGTTTTGGGACTTGATCCCAGGACTCTGGGATCATGACCTGAGCTGAAGGCAGACGCTTAACTGATGGAACCACCCCGGCGCCCCTACATTTCTGTTGTCTTAAGCCACTCAGTCCGTAGTACTTTGTGAAGGCAGCTCTAAGGAAGGACTATATCCCTCTACCCCCAATGTTATGCTTAAAAGGAAAAATCTACAACCTCTTTTTCCTTTAACCTCTATGAAGTGTTCATAGGAACATGTTTGCTTGAATTTACTGTTTTGAAGCATTAATTACAATCTCTCATCAAAATGCTTCATGTATTTAAAGCTCTAAAATCTTTGTATATTGGGTCATATGTGTGTATTTATTGGAAAGTAAAATAGACAAATCAAAAAGCAAGTGACTTCCCTCCCAAACAAACCAAAAACTCCAGTCCTAGCTCGTCCTAGTCCTCATCTTTTTTTGAGGCAAATTTGCTGAGAATCGGCTACTCATTTGACTTGAAAGTTTGAATGCGAGTGGGGCCTGGGGGTGAGTTTCACTTTCCTCTCTAGGAGCTCGGCGTGCTTGCCTGGGTTAAAGCAGGGACACAGAATCACTGTTCACACCTCTGCAGAAGTGGTACTCCTTGCTTCTGAATATGCTTCCTGAGTTTTGTTTCACTGGCCCTCTTCCTGGGAGCAGGTTACCAGCTCTGGCTTCCCCCAGGTGCCCTTGATCAAGAAAGCACGGCCCTCCCTCCTCCATCGCCAAGGAGATTCAGGAATTTGTGGGACCCACCTCATGTCGGGTTATTGAGTAACTGGCGGGCCATCGAATGTCAGGGCTGAGAAAACAAAGCTGCCTACCTGTTGGGCCAGATGACCTCACAGCCCCACCTGGTCTTCTGGCACGGGCTTGCTCCAGCTTCCGTCAGTGACACCTTCCAACAAGCCCCGCCCGCATCGTGCTGTTCTAAACACCCAACTTGAGGATTCTTGCTGTGCTCAGGTGAATGGCAGTAGCTTTGGTTCCAACTAGGCCTACAGCAGTCTTGCAGGAGTGGGAGGGGGTCTTTTCCAGAAGATGGAAATTGAAAGGAATGAAGGGCTTACTGTATTTTAATTCAAAATCCACCATTTATCTCCCAACCTGGATTTCTAGCCCCCTCCTATAGGTGTGGAGAAGACCAAACCATCACCAGCTACCCCCACCATTCCCTCAAATCTGACCTGGCTGACCAGGGCTTTGCGGCAGGAAAGAGACGTTTCCGGTGCCATTTTTCCAGCGTAGGTACCACAGTAGCAATAATAGTGGGTATCTTCGATACACAAATCTTCGGTGGGGAAAACCATCTTCCCCAGGTCTCAGCAGATAACTGGGGGCCTCCCTTAGGTTGTATCTGTGGAACTGCTGGCTTCCCAGTCAGTGTCTCTGACAGATTCCCACAAACACCAGGAGGACAGGGAACGGTCTCCCAACAGCAAGTCATGGTCTCCTCAAGTTTGGTTCGGAAGAACTAGGGGAAACTGAATTATATAATTGTTCTGTGGTGACACCAAATTCATGCATTTGCTCATTCATGCTCTTATTCATTCATTACATGGACATTTTCTGAATTCGTTCATTACAGGCCGTGCACTGTGTGATGTGTTGGGGAAATAAAGACATGGCCACAACTTAGTGATGCTAGCGTGACTTGTGCCTAAGGGGAAGTCTGTCCAGGGGGCTGAGAAAGTTCTGGGGACAAAGAAACTGATCAGTGGCCCCTGGGGAAGCGGGGCCTGCTCTCCTGGGTTGAGGATTACCTGGACACTTAAGCAAGAGCTATCGCAGGTGTTCCACGAAAGGAACCTCCAAGAGGTGTCAGTCCTCCTCAAGTGGGAGGTTGCAGGGCAAGTGAAAGAGTTCACCCCAGTAGTCTCCTTGGAATTTTCATTCCAGATTCCTTATATGAAAGTTTTCCTTAGAAAAGACAGAGAGGAACATCAAAAGAAAGCAGATTCCCAAACTTTTTTTTTTTTTAAGATTTTATTTATTTATTTGAGAAAGGGAGTGTGCGCATTCTTGCCCAAGCTGGGGGGAGGGGCTGTGGGAGAAGCAGGCTCCCTGTTGAGCAAGAAGCTGATATGGGGCTCATCCCAGGATCCTGGGATCATGATCTGAGCCGAAGGCAGATGCTTAACCGACTGAGCCACCCAGCTGCCCTAGATTACCAAATGTTTTGAGACAAAATTGGTTATGGCACACATAAGACCCAGTCCTTGCATTTGACAGAAAGATGTCGTAGGCTATCCTTTGGTCAATTCTAGGTTGCAGTTATAAATGAATTTATAATTACATGGAGCTCTGGGCCTCTCTCCCAAGGTCAGACTTCCATATTTGCTTGTCTGTGCACTGGCTCCAGATCTCATGGGAACCATGCTGTTTTATGTACTGGCCTAACACATCCTAAAACAGACATTCTCCAACTTAGCACCTAAGAACACATTGCCACATTTTTTTTTTTATCAAAGGGTCATGCCAGTTTTTATTTCGGCAGTATATGGGAGCAGATGAGTTTAATTCTAAATTATCTGCTGTTTGCCTCTTGCTGAACACATGATCGAGAATGAGAATGAATTTAACCCTGTCCTTGTATCTGATAGAGTCAACACAAAGAAATAGGTTTGCATTACATGAGTTTGGCTCCTTTACATTGAACTGTAAATTAAACATGACCCTCGCTTTTCTTATGTGTCATTACAAAAGATAAAAGTTCCTTTTTGCATCTTCTGCAAACCATCATTGAGAACCCCAGCCACTGGGCCACTTAGTGTCCCTTGCATCAGGACATATTAACTCTTTCTCTTTCCATTTGTATATCAAATAATGATACCTTGGCTCTCAAGAGCTCGGAGTTCACCTTTATGCTTGTGGGAAGTAAAGGCCTCTGAAACTGCTTCTCCTCCTCTTTCAGGGAGATGGAGAACAGGTTCAAGCACCACCAGCTAAAGGCACATCAGGTATCAGGGTAATCGATGAGGAGGTAAGCTTCCAAATCTGCAGGTCCTCTCTAACCCCTGTATCAGGGAGTGAGGTGAGACCTCCAGCTTCTTCCCTGTGCTAGACTGTGGGACCTGCCTATTCTGCCAAGCAGACCCTGAGCCCACGTGTTTAAGCTACTGCAAGGAAAGATTGGGAGCTAGTTTCTAGAAAGCTGAGAGAGTGGCAGCAGCAGAGAATGGTGACCATTCTACTTGGTAGTGGTGGTAGTGGGCAGCGAGGGGCGAGTCCCTGTGCAGGTGGCCAAGGACAGAAGTCTGGAATGGGGCAGAGAACAGGCGCGAGACCAGAGTGCAAAAGGCAGGGACTGCATCACAGTGCCCCTGGATTCAGTGACTACCTCTTGGTGAGTGTGCTCACCAGTCGCATTAGCTGGAAAAGTTCCACTCCAACCCTCCCCTTTTGTGGGCTGCTGTGCACAAGTCCCTCTTCCACAGAACAGTGAAGAAGAGAAGATGAGGTTTATTCCCAAGGGTACTTAACTGCAGTAGCCAGCTAACCTGGCTAACATAATTGTCCCTTTCTTTCCCCTGTGATGTTTGGGATTTTTCCCTTCATTTGTTTCTTGAGCTTTGCTATCATAAGCATATTTGTTTTTTATTTGTAGCAACCTAAATTTTTGTATGATATTACATACAAGTAAATAACCAAATGCGTGGAGTTCTAAGGCTAACACGTGCAAGAAAGAGTGAACAAATCAAGACTCTTTGGGGGTGAGGCCTTAAAGAGCTAGGACTCCAGCAAGAACTTAAGTCAGCGGGACAATTATCTACAGGTGACAGGGCCTGAGCTGGGTAGGACTGAGCCCAAGAATCATGAGATCAAAGGCAGTGTTGGAGGTGGGAATAATCATGAGTAGATATGAGCAATTGTCATTCTTTTAGCCCTTTACAGTTTGTAAAGTATTTTAATATCCATTATACCTCTTAATCTTCACACCAAGCCCACGATTGCATATTATTATCATCCCTGTTTTAACCGTGGGAAACTAGGCTCGGAGAGTACCAGTGGTGGATCTGGGACTCATACCTGGGTCTTCTGGCCCCAAATTTCATCTTTACCCCACTCTCTGTCCTACACTCTCTGGGCTGGGGGAGGGGGCCAACCTACCTAAAAGGGAAGAAAGTGTTCTAGAGAGCAATGGAAAATTATGGTATTGAGTTAAGGCTGAGCCAGACTGAGGAGGTCTAGTGCAGATTTCATACAGAGGAAATAGGGAGCCATTGAAGACTTTTGAGCGGGAGTGTCACATGTACAAGTAGTAGGACCCCATCAGTCCATAACTAGTAATCACAGAGGCTTGTGATGTGGAAGGAGGGAATATGGGAGTAGAGATGCGGTGAGGGGGCTTGGGGAAGAACTTTGGGTCTCCAGATTCTATTGTTAGTACCCAGGAAGTTGTCGGCTTTTTTCTTGGGATTCACTGCTGTGCCATGGAGTTGGAGTTAGACAGGGCTGAAATATTCAGTCCCTTTCATTCACTGTCTTTATTAATGATCCAGTATCTCTGACGTTTGTTCCACATGATTTTCAGCGCCCATTTCAGGGCACTAACATGATTTAGAGTTGGAGCAAACATCCGCGTTTGTTATATTTCATGAATATTTACTGAGAACCAACTATGTGCTGGGTGCTGGGCAAAGTCCCCCTGCCAGGGAGAGAGAGAGATTGGGCTGCAGAGCCCCGCGTTCAGGTGCTCTCAGTCTCCAAGGGGAGAAGGGGTTGTGAGAGAGGGTGTGGGGGAGGGGGAGGTGAGGAGCTTAGATCCGGACACAAAGACTGCTGGAGAGGGCTATCAAGACTGGCTCCTTTTCACACCAGGAGGACCCGGATTAGGAACGGATCCACCTGCAGCCGGGAATGTCCCACTCTGAGGTTGCCTTTGTCGGAGGGATCAAAGGGTGTCTCGGAGCCGCCAACAGCCCCAACCCCAGCTAACTTCTCCTTTCTGCTCTGCTGTTGGTCAGCCCTCCGAAACTGGCTGCTCCAGAATGTCGAGCTGGGAGTCTGTCTCCTCCCCCTCCTCCCTCATATCTGTTCCCCTGGGGCTGCAGTAGCATGCCCCACCTTCCCGAAGGGGAAGTCTGTGCTGCAAGATGCAACCAGGACACCTGAGTCCCGCGTCACTGTGTGCCCTTGGGCAAGTTATTTCTTCTCTTGGGTTCCTTCCTCTTTCAGAATTGGAGCAGCTCTGGGAGCTCTAAAGATAGGATGGTGATTACTGCAGAATTGCAATGTACCTGCGCGTGCGCGTATGTGACTTGCTGTTTAATAGGGTGCTAAGACAGCAGGGGGGCTGGCCTTTGCGTCCCCCACCCCCACACGTGTGGCTCTCATTACTGTCAGGAGGCCTTAAGTCGGGCCCCATGGAGATGAGAACAGACCCCTTAATTAGGCACGGTTCCCAGAGCGAGAGAGGGAGCAGCCTGAGCCGGGCTGCCCTGGCGTCGCGGGGAGCCCAGCCTGCAGGGCTGAAGGGGGGTGGGAGGGGGAGGTGGAGGGCCGGGGCATCTGAAGGACTCAGCAGGTTTACACTGCGCTGACCCGATGGATGAATGGGGCCCTGTCCACCCACATGGGGGCCTGGAATCTTCAATTACGGCAATTACATCAACAGGTCGGAAGGGCAGCACTTTCCACTGAAGAGGTTCAGGGCTTAAAAGAAAAATCCTAAAGCCACTGTTTTTTTTTTTTTTTTTTCTTTCTTTCTTTTAAAGGGATTGGGTTGATGGAAGAAGACCCCCATCCGCAGTCTAATTGGGCTGCGGGTAAAAAACAAAGATGTGGCACGTTTGGGGAGTAAAATCTGGCTGGCACGTGTTCGCCCGCTTCTGGACTTCTGGCTCTTCTCTCAGTCAGCTTGGCGTTGGAGTCCCCTGGGCATAGGCATCTCCCCTGTCATCTCCCTGAGGGAGGGACCTGGTGCCTTCATCTCTGAAGCTTCCTGGCGTGCAGCACAGAACCTGCGTCCGAGGGTTGGATTAGACCTTGGAGAAGTCATGTCTTCTCTCCGACCCTTGACTTCCCTAGCTGTAAAATGGGCATAACGCCTTCCGTCCTTTCTCCTTCCCAAGCTTTTAAAGAAGACTCTAGTTCCTGCTCTGCATTCAAGCTAATTGGATTTTTTTTTTTTTTCTCTCAGCCTCCACACTGCTGCGTAGGTGAGACTCAAGTGAGGCTCTCGCACCAGCAGCCTGGGCACCACCGGGGAGCTTGTTAGAAATGCAGATCTCGGGCTCCACGCCAGACAGACCAAATCTGCGTTCGGCCACAGAGTGCACGTTGCAGTTGAGAAGCTGGGCCCTGGACCGAAGCTTGCACACAATGAGTGAGAGTGAATGAGACTTGCTCTCATCTATAAAATGGGGATAATGATATTTGTTCTTTCCCATCGGGGCGATGCTGGGAGATGACATAAAGTACAGTTGGCCCTGGAACAACATGGGTTTGAACTGTGTGGGTCCACTTACATGCGGACTTTTTTCAGTAAATATAGTAGAGTGCTGTAAATGTGTTTTCTTTTCCTTATGATTTTCTTAATAACATTTTCCTCCTTTGGCTCCCTTTATTGTAAGAATACAGTAGGTAACACATATAACACACAGATATGTGTAGATCGACTGTCATTGGTAAGGCTTACGGTCAACAATAGACTATTAGTGGTTAGGGTTTTGGGGAGTCAAAAATTATATGCAGATGTTCGTCTTTGAGGGGAGGCAGTGCCCCTAATCCCTGCCTTGTTCAAAGATCGACTATACTTTGTAATTATAACAGTCTTTTATGCTGTCACTCCCTGGACCGTTCAATAAACATTCACTGAGCAGCTACTATGAGGCAGGCTTGGGGTTCATACAATACCATTCCTGTCTAGAAAAAAAATTTGCCGTCTTCCAGGAGTCTGATTTTTAAAGGAACTAAGTGTAACAGAATGTGTTAAGTGCTATCAGATAGCTATGCTCAAAAGAGGAGATGGTAAGGGTGGGTGAAAATTGATCATGATGGAAGTTCAAGGCTGGGTAGGTTAGAAGAGATTTCACTGACAGGCTAGCATTGAGCTTATGGGCATGAGCCCAGGTGAAGGCAGAGAAGGGTCTTCTAGATGGAGGCTTAGAGGCTTGAAAGAGGGTGGGGGATTTGGGGTGGCCTTTAGTCCTAAGATCTAGCACGAGTGACCAGAGTGAGAGTGTATTTGCAGATGGTCCCATGGCTTGATTGGTAAGAATGGGCAGTCGAGGTCCTGCTGCCTGGTTAGTCTTGTTGGGGCCCATCATCTGGTTGACTGTAGCTTCCAGTCCCATGTTGGGGTTATCGGCCTGAACGTTAGAGTCCTCCTTACAGTGCTAACCGCCTAAGAGGAAGACATCATTTTTTGGTCTGTTTGTTTAATGGCTTTTCTTCTTATTCCTCATCTGCTCTGCTGGGTGAGGTTTTTAGTGCCAGCAGCAGTGTTCTACTTCTGAAGATTTTAACACAACCCCGGGGAGTGAGGGATTAGTGAGGGAGCAGAAGCAGGCTTCCAGATATGTCATTTATTTTGTCCAGCCCAGTTGGAAAGGCCAGTTGGCACCTAGTTGGCTGAGAATTGAGATGTCAACATGTTTAGGTAATGGCTGAAGCCCTCCTTTGGTTCCAGTGACATGTGTCGTTGCCCCTGGGCCCCTGCGACCACCCCGCTGTGTCCACAGCCAACAGCGGTCACAGGCTCAGGGCTCTGTGGCTCCCAGCCGGCCCACAGGTGACAGAGGACAGATAGCAGAAGCTCCAATACATGTGGGGGAGGTGGCTCTCATCCAAATAGCCAACGACGCCTCCGGGCTCTGTCTGGTCCTGGTGGGTGAGACCAGAGGGGAAAGTGGGTGACACCATATGGGCGTGGGCAGAAGTCGGTGCAGCGCAGAGCGGACGCAGGGTGTGAACTGAGTCCTCCTGCGGTTCAGGAGGTTTGCAGCTTGGTGCCAGGCTTGAGCTCTCCTTGCTGGTGCAGGCCGGCGGTGTGTGTGCTTATGCCGCACCCAAGTGCAACTCCACGAGGAAGGGGGTCGGACCCCAGTGCTGGGGGCTCCGGGGGCTCCTCGGTATGGCAGGAAAGTGGCTGGATGCTTGCTGGGGCTCCTTTTTGCTCTGTTCCAAGCTAAAGGCAAGGACTTTGTCTTGCTTGTGTGGGATCGCGCCCTTGGGTGCTGAGTTAATATATAACCGAATTTGCAGAAAGGTTTATCTGTTTGTCTCTGGCAAGGACATTTGGGCAAACGGCTTTCTGCACCAATGCCCTCGGCATTAGGTTTTATTATCTTTCAGCAAAAGAAAGAGATAGAACCTTCCCATATCGCTCGTCCCTTTTAGTTGTCTGTTGGCAACTTTTTAAGAAAAGGGCCCCAGGGGGTTAATGCTCTGAGTAGAGCTTCACTATAAGCTTGGGAAGGGGCACAATGCAGACCAATTGCCTGAGATGTTCAGGCAGGTAGGACTGTTCACAAATGTGGACTCTTCCACTTAAGAATAGTGAGACTTGGGAAAGTACTTTACTGCCGCATGCCTCAGTGTCCCCAGTAGCACACAGGAGTGAACTGCTCTTCTTGCTGGATTTGGGGGGTGCGAACCAAAGGACACAGTGCAGTGACACCTGCTGTGCCAGGAGTCTGGATGGGAGCCGGCCCCCACTGGTCTAGAGAAAGAGAATCGAAAGGCTTTTAGCCTTGAAAGCCATTTCGGGGCGGGGGGGCAAGCAAAGGAACCCAGTGTCAGCCTTGTGGCACCCAGAAAAGGAAACTGCAGTCAGGAACGCCCCACCCTGTGGGGCCCCTGTGGCCACCACACCTGTCCTCAGACCCACACAAACACCACAGAAGAGGGAGCCCCACCACCCTCAGGCTTCCTGATCTCACTCTCGACACCCACTCTCGCTCTGCCTGACCTGGCCTTTGCTCTCCCAGCTTTGCCTTGCCTTTTTGGATCTGACCCTTGCTGATTCCTTGCTGTCGCCTCGAACCCGCTCAAAACTGATTGATGGAACACTCAGGGCATGACTCCTCCCGCCTCTGGGGCATACACCTTCCTCCGCAACGGGGCTGGGAGCTGGTGCCGCTGAAACAGCCTCCGCCCTCCTTCTGGGTTTTTCTGTTGGTTTCCAGGGTGCCATTTCCTCCTGCCCTCTCTGTCTCTTTCATGTTTTATTTTTTATAGCTGTGGGGAGTCTTTGAGGATTGGGGGGGGGAGTTGAGACGCAGGCCATAGGCCCCCTTCATCAAGAGTGGAAGTCAGCTGGAGGAAAAAGGATGTCCTTAAAGTGGCGTGAAGAAGCTTTCACGTGAAGAAGCTCTCAGTCTCCCCTTCGGAGGGCAGAGGGGAAATCCTGAGCAAGTTCCTGGTATCAGCGACCCAATCTATCTCCTCTAGATGCTGTGGAGATAAAACGTTTCTCTCTCTCCCAAGCCCTGGTTTCTTGTTTTGTAAAATGATGACAGTGATGATTCCGGCTTAGGCAACTTCATCAGGCTGCTATGTGGAGCCCAGCAGATACTGGATGTGAAAGTACTTGGTAAGCTTTGAAGCCCCAGGCCCTTGACAGGTGCTGCCCACGTCCATTCTCAGCCCCTTCCTGGGTGGAGGTCTTGTGTATCCTCAGCGGGGGCCGTTCCTGCTTGTGCTCAGCAGCCCCCTGCCCAGCCCCCCGAGTTTCCAGGACTGGAAGACAGATGAATTCCACATGATCCCTTTCCTCAGGCTTCCCTCCCAGATGGAGTGTGCCTTGTGGGTGGTGAGGTGGCTTGAGGAATTCGCAAGGGTGACTTTGCGGGAAGCCTCCAGATGGGACCGCCGGTGGCAAACACGCCGGAGCAGAGGACCCCAGCTCCCATCGTGGTAGATGCGTGGGGGGACGTGTGGGCCTGCGCATGTGACGTGGTGTCCCCACGCAAGCAGGGAAAAAAGTCATTAAGGGCACGTAGTTCTTCTGATTTCATACTTGAAGAAGCTGAGGGTAAGAAGGGCCAAGCTCCTCCTTCATAATTGCGTGGCTAATAGAGGGAGATGTGGCATTTGAACTTGGATCAGACTGACTGCGAAGCCTTTACTGGTTCCTTTACAGCAGCTGTCATGTGTGTAGGAATGATCGCCTCACAGGGTCAGGGAAAGAGGGATGGGAATGGTGCTGTGTAGTGGTAGAGGAGGGAGAGATCACATCCCATGGGAGAAATCCAGGACACCTTCATGGAGGAGGTGGCTTTTGCCTCTAAGTTTTGAGGAAGAGGCCAGATTGGACATCCAGAGATGTTTATTCTTTCTGTCAGTTGTTCATTCCATGCGGTGTGTGGGTGGCTTCCCACATGTGGTGAATCTTCATAAAATCCAGTTAGTTTACAGTCTCAGCTAAGTTCACACTGTCCCCATGCAGGAGAAGTCCCGGAGTGTTGGCGACAGGAGAGGAAGGCACTCTGGACTGGGTTCGACCAGGAACTTTCCTGGAACAGGTCCCGGGGAGAGGTCTGATGCAGTGGGTCAGTTAAGAACTGGATTTTATTACAGATTTATTGCAGCCTGCCTTCCTCCCTTCCTTCCTCCCTCCCTCCCTCTCTCGAGTCCTGAGTGCCTGCTCTCTGCCTAGGGCAGGACTGAGTGCCTGCAAAGGGGAGGTGGGGGCCCATTCTGACACAGTTTGTGCCCCCTGGGAGTCTCAGTGTTTAATGATGGGAGGGATAAGGTTGCAGGGCCGCAGGGTCCCCATGTTTGCCTAGAAACTCAAGAAGCCCCCAGCGTGGGGCAGGGTGACTCCATTGAGGGGTGTGGGTAACTAGAGTAAAAGAAAATAAGCTGGCCACACAGATGTGGGGGGAGGTGTGTTGGGACAAGGAGGTGGTGGGGAGCAGTGGGTGGTGGTGGGGGAGGGGGTGGGGGGAGAAGCTTGCAGGGCAGCCGGAGGGGAAGGCCCAGGCCTGCCGCTGGGAGGGCTGAATGAGTCAGGAGTCGGGCAGCTGGCTCACCCAGAGGCTGCCCCGCCGCACCTGGTCTTGCCCACAGCTGTGCTCCAGCGAGCGGCCCACGCCAGCAGCCAGCTTTCATCAGGGCAGCTAGAGCAGAACTTGGCTGCTTCGCTGATTTTCTTCTGCCTCTCTCCACCCACTCAGAGAGAATTTGTAGACACAATCAGAGGTGATTGGGTAAACCAAGGACCAGATGCTACAGGACATCCTTGCACGCACTTCCTTCCCAGGTTCTTGGGTCCGCAAGCCAAAGGCCTGAAGTTTCTCCGTGAACCTGTGCCCTCCAGCTTCAGGTCCTCTCCCTCCAGGCCTCTGCCCTGTTCCACCATCAAGAAATCTCAGTCCTGGGAGGATCTGAGGGTCACCAGGCCAGCAGTTGCTAAACTGACAGCTGGTCACCTGGGAAGCTTTTAAAAGTACACATAGCCAGGCTCTGAGCCCAGACCTATGACTCAGGAGTTAGGGCCTGGTCCCTGTCTGGTTAGTTGTTGGATTCTGTAGGTCCCACGCTCAGAGGGGTGGTCCCCTGGGGCCAGTGAGGCCCAGGCAGCACTTCCCTTGCTTGTGCTTGGCAACCGGGCTTTTCTTGTGAATTTATCGTTCTCATTAAGGGAATGGCTCTCAAAACCTGCTGAGACGACCAACACTATTGTGCGCCTGAATGCAGGGCTGACCAGCGGGAAGAGGGGTTCTGGGCTGGCTCTGTTCCATTTCATCAGGGAGAAGGAGCCCTTCCCTGGGGTGGGGGAGCATTGTCTGGGCCAACTGCAGTTGCCTCAAGATGCTTCCCCAAGCTGTGGGGAGAGCTGGTCAGCCAGACACGTCCTCCCCCAGGCTCAGGCCTATCCCAGAGGAGGGTCTCGGGAGGAGCGCAGCTGACCGCGTCCCCTGACATAACCCCCCCAACCCACCCTCCAGGCCTGGCTGAGGAACAGTCTGTCTTTTGGAGGAACTGAGACCTTGGGCGTTTCTCTGGGAAAACACTCTAATTTTCATTTCTAAATCCCGAGCAGCGCTCAACAAAAAGATAGTAATGATTTTACTTCATGGGCCCATGATGTGCTCAGAGCAGCTTTCAAGCGCTCATTGTAGCTGTGCTGGGAGGAGAGGACAGGGACCATCTCCCCCTTCTAAGCTCAGAAGGGGATGACCTTCGGAAGTGTTTAGTCCTGACGGGCCAAGTGTATGTTAGGTACTGTCACATTGTTGAGAAAGAAAGTGAGAGAGAGAGGGAGGAGAAAAACTGACAAAGCAAATGGGGCAAAATGTTAATAGTAGTGAATCAGCTGGGTAAAAACATATACTTTTTTTTTTTTAAGATTTTATGTATTTATTTGAGAGAGAGAGAGAATGAGAAAGAGAGAGCATGGGTAGGGGAAGGGGCAGAGGGAGAAGCAGACACCCTGCTAAGCAGTGAGCCTGATGTGGGACTCGATCCTGGGATTCCAGGATCATGACCTGAGCTGAAGGCATTTGTTCAATCAACTGAGCCACCCAGGTGCCCCCATATACATGTTTTTTTAATTTTATTTTGTACTTTTTTGAAATTTATTTTTTTTTTTTAAGATTTTATTCATTTATTTGAGAGAGAGAGAGAGAGCAGGAGCAGAGGGGGAAAGGGAGAAACAGGCTCCCCTGGTGAGCAGGGAGCCCAACAACATGGGGCACGATCCCAGGACCCTGGGATCATGACCTGAGTTGAAAGCAGATGCTTAACCAACTGAGCCACCCAGGCACCCCTTAAATTTATTTTCAAATTTAAAAAAACTGGGGTGCCTAGGTAGCTCAGTTAGTTGAGTGTCTGCCTTCAGCTTAGGTCATGAGCTCACGGTCCTGGGATCAAGCCCCACATCAGGGCTCCCTGCTCAATGGGCTCCCTCTCTCTCCCTCTGTGCTCTCTAAATAAATAAATAAATAAATAAATAAATAAATAAATAAATAAATCACTCTCGATTAAATAAATAAAATATTAACAAATATTTTCAAATAAAAATTTCCTTAAAAAGGGGATGTTTATCCAAGGACATAGCAAGGGGGAGGTGACCCTCTTCATGTAAGGCTCACTTGTCACATCTTCTTATCTCTGGATTTATTTATTTCTTAGAGTTGACTTCAATGCCAATTCTCAAGTGAGCTTTCCCTGGTCCCCCAGCCTAGATCGTGGACCCCAATTCCATGTACTTTTCCTTCCACTTATCACAACAGTTAAGAGTGAATTATTTTTTTAAAAGATTTTATTTATTTATTTATTTATTTATTTATTTGAGAGAGAGAGAGAGAGAGAGAGAGTTAGAGAGAGCACGAGTGGGGAGGAGAGCAAGAAGCAGACTTCTGCCAAGCAGGGAGCCTTATGTGAAGGCAGACAGACGCTTAACCAACTGAGCCACCCAGGTGGCCCAAGAGTGAATTATTTTTCAATTTCATGACTGTTTCTGCAGCAGGATCTCATTTGCCTTGTCCCTGCTGTATCCCAAGGGTCTAGCACGGTAACTGGAATGAGGTAGAAGCCCAACTTGTATTTGTTTTTGTTTTTTCCAACTTGTATTTGTTAAAAGCATCAATGAGCGTGTGAATGAATGCCAATGCGTGGCCCCAGATGTGCGCAGGTGGACACAGGCATGTGCAACCATGTTCATGCTCTGCTCTCCTCCTTGCATTGCTCCACATCATGCGCAGGCTGGACGTGCTGGGATTTACAGTGTGGTATCATTTCTCCAGAAATGACATCTGGGAATGAATGACATCCTTTGGGAAGAGAGGATGACGCTCCTTCCCAGCCAGTGCCTCCCTCCCTCCCTTTCCCACCTCAAATCCAGGGGTCTTGGCGGGGTGGGGGGTGTGGGGGTGGGGGTGTGGTGAGCAAGGGGCAAGGGGCGGGGGTGGTGGTGAGCAGAGATACAGAGATGATGCTCTTGTAGCAGGTGGTGGGAGGAAGCCCAGAGAAAGCAGGCTCCAAACGAGAAGGGGGGCAGGGATGCAGAGTGGAAATGGAGACTGCTGCCTTTCCGGAAACAAAAGAGCCCTTTAAAGTCACTTGATATCATGCCTTCCTGCCCTGGGCCTCTGCCAAGCCTCCCTCTTCCTATTGTGGAGCGGCAGGAACAACAGGGACGGGAATTTGCTCCCACCCGTGCACTGCCAGGAGGAGCAGGGACGATGGCTGTGCTGGGCAGGCCTCTGGTGACCTAAGGGCACCCAATAACTGAAGAATTTAGATTTTCATTTTTGAATGAATAATATATCCCCATGTTTCGAAATTCCTAAGTGTAAGATACATATGTAGTGAACGCCCCCCCACCCCCTTCTGCGCTCCATCTATCCAGTATGAAGGGCTTAGTTCTTAGGAATACTTCTAGACATAGTTTCTGCGCACACAAGCAAATACACAGATTCCCAGCCGGGGCGGAGCTCCACAGACACTTTCTATTTCGCCCTTTGCCCTTACCGATGGATACTTTTTCTTTCTCCGTTACATAGTATTCATCCCCGTCAGGTACTGGGGAAAGTGTACCACCGACTTCCCCTGCCAAGCTGTGAGCATGAATCCCACACTTTTCTTCCTGGATTGTATTGAATATGGAGGAGTGAAGGACAGTTATGGATGAGAGGGATCTTACGCCTTGTGCCGTCCTGGATAGTAACCACTGGCCACAGGTGGCAGTTGGGCATTTGAAACATGGTCAGCTGGACTGGGATGTATACTGTAAATGTCAAATGTTCCCTGCATTTGGAAGATTTAATTTTTAAAATGTCAACTATCTTATTAATTAACACATGTTCATATTTATTACAAGCTGAAGTTGTGATTTTTGAATATATTTGTTAAAATGTATCATTAAAATAAATAGCACTGTAAAAAAAATTTTTTTGGGAGACTTGGAGTCCAGGGAGGGAGCTGGGATGGAAAGGAGCTAAATAGATCTGAAGGGGAGAAAGCAAAGGAATCGAAGCAGATAGCTGGCAGTAACCTCTTGAAAGCCCCTGGGCTGGAGGTCAGGGGACTGGGTTCTCCCCTGTCTTGACATGACTCTCTGGGTGACCCCAGAACCAGCGTCCTCCCTTCTCAGTCTTTCTTCCCCTCTGTGTGCAAGAGGATGGCTAGGATTTGAGAATGTTGCCTCTCTTCTCTGTCCCTAGAGCTAGGACAGTGCCCTGCACAGAGTGGGTGCTTGCCAAATGAACGAATAAATGAATGAATGGGAATAGGAAGTGGAATGGAAAATTTGAGTTTTCCTTTCTAGGTTAAGTATCAGACTCATCAAAGAATCTGGATCTGGATGGAGGTCCCTAGACATTGCAGGATGCCTTGGACTATGAAACCAAGACGCAGAATCCCAGGAGTGACTTGCCTGAGGTCTCTCTGGGGTGTCAGTGGCAGAACCAGGACTACAACCAAAGAGGCTTCCAGAAAAAAAAGCTGTTACGAATTAGTATCTGCTCTTAGGAATGTCTGCTGCAAATGCAGCTTGGCCCTGGCACCCCTTCTCTGGGGTGACATGTCCTACTGCTGTGAGATGGAAGGCCCGATGAAGAGGGGGCCACAAGGAACCCACTCAGAACCGAGGGCTCAGCATTTCCCAGTGCCCTTGGGCCAGAAGGGCCTTGCTCCAGCGTGAATCCCACGCGGAGGCCCTGAAACCTCGCTGGCCCCTTGGCCCTAGGCCGCTGGCCTGGAGTAGCTGGAGGCCAGCCTCCAGGCAGGTTGGAGCAGCAGGCAGCTATCAGCCTGGAGAGAGCAGCCTCTCAATCATTCTTCCTCTGGTCGGTGGGAGGGGTTGGCGAGGGGATTTTCAGAGATTATATTGAAAGAATTACAATGGTGAGGGAAAGGAGCCGAGTTCCCACAGAGTGTCCGGTCACTCCTGTGGGGGGGCTGTGGGAGCCGGGCCCGGCTGCTGCTTTCTCTCTGGGCAGCAGCACACACAGTTTTTAATAATTAAGTAACTTTAATTGTCCTGGGAAAGCCGAGCTCGCCTTGGGGCACGCTGCACAAACTCATAATTAATGTTACCAAGAGAGATTAGCAAAGGAGAACTGAGAAATGATTCACTTTTTTAAAAAGTGCCTCACTGTTAAGCCTTATTATCCTAAGTTAGAACCTCATTTATCTGCTTTGAGGGGTGGGGGGGGAAACCCGAGACCCAGAAACTAATGCATGTGAAATTAAAACTCCATGTCTTGTAATCTCATTTAAAATCATCTGATGGGAAAATGTTGCCATTTACTCATTCCATTCTGGTGACTGAGGGAAAATTGAAGACAGAGGAATATAGTTAATAAATAATAATGCACTAATACAAAGTCAGGCTTTTTACTGCCATCCCTGTTGCTTAGAGATCATTGCATTTTCAGATTGTTTGCAAGTTTGTTTCTCTCTGTCTATGGAAGACATCCCAAAGTCGGCATAATTTTCAATGATAAGTCATATGCAATGATACTGGGGGGTCTGGCCTATCGGTGTTTGGTACATATTTGATGAATTAATGAATGAGTGAGCACATCCATGCAAGGTGGGAGGACTCCAAAAAGGGAAGCTCTGTCCTTGCACAGACCAGCCTAGTCCATGCGAAGGGCCAGCCCCGCCCATGGCTGGGGAAGGAGTCTGTGGGACTGATGAGAAGAGAATGGACAGGGAAAGGGGGACGTAAGGTAACGATGATACAGCTGGGGGAGGAGGAGGGGGAGAGAAGCTGTGAAAATTAGGAGTGGGTAGAAGCGTTGAGGGCATAGGGTGTAGCCAAGCATGGAAATGAGGCCTCAGGTGGCCCTTATGCATAATTAGGAGCCATAAATAGGACCTGATCGGTGGCCCTAAACGAGCGAGGGCGCATCTGTACGTGGTCCTCCTGTCTCCATGGCACTGCCCTGCTTTCTTCTTCCAGTGAGACCACAAATATCTGTATCCTAAATGATAGGAGTCCTACTCTTCCCAAGCACCATTTTACATGGATATAGATGGAAACAGCTGGAACGTCAGTGGGAGACCTTGGCTCTAAACCTAGACATAGAACACTCTTTGTCTCCCTGAGCCTCAGTTTCCCCAGCCACAAGACGGGAGCCATATTTGGACTCTCCTGAGGCTTTACTGATGGTGTGGATGGTAGCTGCTTGGGAGGTGGGAAGACAATACTAGCAGTTCCTGGAGCCACTTTTGCAGGGAACTGTGGGGGACCTTCTTTCCTTCTGGCTCTCCACAGCCTCGGTCCTAACCCAGACGTCTGTTCTCACCACAGCCCCACCAGATCCGGCTCAGACGGCCGGCTCCCTCATCCTGGGGTGGGAGCTGGAAGTGGATTAGCTTCATGCAGCTACCTGTGAGGCTGCCTTTCCTAAGAGCTTTGCTGTCCCCAGAATGTCACTTAATCCCAGGAGAGGCTGGCGGGTAAATAATGAGGTGGTGGCTAATTCAGCTCAAGGTGTGACTTTTGTCTCAAGGTCCCTACCTGTGACCGGACAACTTGCAGAGAAGGAAAGCTTTTAAGACCTGAAGGAATGAAGCCATTCTCTTCCTGGGGTTGTCCCTTTGTGACCTCAGGCAAATTGTGTCTGAGCCTTTGCTGCTTGAGGGGAAAGGGTGGAAGGGGCGTCAAAGAGGCTCCTGCAGAACTTTCCCTGAGCATGTAGAAACTGAGGCACTGAGCACTGAGGTGCCAGAGGCTGCGAAAAGCATTTGGACCTGTAGGTGGAGAGGTGGGGCCCGGGAAAAGGGGGTTTGCCATTGTCCCTCAACCTGCTGTATACATTAGATACTAGGAAGTGTTTTTCCATCCAGCGTGTTTGATCTGCAGGAAAATTCCAGGAAGGAGATATTGCTATTCCCATTTTGCAGATGAGGAAACCGAGGTTTCTGAGATTTTAGTTGACCAAGGACTTGAACCTAGGTTCTCAGACACTTATCACTCTGCCCAAGAGCTGCCTGCCCTTCAGAATCCTGATACATCTTTCTGGCTCTTAAGTACTGTGATCTATGTTCCTTGTCTTTTCCAAAATGTGATGCCATATATTTAATTATTACCTTGGAGCTCAGACAAAAAAAAATTTTATTCCCTCATCTTCTGATCATCCACCCATTGTTTATTCAGCTTATATGCTTATGGGTCCTAAGAAACTACTCCATGTTGACACTCACCAGGATTGCTGACTCCCAGTCTTGCGCTGGGTACGATTTTTAGATTTTAATTACATTACATAGGCGTTTCCCTTCTTCCAAAATGGTAACATACTATAAGCACTATTTCTGTGTCTTGTTCTCTTGCGTATACAACTGTATCAGGGACGTAGCTCCACATCAAAACAGAGTCATGCCAATCTTTCTAGATGGCTGATTCACATTTCATTTTCTTTAACCTACATTTCATTTTTAAAAAACTACTTGCCTACTGATGGGCACCAGGTGGTTTTTGTTGTTTTGCCGTTCACTTGTTTCCTTAACATCCAAGCCTCAACAAGCTGTTGGAGTAATTCGATGCAGTGACAACTGCTGGGGACCCAGCACTGAGAGAGGAACGTTCTACCCTGTCTATATCAATTAGCTATTTGACTTGAGTCAAGTGCCACTGCCTCCTTAGGCCTCAGTTTCACCATCTGTCCAGGGGGACCCTGGGCTCTGGCTGGGTGTCTGGTGCCCTTCCCGGCCTATCTCTGAACCCCTGAGCCTCCCCACACCTGAGAAGCCACAGAGCAGCCCACCCAGGATCAGCCTCAGGCCATGGCTGTGGGGAGGGTCGGCAGGCTTGGTGACCCATGAACCTCTTATGTGCTGATCCCAGTGATGCCATATTGAACTCAGTCAGGCAAGTTTGGCCTTGCTCTCCCCTGGATCCAGGGTGATTCAGGGCCTGTAGCGTGGCTTCCCCACCAGCAAATGAGCTGAGAGACACCTTTCTTGGCAATGGGCTTAATCAGGGCTCCGGGAATGTCTGATTACTCATTTGTTTTGCAACAGCAGCAAACTCCCAGGGAGAAGGGGAGGCAGCTAACGCGGCTTCCTTCCTGAATTAATGACTTGAGCGTTAGGAATGACTAACCAGCTCAGCACTAAGCAGAACTGGGTGGTCGAGTCCAGGCTGGGGTGAAAGCAAGGCACACGGGTATGGGTGTTGAATGGACTTTAGCCTCTTCTGCTTTCCGCTTGAATGCCGGTGGGTCTCCATGCTCTGCTTCCAGGGGAGCAGAACTGGGGTCAGATATCTTACCCAGAGCCAGTCTCCACTGTCTCCTGCAGTCTGTCTAGCTGGGCTCTGTAAGCTGATTGCAAAATTCTCCAATCTCCTCTTCTTTCTGCAGAGGGAAAGCTAAATGCTTAGGGAGAAATCCAAGAGCGAAATCCAAGGCAGGATGGCTGAATGCCTTATTTTGTATCCTATACCGTGTACCTAACAAGAAATTGTGAAATTTACCTGTGACTGGGAGAAGGCATGAGGTGGTGGGAGTCAGCCTTTTGCTACACTTCTGGGACAAAAGTCACAGATGGATGGATCCCTGACTCCTTTCTTTACTTCTCTTCTCTGAAGTGGCTTACTGCAGATTCTAGGATTCTTGGGGACTGGAGGGAGTCTTTCTCCTTTAAAGCAAAAGGTGTCCAGCTTCAGAGCCCACCCAACCTCTCTCTACCCACTTTGTTTCTTCAAGTGTAGCCTTTCAGGCACCAGGGGCCCAGCCCTCTGCTTTCCAGCAGTGATTAGGCAACTGCCCCATGTGGTGGCCCAGGGGCACTCCCAGACTGTCACTGTGGTGCAGCCTATGTCCCCCTGGGGCCTCCTGCCCTGGCCTCACCTCGCTTTGTCCCAAAAGTCCTGTCCTGAGCTCCTTGGTTCTGGGCACCACGTCCTGTGATGAGTCTCCCTCCCCTTCTCCTCAGCCAGCTTGAGCATCCTTCCTCAGCTCCCAGACTCCTTGGAGAAGAGGGGTCCTTTCTTGCTGGCTTCTCTTCTTTGGCTTCATTTTGGAACTGCTCTCCTGATGAGCACATAGGATGTGCCATTTGGAACTCAGGCCCCAGGAAATCTCTAATCATCCTGTGTGTATCGGGCCACCCGCCTCCAGCAACATAGGCTGGGCCCTGTTGCCTCCGGGCTTTGTACTGGGACACTGACCCTGGCTCTTCCATGGTCCATTGACTCACTGGGGGTTCTCTAAATTTTCCTTTCTTCCCAACATATTTCCCTTCCAGGGCTTCATGGGCCAACATGCCTGCCTGAGATTGAAAGGGGTCAACATTTAACCAGTGCTGGGCCCAACATAGAGGTGCGATCGTTGAATGAGTGGACGGGGGGATGGTTCTTATCTCGGGCAATGTCACCTTCCCTTCACCTTCAAAACCTTCATGTTGCCTTTTGCTACATCTACCTAGACCAACCGCTCAATTCTCAATCACTTTCTGGGGCATAAGTCCGCCTCCCTTGGGGGCAACGGCAGCCAAGTTCATTAGGTCAGAAAGGCCCTGTTGCTAATAAGTTCACCAAGTTTCACAACCTGCTTGAGAGGAGTTGGCTTTTGTGGAAATCACCTTCAGCTAAAATCTTAGTAATTTAGGATGAGCCACCCTACTTGGCCCTTTTTTGAGGACCCCCCCACAAATTCACTTTATACTCTTAGTGTAGCCAGAGAGACCCTCCGCAAGAGGGAGGCGCATCCCAGGAGAAGTGCTCTCTGTCCCCTCTCCTCTCCCTAGTAGCTCTGAGCTTTGATTTCTGCTTCTCCCCCACAGTAGTATGGTGGGCCCTGCCCCGCCCTGAGGCCCTGCTCCTCAGGGAAGGGGTCATGTCTAAGGGTGAACCACAGGCCAACACATGTATTTCCTGAGATAGAGAAGAAAAACCCAATACATGGCCTCCTTGAAGATTAACAAGCTGTTTGACTAAAGGAGATTTTTTTCCTTTTCTGTTCTCTACCTCATTCCCTTCCTCTCGGGTGATTTTCTCACCAAGCCACTGAAATCACAAGGTATGGGAGGTACTTTTCTCTTTAGAAATCCTTTTTTAGGCAATTGTGTCAAGAATGTTTTCATACTTTGGATTGGATGGGAAGGGAGGAAAACAAACAAAACAAAACAAAACAGAAAACAAAAAAAAGGCTTAATCCCCCCAGATGGGTATTTCTCTGAAAACAGACATGCAAATGTTGGGTTTGTCAAATCCTAAAATGTTCCCTTTATTCTTGAGAATTATGGCAGACTGCCTGCTGCTGAGCCTGGGAGATTTGACCAGGGAAGGAGGGAGCCCTGGAATGGAGCAAGTGGAGTGTGGGAAAGAGAGGCACGTGTTCGCGAAGACAGAGACAACTGCTCTACACACTGCATGTCAGACTATCTCTTCTGCCCACCTCAGGTCCTGTGAGCGTGAAGCTCACCTTGCAGGATCTGGAGGGAAAAGCCAAACTCAGGCTCGCGAATAGCCTCATGGTCAGTCTGCCTGTGGGAGGCCAGCCTGTGTCACCTGGGGGCTCCCACTGGGAGCCAATGCTCCTGCTTGCCAACCTGAGGGTACAGAGACTTAGGGAGAATTCGTCACGCATGAGGTGGCCACTGGAGGCTTCTCCTGAGCCATCTCTAAGATCTTGTCCACCAACAGACCTCAGGAAGGGACAGGAGGCAGATTTAGCAAATGCTTCATTGAGGCTACTGAATCCTTGCAGAGCCCTTCCCTGAGGGCTTGCTACCCCTGGGTGATGTGTTCACAGCTCTGTGGGAGAGAGAGACAAGCAAACCTGCCTGTTTGCTCAAGGTGGCCTGGGCTGAAGGCACAAAGGGAGATGCAAATCTTCCCCACCCCCAAATATGGTTAAGCCAATTACAGCAGGTGAGAAAATGGCTCGAAGATGTATTATATTTATGTTTTATTGCTCTTGGAGCTCCAGAGAACAATCATTCTCATTTCTTTAGGCTTTGGGTTCTCCTTCCTGGGCCCTCTGCCTAATGCAAGTACGGAAACAGGGCAGGAGGTCGCCTACTCTGCACGGCTGGGGGTGCTTGGATTGGGTGCAGATCTCCCCAGGGCTCTAGGAAGAACCAAGGAATGGGCTGCTATCCGACCCATCTCTCCGTGTGGTTTTGAGAATCACATGAAGTAACGGTTATGATTATACTTTGTATATTATAAGTCAGTAAATAACTAAAGAGTAGTGTCATTTCCTTGGGAATTACTGCCTCGAAAGCCCTCATGTTGTCTTCAATTTATGGAGA
This sequence comes from Lontra canadensis, assembly GCF_010015895.1. Lineage (NCBI taxonomy): Eukaryota > Metazoa > Chordata > Mammalia > Carnivora > Mustelidae > Lontra > Lontra canadensis. Next base: position 615,176 of record NW_022631032.1, on the reverse strand, counting down.
AACTGTTATGTTCCACGCATTGTCTAGGACATTGGCCCTGCTGTACAGATGGGACCTGGAGGCCTGGAGGGGCCGAGCAGTCTTTCCTGAATCCCCCAGCTATCTAGTTAGGGAATTGGCATTAGAGCTCAGTCCATCTGCCTGTGAAGTTTAGGCCCTTTCCATGAAAGGCCACCTTGGGGCCCCTGGGTCATCTGTCTCCTGATTTTATCGGGCTTAGTTGTCCTTGGCAAAGTAGGATGCCATGCCAGCAGGACGTGGGAGTCCTAGGGACAGCCTCAGGGACAGGCAGAGTCTCCCCTCCTGGCTCTAAGGACCATGCAGGTCAACCCCAATTAATGGCATAAAAGCCCTAAGCTCTTCTTTTCAGGAAGAGATGGAACAGTATCTGTGCTAAGTAGAAATGGTCCCTCAAAGATGTTCACAACCTGATCTCTGGAACCTGTGAATATGTGATGCTCTGTGTCAAAGGGGAATTAAGGTTGCAGGTGGAATTAAGGTTATTAATCAACTGACCTTGAGAAGGGGAAATGGTCTTGGCTTTTCCGGGAGAGGGGCTGCCCAGTGGAATCACAGGGGTCCTTTGAATGGGGAAGAGGGAGCCCAGGGAATCAGTGTCAGGATGATGTAATGTGAGAAAAACTTGCCTGGATACTGCTGGCTTTGCGGACGGAGGAAGGGGCCACAAAGCAAGGAAGGCAGGCACCCTTTAGAAACTGGAGAAGGCAAGAAGACAGATTCTCTCCTGGAGCGTCCAGAACAGCCTTAATTTTAGCCCAGTGGGACCCATTTTATACTTCTGAGCTCCAAGTGCTGTCAGAAAATACACTTGTGTTACTTTTAGGCACTAAGTTTGTGGTGATCTGTTATTACTCCCACAGGAAACTACTGCAGCATCTTCCGGAGGAGAAGGCCTTGGGGGCATTGAGCCTTTGCCTTGGACTTTGGGACAGATGTGGTAGAAGCAGACACAGCTCTGCAGGCTTTCCGGAGAACCCTCTTACTCCCGCTCTGGTGTGGCCCCCAGGCACCTGAGGCTTGGAGCCACAGAACCTTGGAGATGCTCTGGCTGCATTTCACCTTGGGCCACTTCACGAACCTCTCACTCCCTGTTCTGGGACTTTCTGCGGACTTTCTACACATTCACCAATGTGTAGCCTGGAGCTGCACGAGGCTGGCCTTGGCCAGTCGTGGACAGGACCCTGGAGATAAGTGCTTCCCTTTTCAGTGCTCAGTGCTCCGGTGCGCAGTCCTGAGCTGCTTTTCGCAAAGCTTTTTAGGAATGCCCAAGGAATGGAGCGCTCTCCCCTATTCCTTGTTCCCCTCTGCGCAGGACCTCACTCCAGCCCTCTGGGCTCATCACCCAAATGAATACCCCGATGGCAACTTTTGTGTCCAGCCCTGCTTTGGGAGGAAACCACTAAGACAAGATGCTGAAGAACAGCTCTTCATCTGGTTTTTGCTCAGAAGTATGCCCGCCCCCCCGCCCAGTGTCCCGGAGCTTCGAGGAACCCGTGCGGGCCAGGGATGGTGGGTGGGAGGGCATCCTGGGACACGTAGAGAACGGCCCAGCCATTGGTGAGCCTGCCTGGGGTCTTGGCGGAGGATCCTTCTGATCTAGTTAGAGACAGACGAAGCTTGGAGGGGTGTTCTCCAGGCTCTTGGGGATACTGCAGGCCCTGCCCATTTGGTCACCCAAGCCCCTAAACTCTGGTGGGCTTCGCTCAACCCACACCCACTGTTCCTATCATTCAGAACAGATGTTCTTTGGATGAAGTGAATGACCTCATCAGCAAGCCGGCTACAGAATGGGTGACTTGGGAGCGGCTGGGAAGCTGGGAGCCTCCTGGTCCCTCGGCTGGGCAGCTGTTCCCAGGGCTGGCTGAGCAAGCCTTTGCAACGGGCTCCTTCCCTGCCCCCACCTGAGGCAGTCTCCATCACGCTGATAGGCCAAGCGACCTCTCGGATCCGAGGCTTTCCTACCAACCATGCCCAGAACAGATGGAAATGCATCTCCTGGGCATCTCCAGCTGATGCGGATTTCACAGCAGGCGGAAGGGGTGGGGGAAGCAGACAACCCAGCCCCTTCCATGGCCACTTGGGAGGCCACACGGGCTGTTCAGCTGTCCACCCTCTCTCCTTGTGAAAGAGGTGGGGCTTGAGGTGGGGGATCTATTTCAGCCGCGGTGAGCCGAGCAGCTAGAAAATCCAGGGCTCCAAGGACATTGTTACCTTGCTAGAGCAGAGTTTCTTTCTGTCCTCACTACACAACAAGGCTGCATAAGGGACTAGACTGGTCTCTGGTCCTCCAGCGCCCCCTCCCCCATTTCCTGCCTTGTAGCTTCTGTTCTTGGCTCCCATCCGCACAGCACAGCCACTGTATTCCTCTAGACCTAGCCCAGATGCCACACTGTCCAGGAAGCTGTCCCCTTTTGTCCCACCCCCATTTTAGCAGTGATCTATCCCTCTTTCCCCGTTCTTCCCCAAAGACTCCATCTGCATCACTCAAATGAAACCAGTGACTTTAGGTCTGGGATCGCATTTGGGATCGCAGTTGCTCCTGGTCGTTTTTCTTATTGGCAAGGGTCCTTTTTAGAGCAGGGGATGGCTCTTTCTTGGCTTCATAGTTCCCACGGAAGATGCCTGATAATGTCTTTTTTGGTCTGATTGGTTTTGTTTGTATTTTTGCTGAGTGCATGTGAAATAGTTTGATGTCAAAAGCTGCTTTTCCCAAAAACCCTGTCTTAGTCCGCTTGGGCGGCTAGGACAAAATACGGTAGACCTGGTGGCTTAACCCATAAACATTTATGTCTCACAGTAAGGCTGGGAAGTCCAAGATCAAGGTGCCAGCAGATGGGCATCTGTTAGGAACCCTCCTCCTGGTTTGAAGGCTGCTGCCTTCTTGCTGTGTTTGCACATGGCAGAGAGAGATGTCCTTCTTATAAGGGCACCAATCCCTTCATGGGGGCTCCACCCTCATGACCGCCTCCGAACCTCATTACCTTTTGAAGACCCCACCTTCAAGTACCATCGCTTTGGGGATTAGAGTTTCCACATATGAATTCTGGGGGCAGGGGACACAAATGTTCAGTCCACAGCCTATTTTGTAATCATAATAGTCTCTGAAATAAACATTGAGCATTCTGTTCAAAACAACCCTCTTTCGGGTACGAGTCCCATGCTTGGGACTGGGAGCTAGTTGGGAGGGAGGGATTCGGTGGTGGGGGAGACCCAGTCCCTGCACTTTGGTAGCTTACAGTCAGCCAGATAACCTGCATCTGGTCATCAGCGCCAGGATGGCCAGGGATGGGCAGGGACCAGGGTGTGCCCGGGGCCACGGGAAGAAGAGGCATCTTGGGGCAGGCTGTCCCTGCCGGCAGGCTCGGGCCAGGCTCTGTGACTGGCTCCGGCTGGGTCCCGAACGGACTTTGAAAATGTAGTCCTGGATGGGTGCCAAGGGAGAGCTAAGAAGCCTCTTCCTCCTGTTGGTTTGTTTATTGTCTTATTCAGGTCTTAAGGCTTTACAAGTCCCCAAATACTTGAAGTTTTATAATGTTTTGGATGATGCACGTGAATATGGAGCTGTGCTGTCCAAACAGTAGCTACCAGACACATAGGGCTACTTAAACTTATTTAAGTTAATCAAATACAGTACGATTTAAATGCCGTTTTTCCACTCCCATCACCCACATTTCATGTGCTTGGTAACTGTACATGGCAAGCTGCTACCACGCTGGACGGCACAGGCTAGAATGGTTCCGTCGTCACCCTCGAATGTTCTAGGGGATAGCTTTGGTGGAGAAAGTGACTTTTTAGCTACTAGTTTTCAGTGTTTTAATCTTAAAAGGTTAGCTACGTCTTAGCTTCTCTTGCTAACTTCCCTTTGGTCTCCTCTCAGATACTTTTTTTTTAAGACTTTATTTGTTTTTATTGAGAGAGAGAGAGAGAGAGCGAGCAAGCAGTGGGAGGGGCAGAGGGAGAGGGAGAGAATCTCTAGCAGGCTCTGCGATGAGTGTGGAGCCCCCTGGGGTCTCGATCTCATGACCCTGAGATCATGACCTGGACTGAAATCCAGGCTCAGTTGCTTCACCCACTGAGCCCCCCAGGTACCCCTCAGGTAATTTTCTGAGGATTCAGATCACTAGAGTGGATGCTGAGCCCCTAAAGATGTAGTGCCTCAGCCACTGTTACTCATTTCACCCGAGTGACCAGCTCTGCTTTTCTGTGCCCAGTTCCCCCCAACCCCCGGCCTTGTAATACTGTCCCTCTTGCCCCTCAAGTCTCTGTCAGAGAAAATGCAGAGGGCTTTCAGCCGGCCGGAAGGAAGGATCCCAAAGTAATAATGATCTTTTTGTACCTGGGGAGAGGAGGCCCTTGCTCAGGCTGGATCACCACGTCTGAAGCCTCCTCTGGGGTGGGGGTTGCAAAGGAAGCCAGGATATCTGGGACCCGGCTTTTCTTCATTTCGGCAGGAATGCTTTAAAACCCAGCACTGATCCTATGAGGAGGAGAGAACGTGGAGACAAGCTCCATCTGAGTTACAAACATGTAACTTACACGTTATTGTATTTTTCTTCCAGAGGAGTGCAAATCTCTTCCTTGCTCACTACTATGTTTATACTCTGATATTCCGGGAGCAGAAGGGGGACATCTTCGGTTTGACAGTTAATGCATCTTCCACAGTATTTTGTGGCCTTCTGGGAGCCCATGCTCGTGTCAGGCCCCCAAGACAGCGTGCAACGCCACTCACCACAGGGGATCAGTGCCCCTCCGCCACACCCCCTGGCCTCGCTGCCCCGGACAGGTTTTCCAGGGCACTCACTATATATGCAAGCCTCTGTGCCAAAGGCCAGAGCTGGCAGACCCAGGAGGAAAACCTCAGTGGGTGACCTCACTCACCAGTAACATCCCTCAAAGCTGACTGGCTCGCACACCTGGTTGCTGTGCTAGTAGTGGACCCAGAGAGAGGATAGCTTCTTGTCCTCCAGGTATGAAACCACTTACCCAGAACTTCGTGAAATGACTAGTTTTGCTGAAATAAAACCCTCGGTTTTACACAGAGATGACTTGTTGACGCATCCAACACCGACACACTTCCTGCTCCCTTCTGGGTCTTTAAATTCAGATGTTGGGGGTGCCTGGGTGGCTCATTCGTTAAGTGCCTGCCTTAGGCTCAGGTCATGATCCCAACGTCCTGGGATCAAGTCCCATATCGGTCTCCCTGCTCAGTGGGAAGTCTGCTTCTCCTTCTGCCTGCAGCTCCCCCTGCTTGTGTTCTCTCTCTCTGTCATAAACAAATAAAATCTTTAAAAATAAATAAATAAATTCAGATTTTGGCTTAGTAAGCATTCACGGAGACCCTCCTACATGTTGGCGCAGGGCTTGGAGCTAAGAGGGACCCAGAGTTGGTCAGCGAGGGCTGAGGGCCCCAAGATCTCAGAGTTCACAATGGAGAGGCTACCTGTATGCATCGACAAAGCAGACTGTCATCACCCTCTCGGGGAGGTGCCTCCAGACCAGAGAGCCATTGGGAAAGAAAACAGACTTGCCCAAGAGCCACCAGAGTCCTAGCGGGCAAAGTGTCTTCACAGCTTTGTTCCCCAGCAGGCTGAGCCAACCCCCTCACAGAGTGCCGGCCTCAAGCTTCCCTAAGGGTTTGAGTGGCCTCAGGAGCCGGCGTTTGCTAGACACGTGTGGGGAGAACCCACTCTTGCTGACCCAGAACCCTGCATCCCTCTGTCTCCTCAGCAGGCTCGGCAGACAGCAACCGTCTCTCATGGCCTCCATAAATGTCAGCCCCGGAAAAAAGCTCCAAAGAGGGTTTAGTCCGATTTCTCTCGTGTGTGGGAACTGAGGCCCCCAGAAGGGAAGCGGCTGCTTTTGGCTCCCACGCAGGAGGGACGCGCAGTCTGTCTTGGAGACCTCGGGGTTTGCATGACCGCTCTTAAGGGATACGAAGAAGAACAGGGACAGGGGCAGTACCCTGCTGCCTCCGCCACATTCCCAGAGATAATCTGTCAAGGGAAGGAAGGAGAAAAACAACGGCAAACAAGCCATCTATTCTTGTCTGCGCCATTTTCCCACGTCAGGAGAGACTGCAATGGAAAAATTTAGGTTTCTCCTTTCATGTTCCTTTCAGTGCCCACTCGACAGAACGCCTTTCATTCCCCCCTTTTCTTTGGCAGGATCCTGACCAAGGCTGTGGAAAAAGAATCTTTTAAGAACATATCTATCTATCTATCGATATACATTCAGCCCCTGACAGTGACATGGAACTGTAGAGCCTCTTAATTACCCAGGAAGTGACAAGGTCAAGAGGTGTCTGAAAGCTGCCTCGTGCTTCTGCGCACTGATTTCTCCCTATTGTCGCTGTTTCCGAAGCTGGAGTGGGGGGCCACGGAGCCTGCGTTTTGTCCACTGTTCGGACTTCTTCCTTTCTTCCTTTTTTTTTTTTTTTTTTTTTTAAATTTGAAAAGAAACTTCTAGCGCTTGGGGTATTGATTGACAATTCGTAAAAGCAGGATGTGTTTCAGGTTGGTTGACCAGTCATAAGGGCTACCTGGGAGCTTGGGGGAGGAGGTCAACTTCTTGGAGAGACACACTCCCCTGAGGCCCCTGTCCTCTGGCTACTCTCCCACTTTCTTCCTACTATCGTTGGGCTTTCTGGGAGAGAAGGACAAGGAAAGAAAAATGGGCCCACGCATCATCACTGGTTACTGTTACGACGAACGTGTAAGTCATGTTCTTCGTTCTTCATGAAGAGTTTTGGGGCAGCTTAGTGGTATTTTTTAAAGAAGTTGAGCTGAGGTTTTTGGCCATGGCCATCAAGACATGATTTTATAATACAAAAATAGAAGTGGCAGTGTCTCAGAAAACTTTGGATGGAAGTTTTAGAAGTTCCTGGGGAGTGTTGTTGACTTGTATTGGGGGATCAGAGAAGCCAGAGCCTTCTCTAGATAACTCAGAGGAATTGATAACGCACAGAGGCTTACCTGGGTACTTTGTCCTTCAGTAAAACTTATGAAAAAGGATTATATTGCCAGAGCAGAGAAACAGTTGATTTTTGGTCTGATAATACAGGGGTTCTTCCAAATGCTGTCATGTCCTAGTGGATATTAGACTTTCTTTCTTTCTTTCTTTTTTTTTTTTTTTAACTAAGAAAAGTCGGAGCCTACAGCATGCAGGTCTTCAAATCTTCCTTTTCCTTTTCAGGGGAGCTTATGTGTAAATACAACTCTGGAATACTCCATGGCTCACAGGAAGGGGTCAGGGGCATAGCATTTTTCCTGCTGTTGTATAAATGACACCTTGGAAAGTAAAGGCCCCGAATCTAATGCTGTTAAACACAAAAAGACTCTATAGTGAGAGAAATCTTATGCCTCGTCTGAGAGGTCTTGGATTTTCTTTCTAAACCTTCCTGCTTTTCATCAAGCTTCGAAACATACCTAGAAGAGATAAGACAGTCCATTGGCTCTAACTCTTAAGGCATAAAGGACCAAGTGAGAGGCTGGAAGTCAAGGTAGAGTTTTAGTCTCACTTCATTCGTGATCTTGTGCTAGCCACGCTCTCTCTGCAGACCTTCGTTTCCTCATCTTAGAAATGAGTGGTTGGACTGGTTAACCAGGGGCCCAAAGGTTCTGCTGGGACCCAAAGAGCAGAAACAAGAAATATATTGACATTTTCTTTAGAATGCCAGTAAAAGCTCATCAGGTTTCAGGTTAGGGACAAAGTGAAATATATTTGGCTTTTCATCATCTGTAAATATTGACTGCACAGGCCTTGGGGTTTGGCCTGAATTAAATATGCCCAGTGTGTTTTCTTGAGGTCAGAAATACAGTGTGGACCAAGAGACAAGACATAGAAGCTGCTGAATGACCACTGATCAGGTAAATATATTAACATGATGTAGACGCCCAAAAATGAGATGTCTCATAGCTCTGGGAAATGCTGCTGGCCTGCTATATGTTTATCCATTCAAATATTCGTATATAAATTCCATGCATCCATCCATATGCATTCATTCACTGATGAATCCATGCATGCGCGCGTGCGTGTGTCCGTCCATCCTTCCATCCATCCACTCGGTTATCCATTTATCCATCTACCCGTCAACTCATCAGTCTGCCCGTCTGTCTAGCTCACTCACCCATACACTAATAAGACATGACGATGAGTGCCATAATGAGGAGGTTTGGGAAAGTGTTGTGGGGTTCGGATGACGGGAGACATCCCTTCTAGCTGGAGACCTCAGAGAAGGCACCACGGAGGAGCTGGCACCTGAACCGAGTTTTGAAGGATGAGCAAAGTGTAAAGAAAGGAACGTGTGAGCAAAGGCCCAGAGATAGGGAAGTAGTGTGTTTGCCTGGGGACACAATGACTAGTCAAGAAAGAAGGTCAAAGAAGAAAGAAGACTGAAGAAACATTAACCTCGGGCATCACAAGGAGGCAATTAAGGAGGACTTTGGAACACGCCAGTTTTACAGTGGAGGGAATGGGAGGGAAGGAAGTGAAGGAGGCGAGAGGGGTGGGGAGCCCCTAGACATTGACTGGCAAGCTCTGTGATGGGAAAGGGTGTGAATAAAATATAGAAAGGCAAAAGGAAACTCCGTACATTGTGTGAAGCTTTACAAGTGCCTCACATTCAGTCTCTAAGAGTCCTACAAGTAACTCTTTATACGACTTTGAAAAGTCAAGGAGACTCTATGTTCCTAAGAGACTCATTAAGGAGTGGGAGGTGTGAAAGGAATTGTACTGTTTTTGTGTGAGACAAGAGCCTTTCTACCTTCCTGCACCTGGCCCTCTTAGGCTCTTTTTCTGGAACTGCAGAAATGGAAGGTCCAGTGGGTGGAGCCCACTGCTGCGCCCTGAGCTGGACGGTTGCCCCCTGGGTGCCGAGGACCGGAAGACAAGCAGACACCTGGGCTAGAATCCTGTCTCTGCGCCTCCTTAGGTGCGTTGACCCCGGAGAGTTCCGCGATCTCTTTCCAACGGTATCATTAAAATGTTTATGGTAAGGATTAGTTACAGTGAAATACGAAAAAAGAAACAGACAATAAACTTTAAGCCCCCCAAAGATGCTGACTCTTTCACAAATTATCTCATTTTATCGCTGGAACCCACTGGGGTAGGAATTGATTCTCCTACCTTGCGAATAAGAAACTGGAGTCCAGAGAGTTTGAGTAGTCTTCCCAAGATCACACAGCAAGTGAAGCAGTGGCGGGGCGATGTTCTAAACTTCACACACAAGTTCCTCAGCGATTTCTGTGCTTCAGTTATTGTAGAACTCTTGGAGACAGAGCTTCCTGACTGCCCTGGGCTATCAAATAATTAGCATAGATCTCCCTAACCAGGTGTAAGTGGAAGAGAGATGGAAGGTTATGGAAGGAGGTAGGGAGTGTTAGAGGAAAATAAAAAGGAGTGGAGACAACTGGACGGTGACGTGGCATTCAAGTTCCCTAAATGGATTCTTCAAAACTGGGGGAAGGAGAGTGGGGGATGGAGGAGAGACGAGCCAGTGGGTGGGGATGACTAGGCCTGCGACCTCAGAGCCCCACGGCTGCCCAGCACATACTCTGCCCTGTGGCTGGGGGACCTAGTAACCGCAGTGGGAGGCAAAAGCAAATAATGCTTTGTTGGTTTTGCTAAAAGAAAACAAGAGAAACACAGTTTACTCCCCGAGGCCTCAGTGCTGAACCAGCTGCTTCTGGGGGCCCCCTTGCTGGCCTGTGGTCCTCTGCCCCCTGAGGTACCTTGGGCGTTCAAGTGGAGGAAATCCAGCCTTTTTAGCTGTGGTGCCTTTTCTTCTTCTTAGAATCAACAAACAGTGCAATGCTCAGATCTTAAGTGTTCTGTTTTGACCCATGCATGTCAAGGCCTGGAACATATCTGTTGCCCCAGAAAGTTGGCTTGGGGTCCTTCCCAGTTCATCCCTGCCTCCCCCAGCCATGCTGATCTGATTTCTGTGGGCATTGCTCACATTTGACTAGCCTTGAGTTTCATACAAATGCAATCATACAGGGTGTTCTTCTCAGGTCTGCCTTCTTCTACACAACACTGTATTTTCGAGATTCATCTGCGCAGTTGCATGTTTCGGGAGATCCGTTTCCCCATCCGTAGTATTCATTGTAGTAATACAGTGAGCCTGTTTTATCTGTTCTCTGGCAATGAGCGTCTGGGTTGTTTCAGTTTCAGTTTGGCCTATAATGAAAAAAGCTGCCACGACCATTCACGTATGAGACTTTTTGGAGACATAGATTTTCATCTATGAAAATTAGGTGCATACCTGCGAGCAGAACTCATGGGTCACAGGGTGTGTGTGATGGTGCGCTGGACGGGACTGGGGCTGGCTAGCAAGGGCTCAACTCTTCCCAACACAGCTTTCACTCGGGTCATGTCGGCAGTTCAAAATCGGCCCTCATGGGAGTGTTCCTACCAGGGAGGTCAGCAAATGCCACAGATTGGGCTTGCCTTTCTTCTGGGGAGCCCAGAAGCATTAAACGCTTACCCCTATACCACTGGGTGGATGTATGTTTAACCTTTTAAGAAACTTTTCCCAAGTGGCTGTACCATTGGTTGTTTCTACCGGTGATGTAGGAGGGTTCCAATTGCTCCACATCCTCTCCAACATCTGCTGTTGTCAGTTTTTCCTCTAAGCCCTTCTGGTAGGTGTGTGTGGGGGTCTCACTGTAGTTTTAGTTTGCATTTTCCTGGTGACTGCTGATGCTGAGGGCTTTCACGTGTGTTTACTGCAGTCATCGGTATATCTTTCATAATGGTCTGTTTAGCCTCTGGTCATTTAAAAAAGTTGGGTTGTTTTTCTTTTTATTATGGAGTGGCAGGCGTTCCTTTTATATTCTGCATGTAAGCCCATTGTCAGATTTACGTTTTGAGAATATTTTCTCCTGGTTTGTGGTCTGCCTGTTTATTTTCTTCGGGGTGTAATTTTTCACGAGCAGACATTGACAATTTTGATATTATACAGTTTATCAGTGTGTTTTCTTTGTGGCTCATATTTTCCTGTGTCCTCTCTGAGCTATCCCGTGGCACGCCCTCTGCCTGAAGTGGCCTTCCCTGTTGCCTCTGTCTGGGGAACCACTCGTGTCGTCTATCATAAATAGGGTGCCCTTTCTGAACTTGAACTAGCAGCATTTCTGAACACTGTACCCCCACTTAATCCATACCACTTTGATGATGCTAAGATGTAACTGTCTCTTTATGGGTCTTTCCGACTTCCCTGATTGGAAGTCCCAAGTGGGGATCGTGGGTCTTCCGGATTGCGTTCTTATTCGTGCATTCCCTTCCTCCTCGCTCCTCTCCGTGCGCTGGCCCACAGCAGACCCACAGCGAATGCTAACTGATTGAGTGAATTAACTTGAATGAGCTCAGGACCTTGTGAGTCTTCATGGTTGACTTCTTTTCCTTTCGGTTGCGTGCTAATGGTCAAGAATACATATGGGGATAGTTTATGTTACAGAATGAACGCGCGTTTGAAAAACTCTACCAGGTTCTATCAAAGCAAGAACCATTGAGAATCCTCAGTAAGGACTCACCGAGGATCCAGTGTGATTCTGCTGGGAAAAGGTCATAGTTGGGCAGCGCTGCATTCTTGTGTGTGGCATGGGGAGGTGGGGGTAAGCAGGCATGTGCACGGAATCCAATCTGACCTGCATCTAAACTTCAGACCTGGTTAACAAAGCACTGGGCGGGTAGTTAGACAAACCTGGGGTCAAGCCCATTTGTAGCTACGTGACCTCGGGCAAGTGACTTCAGCTCTTAAATCCTCGTTTCTTTAGGTATAAACCAGGGGTAATAACAGCACAGGTCTCACTGGGGTGTTGTTGGAATTAAAGGCAATGTACGTAAGACAGCTCCGGAAATAGTGAAGTTTCCAGAACAGTTCCTGTCCCGGAGGGTTTGGACAGCCCCCCTGGAGAATGCCTGGCGTCTTCCTTGCTTTGTGGCGTTCTGGGAGCCAGAAAGCTCCCTGGGATCTCCAGCTCCAGGGCATATCTGTCCTGGGCAGTTAGATCCAGTTCTGGAGCTGATGGAGTTAGAGGGATCCTGGGGAGTCCATGCAGAAACCCAAGTGAAGCAGAATACAGAAATGCCCACCATCCCAAAGAAACGGATGTCCACCCCAGATTCCGAGGACCCACTTTTGAGGCGTTTTCCACTTGTCTGTTTTTGCATCTGTCAAACGGTCCCCTGGAGTGGGCTTATCAACACTTCCACAGTCCTTTCCCAAACAGGGAATTGTGGGAGAGGATTCCCAGGTGGGATTGGCTGCCCCCACCATACAGACTCAGGGCTAAACGGAGGACATGATGGAGAGTGTCCCCCACCCCACATGCCAGTTCCCACCGGAATCTGGAGGCAAGAACAGTGCGGCCTTCAGCTAGCCTCCCCTCCCTGAGTCCGGTACAAACCCCGCCCAGACCCGCTGGTGCTGACACCAGGGTGCCAGTCTTGTCTTTTCCAGAGGATGGCCTGAGAAAGTGGGAGTCAGCTCATGTGCATGCTGGGAGGAGCTCCCTTTAGCCTTCTTTTCTTATGGTCGCTGTCCCGCGGACCTTCAGCATCAAGGTTTGCCACGGCCGCCCGTCTTGCGCAGTGCCCGCGCCGGCCGCCCGTCTTGCGCAGTGCCCGCGCCGGTAGGTCCAGACGCCGGCCGGCCTGAAGAAGGCGGAGCGGCGGGGCGGGAGTCAGAACCTGCGGGCGGCAGCTCCGCGCTGCCTTGACTCGCGGCCAGGCCTGGCGCGGCGGCGGCTGTGGAATGTGTGAGCGCCATGTGTCACCGCCCCAGACTGTGGGAAAACGCTGCTCTGCTCACCTCCCAGCAGCTGCCCCGCGCCCGCCCGGCCAGCGGGGAAACAGGAGCCGCCCGCCGCCCAGGCCGGGCGCATTTCCCCCGATTGCCTCGGGGCCCTGGGAGGGCCTTTCCCTGGAGGGGAGCCGAGGACGATCTAGTCTCCGTCGGTTCCACCCGGCTACCCGCGGGGCATGGAGCAGCCCTCTAGGCGCAGACCCTACTCAGAGAAGGGCCTGGGGAGGGGGCGGGGAGGCTGTGGCTGGAGGGGAGGTGCGGAGGTGCTCTCCGCTGCGGGTGTCTGAGGGGCGCACCTTTCTGGTCCCCCACCAGGCGCCCCGATGTTGGGCCCAATGACCTGCGAGCTCTGAGCAGGAAACCCCACTGTGCCTACTTACCGCACATCAAAAACAGCTTCTTCCAGGGCCAGGCAGGGGATCTGGGGGTCCTTCATTTTCTCAGAGACCCACAACTCCAGCCAAGCGCCTGGTTTAAGTGGGAATCAGGTGGGCCTCAGAAATCCCCTAGACTGAAGCCTTTTAAGCCCAACCATGCTGGGGGAACCTATCCAAGGTCAGCCTGCTGGATAGCCCCAGAGTGACTTCTGAAAGCCCAGTGTAGGGGCACGTGGGTGGCTCAGTTGGTTAAGTGTCTGCCTTGGGCTCAGGTCATGATCCCAGAGTCCTGAGATCCAGTCCTCCATCAGGCTTCTTGCTCCACCAGGAATGTATTTCTCCCTCTCCTTTCACTCATGCTCTCTCTGGCTATCTCTGTCGCTATCTGTCTCACTTTCAAATAAATAAAATCTTAAAAAAAAAAAAAAAAAAAGGCCCGGTCTAGTGTTCCTTCTGCCACACCGTGACACCCCCCTCCTAGGTATCACATTCCTCAGCAGCCTGAGGCCCCTCATTGAGTTCCCACCCCTACTAGAAGGAGCTGGGAGGGAGGCACATGGAGAGGGGGTGGGGGTAAATCAGGCATCCTGGGACTCCAGCAGCTTAGCCTCAACTCAGCCTCCTGCGGCCAGAGGTCCCACTCCTGCCACCCCAGCTGGTGTGCCTCGGGGTGCCCTGACCTACAGGCCTGTGATCCTGGTTAGTGAGCCCCTCCACTGCATCTCCACGCTGGATGGGAACCTCACTTTTGCTTGCTCTTCAGTGTCCCATTCTGAGGCCGGGGGAGGGGCACCCCCTCCCTGGAACTCCGGAAACACTTGATCTCTGGTCCTTCTAAGGCCATCGTAGTGCTTAGAGCTCATGATCTTCTTCTCCCTTCTAGATTTCTTAAGGATAGAGACTATGTTGTCCTCCTCTCTGTAGCCCCCAAACAATAGTTTGGGGGTTCAGCTTATGACATCTGCTCTGTTTGTTGGCTGAATGCACTAGCAAATCAGTGCTTTTCAAATGCATCTGTCACTGGCTCCTAACGTTACTCACCAGGTGTGCGACCTTGGGCAAGATATTTACCCTCTTAAAGTCTCAGTTTTCTCACTTAAAAATCGAGATAACCTCAACTGGCATTGGGTCTGGAGGGACTTGTGGAGTGAGTGGTTGGCACACAGCAGGTGAATACACGAAATTGGGTGCTTTTCCGCTTGCATATAAAATATGCCCATAAATGACAAGTATTTTCAGTGGCTGTTTGCTATGATACACCTGTCTCTTTGGCAGCTAGCCTGCTGGTTGGGGAAAATTCCTGGTTATTAGTGTGAAACATCCTCTATGTGCTTGCCCCTTCCCAGTGCCCTCCCTTGGGCCATGGTGACAAAGCCAAGATGGGACATAGAGAAGAAAGTGTCTGGGGGAGGTAAGTGTGAGCCACTGGAGGCATGCCATGGCCTAAAAGACTTCTGTCCCCTCAGGATCGCTGCTCCTCCTCCATCAGTGAGTGACCTTTTGCCAGCTAAGCATGTCTTGAGCCTCTGCTGTGTGTAGTGCTTTGTGCTGGGCCTTTGGGCGGCACAGACCTCACATTCCTTATTGGAGGAGCAGAATGGGCACTGAGAGGGGGAAATGACAGAGTCCTCAGGATAGAGTTTCATTAATTTAGTGCTATAGCACATGAGGGGCAGGTGACAAGTGACACAAGGCTGGGAGGGAGGAGAGAGCAGGGACGGTGGGTGTTATTAGTCAGCTGGGGCTGCCATCACAAAATGCCACACACGGGTGGCTTAAACAACAGAGGCTGATTTTCTCACAGTTCCTTCTGGAGGCCAGGAAGTCCCAGATCTAGGTCATGGTTCATTGTTTTTTTTGGTGGGAGCTCTCTTCTTGGCTTACAGCCGCTACCTTCTCGCTGTGTCCTCGTATGGCCGGGATGGCAGAGAGAGCAAAAAGAGGGAGAGGGAGATGGCTCTCAAGTGTCTTTTTTTGTAAGGACACTAATGCTATCAGATTAGAGTTGTACCGTTATAACCTCATTTAACCTTAACTACTTCCTGGAAGGGCCTATCTCTAAACACGTCTCATGTTGGGGGAGTCAGGGTGCCAACATATGAACTTTGGGGGGACACGCTTTAGTTCATAGCAGCGGATAAGCGGGCAGAAGGCATGCCTGGGGAAGGGAAGAGCTTGGGCACAGGTGCAAAGACAGGGGTGAGTGAGCAGTGAGGAGCCTAATGCGGCAGGTACCAAAGACATGTGCCGACTGGGAAGTAAGTTTGAGAAGCTTGGGGGGTGTGGCCGGATGATGGAGAGTTTTGAAGGCTGAGTTTGTGCACAGAATGCCTGGAAATAGGAGCTGGAGAAGGTGTGCATATGGAGTAGTAAACATGTGTGAAAAGACACGGTTACAAGAGGCTTTAAAAGCTTCTCACGGGGAAACGTTCTAGGAAACCTCACCCTCGTTTTCACATGAAGACACTGAGGCTGAGAAAGGTCAAGGACCAGACTAAGGTCACCAGTAGGTTAGTGGGACCCCAGGCTCAGATATGTGCCTGGCTGGCTCCAAAAGAGGACCCTCCTTCCATTGTCCACCTTGGCATCAGGGCACTGGGTGGGGACAGGGTCCCAAGGGCGGGGTCCACATGCTGGGCTGGAGACTGGCGATCAGAGGGAGGAGAGAGCAGAGGCAAAAGCCGCTGAGCCTGTAGCAGTGATGTAGCAGTCCCTCACTTGGCCGAGGCAGGCAGCTGTGGGGAGTGGATCTGAATCGATCTCGAGGAGTGAGCAGGATCTGGAATGAAGGGTGGGAAGAAAGAAGGGTGTTGTGTATGTGTTGGGCTATTTCAGTGGCCGTTATCATAGTTGCTTGAGATGGCACTCTGAACTGTACATTTCAGTCCTTGCTTTAAATAGTAGCACACTGGAGCCGACCCAAATCCAAACAATATGACAAGACAGACGGAAACATCTGGAAGACATTAAGTGTTTGTGAGACGGGTTTTCCTGATAAGTGAAAATCCGTGGCTCTGACTTCTAGGGAAACCCATCATTTTCTAGATGCAGAAACTGAGGCTTTGGAAGAATACCGGCTACCTAGAGTTGCCCAGAGAGCAAGTGGCAGAGCTGCTTGACCCCAAGAGCCAGCCGGCTCTAATATTTGTCCGCTGTCCACCCCCACGACGCCAACACTGGGTCGGTTTGACACTTGGATATCAAGCCTCCACGTGGGAACTATATTTTCCAAACCCCAAACGGGGACACATGGTTGGACAAGTGTGAAGGCACTTCTGGGGACAAGAGACTAGAATGTTTTAAATTAAGACCATCCTAGCAAATCCAGGACATCTGGTCATCAGGGATATCCAGGGGCTGCCCACACCCTTGGCACGAGTCTGGCTTTTGCCATTTAATATCCTTTTCCATCGCGAATGCCCAAGATCTATTTTTTGGTTGGAGCATGTGCCACAGACAAGTGAGAGATGCTTAAAAAGATCAAACAGCTGGAGAGAGATTGCAAGGACATTCCTTTTAGGGCCACCTAAAAGGGGAGAGAGCAGGAGAGGGCAGGGCTGTGGCAGAGGCTCTGGAGACTAACCCTGGGCTCTAACTCCTCCTAGGAGGGGTGAGGCGATGGAAGCTGAGGGCAGATTAATGCTGGCGGATTTTCACCGGTGTCAGGAATGCAGTCCCTCCTCCCCCTCGCCCTCCTCTTTTCTGGGCTCTTCCCCCTTGCTCTTCTTGAACTTCAGCCGCTCCCTTCCTGCCTCCCACTCGCATCTGCAGCTGTGCATGTGGTACCTAAGGGAGGGGGCGGCTGGCTTCTGGAGAGTGGAGACAATTTACTAGGTGCTGATAGGGCTGGAGAGCATGCTTCCATGAAACGGGCCCAGCAGTGGCAGGTTAGTGTAGAATCGCACCGTTCTACATGGGGGTTGTACGTGAAGCTGTTCTGTGAAGAATTGGGCCACATGTGTTTTGGATTCAGTGGGAGTTGGGGTCAATGTCATGTTGATGTTGTTAGGATAAAATGCCAGTCTTCAGAGCAGTCATCTGGGGAGGCCTAATGGCAGTAATTTGAGGTTTGTATATTCGAGGTTACATGTTTGCCTTATTTAAGAAATGAAAAGTGGGGGCGCCTGGGTGGCTCAGTTGTTAAGCATTTGCCTTTGGGTCATGTTGTGAGCTCAGGGTCCTGGGCTGGAACCCTGTGGGCAGCTCCCTACTCAGTAGGGAGTCTGCTTCTCCCTCTCCCTCTGCCCCTTACCACTCCCCCCCCACCATGAGTCTTGTGTGCACACGTGCTCTCTCTCAAATGAATAAATAAAATCTTTCAGAAAAAGATTATTCATTTAAGAGAGAGAGGTAGGGATAGTGAGAGAGCTTGAGAGGGGAAGAGAGGGAGAAGCAGGCTTCCTGAGTAGGGAGCCCGACACGGACCTTGATCCCAGGACCCCGGGATCACTATCTGAGCTGAAGGCAGACATTTTACTGACTGAGCCACTCAGGCAGTCCATCAAATGAATAAATAAAGTCTTAAAAAAAAAAAGAAGAAGAAATGAAAAGTGAGGTGGGAAGTGGTATGTGTGTGTGTGTGTGTGTACGTGTGTGGAGAGAAGTAGACATTTAACATTTGCTAGAAAACACATGATTGTAGAGTATTAAGGGGTTGGCCTCAACAAATGTATAGCCCGTCCTCTTCACTTTATAGATGGGGACACTAAAGTCTAGACCGAGAAAGTTACTTTTCTAGGGTCAATAACTAGTCAGTGGTTGTACTGGACACAGTCTCCAGGTCTTCTGGTTCAAGTAGAAGGCTTCCCCTTCTCCTGTCAGGCCACGTTCTGCCATATCATATACAAGGCCTAAGACAGGAGTGGGGAGGTGGGGGAGGGACGAGGAGATGTGATCTCTAATGTCAGGGTTTCACAGACTAATTGGGAAGATCATGACCCCACTAGAGAACAGCTCCAGACTCTACTGGCTGGGATGTCAGATCCAGGGAGACAGCACAGGGGCCTGTAGAAGTGAGATACAGGAAGCCTTCCAGGCCCAGATGGTTGGGGAGGGGGAGGGAATGGCTGAAGGAGCCACATGCACAGCTGCCATGACGTAACATTTCCTTGAATGATACCTCTTGCTCCAACTCTTGTCTAGAGATGGTTTGTTGAATTTAATTGTACCAGTACTTTGCTTTCCCATTAAATTGCACATTGATGGCTGCTAAAACTTCTTTCTCTGCAGAGGGTTAAATGTCTGTGGCAGACACAGAGAAGCTCCTGACTTCTTAGCCCGATATGCCCAAGGAAGGCCATTAACTAAGTGGTTGGCAAGGCTAATTTGTCATTCCCGTGTTTTAACCTATTGTGCTTTTATAACATTTTTCTTCCACAGCATTTCAAAAGTCTCTCTGTCTAGTTTCTCTTGGAGAGAACCAATTAGCAGGCAGGGAATGAGTTATCATTAAAGTTACTCATCTAGTTTTCCTTTTTATCCGAAACTTGGTTGAGAGCCTCTGGAAGACAGGGGTCCTGACTTACACATCTCTCCATCTCCATGGTGGCTGTCACGAGCTCCCACCCAGGTCTGGCTCAGAAGGAACTTCTGTTGGATTAAACCGATGACCAAAGCTGGTGGCATGTTCAAGTCATTCCCCCAAGCCTTGAGAGGTGCATAGCTAGATCTATCAGCTGTGAACCCAGCATCATACTAACACTTTACATGAATTTCCACTGTAAGCAATATCACTTGATGGCGAGCGTCTTGAGGAACTGATCCGAGTCTTACCTACCTTGGAATCTTGATTCTTAGCCCAGTGCCTGGTACAAAGAAGGAGCTCAAGAAATGTTTCTTGGATTATATAGAACTGAAACACATTTTTTTTTTTTATTAAAGAGCCTCTGTCCCTAAACTTAGATTATATACCATTACAAGTAAAAGAGATTTAAAAAATCATTTTCTCTTTTGGAGACTGTGCCAGTAGCTCCTTTTTCAAGGTTGGTAATTCTGATCTGATCCCTGTTGTTCACACAAGAAGTGACAACTTCCCTGACACTTCCAGAGTCCCTTTCTCTTACCTGGATTGATTTTTTAATTTTAATTTTTTAAAGCACAGACCCATCTTTCATCTAGGCAGGACAATGTATCTGGGTTGACAAGATGTTTTCTCAGTCTCCTCATCTAAGCAAGCTTTAATCAGTTTGTTCCTGCCTTGTTCTAGTCCTGAAACATTTTTTTTTTTTTTGACCCAGAGTTTATGGTAGAAATTTACATTAGGAAACTTATCTGCATCTTTCTGGGATTTTCATCTTTAGATCATTAGGATAAGCACCCCCCCCACCCCATTCCTTGGATGATAACTTTATTTCAGAACACAATCTTGGGCTGCATGTTCATTCATGTGACTACCAACGGGTCCAGATGAACTTTACTGGAATGTAAATACTGTGGCTGGAAGGCAAGATCAAAACCATTCCCCGTACAGAAATGTTAATCTCTCTATTGCCAAGGGGGAAACGCAGCAGTCTGACATGTAAGGCGATGTCATGCGTTTTTACATTAAGTAGAATCTTGTGTCTATAGCGTATGGTTGAGTTTGTTTACAAATGACAGGTAAAGGCCTGAGGCCCACAGAACCCCCTGATGTTCCTGGCTGAATGTCAGTCCCACCAGAGACGTTTGGAGAAATCACTGTTCTGGTCACAATATCCACAAGCACCAACTAATAGCATTTCATCCGCCTGAACTGGGTCACCAGAAACTAAATGAAAAGACTACATTTCCATTTCCGTGTGTGTGTGTGTGTGTGTGTGTGTGTGTGTGTGAGTGATGTGGTGATGGCCTGGTGGGTCTTGTAGGTTCATGCAAAACAACGAGAGAAAAGGTTAAGCTTAATGAACAAAGTGTAACTGATTATTATTTTTTTTTAATGAAACAACCTCTCTAGATTTCTTTTTTATTTTCTTTTTTTTAAAGATTTTATTTTTTCACTTGATCTTAGCCAAAAGGCCGAGAAGCGATTAAAGATTTTATTTTTTCATTTGACAGAGATCACAAGTAGACACAGAGGCAGACCGAGAGAGGAGGAAGCAGGCTCCCTGCTGAGCAGAAAGCCTGATGTGGGGCTCGATCCCAGGACCCTGAGACCTTGACATGAGCCAAAGCCAGAGGCTTAACCCACTGAGCCACCCAGGCACCCTAGATTTCTTCTGTATATTATGAAATCAGTAGATCTTCCATAAAGAAAGAGTAAATCTTTTTTTTTTTAAAGCTTTTATTTCTTTATTTGACACAGGCAGACAGAGATCACAAGTAGGCAGAGAGGCAGGCAGAGAGAGAGGGGGAAGCAGGCTCCCTGCTGAGCAGAGAGCCCAATGCACAGGACCCTGAGATCATGACCTGAGCCAAAGGCAGATGCTTAACTGACTGAGCCACCCAGGCACCCCAAGAGTAAATCATTTTTGACTTAGGAGAATGCTTGGACTTTCCCCGGGTGCACTTCTGTCATTGGGTCACATTTAGATGGAGCACTTTGGGAAGTCTGCCTCTCTGTGACTGATGGCATATGGAGAGACTCAGAGTACATAATATAGCCTAGGGCCTTTCGGGATTCGAAAGGCTCCCGGCTGTCCCCGCACGCAGACTTGCCTACTTCTACCACCTTCAGCTCAAGCCCTCTCTTAGGCCAGGCCTAAAATAGGCTGTTGGCAAAGAACAGGTATTAGCCTCCGGTTAAATAAATATTTCATGCAATTTCTTTCACCTGGCCAATCACTTATTGGATCTGATTGACCTAGAACCTTCTGGTTATTAAAACACCCTTCTATCTCTACCCCTGAAGAAAAAAAAATCACCTATTATCTCGACAATAACAGCAACCACACGCGTGCGCGTGCGCGCTCACACATGCACACACCCATGCAAGCACACTCTCTTTGAGCGTTCTGATGTGTCGGTGAAATGCCTTCACTTATTTAGGCAAATTACACAAATAAAGTAAAAAGTTCACATCTGTTTTGAGCTCGCCTCTGGTAGCATTAGTGTTACTGGATTTTATAAAAAAGGAATTCCAGTTACAGCAAGTACATTTATAAAAGCACAACTGGGATGGATGAAATTGAATTAAGTTCACTAGGTCAGATCAATAGTCAATCCTGGCTGCACGGTCACCTGGGGAGCCTCGGAAAAACACTGATGCCAGTGGCCAGGGTTCAGGCCAATTAAGTCAAGATCTCTGGGGGTGTGGCCTGAGCATCTGTATTTTAAAAAGCTCCTCCAGAAGGTTCTAACCTGCAGCCAGCGCTGAGAACCACAGAGGTAGGTAAGCATGGACTTTGTGCTATAGTATGTGTTCAGTAAATTACATGGTAATGATAATTATTAAATACATTTAAAAAGATCTTGGCCTTTCTTGTAGAAATAGCTTTAGAGGGGATAAGAGATGTCCTGAAGTTTCTTTGTGTGAAATATCTTAATCTTGCAAAGGTTTGGCTTCCATTGATTGAAAACACAAATAGATCTCAACCGACGCCTGCTTGTGAAGGAATGAATGGATTTCCAATCTGTGTTTTCTTGTTTACCATGGAAAATATGCATTCCAAGGGAAACACAGGTGGTCACACTGTGAGGGGCCTCTATTTTTATCATAGCAAAGGGCTCTAAGCATTCGCACGCAAGTATTTCAAGTAATACAAAAGGAAGACTAACTTTTCAAGGTTACAGGGCTTTAGGTTTCCTAGGGCAAATTCAGGTTCTTCTCTTTCAGCCGTCTGTTGAAAAATAACTTCAGATCCAGTACAGACTGAATTCCAAAACAACTGAAAAACAAAGAAAGCTCACGACGGGCGCTGAAATGCAGCATTTCTCTTCACTTAGGGTCTTTTGTGTTAAGCTTTCGCATCCCTTTTGTTTTGAAAAAACAAAACAAAACAAAAAAAACAAAAAAAAAAAAACAAAAAAACCCCCAACTTTCTAGGTGGGGAGAGGGAAGCCGGCTCCCCGGCTGCTGGATTGGGACACGGAGCTGGGGACGGAGACGCGGCAGGTCCCCCGGAGCAGGCGGCGCGCCCCCGCGTCCCTGGGCCCTCGGTACCCCCTCCCCGCCCGGGCGTGTGCGGACGTGTCTCGGGCGTGACCTCGGAGCAGCTGAGCCACCGCTCAGCCTCGCGGCGGGAGAAACCCGAGCTCCCAACCAAACAGCTCCATCTTTGGCAAGTCCTCTGGTATTTAAGGCGCTGCCGGTGGGGAGAGATGCCGCGTGCCTGAGCCGCTCTGGGAACTCATGAGCTCTGCTTGCCCTGGTTTTACGTTTCAGAAGCGTCTGAACATCTGCAGGGAAACCTCCCCTGGGTGGCGGGGCCGGAGCCGGGGCCGGGCCGGAAACAGCCAATGCATCTGCAGGGAGAGGCAGGGGGTTGGGGGGTGGGGGAGACTGGTGTGTCCTCAGCCTTGTTGGGGGGCGAGGGCGGGAAGACTGGGCGTTTCTTTTCTTCTTTCTTCTTGTCCCCTTTTCTGCAGGAATTAGGTGGTCCGCAGAGGCTGAGAATATTTCAACCCCCGCAAGACAAGCTCGGGCTCCCCAAGGCTGTGACAAGTTTTCACAGTACTGAGCTGCCTCTACCAGTGTGAAGTCCGGGGGTGCCAAGCTGGTGGAGACAGAAAAATGGTGGATTCTTTTCCGGGAAGAAGTTTCAAGGCCGTGTAATGGTAGCTAACATTGCCCACTCTGTGTTAAGCATTTTAATACAGTGACTCATTTAGTCCTCGCAATGCCCATATGAATCCTGTGAAATAGGAATTCTCACCATCGCTGCTTTGTAGACAGAGGAAGAGAAGCACAGAGAGGTTCAGCCTATAGAAGAGGCACAGAGAGTTTCAGCAACTTGCTCAGGGTCACACAGCTAGTGGCCGGTAGGGCGGAGTTTAAATTATTACCCCAGGGCCTGTGCTGGTAATCACGGCTGTGCTCAACAGATGAAAGACGCTGGAGTCTAGAATTTCTCTCCGAGCGCATCAGATGTCAACAAGGTGGAGAAACTAGATCTGGAAAGTTTGGAAGTCAGGGCAAGTCAGGACCTTCCTGAATGTTCGAATTTGGTCAGAAAGAGCTGGGGACAAATGGGGTGGTGTAGCCAACCCTCACTCGGAATGGTTTGAGAGGACATGCCACTTGGCGGTCCCACCAGGGCCTTCCCTGAGAGCCCGGGGAGGGGCCGGGTCACACCCTCGCTGCGCTGGGAAGTATGCCAGGCTCTTGGAGGCCTCCTGCTCTGAAGTCCGGCAGGCTTATTTATTGACAGCCAAGGTCAGCTAGACTATCAAGGAGTCAGAAGTGGTGCCCCACCCAGGACATCCTGGGGCATGGAAAAAGTCCCTAGAGGATGCTCTTGGGGAGAAGGCAGGGACAAACCCAAGGTGGTAGGCCCGTTGGGGGGCTCATTTCTCGGGGTGTGGGAGAGCTAAATGCACTGCATCCCCCATACACAGACCACAGCAGGCTCACTTCCCACTGATTTAGATGTCTCTCTAGGCTAATTCTTACTTGTGGATTTCACTAACTTTGTGCGAACAACCCCACTGGTGCCATTATACCAGCAAAAGTACCCGGCACATTTGCCTTCAGTCAGGCAGAAAGAACCTTTCCTCTGCCACCCCCGCTCCCAGTACCTTACCCATACAGCCAAGGGCCTAACAACGAGCAATGGGCCCAAAGTGCACCCACACCCACCTTTAAAAGACATTGATAAGGGCACAAGGCAGTGCTAGGACTATACTTGGGTCACCTGGACTGTATCTGGGCGTTCCCAGGCTAACCCACCCAATACAGCATTCCTTCAGATGGAGAAAGCAGCTGGGGGGGGGGGCACATGCCTTGCTTTTTGTGGGTTCTTATATGGCTCTGCCCCTGACTTGCTGTGCGCCATCGGGGGAGTTACTTAACTTCCCTGTGCTTCCGTCTTGTCAGCAGCAAAAACAGTGATAATGCTAGTGATGACTTTGGACTGTTGTCAGGAGAACTGGAATGAGTGAATTGATCAATGTAAAATGTCTGGCACATGGTAAGTTCTTAATAAATATCGGCTTCTGTTTTTGCCAGAATTCTGATTATTATGCCACTCTGGGCAGCTCACTTGGCCTCTCTGCATCTCACTGTCTTCCTAGGCAAGACTGGTGTAATCCTATCTGTTTTATAGGATGCTTGTGAGAATTAAATAGTGTTAATGACTGTTGTAAAGTTTGCAGTAGGTGACTTTTCTTTATGTGTTCCTTTAGCCTAGTTTATCTGCTGGGGGGATGACTGGATTTTCAACTCTGAACAAGTTTCTTATAAGACCTTCAAAATAGTGACCATAGCCAGCGAGGGTGCTTGGACACCGGGCTTCGACATTAGCCACATCCCTTTTCCCAGCTGTAAAATGGTATGATAATAACCACCCCTAGGAATCTCAAGAACATTACGAGGGAAAAATATACGATAATATACAAAGCACTTTGAGCTCCTCTGAAGAGAGACGCGCGTAAATGGAAGGTGGTGTTAGAAGGTGGAGTAATCACGGGTTTCTCTCCCCTCTTTTTATTTAATTAGGAGAAAACCAGTCATTAGGAAGCCTGGTCTTGTTAAAGCCGTGGCCTGGGAAATTGTTCTCTTGGCACCTAATCAGGACTTGTGACATGGCAAGTTTCTGCAAAATGTGGGCAGCAGGGGACCTACCCCCAGGCTCAGTGACAGGTCTGCAGAAGGTGAGGAATGCACCGTCTGAGGGCCATGGCCTGAGGTGACTGACGCAGTGCTGTCTGGAGAACCTGCCTGGTCTCCTGCCTCCAAGGAGGCCCCCTCTCCCAAGTCAGCAAGCAGACTGTCCTGCTCGGGCGCCTCACAAACCGGGGTGCCTGAAGCCACCTTACGTGTGTGTTTCAGCCCACCGCATGCCTGGATCCATGGTTTTCCACCATGGAACCTGTTGGCCCTGCTGGGGTGACCTCAGGGCTCTGAAAGCACCTTCCATTTGAGCTTTTGTCTCTAATTCAGTACCCGGAAGAAGGAATCTGCTTGCTCGCCTTAAAAATGGGTCACAGCAGGGTCGGCACTGGGGTCCTACGCTTGCCCCACCATGTGCCTCTGTTCTGCAAGCAGCCCCCAGCTGGAAAGGCTCCCTCCTCTCTGCAAGTCCCAACCTGCCTGTTCTCCTGAATTCTCCTGAAAGACTGCCTCTGTCAGGAGGCCTCCCGCAGTCTGTCCAGGTATCGTTGTCCTCTTCCTCTTCTGGACTCTCTTCCATGTGGTGTGACATGTCTGTTAGTCTCTGACTCTGGGCCAGTGGAAGGAATCAGGGAAAATAAGTTAGGGAAGAGAAGGAGGCCCAGCCAGATGTCACAGCCAGAATTACTAGCAGAATTAATTGTGCTGATTTCCCCTGGCACCACTGACAAAGCCAACAGGAGGCTTTCTGGAAAACCCTGAGATGAGCAGTGCTTGTCAAAATTATGCATTATTTCAAACATACAGAAAATCCTGTAATAGATGCACACATTTCCACCCACTCAGATTGCCAGATGTTAACGTTTTACTCCTATGTTCTTTAAAAGAAGTGAAACTTCTAGATACAGCTGAGGCCCTCCCTCTGCCCTGGGGTCACTGCTTTCCCTCCCTCTCTGGGGTCACCGCTTCCCTTTATCTTTTCATTAGGGGCCTTTTACCTGCATCTACGGATGGGTTTAGGTGACTGGTAAACCTCTGGGTTGTAATCCACAAAGTGTAAAATCTTCCTCGCACACAGCATAGCCACTCAGGAAATCCTCTTGACTCAACCTTCCCCCCAGTCTCCACCAGCACGAGCACCGGCCCGAGCTGTCATTGCCTTGCATTTGGACCTTTTGCTTCCCTACGACAGCCAGAGACATTTTAGAATCTTATTTGGATCATGTTACCCCCGCTCACATCCCGCTAATGGCTTCTAATTGACCACTGAGTAAAAGTCAAAGTCCTCCTGGCCCCCACAAGGCTCTATGTGGTATCTGTCCCCCCACCCCTCCGCCCCAGCCCCCTGGCCTCCTCCCTACTGAGGCTGCCTCCCTCTCCCTCTCTCTGGTCTAGCCACGCTGGATGAGCTCGCTTTTGCTTGGATGCCCCAGCCTGGCCTTGCCCTGTGTTCTCACCAGCCGCTATACTCTTCCTCCACGTGGTCACTGGGCCGACCTCTCACAAGCTGCAGTTCTTTGCTCACATTGGACTTCTCAGTGA
Source organism: Lontra canadensis (assembly GCF_010015895.1). Classification (NCBI taxonomy): domain Eukaryota; kingdom Metazoa; phylum Chordata; class Mammalia; order Carnivora; family Mustelidae; genus Lontra; species Lontra canadensis. Next base: position 588,751 of record NW_022631032.1, on the reverse strand, counting down.
GGACAGCCTCACACACACCCTATTTCAAAATGCGGCCTCTTCCCTGCTGATCTCTCTCTTACCCTGCTGGAATCGCTCTTTTCCCATAGTGCTCGTTTTGTAGCAAATTGTATATTCACTTATTACATTTATTATTTCTTGCCCATCTTTTCCTGCTAGAATGTGAGCTCCATGAGAGTAGGACTTCCTGTCTATTTTTGCTCCCTGGTGTTTCCTTGATCCCTGCAATGGTGCCCAGTGCGGCAGTGCCCCATAGTTGTTGAATGACTAAATGAATGAATGATTGAAGGAATAGATGAGTGAATATGAGCATTTCATGCTGGAGAGGGTCCGGAACTTCCATCAGATTTTCAAAAGTATCTGTGACATCAAAAAAAAAAAAAAAAAAAAAAAAAGAGAGAGAGAGAGAAAGAAAGAAAGAGAAATGGGATAGGAACCATTGACATAGTAAATCATCAACAAGTTTACTGGAAACTTTTGCTTGCCAGGTAGTCCGTCTGAGGAAGCAGAAGGTCACAAGAAAGTCATTCTCCTTCTCTGACTCGTGTCTCCCCAGAGAGCTGCTGTGGTAACTGCCAAGACCTCCTTCCCCAGGACTGGCCAGACTGAGGCAGGGAGCCAGGGATGCCTGGATGGAGAGTGTGGGCAGGAGCTCTGGCAGGAGGCCGGTTCCAGAGAAGCTGTAATTGTCTTTACTTCTTCTGTGTCTGGGGGCAGAGGCCGAATGTGGCCAAAGCTTCCTGAGCTTCCTTGGGTGAGCTAGGCAAGGTGCCCAGACCAACAGGAGCTGTTCCTGGCCTTGTAGGCTCTGAGCCTAGGCAAGGAGCGAGACTGGGAACTCTCGTAAGAGCCCCAGTGAGGGGAGACGAGACATTGGTCTTTGATGCAGAGAGATGTAATAAGTAAGTCGATGGGGGTTGGGGGGCACCTGGAAAGCAAAAAGATACCAAAGGCCATCTGGAGGTGATAGTGGGAGTGAATTGGAGGTGAGTCAGCCAACTCTCAAGGTAGTTAAAAGACAAGTGGGTAATTGTGGGTGCAGCTGGCGGGGCACATACAGAAAATGAGGAACAAGTGGTTAATTGGGCCCACAAGCCCAGGATCCCGCCTGTAATTAGCAAATTGCAGGGCTTTGATATTTGCTTTGGTAACAACTTATGTAGTAAATTGCAGGGAGGAAAACTGCACCCCTAGCCTGGGAGGTGACCCTATGTCTGTGTTCCCTAAGCCATTTTCTCACCACCACTTATGGGCAGTGCACACATGAACTGAACCCCAGCATTGAGGGGAGGGATGCTCGTGCCTTTCTGTAGGCTGACAATGGCCTGTGATACTTTTCATGTTCCCCTTGACCTCTTGTTTAAGTTTTTGCCAATTCGGGGCTGAAGTTGAGGCCTCATCCCCCAGTATGGGCCCCCACTATTCACACATTGTTTCCCATGTTCCCTTGCATCTGTATTTACCTTTGCAAGCTTCTGAGAGAGTCTAACTCAAGTGAAGACCAGAAGCATAGGAAAATTGCTTTGGGATTGTCAGGGGAAAACCTTATAAATCGCCACAGATGCAGAGAGACTGGTGAGGACAGGTAGGGAAGGAGTACTAGATGAAAGTGTCAGGAGACCCTGGTTTGAATTTGGATTTTCAACCAACTCTTCATTGGCTCTTGTCCAGTTACTTAAAGACTTGTACATCATCTTTGTTATTTATGGGTCTGTTTTTATTGACTTGTTTTTCTCTTGGTTGTGGGTGAACATTTTCCTGCTTCTTTATATGTCTAATAATTTTTTTATTACATGGTAGACGTTGTGTAGCTATATTGTTAAGTATCTGAACTTTGCTGTCTTCTTTTAAGGAGTGTTAGACTTTGTTTTGGCAGGCGGTTCATGTACTCATGAAATAGTTTGATCCCTTTGAGTCTTGTCTTTAAGATTTGCTATGCCGGGTTTAGAGTAACCTTTACTGCAAGAATGGTTCAGCCACTTTACTCAAGGGGGACTCCTCTTGGCTCTCTACTGAATGCTCCAGGTGTCACCAAGGACTTTCCACTTTGGCTGGTTGGTGCACAACCACATCCACACCTTGTGAGAACCTTGGGTTGTCCAGCTTACAACTCTTTGGTCATTTCTTTTGCCTGGTCTTGTGGAATTTCACATTATACAAACATGGCCTAATACTCAAAGGACTCAAGAGGCTATATTCAGATATATGATGTTCTTTTTCTGTGTATCTCTCCTCCCTTTTGGAAGTATTATCCTCAACTTCTGGCTCCCTCAGCTTCTCTGGTCTCTGGCCTCTGTCTCCTCTCTTTAGTGAAGTTGCCAGACTGTGCTTGTGATTTCCAGATGGAAATTACCTCCCAGCATAAACCAGGGTTATTTTAAGGCTCAGCTCATTGATCCTTTCTCTTGGGAATCAGAGTTTCACACTGCCTATTTCCTGATGTCCTAAACTGGTTGTAATTCTATCACAACTAGAAGTTGAAGCCTTCTTGAGTTAATAAAACTGCAGTTTCCCCAAATTGTAGAAACAGAGCATACCAATATTTGCTTTAAGAGTTAGTTTTGATAACTAAAATATGTAATAGATCACAGAGCATATACCATAATGCATGAATAAGCAATGAAGCTTATAAAATAAGAACAGTTAGTGAGTGCTCATTTTATCCTACTTTTCATTGGACACCAAGAGAATAAATGGATTTAGCGTTTTCATGAAATTGTAGAATTTTAGAGCAGCAAGGCATTTACTTAAAAGAAGAGGAGTTGGTCCAAATGCCTCATTTTGTGGATGAGCAGACAGAGGTTTAGTGAGGAGATGTGATTTTCCCAAGACCTCATGGTCAGTTAGTAGAAGAAAGATTGGAACTCAGGTGTCCCGGCTTCTAGCCTATGGGGAATCCATTCATTCAACTCTTTTATTGAATATTTACTAAGTTCAGATACCAAAATAACTGCTCTATATAATGTCCTGGCTTGCAGAAATATTTAAAAATTGATTTTGGAACTTGACGGCGATTCAACAAATCAGCATATAATTTTGGGCTTCTCAGGAGTGGACGGATCTGAATGGTGTTAATTGGAGCATCCTCCATTGTTCAATGCAGAAATGCAAAATGCTTCCAGCATTTGGGTCCCACAGGATAGTCCATTATGTGCAGACATCTGAACATGTCGGGTTATTATTGTAGTTTTATGGCTCTGTCAGTCATGGATATAAAGCAACTAAGGATTTACTCTGTGTGCAGCCATTCCAGAGACTCGATGCAGAAATGGATGATAAAACTTTACAGAAAGTGATCAGCATGTTGCAAGATGTTAAAAAAAAAAAAAAAAAAGAAAAGAAAAGGCAACATGTTAGGGTGTCAGGAGGCCTGCATTGTAGAACCATTTTGTTATTTCTTTTCTCTGGGTCTACATTTTTCCTAACCGTAAACTAAGTGCAATAGACTGGATGGCCTACCATGTCCGTTGTAGGTTGGAGAATCTTTACATCTGGAGCTCTATGTCAAGCTATCCCTAGTGACATGCATGTGAAGCTTGGGGGTCATTGTGGGTAGGAGCGGAGTGCAGAGGCTGTGGAAAGGCATTCTAAACCAAAGGGGCAACACGAATCAAGGGGATGACCCAGGGATATGGCTAAAATGGAATTTGTGATCTGATCCTCAGTTGGAACGCAGAGAGGAATTTGAGGGCCCAGGAGCAAATGTCCTGGGACCCTTGTTTGAGAATCTCTGTACTAAGAGTTAGAAACTGTCCCTTGATTTGTCCACTTAACATCAGAGATTGCAAACACAAGTGTAAATACTACAGAGATTTCAATAATAAGTAGGATTGAGCAGAAGATGGATATTCTCTCTCTCTTTCCTTAAGATAACCACTGACACAGAGACAGGAAATTTGAAAATCTTACACTGAACTCTTCTCCTGGAACAATGCTCAGAGTTTTGGAGGCTCTGGTTTGCAAAACAGCGGTGAATGGGGAGGGGTAGGTAATAAGGACATGCTGAATAGGAGGAGATCCTCGACACTTTGACTACCAGGCTCAAGGATTGGAAAGACTCCGTAGCTTGTGAGAATGATTGCAACTTCACCGGCAAAAGACTTATATGTTCAGCTCTGTGTTTCAGCTTTCTCTGGTTATGGCATGGAGGGAGGACCAGACGGGGTTCGGGTGGGCCTGGCTGGGAGACTGGCACCATAGCCCAGGTGACAAAGGACGAAGGACAAAAGAGAATGAAGACCCTGAGAAAGAGTGACTGATGGAAGGACGCCGAGAATGAAGAACAACTGAGACCTGTCTGCTGACTGACATGGAGTGGGGAGGCCACATTGCTTCCAGGCGCTCAGGCCATGTGAGGGAGAACGTGGTGACTCCAGAATTACCTTGGAGCCTGAGCAACGGCATACAGGGGTTTGGGAAGTAGACGAAACTGGGTGTTCATTTAATTCATTCTTAATGTCTTCCATGGTAATAGAACGTTGGGGGCACCTATTCCTTGGAGTTTTGTAAGGACTGGTGGATTGGTATATATGGAAGCTTCTAGAATGAATTAGCACATGGTTCTCACTTAATGTCAATTTCGTCCATCCAGTTATTTATGAAATCTACCCAAGTTTGGAAGGAAATGATTAGTCCATTTGGAACTATAATCAAACATTTCCAATTCATTGTGAGTAAAGAAATTATGGCTGAGGTGTCTCTGTGGGGTCAGGCCACTGCTGGTCTCAGGCCTAGGCCTCAGTTCAAGGCCGTAAGGTTGTTCCCAGCAGCGCAGGTCCCTCTCTTTACCTTCCTTTCATAACCAACCCTACTGCAGGCTACTTCTAAATCTCTAATGTAGTAAATGAGAAAGAAGAAAAGGAGGAAGGGAGGGAGGGAGGGAAGGAGGGAGGGAGAAGGGAGGAGGGAGGGAGGTAGGAAGAAACAAAAGAAGAAGGAACAAAGGAAGAAAAAAGAAAAAGAAAAAAGAGAAAGAGTGAAAGGAAAAGAGAAAGAAAAAGAGAAAAGAGAAAAAAAGAAAGAGAGGAAGAAAGAGAAAGGAGAGAAAGAGAAAGAAAATGAAAGAGAAAAAGAAAGAAGAGAGAAAAAAAGAGAAAGAGAAAGAAAAAGAGAAAAAAAGCAAACAAGCATTAAATTCATGAGTTTATTTTCTGTTGGCGTCTTCTGAGCACACACTTGTGCCAGGCTCTGATCCACAGATGTGTCAGGGACTGTGTCATTCTCTTCTCGGGCTGGGCAATAAATAGCATCAGGATTGGCGCCCACAGGGTGGCCTTGTCTGGGGAGAGGCAGGCTCTGCGGACAGGGCCCCGTGGAGCTTCACCTCAGCCACAGATCTTCCATGTATGAGCGACCCCAGGCCCTCTTTCTGAGGCTCCTGCTTGATTTGCACTTTGCTCAAATCAGCCAAATCCTCCCCACTGGCCTCCTCCCTGTTTCTCAGTTCCAAGGGACCAGCGTCCTCGAGCAGGTGAAACTCTTCTCTCGTTAGTCACGACTTGTGGCACCAAGTTCAGGGCTGTCGGCCAGCCGAGTACAGCTGGAAGTGGGGAGCACTGTCCGGAGAGCCCGGATTTAGCAGGAGCACTGTCAGCAGAGCAGAGATGGTAGCCAGCCAGCTGTCTCCTCTCCCAGCCTCCTCGATGTCCACGCCCTAGGTCCCACATAGCCTGGCAAAGTAGGAGCAGCCACGGCCGCAGAGTCAGAGGGAGCCTGCAGGCTCTGACTTCCTCTTTGCTTCGAATCCAGACTGAATGTTGCACTTTTCTACACTGACCATTGAGGGGCTGGCATTCAGTCCTCCGTCTGGGTGTGCTTGTGACTGCTTTAGGGAGAAGGGTGGAAGCGACCCTGCATTCCAAAGCTGGGTCATAAAAAGCCACATACCTTCCACCTTATGCACCAGAGACTTACCCCACTGAGCCCAGCCTTCCGCCACCTGTGAGCCTGGCATGTGAGCAAAGCTATCTCAGATCCTTCAGACCAACCCACCTGCCTGCTGCATGCCTCTGAGGAGCTGTGGCTGGAGCCCGGGAGAACGGACTCGCTCAGCCAGGCCCCCCTGAACTCCCGACTTGCAAAAATCATGACCTACAGTGAAATGGTAGCTTTAACCCACTAGATTTGGGGATGGTTTGATACACAGCAATAGAGAACCAGAATACTGGACGTAAATGGATGAGCTTGATGGCTTTTGATGCATTGAGGCCGATTTCATGTGATTTACCCCATCCATCTGCTCCTGACCATGAGAATTCCCTTTTGCTTAAAACTTGGATCAAGTTACCTTTCAAATGAACCAGAACTTCACCTGGGTTCATGGTCAGCTCCAAGCCCCAGCAGAGCTTTTCAAGCCTCTGGAGTCTGGTTTGGCTGTCGGTAAACATCCACATCCAGCCACACACCCCACGTATTCCGACACAACGGCTGCAGGCTACCACCATCCACATGATTTGCAAAAATTGTCACGAATTGCCAGTGTGGCTGCAAAAGCCATTTTCTGTGGTTCGGGTTAAACAGCATAGAGACAACGTGCTACCAGCATTTCCACATTCAGAAAACGTGTCTTCCTATGTCTTGGCTTGCACCTACCTTCACATGGCAAATACAGGATTTTCACGTGGCTGGTTCTCTCCCCTGTTACCACTATTTGTGTCCTTACTTCCCAGGCAAAGCTGGGGCTGAGGCATTTTTAAATGAATAGGAAGTCAATGAGAACCAAGAGGGACCAAATCATCAGCCTGTGTTTCACCCTTGACTGCGGGAAGGTTCCCTCTTTCCTGCGTTGGGGTGTGTGTGTGGGAGTTGGGGGGTCGGCATGTCACGGCATGCTTGTGTCGCTCTGCTCTCAGGCACTGGGGGAACAAGCGTGGACTGGGAGTCAGAAAGGCGTGGCTTCAGACCAGGGCTCTACCTGCTCGCTGTGTCACCTCGGATGAGTTAGTTAATGTCTTTGAGCCTTAGTTTCCTCATTAGTCAAAAGGATATATTTTTAACCAATTTCACGGAAAGCAGGAGGCTCTTAGTTTGGGTTTGGCCAGAGGCAGACCCCGGGCCAAGGATGTGAGTGCACGTAGCCTATTTTGGAGGAGGAGAAAGCACAGGGAGAGGCGTGGGCAGGGACATAGGGAAGGGAGGGCAAACAGGAAAGGGCTTCTTCTCTAGCTAGCTATCACTAGGGGTACCTGCAGCTTAATCCCCACAGAGACACTGCTGGAATAGTCCTGGGGAAATTGAGATGATTCCTCTCCCTCATTCATCTGCCAAAGGATTAAATAAAGATGTTGTTTGTGACCAGAAAATGAGAAGGAAGAGCTATATGTATTTGCAGAGTACTGAGAAGACAGTTTCTAGGTGTGTCTCCAAAGTCAAGTTCTGAGAAACCTGCAAAGGAGGGAGATTTGAGCCAGGAGACCCGGAGTCCCACTTATGAACACTATACTCTGACTTTGGAAATTACTGCAACCTCGCTGAGCCTCCATTTGCTCACCTGAGACATGCAGATGACAGCCTATCCTGTCTTTCTCACGGGGTTTGAAGCTGGAAGCGAGCGCCATGATGAAATCAGAAAGTTTATGTATTTGCAGATGCTCAGCACTTTCCTGTAGAGTGACTGAGAGCCTCAGCCAACAACCACCGTGGAATCCTGTACATTCAGGTCATCTTGCTGAGTCAGTGGGAGGTCAGCCTCGGGGGGATATCCAGCATCTCTTCACACAACTGTAACACCATGTAGGAGAGTCACGGGATCTGGACAACTGACAAACCAACTGTGGTTCCCCCTGGGACCTGAGAATGCATCGTTCTCTTCTGAAGGTCTCCACGGGGCAAGATTCATCTCCAGAGACTCAGAGCAGATTATATACTAACGAAAATGAAATATCCAAGTCATCAGAACTCTTCTATCCCAAGGGTCTGTAACGACCTTGCCTCCTCCCGTGGCTGCCCTTCTACCCTGCTTCTGTGGCCTGGCTCAGCTGCCCGGAAACCTGGCTGCTGATGTCACCTTCCCTCCAAGCGGGGTACTGCGGCCCTGTTTATTACTTTAGGGTCGTGCATTGGCTGGGCTTGCTGCTGCTGACCTCCACTGTGGTCTCAACTCAGAGTCAAGACTCTGGACCCAGCCTCTCCCCTCTGCCTTTTCCAGAATCAGATCTATAGATATAAGGTCTGGGAAGTTGGGGTGACATGACTTGGGCTCCAATAGATTTCTGTCGCCTAAGTCGCCTCTTTGCGGGGGCTCTAGAGGTTGACTGCTAAAGGACCTAGAGAGAAAGTTTACATGAGTCTTCTGTAGCATGTTACCGGCCTTCCAGTTTAGTGGTTTTCCAACCTCAGCATGCAGAAGAATCTAGAGCACCTGTTCAGTTGTGGTTTCTGCGCCCCGGCCCCCCGAGTTTCTGATTCCTCACACCACAAGAATCGAGGTTTTTCAGTATGCTGCTGGCTTACTTCTGATACCTGTGTGCTGTGCATTATACTTCCTACATCTACTGCTGAAATGGGGGTCCTCTGAGTTAAAGAGATAGTCCTGCGAAGCCAGGAATATGTATCAAAAACTTTTAGACACTGAGAATGTGATATGTTCAAAATAACTTCATCTCCCGTGTTTTGCCTCAGGATACTGTTGTTGGCCGAGGGAATCGTTGTTTAAACTGAAACGAGGTTGAGGGGCGCCTGGGTGGCTCAGTGGGTTAAACTGAAACGAGGTTGGGGGTGGTTTTCCTTTTCTGATTGTTTGGATGTTGGTGAAGTAGAAAATGACCCGAGCTCTTAGACAGCTTTGCAAACATGATCTCTTCTGCTCTCCTGATGTTCAGGAAAGTGAGATACAGAAAATATTATACCTATTTTATTTATTTATGTATTTACTTTATCAGTCTACTATCTATCTATGTATAGCATAGTATTTTATTGATACTCAATAAATCATACTCATGGGTTGCGTGGAGAACTCACAAACACTGTGATACCGGATTCTTTAAATCTCTCGCTCTTTATTCCCTCATAGATACCAATAAAGCAACTGAGGAAAAAAATCAATGGAAAAGGAGGAAAAACTATGAATATTGCCATCTTTTTCTTTAATTCCGGGATCCTTAATATGCATTTTTTTAAAGATTTTGTTTATTTATTTGACAGAGATCACAAGCAGGCAGAGAGGCAGGCGGTGGGTGGGGGGAAGCAGATTCCCTGCTGAGCAGAGAGCCTGATGCAGGGGCTTGATCCCAGGACCCTGGGATCATGACCTAAGCTGAAGGCAGAGGCTTAACCAGCTGAGCCACCCAGGTGCCCCTTAATATGCATTTCTTAAGGAAGTTCTACGCATTCTCAAATCAATACCAAATTTTCCTTTATTATTTAATGCAACCTACTATACCCCATTTTATAGAAGGACAACTTGGCCAAGTTCCTTGGTTTAAAATAAACCCCCAGACTGTGCATTAGTTTACCATGTCAATGCATTTGGACGTGCTCCCTTAGTTCACCTTCACAGGAAACTGCTGCAGGTGATATCATGGTGTCCATTACACTGGGGAGGGAATCCAGGTTTGCAGGGCTCAGAGGACCCACTCCAGGTCTCAGAGTGGATATGTGAAGGACCCAGGACCAGGCTTGCTGCTCTGGCTCCTGCTCTCACCCTCTTTTCCATACCTCCCACAGCCTCTCGAGAGACAGCGGCGGGAAGGAGACTGCAACCAAGGGACCCTGATTGCTGGGGAGGCAAATGGTTTTTCCAGGCCTGTGGACACCTCTGCTTCCAAGATTTAAGATCTATCATGACAGGTTGCTAGATCCGCCCATCACATCACCTCCCAAGCAGGGAGAAATGAAAAGGGGACAACTCCTGATGATCTCTTTAGGACTTCCTGGATAAAACAAGGACAGATGGCAACTTAATTTAAAGAAATGGAAGAAGAAATGGGAGATAAAAGTGACAAACAGACACGAATGTGTTTCCACAGACATGGTCTCTTGACTGCATAGCTGCCTTCTGTCAGCTCTGGCTGTGTCTGGCACCTTTGTCTCACCCCCTCCAGGGCACCCAGGGAGGTGAGGCGGTGAGCATGGACAGCTGCTGGAATTTATGGGACCATTGCGGCCCGTCTTCCCACCCTTGTGGTCGGAAGGGGAAGCATGATCCATTTCCTCCTGGGTAAACATTTTCACAGGAAGCATTTATCAGATGTCAGCAGGGGCAGTGGAGGGGTCTGGGATCTGTCAGACAGGATCTGCTTCACTCCTCTCCCAGGCAAAGACCACAGGTTTTCTCCTGCTCCTTCCCACCCCCTCTGTCTCGTGTCCCAGCCTCTCTCTATCGGCTGAGCCAAGGGAGACGAGGACCAACCCCCAAACTCCCAAGTCCACTCCATTCCTTTTAATAAGCAAGGTTTCTGTCAGGCTGGGCACCTGTAAAGGACCTGATTGCCCAGATCCTTCCAGAAGAAATCCTGATAAGGAAATGTCTGGAAAAGCCTCAAGCAAGGAAAGCCCCATTCCTCCTCGTGTGTTGGACTCTGCTGGTCTTGGGGCCTGAAACCATCCCCCCTATTCTGGGGCTGGGGGAGGAGGGAGAAACCAGTGACTCACACTTGACTCTTTTCAGGCTGGGGAAGGCTGGCAGGGCAGGACAGCTGTCTGGGGGAGCCCCTCCTGGAGTTTCAGGCTGTACTCCACTCTTCCTACTAATGCAGAGGAAAGCCCCTTCCCGCTACATGCCTGCTTTTCCCTCTCGGTGCCACAACCTGTCATCCTTTCTTTGAGAAGCACGATGAGTTAAGCATCCCTGAGGGACTGGATCTCGTCTCTGCTGCCTGTCAACTGGACAGCCTGAGGCAAGTTGCTTGGTCTTCCCGGGCCCAGTTCCCAATTCTGTCATTTCTTTTTACGTATTTCCTGGGCACCGTCTCTGTCTGAGGCCCTGTACTGTGTGGATAGATTTGCTGTGAGGATTAGAGCAGATGTTCCAGTAAAGCACTTAGCAGCCTGGCAGAGAATCAGTGCTCCTGGTTCTTGGTGAATGCAGTCACTGTCAGTGCCCTTACTCCCCTGGGTGTCTCTGGAGAAGAGTCGAATCCCAAAGGCTGTTTCAGCCTTCCATGCCTCTGACCCTCTCAGGCTACCACACAGGCCCTCTTGCCCTTTCAACGGGTCAGGGCCGCTGTCTTCCCAAACTTGTGTGTGGGGCCGCGGCCTGCTCCCACACTCCGTCCCTCTGTATGTCCATCCTTCAACAAAGAGGCAGCAGCTCATGCTGGGGGTGTCAGTGGGGCGTACACAACCAGCTGCAACTACCTCAAAGATTGAGAGAAACGAGACTCTGGGAGAGCCAGAGTAGTAGTCCTTCAGGGGAAGAAGATGTTATTTCCGCTTGGGATCTGAAGAAAGGCTCAGGAAGTCTTCATAGAGGAGGTAGCACTGGGGCTGGACTTTGAAGAATGGGAAAGATTCTTTGGGTCCTGTGGAAGTGGAAAAAAGGGCCATGCATGTGCTGTGCGGCCTGTTGCCAAGGTAGAGGAAAACGCTTTAGGCCAAGAAGGTGCAGCCCTTGGTTTCTGGGCTGTCAGTTAATTCTGTGGACATTTTAAAGTTTCCACAGAACTGTCAATAACGCTCGTGGACCCTTTTGTCACATCCCATATGTTGTTTGAATTTTGTAAAAACAGGATGGATCAAACAGAGCAAGAATGATTATGACCACTTTCTGGATGAGGAAATTGTGACCCAGAGAGGTAAAGAGATTTGCCCGAGTCCGTGAAGGTGGCCAGTGGGGTGTGGTCTCTTGGTTCCAAGTCTAGAGCATATTCTGCAGTATAAAGCTGCTACCCCATTCTTCCCCAGTCCCACCCCCAGGCTGGTCAAGTTGGGCTTTGGAGCCAGAAGGGCTTCGAGCTCTTCCCTCAGCCTCGGCTGTTACTTCATGAAGGAATGTCCCTTGCTCCTATCCAATGGCCTTGAATCTTCTATAAGCATTTCGTACTCAGAGGAACCTTCCTAGATCCTAGGTCTGATCCTGCTATGCCCTTGCTTATAGACCTTCAGTAGCTTTGTTGCCTCTTAAAGGCTCGACCCAAACTGCTTCACTTGCTCTTCTCCGTCCTTTGGGACCCACCTTGCCCTTTTGGCTTCTGCAGTCTCTTTCCTTGCTGGCCTCCCATGGGCTTCTTGTGTGTGAGACCCTGAATTTCTTGCCATTCCCCAAACATTCCAGACTCTCCCCTCACTGTTCTGTGCCCACGTGGGCTCTGAAGCCAGATTTCCTGGGTTTAAAACTCAGACCCACCACTTACGTAGCTGTAGAACCACAGCTAACGTCGCTGGGCCTCAGCTTCATTGTCTGTAAAATGGGGATAATAACGGAACCCATCTTGTGAGGTTGGCGGGCAGACTTATAGGCTTAGTACGTGTAATATTGCGCCCAAGGCCTGGTACATATTAGGTGCTTAGTCAATGCTGTCGCTATTTGAGGTGCAGGAACAACTCTTCCTGCCTAGAAATTTCCTGGGCGAGGCAAGTTCTGTCAGTTCCCCTCTCCCGTGGCCGTTCAGGGAAGCCTGCCTGCCTTCTCTGCCTGAGGTGGGTACCTCTCGCCCTCTCTGCTGTGCTCATGGCTGCCCCAGGCACCTCTTTCCTGCACTCCTCACACTGTCGTTACCTGCCTCGTTGCCTCCTCACCATGGTTCAAGCTCCTTGAGGGCAAGGTTTTGTCATTTTTGAGAGCCAGGGCCATGTGTGGCTCACTGTGGTACTTGCCATGCCCCGACCCTCAGTGGGTCCTACCTCGCGTCACTGGTCTGAGTGAACAGCACGCAGAGCCGGCATGGACAGCCTTGCTGGAGGCGAGTCTCAGATGTGTTGTGTGACTGACCGTGGATACCTCTCCACTTCTTTGCTTCCTGAGAAATAAAAGAGACCACTGGCCTCCCTGGTATGTTAGGCGTCACAAAGATCGCAGTCCCTACAGGGCCCCACAGGCACAATGCTGGGAGGCCTGACAGGATTTGGAAACGAGACACGCAGTTACTGTGTTATCACAGAATGTTAGCATGTTAGCCAGAGTGGATTACAGGGACCTGGTAGAGCTCTGTGGCAGGCCCCGCCATTTGCCCAGGCTCCTTCCAAAGCCCTGTAGTGGGTAGCATACTTGTCATTTTGTATTCTTTTTTCTTAAAGGTGTCCCCCACCCCCTCAAATTGTACAAGCTTTGAGGACTCCCGAATCCCAGTGGCCCCCAGAGTCAATCCTTCACCCATGAGCTTCCTCATCCTCCCTGTCTGTAGGCCTCAGAATCAGGGAGGAGGACCAGGAGCCAGGGCCCTGTCGCTCTGCCCTCTCCTGGCTTCCGCACTGTCATCTGCGCCTGAAGGGCAGCTGTGGGGGTTGCCCAGATCCACACAGAACGCCTCCCATCGCCCACACCCACTCTTCCTCCCCTGGGGTTTCTCAGGTCCCCAGAGCCTCACTGTGGGTTGGGCTCTGAAGCTTGCCACATCCCTCCCCACACACCTCCCCACCACACCCCACTTTGAGCCAGCCTCCTCGAGCGAAGGCCTGCTCGGGCTTTGGGCGTTCAAGCCTCGCCCTTCCAGGGCACGGCCTCCAGCTCCATAAACCACACAGCTGCGGTCAACAGCCTCTGCCCCGAGCCTGCCCTGCTGGCCTGCGGGTCAGAAAGGCCGGCCTGTCCCTTGACCGGTTTCCATGTGTGGGAAGAGGGAGCCGGAGATGGTGGGGTGACGCTAGACACATTCAAACCATTTCCTCAGAGAGGAAATGTCATTTTCATAAATATGCTACTTGTACACACCCAGCAGGACCCCGTTCTCAATCCTCGCTGCACTTCGGAATCACTCAGGGAGCTTGAAAATATCCTGACAGTGTGGAATGCAGCCTCGGTAGAAGGAATTTTTAAAGCCCCCCAGATGAGTGTAATGTGTGGCCAAGACTGGGGGTCACCGACTGCTTCAGAAAACACATCTGGGAACATGAAGGCCGGCAAAAAGGAAAGGCGAGGGGTGGAACGAAATGAATTTTAGCATGAGGAACTTCACAAGCTTGATGACTTTGCCGTGCCGATTTGACCTGAAGAGATACAATGCTGCCTTCCCCTCCTTCAGCCCACAAAAGGGGATGTGAGCCCCAAACTCTGTGTGTGGTAGGCGAGGGTCACACGGGCTCTACCCACCCTCCCCAACCCTCAGGAGGATTGGAGGGTTGGGGGAGAAGCAGTGACTTTTAGGGGAACAAGGCCAAGTCTTCTTTACTTTGACATGCCTTAGGCCTGAGTCAGAGGTCATGGGTTTTCTTGAATCAGAGGTGTAGTGTTTGAATTCCAGCCGCACCCCCAGTGCTGTCCTACACCTGCCCCTCCTGTCTCCTCTGCTCGGGCAGTTGTACCATCATTGTCTTGGCTGTTTAGACTCCAAAATCTGCTCACCCTGGACTCTGTTTCTACTTCTTCCAAATTCAGTTGGTCATCAGGTTCCGGGCGCTCATTCACAGGTCATTCTCTAAACTGCTCCTTCCTCCCTCCTCCCGCTGCTCAGGGATTCCTCAGGATCTCATGGGCTACTTCTGCTAGAAGATTCCAGGCTTCCGGGCTAGCTTCCGGGCTGTTCTGGACTTCCTGTTTCCTCTCCCTATACCAGACCAATGCTTCTGTCTTAGAACACAGTCTCCAAGTAAGCGTAGAGCCCAAATCTTCGGTGACTTCCCTTGGCCTAGCACAGTGGCTCTTAAGACCAGCAGCAGCCCCACTTGGACACTTGTCAGAAACGCGAGCTTCAGGGCCCCAGCCCAGAAGCACTGAATTGGAGCTGTGAGAGCGAAGCCCTGTGGTCTGTTTCAACGGGGCCTTGGGGATTCTGATGTGTGGACTAGACAACTCAGTCCACACTCCGGTGTGTGGCATTCAGGGTCTCCCATACTCTGGTCCTATTGACTTGTGTGTCCAATATGTGGCTGTTACATCTCCCATAGCCTTTTTGGTGGGACTCTGCTCCTGTGGGACTGTGCTCAGACCTCCCTTGGGAAGTTCTTTTACCAATTCTAAGTATCTACATCCATTTCTCCTTCAAGATCCATCATTAATTTTGACAGACTGCAGGATTCCCTCTACAGGAATATTTTTTCCTTCCTTGACCTCCGTAGCAATACTTTTTTCCCCTTCTCTCTCTCTCTTTCTCCTTCCTCCTCTCTTTCTCTTTTTTTCTGAGTTTCACCTTTAAAGCAGGACTTTTCTCCATCATGACTACCTACTAGAATCATTCAAGGAGCCTCAAAAAATATGTATATCCAGGCCATACTCCAGAGCAATCAAATCAGAATTTTGGGAGGAAGCCTACCGTCATCTCTTTTAAAAGTTCCCAGATAACTTTAATGTGTACCTGAAATTAACATCCTCTCTCAAAAAGCAACCAGAGGGAAAACAATTATGGGAAGAGGTAAGAATGTAAAGGTAAGAGACCCAGGGTACACTCGTGTCAGGGCTCTGTCTCAACTGGCCATTTAACTCTGGGCAAGTCACTTCCTCTTTCTTGGCTCTTGTTTCCCAAACTGCCAAATGAGGCACCATTTTAGACCTGTGGCTCTCAAAGTTAGGCACTGTCTGGATCCCATCTCTAGAGATTTCCATTTAATCACCTGGACCCCCCCAGGGTTGTTGAGAATCACTGTCGTCGACCTTACCCAAGTGCCCATGAAATTGTACAGTGATTAACTTTTGGAAACAAAGATGGCTGCCTCTTCAAATCCTAGGACTTCTCTGCCCTGGCACCTAGTCCCCTTCCCTCCCCCTAGGGATGAACTCCCATGCCTTGTGTCAGTGATGAAGGGCAAGAGAGGTTTTCCTTATCTGGTAGCAGGAGAGCCGGGGATATTTCCTATCGCCCCCACAGGCGTCCATGTTGGGGTGTGGGGCTGTTGTGGCAGGAGGTGGATTAAGAATGAGATGAAAAGCCTCACATGAAGCCTGGCAGAGGGTCATCATAGGGGCCCATTCTTTAGTAACCTCAAGACCTTACCTCATGCTTCTCAGCTCCAAAAAACGTGTCATACCTGCCACAGATGGGGAGACAAGGATTCCTTCATGGTCAGGCCAGGGTCTTATCTAAAGGCAGATCTAAGACAAGAACTCACATAGGGCAGAAGAGGGGCTGCACCAACCTCAGGCAGGAGAGAGAGAGAGAATCGGGCAGTAGCCCGAGGAAGGCGGAAGAAGAGAAGACGTGGGGGCAGGAAGGGAAGCCAATGCGTAAACACCTTTCTCAGGAAGGTGTTACTGATCCCCAGAGATACCCCACAGCCATCCCCCAATGGGGCCCCCTGTTTATCTGCACATCAGGCTGTTCCTTTACAAAGGGAACTCACCCAAGTTCAGGGCAGCCCTGAGCAGAGACCCTCCAACTCAGGGCCAGGAAAATGAAGATGAAGAATAGAAAGACAGACCCTGAAATCTTCTCCCCTCTCCCGGCCTTCTGAGCAATGAATCCTTTTCTTACTCTCTGCTGTGTGCTTCTTCCACAGTCTGCCCCCCAATGATGGATTCCCTGTCTTGGAGCTGGGCTGCTGCTGGGGGAGGGAGGGGCAGTGTTTTGCAGTGACAGACCTCGCCTGCTGAGGGAGGCCTGAGTTGTTCTGCAGATGAGAAAACAGTCGTTGGGGTCTGGCCCAGGATAGACCAGGGAGCCAGGACAGAGGTCAGGCTGTCTGTCTGGAGCTTGGAGCACTAGACCATGCTTCCTGATGACTTGACTGTCTAAGCCATTGAGGAAGAAAATGCCCACGGAGAAGGATCTTTGTTTAGACTCCTAGACATTGGCAGGGACGACTTCCCCTGTGGAGGGGATGAGGGTGTCACAGGGCAGAGGGTGTAACATGTCTGCACCCTACCCCCTTCCCTGTGTAGTGTCTGGCAAAGGCTGGAGTTGGGGGGGGCGGCGTCAGTTCCCCAAGGTTAAGACTTCTGGGGTTGCTCTAGGCCAAATGGAAGTTTGGGGGCTGGAATATCAGTCATATAAAGCTTTCTGGCCCCAAGGAGGAAGAGAAGTCATAAAAGTCACCCACCGGCAGGCTCATGGTGGCTTTGGGGGCATTGAATCCCGTTTGCGAGGCTGTTCTTTGCTTGCCTTTGAAGTAAAAGGACCATAAGGGCCTGAGTTCCATATGCAAGGCTTGGCTGGAGAAGGAGATGGGAGGTGTGGGGCTCTGGGTGCTGCATTTGAGGTTTGGTGTGCCCCCAGAGCTCCATGCAAGCGGGAGAGGTGGGCATTTTTGGGTCCCTAAATTATAAAGTGGGCAGAGAATCCTGAAGTTGGAAGAGAACCTCAGACAGTCAGGCCTGCTGGCTTCCCAGATGAGGAGACTGAGGCCCAGGGATGTGCAGCGACAAGTTCTCCAGGGAGCTGCTGGCAGACTCAGGCCCCGAGCAGACCAAGTTCAGCCCTGGGCCCTCTCCTTGGCACTGTGGACATGTTCTGCCCTGGGACCCTGCTCCATGCCCTTTGGTCTGCTCTTCGTATCCCTGTACAAATCTCTTAACCACATTCTCATTCAATCCAACCCAGGTGAAAAGCACGACCCAGGCTCCTAGGAAACCTGCCATGGCACCCGATCAACCCTTCTCTGCCAAATCTGCCACTGCCTTGGAAAGAAGAAGTGGTTGAGGAGAAGAGTTTACAGGGCTTAACAACACGTTGATTGAGGGGTGGCTTATGCAAACCACCCCCACCCCAAACCCCTAGAAAGAATGTAAAGAAGAAATGTCCTGGATGAGAAGCCTGCACAAGATCTTCATTGCTTCCTTCCCACACTGATCTACAGGATTTGTTTAGAAAAAAAAAACCAAAAAGCTGAGGTGCCTCGGTGTCTCAGTCAATTAAGCCTCCGACTCCTGATTTCAGCTCAAGTCGTGATCTCAGGATCAAGGCCCGCATTGAGCTTTGTGCTCAGTGGGGAGTCTGCTTGAGATTCTCTCTCTCCCTCTCCCTGTGTGACCCCCCTCCCCACTCTTGGGCTCTCTTTCTTAAAATGGATAAATAAATCTTAAAAAAAAAAAAGAAAAAGAAAAGAAAAAAAGAAAAACCAAAAGAAGGAAACGATTGAAATGAGGTTGGGCATGGTGGCTGCCCCCAGAGAGAAAACAGGCCAAGATAACTGTCGATGGCATCAGTTAAGGTTGCCCACAGAAATCCACCAGAAGACCCACAATTAAAACCTTGCTTATTTTCCCAGAGATTTTTAGAACTGGCCAACCCTGAGGGTCTACCCACCCACAAAAGGGGAAAACCTAGGTTCAGAGAAGAGGGGATGTTGTCCAAGGTCAAACAGCAGGGTCAAGAGAAACCTCAGCTCTTTCTTGCCTGTCTAGGGCTCAGCTCCATCACGTGGCTTGTTTGTACAGGTGAAGATCAAGGCCGCATCTCTGTGTTGCTCAAGCAGCCGCAGGTGGACGCCTGCCAGCTGAAAGCCTGGGCCAGACTCCTGGCCTGATACCGGCCTAATAACACACTTCTTTGTCTGGTGGATGCCTTGTGAGCTCCTATGGGAGCTTGGTGCACTGCCTTGTGAGCTCCTGTGGGAAGGTTAAGGGGAAGCCATAGCTCCTGAGCTGTGGGTACAATTCCAATCTCCCCAAGAGCCACCTGAAGGGAAGTGTGCCAGGAGGAGAGAGAACATTCGAATGGTTTAGCTCTGCCACCTGAGGCTCCCTTGAACACCCCAGAGGCACTCCCTTTCTACAATGGAGGCCAGGCACCAGGTCAGTGGACACCGACAAAGGGCCTGGGAGTGGCTGGGGGCTCCAGCATAGGATTCATGCTGAGGGGAGGCCTGAAAGCTACTGAGAGAAGGAACAGTCTACTGAATGTGTAGAGCTATTGGGGCCACTTTCCCAGGGGACAGCATGGGGCTGATTCCAGTGAGGGAGAAGGCCTGGGATGTGTAGGAGGAGGGCTCAGGAGCAAGAAGGTGAGCAGGTGGGGATTTCCCCGCCCACCAGTGGCCACCGTTGTCAGCCACAGAGCTCGGGGGTTAAGAAAGAGGCTTAGCCGTCAGGCAGAAGATCCTGACTCAACCTCTCTGTGGCCACATGAACATGAGCAAATTCCTCTTCTGAACCTTAGTTTCTTCCTTAGTAGGCGGTGGACTAGAACACCTACCTCCCAGGTCATTGCGAGAATTCAGTACGGCAACATGTGTCGGGTGGTTTCCGCAGGAGCTGGCACTC
Source organism: Lontra canadensis (assembly GCF_010015895.1). Classification (NCBI taxonomy): domain Eukaryota; kingdom Metazoa; phylum Chordata; class Mammalia; order Carnivora; family Mustelidae; genus Lontra; species Lontra canadensis. Next base: position 569,526 of record NW_022631032.1, on the reverse strand, counting down.
AGTGTACCACTATGATTATCAGGTTTTTCTTCCAGGGGTCCTTTCCAGACCCCAGAAAGCACCTTGTTGATAGGACAGGGGTCTTACAGTAGGCACCCAGGCGAGATATAAGAGGGACAACAATGTCTGTAGTGCAAACACCTGTCTGTGTTGTTTAACTTCAATTAGAGTATGTGGGGCTACGAGGCGAGGAGGCCTTGTAGGCGGCCTGTGGCTACAAGATCTGTTAGAAATGCTTCCAAGGCACAAAGAGAGGCTGCCTACTTCTTAGGACATGGGTCCGAGATGAGGTCCCTCCATTGCCTGTTCCTGCTCTGGCCTCTCTTATTGAAGAGTCACTCTCACACAGTGACACTCCGTTCAGGTTCCTCACGGCTGGTCTCACAGGGTGGGAAGGGGCTCAGACAGTCAAGTCGGCTCTGGCTCAGGCTTCACTTTCCATTCGTCTCTGGGAGCTGCCAGGCTCAGCACGACTCAGAGAGAGCCGGGCATTTTCTATGGCCCCCTCTCTCTGAGGGTGTGGGCTGGCTGGCCCCCGAGGTGGTTCCCCACAGGGGCTGAGGGCCTTCCCTCAGCCTTTGGGCTGCATCACACCGAAGGGCTCTGGCTGGCAGGATTAGGAAAACGCTGCCTTCCGGGAAGCCCTAGGGAGGAGCTGCGAAGTCTGCGTCAGATCTGGAGGCGTCTTGGGAACCAGAGCAACGGTTTGGGCAAGATTTCCTCAGGTCAGGGTACAGCTCCCTTCCTCCCTACCTTCACATAGACCGCAGTTGCATCTCCAAATAACCTTTGAGCAAATATTTGAAGAAGAATTGAGGGGGAGGGAGCAAATTATTAATCTTCTTGGGGCAGTCACAGGTCCGAGTATGAATATGGCTTCCTATGAGTCCTTAAAACAAACTGTGGCAGAGACTGCTTGCCGTCCAGACAATCTTGTTTTCTTCTTCCTGGTCATCAGCCAGACTACATTTCCCAGACTCCCTGCTGCTAGGCATGGTCATGTGATGGATGTCTAGCCAGTGGAATGTGAGCAGGAGCAATGAGTGCCACTTCCAGGTCTGGCCCATCAGAGTGTCTCAGGTGCACTCCTACATGTTCCTTTCCCCTTTGGGCCGAATGAGGTTAATGCCCAGGTACCCTCGAGTGCCATGTTTAGGATGGCTGTGTCCATCCAGCCTGGATGCCTGTAGACCCAAGTGGAGGAGGGTCACCAGGTTGACTCCTTCACCAGCTCCAAACTGATACATGAACAAGAAATAAACACCTATTGTACTTGAACTGTTACGGATTTTGGAGTCTGTTTGCCAGAGCAGTGCATGTATACTAACTCATATAAAAACAAACATCTGAGCTGGAGAGACAGCCTCTGGTCTTTGTAGTCTATAAACCTATACCGTCTATTTTCATTCTTTGTGGGAATTAGGTTCTATAAAGTTGCTGTGAATACTGAGTTAGCAAATACTGAGCTACTGCTCCTAGGTGAAATTCAGGCTTAGTTTTCTGTGCGTCTCTGGTCACATCATTTGGATCAATACATAATCTCGTTTGATGTGTGTTTCTGTTTAAAGACAGCTTATTTAAATATATTTTTGGTGCATTAACAATGAACTCACAACCAACAGCCCTGTAACTCACACTGGAGTGAAACTTAACCTGACATGCCTATTATTTGCCCCCCAAATTACATCCCAGCCTTCTTGCCCTAAGGGACACCAGACGGCATGTCGGCACTGTCCTTGGGGATCATTTTAAACAGTGAAATCATTGTGGGTTTTTTTTTTTTTTTTTAAGTACAAAAGTGCAAAAAACAAAAAAATCAAACAAACCATCCTGGCACCAAATAGATTGTGAAAAGGACACTTTACAGTGGGAGTGCTGAATGAAACAAGAAGGCACAACATCGACCTCCGCTGGGAACGTGTGTATCAAAGGGACTGAAATTTTTTGTCTCTCTGCTAATGTCTGCAAATGACCGCTAAAGCACCATGTTATTGACTTTGGGATTAAAAATAGGTGAATCCACAAATGATGAGGATAGACTCTTACGAGATAACCCTGGAGTCCTCTGACTGTGGTGTTGTTGTGCACGTCCAGGCTGGTCAGGAGGACTGGGGCGAGGCGGACTGGGGGAAGTTTTTCACTAGCTGGCAGCGCATGTGATGGGGGTATGTAGAGACCATGTGTGTGGCTCCCCAAAACCCGGTGGGTATAGTACCTGCTGCCTCCCCTTGCAACAGCTCGTGCAAGGATGCCTTTGGGCTGAAGATGGCACAGGGTCTGCCCCTCAAGCCTGGTCATTGAAAAGGGATGGCAGGATCCCTGGTGGGATCCAAAGTAACTGCTCTCTTAGGGGCTGATTTTATGATAGGATCAAATCATGGGACCATTTTTGGTTGTGTGAAAACACCATGTTCTTTCTCTCTTTAAGTCTTTATGTAAGCGGTTCTCTCTTTCTCTCTGAGGAATTCCATATTCTTCGTCTTCTCTTTCTGTTCCCCAGTTCACACTGGCTGCCTAATGTGTATCTGCCCATCAAGTCGTGGTCACTTCTTCCAAGTTGGGATGCCACATTGGGATTAGGTGGCCCAGTGCTATGCCTCTCAGAACACCACACTTCTTCCAGGATTTGTATTCATTTATGGACTATAAATCCCCTGAGGGTAGGACACTCATCTGTTGTATTCCCAATCAAACTGCCTTAAATAACGAAGACGTGTATTGGCTCTTAGAAATAAACATGCTCGAGGGTGGGCCTCAACATTGCTTTAATTCAGTGGCTCAGAGATATAAACAAGAACCCAGTTTCCTTTGCTTTTCCCTCTCTGCTTTCATCCTAAGATGGGCTCCAGTTTTGGTTACACAGTGTCTGTTAGGAGCCTCCAGGAGACCAGCTTTCTTGTGCATGTGCAGAGAAAGGACAAAAGCACAGATTGTTTCTCCTTCAACCATCAGACAAAGTCCTGGGCTTCTGTCTGATCAAATGTTCTGAAGTCGTATGTCCACTCCTGAACTGTGGAAAGAGGAAGAGCACTTCCAGGATTGATTTAGATCTTAGAATTAGGTTGGGACCAGTTGTACAAGATGGAAAGACTGTTATGAAGTGGGGGAAGGGTAGAATGGGTATTGGGAAGGCCAACTGTACTTCCCAGGAGAGTAAGGACCTGTGGCCGGAAGGTCTCTTCTAGAGGAGCTGGGGTCCCGGACAAATTATTAGAGAAGAGGCTCGGACTCACATGGACAAGAGGGGAACCGTTTCTTTTTTACTGAATTAGGGCTTTGCTTAGAACAAAGGGCCATTAGGACTGGACCGTGTTTCCCCAACCCCCGCAGAGAGGACCTTGCGGAAAGAGAGCCAGGCACACCGCCGGTGGGGAAGCTTCCCCCTTTGCACTGAGTGAGAGGAATGTTGCTCATGTATCAAAGAAGTTTCTCGGTGACAACTGAAAACAAAATGTGCCCACGTGCAGCTGCCTAATGTGTCTCTAGAACAATTGTTCAGACCTTTGCTTCTTCTAAGAGAAGAATTGTTTAAGACCACGCTCCTCAAACTGGGGCACACAGCCTCTTTTGGAGAGGTGACCCAGAGAAAGACGTTAGTCCAGAGGAGAAACTTGGTACATCTTCCTGGGATATGAATTCATGGAGTAGTAAGTAATTTAAAATGTATTTACAATAAAACACAGATATATCATCGATTCTGCAAGACTTCCTAAGCTTAACCCCAGGCTTTAGGGTAAGTTTGGGCGTGAGTATAGGTGGGAGGGAGGTTGGGTTAAATGTGCAAAAACACCCAGGGCCTGGCTAGCAAGCCTCTGAAGGTGGGTTTTCATTTTCTTCTCATTTTTAAAATACTTTAGGGAGAAATGAGAAATACTGGCTTCAAATGGCAGTCCATCGAGGCCTGTCCTCAGGGCTGGGCGCTAACACCCCTGATAGGAAGCCATCTTACCACAGAACCAGGTGAGGGGGCAAGGCTCCTGACCTCCCTACTCCATGACAGCAGGATCCTTCTGGGACTTTCGTTAGTAATGCCCCTTGGATTTATCCAAGACAGAAGAATATGCATTAGAGTGAAATCTGTGCCTGGGCTAGTTATCTTCAAGTGAGGTAGGTGCTAGAGTCTGCTGAATGTCAAATGTGATGCCATTTGAACTCCTGGCTGTGACCCAAGGAAAAAGCAGGGGTGAGGATCCGGCACGGGCACCTCATAAAATTTCTGCCTGTCATTCGCCTCAGTGCAGGAAAGGTTATGGTTGTTGGAGGTCATTACCTTTTGTCTATTCTTTCTCTCTCTTTTCTTTTTCATCAATCTCGGTTCTCGGCACGTGATTTCCCCTCTTCCAGAACGCTCCCTGCTCTCTTCAGGACAAGGGGTGCTCACCCTTTAATCTTTGCAGTTTTTCTCAGAGTGCCCACTCAGATCCGAAGGGAAAAGTCTCTTCCGTTACTCAGTGAGTTTTTGTCCCTGAGGGCTATGGCGAGGTGAAAGGATTGGGAATTCTTTCTCTTTTTCAGGAAGAACTTTCTCTGTTCTTCCTTGGGTAGTTCTTGAATGATCCAGTCCTGAGGTGATTAACCTCTTTCTGTCCGTGAGTGTTTGAAATTTCCTGTGTGTGCCTCGGCAAAAGACTTCCCTGGAATGTGTTCGTGAAATTCTGCAGGGTGGCCTCTCTCCCACAAAGTGGGACCTGTTCTGCACGGGCCCCAGAGAGGAAGGAAATGTCAGACAGGTGGAGTTATGAGAACTACATGGAGGAAACAGTCAAAATGTCACTTTATAACTAATTCGAGTGTAATAGAAATGTAATAATGTACAGTGACCCATTTTGCATTTACATACCATCTTTCATCTGACTGTGGAAAATATTAATCTTTTCAGTGCTAGGGTCTGGTTTATGCGAGGAGTCCCGTCTGTGTTTTGTTTTGTTTTTTTCCTCCTCCCCAAGGCAAAGAAAGAGTAACTGACTTATTCAAGCTCGTACAATAGCGCCTCAGATTTGAGAGAAGTTGGTGTTGGTGTTATTTTCAGGCCCTGGAGACAGGAGAGGGGGGTTGGAAGACAAAGATGGCTTTTCTCTGGCCAAATGGTCACCCCGTGAAATCCCTCCCTGATGGGCAAGCTCTCTCAGGTGAACAGCATGGACCCAGTTAAAAACTATGAAAACCAAACCAAACCGGACCAGTGTGGCCTGTGTTCTTCACAGGTTTCTGTGAAAGGTGCGGAAGTAGCATGGCCTTTCATCTTTGGGATCTCTGACTGGTGGTTCAGGAATTCATCTGGTTTGCTTTGTGAATGCCATCGAACCCTTGGCAGGACCTACTTCAGGGATCTGAAGCAGGTCTTTGAAGGTCATGGTGTCAAAGTTTGGGGACAACATGAAGACCTCAGCAACATCCAGGGAGATGGAGGGTGGGGCGCGTTTTATTTTGTGATCCAGTCTGTCTTCTTCCCAATTCCCACGAAACTATGTCTGGAGGATAAGTTACACACTTCTGGAAGCTAAATCCAGATCACTTCCGGATCTCACTTGATAAGAGTTATGGAGACCATTTGATCCCTTTCTGTGTTTATTTATTTACTTACTTATAATGTACGTCGCACCTATTTCCACAAGAGAGTTTATGGATATCATGGCAGATATTTGAAATGATAATCAAAGAAGAGGGGAAAGGGATGTACTGATGTACTTCAAGTCATCAACTAACAGAGTGATTCTGATCAGGTAGTAAACTATGAACCAAAAGGCACACGCAGGGAGAAGGGAGACACAGCAAAGTTACGGGATGTGCTTTGACAGAAAAAAAAATGACATTCATTCAGAAGAGAAGACCTTTATCTAGCACAACATTGATTTCTGAAATAAACTTATGTCAAAATATGTAAATAAGGCATTATGAAAAACATGACTATTTTTAGCTGCATTTTTTGACCACAGATACGGCTGTGTGTTTATGTGGGGGGGGGCAATTGTGACATTTTGGACACTCCCAGGAATTCCCTCTGTCCCCCCTCTCCCTTTGAGGACAGGGGGGTTAGGGAGCTTGGATGCAGGCAGGTGTCTTCATGGAAGTTGTGGGGAACAGGAAATAAAAGTTAGCTTCTGGCCAACCCAACAGAAGAGGAAGGATTTCAGAGGACGGAGTAGTAGAGTCAGTCTGCATTACCTCCTGCCATCCAGGCGCAGGTCCTGGTGGACAGTCCCTCTGGAGCTCAGCAGAGGATGGGCGACATGCTGCTCTTCCTTCTGGCATCACTGTGCTTGGGACAAAAATCCTAGAAGAGAGTCCGGGTGCCACAGCATGGGTCATGTGGTAGCTCCTTGTTAGGAAATGTCAAGGAATGTCGTCAGCCTCACCAAGACTGCCTACAATGTGGGGAGAAGAAAGATGCCTAAAGGAAAGCCAAAACTCTGTCAAGAGAAAGGACTTGCTTCCAGCGGGTACTCTAACACCACCGCACCCTGGCTTTGCTTAAGGAGATTTCCTGATTCAAAAATAAAGCTTCTTTTGACTGTTCCCTGTTATCTGAGCTTATCCTTGCAATGTTCTGACTCAGGGATTGTCCAAGCCTCATCAGTCTGAACGCTGGGAGAATATGGATTTTCTTTCACCAAGAAAGGAGTCTGTTGAGCAGTTCCCTAGGGCTGCCATAGTCTGGATGGCTTCAAACAGGACTTTATTCTTTCTTCTTTTCCAGTTCTGGAGGCCAGATGTCTGAAATCAAGGTGCTGGCAGAGCCTGCTCCCTCTGAAGGCTCCAGAGGAGAATCCTTCCTGGACTCTTCTGGCTTCTGGTGGTGGCCGCCAAGTCTTGGCATTCCTTGGCCGGACCCCACCTCACTCCATTCTCTGCCTCTTTTGTCACTCTCTGTCTTCTTTCCTGTGTGTTTCTCTTCACGTGGCGCTTTCCTCTCTGTGTGTCCTTTAAAGACACCAGTAATAGGATGTAGTTTCCACTCTCACCCAGTATGACTTCAGGTTGGGAATGTTTGTGTCCCCACAGATTCATATGTGGAAATCCTCTCCCCCATGGGGTGGTATCAGGAGGTGGGGCCTTTGGGAGGTGATGAGGTCATGAGGGTGGAGCCCCATGAGTGGGATTAGTGCCCTCATCAAAAGAGGCTCCAGAGAGCTCCTTCCCCGCTCCTATCATGTGAGGAACTGGCTGTGAACCAGGAGAGGGTCCTCACCAGACTTCCAGCCTCCAGGACTGAGAAATAAAATTTCTACTATTTATAAGACACCCAGTCTGTGGTACTTCTCTTCTGGCAGCCCCAACAGATGAAGACAAAAACCAGCATGACCTCATCTTAACTTATATTTTAATGACATCTTCATGGGCTCTGTTTCCAAATAAGATCACATTCACAGATTTCAGATAGACACACATTTTGGGGAAGGGACACTATTCAACCCAGGCAATGAGTGTGGTCCTTTGGTGGAGGATGAAGTCCACTTTATTATTTTTTTAATTTAATTTAATTTAATTTTTTTCAGTGTCCCAAAATTCATTGTTCATGCACCACACCGAGTGCTCCATGCAATACGTGCCCTCCTTAGTACCCACCATCAGGCTCACCCAACCTCCCACCCCCACAAAACCCTCAGTTTGTCCACTTTAGATACAAAACCAAATGGGTCTGACCTGGAATTCATTGAGAAGGAAGTTTCTTGTAGTGGAATTTAATAGGGACTTTTGTTTTCTGACTAAAGACCTTTTAAAAGTGTTTGGATTTTTTAACTATGGAAAAGAGGTTATTTTAAATCTCTGGGACGAGTTTGTGAAAACTTAGTTTTTAGGGAGTCCCACAGGAAGTCGGTTTAAGTTGCTTTGCCGGAAGAGCAAATCAGTTTCTCTTTCTTCTATGGATGAGTTCACTGTTTAGAGTGGGGGCATTGCAGACCTTAATGTTTCTGTTTATCTCAGTGTGCTGTCCCCTTGCCTTCAGGGCTCCTTTCCTCTCTGCCCTCCCCGTCTTGCCTTTCTTTCCCCAAATTTAGAACTGACAATCCTTCGAGTTACTTTAAGGGAAGCAAACAAGGGGTCTGGTCTCTCAGGGAGCTTCAGAAAGAGAACAGGAACTCAGCAACATGAAGTGTTTTGTCCCTCTCAGCTTTTATGCGCACTCTGGAGGAGTCACAGAGATGTGGTTCCCATGGTGACCCGCCAGCATGGCCACAGAGCCTTTGCTGGGTGTCAACTCAGCTCTTTTCTCCTAATCTCATATAACGCAGCAGCCATATAGAAAAATGCAATTGGGCTTGACTTTAACATGGCTTTTAATTTTTCCTGACGCAGGTCTGGCTGGCAGGATCGGGGGTGGGGTTTTGAGCAGTGAGGCTGGAATGGTGGACGAGGGCCAGCTGACCAGGGTCAATGAAAGCCGTACTAAAAGTAGACTTCATCCGGGAAGCCTCTCTTTCTCAAATTCTGCTGTCAGACCACCTACATCAGAATCCCTTGTGGGTGCGTGTTCGAAATGTAGATTCCTGAGCCCCACCCAGATCTTCTAAACCAGAATCCAGGGAGTGGCTCAGAAGTTTGCATTTTTTTTTCTTTTTTCTTTTTTTTGCAAATCACCTCGGGGGATTCTTGTACAAACTGGAGGTTGGGAACAACTGCTGTAGGTCCCCTGGAGCCTGGCTGGCGGGAAGCAGATGTAGGGTTCAGCAAGAGGACTTCGGTCCTGCAGGGGGTAAATGCAGCTAGGTGGCTGACAAATAATCCAGCCTTTTATGAGTTCTGTTATTAGCTGCACCTGGGGGAGAAAACTGAGGCACAGACACTTGCCCAAGATCATACAGCGGTGTGACTTCAAAGCACATGTCCTCAACTATGGTGCTCTGCTGAGATGTCAGGGTACGGTGACTGCTGGGTGGAGGGCCTTGAGGAAGGAGAAATCAAGGACAACAAAGAGGACGGTGGAACCACTACCCGGAACCTGAATGGGAAGACGTGCTGGTTTCTATGTACTTAGATGGTTACGCCATCCCTCTTTGTGATGAGCTCTTCAAAGGTGGGAATCCTGAAATCACTTACGGCTTCCAAAAGGTAGCCCATGTCAGGTTGCACAGGCATCAGACTTGAGTTGAGGAGGTCAAGATCGTAGAATCCCCTCTGTCAATAACTTGCTGTGTGGTGAGTTAGTGACTATTGGTATTTCCATTAGAGAAGAAAGCCCGACGTGTGATGTTTCCTCCTGTGAAGTGAGCAAGGCTTCAGGATGGCACAGCTCTAGGGGGCACGATTCCCTTCGTGCTCTCAAAGACAATGAGAGCAATATACTCCGGGTTGTACAAGACAGGGTACTGAACAGACAGATGGTCAGGGTACCTGCTAGGGCTTGAATGAGTTAATACAGTCCAAGTGTTCCGGTCACATTTGGGATAGGCAAGTAGGAGCTGTTATTATTATGCTTATTATTACCTCTAAATTTCTTCCAGCTTGAACACTGGGTGTCTGAAAACACTTGAATGATCCCCCCACCCCCACCCTACAAGAAATAAGGAAAATGGATTTGAACCTGAAGGACAAAAATAGCCCATAGGCAGACAATTTTCTCTCTTCACGGGTTTGTTCCTCCCACCCACTTACCTCGATTGAATTCATTCAGCCTCCTTTCTGGCAACTTCTTCCATGGAAATTTCCACCTCCAGGTAAGTGAGGACCTTGGCAGAGGCTGGCTAGACCAGCATCTTCTCCATCTGGCTGGCTCTGTCTCTACAGCTGATCCAATCATTTGTGGACAAAACATTTTCCTGTGGAGGCTGCTTTGCCTGATGTTAAACACTAGCTGCTGGGACGTCTGTACGTTGTTGCAAGAAGCTGGGAGAAGCAGAGGCGTGTTCGCAAACTACTTCTCAAAGAGTTGCTTTCTTGCTGCTCCTACCCAATATCATCCAGGTGAAGGCACTTTCCTCAGGACGTTTCCTGAGGGAGTGTGGCCTCATACTTAACTGTAGAAATGATGTCTTCTGAGGAATTTCAAGAAATTCAGTCTCTTTTTCTTCATTCATTCATTCAACCAACTTTTATTTGTTGTTTTTTGAGCATGTTCCAGGCATACATTATGCATCAACGACCCTGTGTACTATTTATGTAGATTTGAAGACAGAACATAGGTCTTTAAATCCTCCACAACCCACTGACTTTGCCAACTCTGGGAGCTTCAGTCTTCTATTCTCGTCCCAGGGACATCGGTGGGGTCAAAAGACACTTACACAGTATGAATGTCGTATGTCAGTGGGGGTGCCAATATTAGGGATATTAGGAGGGTGTTGTTACAGCAGACCTTAACTGTAGATCATGGTGGGATTCTTTCTGATTAATCACACACTTAGAGGACTTCTTTCAGGACAGGCAACAGGAGAGAGCCTGTTGTTACAGTGGAAAAACAGGCTTTCGGCCACTCGCTTTATCTGTGGGCAAGACTGAAGCTTTAAGAACCCTTTGGGGAGTAGGAGATGCTTCGCTTCCCACGTACTCTTCCAAAGGCAGTAACCCTCCAAAGTAGTTGACTTCCAAAGTTTTTCCCCATCCATACACCGATTCCCTGTTTTTCTGTCCAACGTGTCTTCCTAATATGCCTGCTAGTGTGCAGAAAATCTCTTCCTCCTGCCCTCCATGGGGATGGACTCTGGGAAAAGCCAGCCGGGAAGGAAAGAGAGGCAAGGGCAGCTGATAAGATACTTCTTATTAGGTCTAGTTGATTCCTACTGGGCAGGGGCTTGGATGATTTGACCAAAATTCTAGCCAGTTAGTGGAGAAGAGATGGCTCAGGTGAGTGCTCTGTCTAGGTCCTAGTTACCACGTCAGAGCTGAGAGCTGTGAGGAAGGTCAGCGTTCCTCTCAGAGTGCTCTGCTCCTAAGCTATGCCCGTGGTGAGCCCATAGGCTCTTTTTTTTTCTTTTTCTTTTTTAAAAACAGCTGCTGCTTTTTTTTTTTTTTAAGATTTATTTATTTATTTGATAGACAAAGATCACAAGTAGGCAGAGAGAGAGGAAAGGAAGCAGGCTCCCTGCTGAGCAGAGAGCCCGATGTGGGGCTCAATCCCAGGACCCCGGGATCATGACCTGAGCTGAAGGCAGAGTCTTTAACCCACTGAGCACCCAGGCGCCCCGAGCCCATAGGCTCTTGAATTTGCAAGGGCCCTGTATGTTGGGGTTCCATTCACAAGTCTGTAGGCAGCTCTAGGAGTTTGAGAAAGCACTAACTACTCTTGAGGACCTTAAGAACATGTCTTTAATTTTGGGCCCAATCTGCTCATTCATTAACTCCTAAGACTTCCTTTGGGAACATAAGACAAAGCAGTTTCCTGGGTCACTGTGGACATGACCACTTTCTAGATCCCTATTGTCTTGTATGGTAACCACAGGTGGGCATCGAGCACAAGAAATGTGGCTACTCAGCCCTGAAGTTTGCTGTCAGCGTAAAATCGTTGCCAGACCTGAAGACCTAACATGAGTAGGAATGTAAACTCTCTTGTTAGCAAGTCTCAATATTGAGTACATATTGAAATGATAATATTTTGAATTAATTCAAACCCATAGCATGTATTGTTGTGACTAATTGTTGAAGATCCTTGGGATGAACCGGGCACCACCACAGCCGCCCTCTTGGGTTGAGGTGTTTGTTCCTTAAGGGAATCCAGGCCTGACCCTGCGGTAGATCATTTTTAGAGGGTCTCATTTGGCTGGTCCCAGGAGCATTTTGTCGTTCAGCCTTGGTGCTCCAGTTAAAATTTCTCTTCCGCTTGGGAGGACGGCCACACTTAGCACAGACTGACTTTGAAGGCAGAAAGCCTCAGGGCCATGGCGGCCACCCATCGTGTGTGTCTTCTTGCTGTGCCTTCCACATGACGACATCCCTCTGTTGTTTTGTTTCTTGGTCTGAGACCAAAGAGCTATTTTGAATATATTTAGGTAAAGTAATATTTTAAAATTAGTTCTACTTGTTGTTGCCTTTTTTTGTTATTGTTGTTAACATGGCTGCTGGGAAACTAAAAATTGCCTGTGTGGTTCACATTATATTTCTGTTGGTGAGCACTGGTGTCGGTGCCAAGGCTCTTACCTGAAGTATCTTGGAACACAGACCAAGAGGTTTGGCAGAGAAACGAGGTGTAGGCCTCCTTTTACTAGGGCGTCTCCCACTTGCTGTTAGCTCAGGCCTCTGTCTGCTCAGACCACATTATGAACTCAATCCCACTTCTCATTTGACTTACTTTAAAAATACTGAAATCTACTAATGATTTAGATTTTTACCATGCTCATTTGAAAAGTACTCTAACTGATATGGGCTGAATTGCGTCCCCTCAAAATTTGTATCTAGAAGCCCTAACCCCCTGTGCCTCAGAATGTGAGCACAGATGAAGAGCCGGCCTTTAAAAAGATGATTAAGGTAAAATGAGGCTGTCAGTTGGGGGCTTAATCCAGGCTGGCTGGTGTCTTTATAAGAAGAGGAAAAGCTAGACACAGGAGACCCCAGGGCTATTCGCACAAAGGAAAGACTATGTGAGGACACAGCAAGATGGCAGATGTCCGTAAGCCAAGGAGAGAGGCCTCTGGACAAACTGAACCCGCCAGTGTCTTGACTTGGGACGCCCGTCTCTACAGCTGTGAGAAAATGAATTTCTGTTGTGTTAGCCCCCCGGACTGAGATATTTTTTCATGGCAGCCCTAGAAAATGAATCTACTAACCTTTCTCTTGGTAGAGCTGGAGAAAGCTTAGTGACAAGAGAAACCCGTTTCCCCAAGGCCAGAAATCTGCTTCCTGCAACAATCTGTCAGAGCCTCTAAGAGAGCTGGGAACACTTCTCTCTTGGTGCTTCTGCCTAAGATCGGCATCTACTCTCCAGTCCCTGAGCTCATATTGTGTGTTTCTCCGGCTCCTCTCCTGTAACAGTCTTCTTTGTTCTCTGACCGATGATGGAGCTTTAAGAAGCACTCGCATCAGAGAACTAGCTTTTTGAAAGATGTGAGGGAAGGACCGACCTTAAGATTTTAGGTCTACATCAATGTAAACACACAAAATCCTTTTCTTCTAAAATTCTTTCAATAAACTAATTCAAATGAAAGATAAAGCCATCCATATTTAAAATGTTCACAGGATTCTGAACACATTTATTGGTGGAAAGAATTTAGTTTTCTAGAAAACTTATTTCCATTGGACTGTAGGGGTAACCAGAAGATTGGAAAGGAGGGGCACCTGGGTGGCTCAGTGGGTTAGGCCTCTGCCTTCAGCTCAGGTCGTGATCTCAGGGTCCTGGGATCGAGCCCCACATCGGGCTCTCTTCTCAGCAGGGAGCCTGCTTCTCCCTCTCTCTCTGCCTGCCTCTCTTCCTACTTGTGATCTCTCTATGAAATAAGTAAATAGATAAATAAAATCTTTTAAAAAAGAAGAAGATTGGAAAGGAGGATGCTGGGCCATATGACTTCTAGAGTTTTCTTCTAAGAAGACCAACAAGTCTGTAACTTCTGTCGTAGGGTTTTATCTACCCTGGATGGGAGTGGTCTCCAGAATGGAGGAAAGAGCTTTCAAACCAGGTATATTCTGGGGCTCACGAACATCAGTGACAGAGTCATCTTCACAGACAGCTGCCTTCTAGAAACAGAATTAAGGTCAATCCTTTTGCCAATGAGTCTACAAACTGCCTTCTCAAGTAGGTCAGTAGAATAGGCATAAAAGACCTCAAGTCACATCATCTTCTTAGAGAGAATTTTTGAACTTTCAGAACGTGAGTCTATAAACTGGCTTGGACACAGAATTCACATAAAGAAGAAAAAGTACAAAAGACTATGATAGACCCAAGGATTATCGTCTTGGCATTCTCTGGAACAGCTGTCTGGCAAATGTTACACCAGGTCTGAGATTATTTTAGAAACATTGTCTTGGAGAAGAACACACAGGGAGAATACCAGGCAGATTTGCCCTCTTCTTCTTTTTTCTTTTTTTGATCACAGAATAAGAATTTTAAGGACATTTGTACTTTCAATGAGATCATCCTGGCGACGGTCGTATTTTTTGAAACTTTAATCACATCACATCTCATACATTTATAGCCAAGTGTGGTTACAGCACTGAGTTGATCCCAGTACCTAGCTAGGTCTTCCTCCTCTTCCTTTTTCTTCTTATCATGATAAATAGAATATTCTAAAGATGTTTTATTTCACCAAACATCAGTAGAAGCTCAAGCCAAATGAAATACATATTTAGCATTGAAATCATCAATAATAGCTACTTTCTTCAGTTTCCTTTCAGGCAGTTTTCTGCCCAAACATCATATTTTCTGGGCTAAGTGAAACAGATTATGCCAGGGAGAGAGAGAGAGAGAGATAGAGAGAGAAAGAGAGTAAATGAGAGGTTTGAGCAGTGGAATAAAAAGACAATGATCAGAGCATAATAAACGCAATGTTAAGCCTTGGGGGAGTCTGTGCCTGTCGGGGAGAGTGAGAATTGCATACCATGAACTCTCACCATGTTCTTATTCACATCAAAAATTCCAAGTGAAGGAGCCATTTGTCAACAGGTATCACTTTCATCAAGGTAGTGTCTGAACTGTGATCACCTGACTCACACCCATTGCCTGAAAATGCCACCATCGCCGTTCAAATGATGAAGTTGGAGCATGTATGCGTGTCCATGTGTGTATTGGTTACTTTGTATGGAGAGCTTTTGCAGCTAATCTGGAAATTCAACCGTAATTTATAACATTTCCAAGCTCTACATAATAATTTAAAAAAAGAACTTTTGGCCGATGGCAGTACTGTTAGTTGGGGACAGCCTTTCCACCTGGAGGGAAGGGAGGGTCAGTGTGGCTTCCTATGGAATTATCTGGCAATACCCCACACATTCCCCAGGAGCATCATTTCTTCAAAAAAGAAGAGTTGAAATAGCTAGGGATCTGAGTTGGACCCAGCACACGTAGGGAACCCTAGATGTTTGCAGACTTTCGTCACCTTTCCGCAAAGGAAATGGGTATGTTATAACCGCAAGCCGCCTCTTATTCCCAGCCTTCATTTTCTTCCTCTTCTGCCTTCCCCAGGTTATATTAAGCTTAATTATAGGTTCACTAGGTGTTGTAGATTTCCCAAAGTCTGTAAGAAAAATAGACTTTCCGATCGACCCAGACACTGCTGAGTGCATTAAGACAATGAGGAAGGAAGGAAGGGAAGGAGGGAGGGTGGGCAAGCCAGTCATCGACAGACAAGGAGACACACACACGGAATAGTGTTTCATTGGAAATTCATCACTTAGTAGTAATGGCAGTAGAACCCACAGGAGAATCCAATGCAGGAAGGCATATTGCTCTGTGTGGTGGTAAATCGGTGTTGCCTTTATTCATCTTACACGCTAGTGATAGCACATTCATTTCTGGCACACCTCTCCCCCCTCCCCAACCCCAGCATTCATGATACAAAATTAGATTTTGTTTTTTTTAAAAACACATTTATTAAAGTGTTCCTTTTAGATGGGAACCATTTCAATATCCTTTAGTGTTTCCCTTTGCAGGAATGGAATGAATCAGTTTTAAAGGTAAAGTGAAAGCCATTGCTAACTAAAGGTTCACTGTAAATGACATTCAGGCACCACCAGTTTGAACTAGCGAGGATACAGGACTCGCATGCGGACATTCATCGAACCCATGTCTTTGTAGCACTGTATTAGGCTGCCAGAACGGACGGGTTACTACGCTGTCCTTGAGGGAGGCAGCCTCTTTCTTGGAAACTATAACAAAAATATGCTTACTGTTCACTACTTTGACTTGTTTGTGTCTAAATTTCTTCTTTAATTTTTTTTTTGATTTGAAATGATTTCATACTTACTCAAAGATGACAAAAATAAGACAAAGGACTTTTTTCCTTGAGTTCCGACCAACAAAGACATTCTCCTACATCATTGTAATGAGATCATCAAAGTAAGGAAATTAACACTCATGCCTTCCGATCATCTCACCTCAGGTGCTACTCAGGTTTTGATGATTAACCAAACCAGGTTTGTTAGAACAGAAGGACCCAGTTCAGGGTCACCTGTCACATCTTGTCTTGTAAGTCGTGTCTCCTCCTTCCTTCACTCAGAGTGCTTCCTCACTCTTCCCTTGACTTTTACAAATTTGATACTTCTGAATATTATATTCTGATTATTTTGGAGAATGTCTCTCTGTTTGCATTTGTCTGATATTATCTCCTGATTTTTCATTATAAAATTCCTCTCTCTTTGTCATGAATAAGAATTTTGTGTGGAGGTCTTCTGAAACTATGCAAGTTTCCCATTTCTTATTCACTTTGACTTTACCCCCAATTTTAAAATCTGCTGGTGTCTCTTGGATGAATTAATTTATTGCTGTGATGGCTGCTAAGTGCCAATTTTAGAAATTCCATCGTTTTTCCATCTATTAGTTGGTATTTTACTGTAAGGAAAAGCTTTCTTTCCTCTCTCTTGTTTTGTATTAGTATGGACTTAGAGATTCCTATTTTACTCAATGATTACAATGTATTATTACCATTATTTATTTTAATAAGTAAATTGTCCCAGATTTGACCAGTAGAATCAAAAAAGAGATTCCTATTTTACTCAATGATTACAATATATTATTATCATTATTTATTTTGATAAGTAAATTGTCCCAGATTTTCAAGTGTTTTCAAGTTGACCTCTGTGTCTTTTTGACATATTCACCATTATTTTTGTTGTTGTTGTTTGGAGGATTTTATTTATTTAGTTTTGTGAGAGAGAGAGAGAGAGAGAAAGAGAGAGCCAGTGTGCGAGTCGGGGGTGGGGGGCAGAGGGAGAAGTAGGCTCCTCACTGAGTAGGGAGCCTGATGTGGAACTCGATTCCAGGACCCAGGGTGCATGACCTGAGCCAAGGCAGATGCCCAGCTGACTGATTTACCCAGATGCCTGACTTATTCATCATTCTTTGAGAGGCAGTGAATCTTCTGAACAGAAACTCTCCTGGGCTCAACAGAAAAGGGGCTCTTCTTGGAGTCTGAAGACCTGGATGTCAGTCCCCTTGGCTTCTTTCATTCCTAGTTGGATATCCTTGGGAGAGTAGCCTTTCTGCTTGAAAACATAAAATGGGAATAATCGATACCCGTGTTATCTGTACAGTCTGTATGGATTGGATTAAATCTGTATCAGAGGAAGCATCACTTTAATCTTATGAATCACGAGATTTAGCATTCATAAACATTTCATTGCATTTGCAAACAATCTATGGTTCAATTTTCTTGAGTTGGAATGAGGATTGCTGAGACCATTGTAGAAAATCTAAAATCAAGCAAGTTATTTATAAGCAATTACTTTCAAAAGCAAAAATTATAAAAGAACAACAGAAACACTTCAAGACAAAACTGATGTTTGGGGCACCTGGGTGGCTCAGTCAGGTTAAGTGTCTGACCCTTGATTTTGGCTCAGGTCATGATTTCAGGGTTGTAAGATCGAGCCTCGTGTCCAGCTCCTCCCCACTGGGTGTAGAGCCTACTTGGGATTCTCTCTCTCCCGCTGTACCCCTCTTAAAAAAAATTAGTTTGAGGTGGGATGAAAATGCATTTGAAGATGCTTAAATGATACCGAGGGAAGCCCCCAAATTAGGAGAGTTGAGGTCTTACGAGGGACCCAGGCCAGCTGGACCAGCTGGTGGTAGTTAGAGTCCCAGTTCTTGTGGAGGCTGATGGCCAGACTCCTGTAGAAGTAAGCCCCTTCCTGTGCTGAATGGAGGAGCAGGAATCACTCCCAATTCTCTCAGGACCCTGGGCAGGCTACACCCCTCTCTAGGCTTCAGGGTCCCCAACAAAGCAAAAAAAAAAAAAACAAAAAAAACAAATGTGCCCCAATCCTTTAAACTCTCTTGTGCATCTCAAACTTCTTTCTGAAGATGTTGGACGTGATCTCTCTCAGTCTTCGAGACTCTAAAATTCCAGGCACCACCCCCTCGGCTTTGATTCCAGGCCTTCTTTATTTTGAGCATCAGTTTCCGCACAGCCCGTAATCAAGGATTCAACCTCTCTCACTGCTGGTGTCCCCTCTGGAGAGGAAACAGCCCAGTCGGTTTTGTGAGCTGGCATTCTCCCCTTCAAACATAATTGCGGCCTTGCCCTGGAGACGGGGTAGAGAGAAAGAGAGGCTTTCTTCCTGATTCATTAGCATACTGGTTTGTAGTTCTGGCCTTCAAGAACTATGCTGGAGGGGGGAACTCAGGAACAAAAGGTATTTTGCCAAGGTGGGGCCTTAGTTTTCTAAGGTGGCCATAACAAAGTACTACAAACGGGCGATTTGAGACAACGGAAATTTATTTTCTTAACGTTCTGGAAACCAGAAGTCTGAAATGCCAGTGTCAGCAGGGTCTCGGGCTCCCTCCGAGAGTTCTAGGGGAGGATCATCCCTTGCTTCTTTCAGCATCCGGTGGCTCCCGGTGTTCTTGTCATCTACTTTCTGCCTCTGTCTTTGCCTCTTCACCTTCATGAGGGCTCTCATTGTTGGACATAGAGTATGTGTGGGGAAACGAGGGTGACTTATCTAAAGATCCTTACTTATTTCCATCTGCAAAGACCCTTTTTCTAAATCAGGTCCTGTTCACGGGTTTGGGGAGTTAGGATATAGACATATCTTTGTGGGGGCTGCCACTCAACCCACTACAGGTGGCTCGACAGAGGGGGCTCCCAGCCCAGCTCCTGAATGCTTGGCTGGCGGTGGGTAGAGAGGGTCCTGGTCACAGTGTCAGGGAGAGGGAAGGATGGAACCGACATTGGCTGGTGCTGTCATCACAGCCCTGCCTGCTAGCGAGGGCCTTTCTGGGTACCCATCTCTCTTCCTTTCCAAAAGAGGACACTGCATTGGTACCTTCGGTTTGGCTCTGCAACCGTCACAGACAACCCTTAAATCTCAGTAGCTCACACGCCCAGCGTTTTTTCTCACACCTGCCTGAGGTTTCTGACAGGCTGACTGCCAGACTCCTCCGGGCCGCCCTCTCTCTGGGACTAGGCTGACAAAGCGCTGGATTTGGAATATGGCCAGTCTTGTGGCTCAGGGAGAGAAGCATGTGGTAAGCCTCAAGGTGGCCCTTGAATCTTCTGCCTGGAAGTGACGGATGCCACTTCTGCTCATTTCCCTGGCCAGGGCAAACCATCTGGCCAAGTCCGATGTCAGCAAGGAGAAATGTCCTCTTTCCCCAGCAAGGGGCCGTGAATATTTATGAACCACAGGAAAGCAGGCCACAGGTGCTGTGGGATGAGTCCCTCTGTCTGTTGAGAAGCCACGGAGCTTCCCACACAGGGAAGATGGCTGCTTATCCAGGCTTTCTAGAAACCTTAGCACTCACTTCTCCAAGCACCGTGCATATTCTGAATACACTCTACTCTTTATCCCATGTTCCGGTTCTCTATCCCTCCTCATCCCTCATCTCCGCAAAACAAAACAAAACAAAACAAAACAAACCACTGAGTTATGGTTGCGTGCCTTTGTCTGGGAGACTGCTGTTGGAGCTTTGCTTCCTAAACATAGTGCACACGGACAGTTTCGGGCATGGCTATTTTCACAGCAGCTGAGGGAGAACACTTCCCTCCTTCCTCGGTTTGCAGGGGCTCGGAGAGATGGACAAGAACTCGGCCCAGACGCCACAGAGGGACTTACCGGGGGGATTCCAAGAGCCTTTAGCAACTGAGGCTGGAGAAGCATTAGGGAGCAGGGAGGGCGGCTTCTATGAACCTGGTGTTTCACGACTGGACCACCAGCCTCTGCAAGGTCTCTACATTGTAAGTAAAAGTGCGTGAGAGTCTGTGCCCAGTGCATGTCTATTTTCTGCCAGGAGCCACAGCTTACATCCCATTCCCAAGGAATATGTGAACCCAGGAGGACAGGGACCTCAGGATCCAATCTAATCCCTTCATTGTCTGGGTGACATGGCCACTGAGGTCTGGCTCCTTGTACCAAATGGACTGACTCTCTTTAACATATTAGCTGATGACTTCATCAAAAGCATTTCCCCTAAACCTTGGTTTTGCTTCCATGAGTTCATTTCTCTAATACTACAACCTACTCTGGGAGAAAGGAAGACTCTTTGGAAAGTTACACTGACTTTTAAAGCCACAAGAGTATCATTTGGGACATTCCTACCTTGGTGGTTATTACCCTCTGAGGGCCTGCAGAGCTACCTCCAGCCTTCCCTTTGGTCTCCATGGGGACTCATTACGTCTCTAACAAGCAAGTACGAAGACTTATAGCGCTGGCTTACCAGAAGGGTTTGCCTCGGGAATTTCACAAGCCAGGGCTGCCGCTGTCTTGCGCGGCAATTTACATCCTGTGAAGCAGAAGAGGGAACGACTCGGGCAGCTGATGGTAATTGAATTGCATCAATATGACATGGCAGAGAACTGAAAGGTTTTACTAGCATAGGCCTATCAACCCTCCTCCTTTTTCATGAAACTGGCTTCAGGGGAACAGTATTTCCTTTGCACAGATAAGGAAACGGAGGATCAATAAGTTATTAAATATTTATTATTTAATATTTCCTAACAGGGTCCTTGGATGGGGCTTCAGGGATCTGTGAACCCCTGAAATGATTGACCAAGACATGTATTTGTATGTGAATTTGGAGGGGGAGGAGGGAGAGGAGCACGTGATTCTCATCAAATTCTGCGAAGTTCTATAACAGTGAAAGGTTCAGAACCACTTCTATTGTAAAATAATTGGCAGATTAAACCCCAGTCTTGACATGGGACCCCATCCTTTCGACGAGTTCTCTCTCTCTCTCTCTTTTTTTTTTTTTTTTTTGCCTTGGTTGCTGACCTCCCCAGCAGCAAGAACGATGATGGAAGGGTCACATTTAGATAAGTTTCCCTAACTCTGCTCTGGAAAGTTTAAAAATCTTACTTCTACTTATGAGAAGACTGTGTCAGAGGCCCAGTAGGTTAGAGTGGAAAGAAACACATCAGGATTCACGGATCAGAAAACCAAGGCCCAAGATGTTCATCTCCTTCACATAATAAATCAGGGTTTGAATTAGTATGTACTCCTTTTTTGAGAAATCAACTCTAATCTCAGTTGGGAGCCTCTTGCCAAAATTTCTCAACAAATGACAATTCAGCATGACTCATTTTTTTTTTTTTTTGACATCATGCACATGAGGGAAAAAAGACTGAGTGGCTTTCTGTCCAGAGATCAGGAAATGAAGTCTGTCTGGGGCCACACATTCCCTTGGGACATGTGGCAGTGTCAGAAATGGGTTCTGGAAGAAGCAGGCCTTTGTCCATTTCTGTTTTGTGAGGGAGCTCCTCCTCTTGGCCACGGCTGGAGGGGAGGCTCCCCACGCACGCTCCCAGGGAGCCTTACACCCAAGGCAACCTCCTTAGGACTCCCACCAGATTTTACTATCTCTAGAGCTGCCATCGGAGGCCCCTTTCCTCCTAGCCCCATTTCCCACTGAGGGAAACGTTGGCTTTTCTAGATTAGAAGTTCTGACCCAACCAGTCTTTCTCACATGAAGCAGAACCACAGTTATTGGGGCCCTTATACTGGTGAGCTAAGCTGTTAAGGTAGGTAAGATTTTATTTTTAAATGGCTTTTTGCCTCGCAGGTGGACTTCCTCCTGGCCCGAGGGACTCTGAACCTCCTTGACTTCCATGAGGGGTAAAGTCCAGCGTTAACCTCACTAACGAGGGATCACTTCCAGACACTGGCCATGCCCCAATTTCTTCCAAGGAGACAAAAACAGTGTTTCTCAGAAGGGCCGATGATAGGGCACTTCAGAAATGTGGTGACTTATAAATAGGATGTTATTTTCTATACAGTAGGAAAGTTGGAGGCTCCTTTTAGATTCTATTCACTCACTAGACAGACAGATGAGGAACCTGAGACCCAGAGAGGGTCAGTGGCTGCACCAGGACCCAGAGCCCCGTAGTAGCAGAGCTGAGCAAGAGACCGAGGTCTGATGGCTGAGCTAGATGCTTTGGACTGCTCTATGCTTCCCCACCTTTCTATATTCCTTCATACTCACACAGTGTTCCTCAAACCTCAGGCTCCATGTTGTGCCACGGGTTACCATGGGGACCATCCGGTCACAATTTCATGAACTAAAGAATGCAGAGTCTCAGATCTGCCAAATATCATCTGAGACTACTTCCACTCCCAAAGGCACTGCAGTTTAAGTGGTGGGGGTCCCTAGGGGACTCTGCAGTCAGGGTACTGCACTCTCTCTGCCTTAAATCTTCTGGGTGCCCCCGAGCCCAGAGCCCGGGCCTCCTGCCGTGAGTCTGCCTGGGCAAGTTCTCCATGCACCCACATCCAAGGCGAGTTTTGTGGGAACCGGAGTCCTCATCACCTGCCACTAGAGACTACAAGTCACCCCCAACCCCCTCCAGTCCCTCTCCGTGGTACAGGAGCCAAAGGGGTTGGGGATCCAGGAGCCACAGGGCTCCGGTTCCAACTCAGCCCCAGGAGCTTAACCAGAGGCAGGAGGCTAACTCAGGCCAGCACACTCACCCCCCACCCCCACCCCCGCCCCGGGAAGGAGGGGTGGCCAGGCAGCCAGAAGGAAAACTCCTGGGCTTTTTATTGAATCCATAAAACAAAAGGTGAGGGGTTTCTGGGCAGGGGAGGAATGCATGGTTATTTATGGCGCTGGTCTGCAGAGGAGGGGCACATGGAACTCCTTCCAGCTCTGCGCGTGATTCATCTCCCCCGGGAGCCGCGGGGCCGGGGCGGGCGTGCGCTGTCAACCCGGACCCGGCACACTCCGGCCGCCGGCTTATTGACGGTGCTTTATCAGTGGCTGTGCGCGGCGATAAAGTTTATGAAAAGAGGCGGCGTCTGCGGCAGGCGGGCCGGCCCGCGCTCCTTTCCCACACTGATTAGGATCGGCCAGGGCTTTGGAAGCTGCAGTTAAGGATCTCGGGGGCCCGGAGCCACGTCTCCCCCTTCCTGCCCCGCCCGCCCGCCGGCTGCTGGCCCGCGTGGGAGCCGAGGTCAGGGTTGCGGCCAGGCTGGGGCGGGGGTTGGGGTGGAGGCGGGGCCGCCCGCGGAGGAGGGAGAGTCAGGGCCCGCTGAGCCTGGAAGGAGAGGGCAAAATCCTCCACTCCCAGACGCTGCGTGCCCTGTTGAGAGAAAGAAGCGAGGGACAGGACTGTTTCTTCTCCCAGGAGTGGCAGATTCTCAGCCCCTACATTGACAGTTTACTTCATTTCCCGTCATTTCATGTGTATTGCATTATCTTTGCATTTGGACTTGACTCGTGGGTTTTTTTCCTTTCCTTTCGCGTTTTTCCTCCCTTCCTAGTAATTGCATACCTCCTTCGCGGGACACCTCTACTTGGCTGACAGAGATTCCTAGACGAAGAACTGCAGCCTGGTGCTCTAAGTAGCCGAGAGCAAACGCCAAGGCAGGAGCAGCTCTAATGCTCTGGGGGCACTTACTTCTTTGATCCTCACAGCGACTTTAGGTGGGAGGCACCATTATTGTTGCATTGGATAGATGGTGAAACTGAGGCCCAGAGAGGGTGAGCGACTTGGGTAAGATGACTCAGGAAGTCAGTGGCTGCACCAGGATTTGAACCCTGGCAGCATGGCACCACCTGAGTCTGTGCACAGCCTCTAAATCTCCCTGACTTTCTAGAACAGGCAGGGAGCCCCAGGAGTGCGGCAGCCCTGATGGCTAATCCTGCCCAGGATGGGTGGGGTGAGCTTCCTGGAGGCAGGGATGTTATTAGGGATGTAGCATGAATTCCGGGAAGTCACCAGACAACCCTGATGATGAGAGGATGGTAGTTCCACACAAAGAGGCTCCCAGGGCACAGCTCCTTTTGCCTTCCATTTTGCGTTCTCCCCAAGGAAGTGTGGAGCCTTTGTATTGTGTGAACCAGGCTCTCCTTCCCAGGCCACAGCCTTCATCTGGCAGGCTCTATCTGTGGCTACTGAAATCCCACCAGTTTTCAAGTGAGCAAAGTTATCCCTCCCAGAAGCTTTCCTGGACTGCCCCTTTATCTCCCAGCCCACGACCGACCAAAAGTGAAAGCCATCTTCCCCTCTCTCCTCTGGCACACTTGCCCATATGCAGTCAAGCTCTTGGCTCTGGGCCGTTTCTTTTTCTTTCTTTCTTCTTCTTTTTT
Organism: Lontra canadensis; assembly: GCF_010015895.1. Lineage (NCBI taxonomy): Eukaryota > Metazoa > Chordata > Mammalia > Carnivora > Mustelidae > Lontra > Lontra canadensis. Next base: position 545,432 of record NW_022631032.1, on the reverse strand, counting down.
TTTAAAGATTTTATTTATTTATTTGACAGACAGAGGTCACAAGTAGGCAGAGAGGCAGGCAGATAGAGAGGGAGAAGCAGGCTCCCCACCGAGCAGAGAGCCTGATGTGGGACTCGATACCAGGACCCTGAGATCATGACCTGAGCTGAAGGCAGAGGCTTAACCCACTGAGCCACCCAGGCGTCCCCCTTTCTGTCTTTATGACTAGACTCTGGGCTCTTGGAGGGCACTGGTCTCTTCCTTCCCCTTTTTACTCACTTCTGCCCCAGGCCTGGTTTAATATCCTGCACATAAGAGGTGCTTACTAACCACATTTGGTCAATAAATGGGGGGACTGGGAAAGCTTCTGATCTCATAGATGCTTCACTTAACCTCTCGATGGATTTCATGATCAAGCAAACTAAAAATGGAGACGATGGGTGTCTGCACCAGTGAAGGTCTGGACCACCCTCTGCCAAGTGAATACAAAGACAGAGTCAGTCACCTAAGCCTGCTGTCCCTTAAAATCCCTCCAGACCAGGAGCGGGATTAGTCCCGGGGCCTGGGCATAGCAGGAAGTCTTGTTGGTCCAGTTATGAGGAACGGACTGTGAGGGCCGAGAGCCAGGCAGATCATTGCATAATCCTCCTTGATTTCAGCGATGATTTCCATGGGGCCAATGACACGGTGTGGACACTTGACTCCAAAGGGTACGATGTCAACTATGAGCACCTGTCAGCACCATGGCTCAGAGGGGCAGGACCGTGTCTTGTTCTTTGTTGTAGTTCTGTTTGTTTAGAAGTTACCTTAAAACATGTTAATTGGAAATGGGACACATGCACATGATTTAAATATCCAAACGATTGCCAAGGGTCCAAGCAGACCCTTAGCTCATCATCTTCCTGCTCAGAGGCAGCCATTGTTCAGCATTTCTTGGCCCAGAGATGCCATGTAGGATACGATATTTTTACACTTTTTATGATGAACTCATGAGATCGTTGTGGACATGCTCAGTGCCTTTGCACATCGTGGTGTTGTTGTTACGATTGCTTAGGGTTCATTGACCTCGATAACTGGAGAACTAGTCTTGCACATTAGGATGAAGCCTAGTAATAATGGTGGAATGGTAAAATCTGGATATCTCAAATACTACCTGTGAAAAGACAGGTCTGGTCCAAGGGTAGTGGAAAAAGGAACCAAGGAGATGTGGTTGGGCACAGATTTGATCCGGCGAAGAAATGTTAGGCCATCTTAGCGAGTACCACTGTGCAGCTAGGATGGATCATAAGACATACCCCTAATGGAGAGCAGCTAAGTATTTATGGGGTAGACTCTCATTAAAGTATTTATAAATGTCCTGTCATTTCTTGGTTACTCTGCTACATACTGGGAAGATGGAAAGTCACAGAGATAAATAAAGTAACTTCTAACTGAGTAAGGAGGACCAAAATGCACTCATATAATGTTAAAATAAAGGTGACCGCACTGGCATGATGTAAGCTGAAAAAGAAAAGGACAAAAGGGGACTTAATTATTTGAGTGCATGGCAAAGTAAGTGGGGTGGCCCCAGGTCTCACTGTCTGAAGACAGATGTCTTCTTTGTGGCCCTGGATGCTATGGCTGCCTATCGCCAAGGATTTCTAGCCCCCTGTACAACTTCTCTGACTTGTCCTAGGAGCCCCCAGGGCCCGTTCCTGATGGACATTTAAGTCACACTTGGGCACCCTAGGCACTCTGGAGCCAAAGCTCTGGGGAATGAGGAAGAAGGTTCTTTGCCTGTCTCCCTTTGCTCTGCATGAAGTTCCAGTAAGGAGGTCCCAAAGCTCTCCTGCCTGCTCTCTGAATTCTCACCGAACTCCCAACACAATTGTCTTCCCTGTTTTTCCTAATGGTCCTGCTGCTTCTGATAAGACTCAGATAGGAGTCCAAAGTGTGTTTGGCCAAGGGATACTCAGAATTAATTGCTCTTTTCCTCCATTGGACAGGACTGCCTTCCTGGGTTAGCCTGGGTCCCTTAGGTCACCTTTCCCACAGACCAAGTTCCCTCTGGAGGCTCCAAGGCCTCTCCCATCATCGTCAGTCAGACAAGCCCAGACATGCCAGAGCTTCCGTTCAGGGTCGAACTGGGACCTCGGTTTCCCCGGGTAGTAACTGAGATGCTGATGAACTTGTTCAGTGAGGAAGGCCAAACAAGAGGCCGTGGATATGAGGAAAGAGTTCAGTGAGCATGAAAAGGAAGAAGGATGTCTTGTATCGGGATGATAACCAGGAAAGGTATTTTGATCTCCCGAAGGAAGAGTCTACAGCCTTCCTAGAATAGTTCAGGAAAAGGCATCCTACTTCCTTCCAAGCTGATTCCTTGGTGATCCTGAGGCGGACTCACACGTTCTGCCTTTCAAATCGATTGGCGGTGGCCTTTCCTCTAATTCAGGTAATGTGATTTTTCCACGTAAATTTTTTCCCCGTACATTTTTCTTAACTCTTAAACCTTTAGCACCTGCAGGCAACAAAACTAATGAACAAGTAGTAAACATATGAATGGGAAAGCTTGAAAACCACCGATCTTGCTGAGTTTGTTACTTTTTTTTTTTTTTTAAGAACACGTGTGCTTTGTGGTTTTTATACTGCCTGCCCAGAATGTAGCCATATTTTCTGCCTTTAAAATTGTTCCTCCTTCATGGATGGAATGAAACAGGCCATTATTCCAGGGTGTTCCCGGAACAGCCTCATGTTTCAGGAAGCATGCCCCGACTGAGTTCTCTACCACCTGAGTACACTCAAGCAAGGCTATCGTAGGCTATCGTAGACTCCAGAGTATTCATTGCCTTGCCTCCTTCCCTGCTCCCTCTGCTGGTTCACGGCTCCGTCCAGACTGACTCCTAACCTCCGCCAGGCTAAAGATAACCTCTCCATCTGGGATATCACCCACTGGCTAAATTTATTCTCAGGGGTGACTTGGGGCTACCCTGACTGCAGACTCCAGGTCAACATCTGAGCACCCAGACTCATCACTGGAGGGCCTGGGGAAGGGGAGGGGACCCGGACGGAGGGGTGGGGAGGGGTGGGAATGAAAGAAGCCCAGAGGGACTGACTGGCAAGGGGGTTTCAGAAACAGGGTGACCCGCAGTGGCTACAGCATTGACTGAGGTCGTCAGAAGGATCTGACTGTTCCCAGCAAAGATTCCTTTTCCGTCGGTTATAATGTTACTGTAATACAACCCCCAAAGGGAAAAGCCTAGTACTAATCAGGGCTCAAGAAGCCAGTGGACTTGATGTACAAAATGGGGTGTTCAATTTTATGATGTGGCTATGGGTTACATGCGAGACTAATAAAAGAACTCCATAAAATGTGGCTTGGAGCAACGGGGTTGCAGCCTGTGCCGGAGGGTCACCCTGCTCCTAAGTGGTTTTAGAGCAGGGCTGAAGTCTAGCTGGTGGTGCACTGGGCAGGCCATTCTGTTTCTTACACCTTCTGGCTCAGTAGCTGTTGCTCTTAGCTTCCTCGGGGCTCGCCGGCTGTCCTGGCTGCCCGGCCCCCAGCCAGGACCTCCCCGAGATCCAACAACCCAACACAGGCTGCTTGCAGATACCCTTCTGGGCCATGTCTCCAGGGCCGCATCATTCTGGAGTGTCAGGTGCCCATGCGGTAGCAGTTGTTACATACGGAGAGCATCCCCCATCCTACATCATATCTTCCTGGGGATTATGTCCGGCACAGACCTGCGGAACACACCAGCGACAGTTCTATAAGGCTCCTCTTCTCAGACCTTCTCAGGCCAGGCCAGGGTGCCCAGAGGAGGGTTTCTTAACCCGTGACTATCACTCCCCCTGTTGCTGCAAGGACACACCCAGCTGTTCCCTTGAATCATAGAGGACTGCTTCAAAGGAGGGCTTTGATAAGCACAGGAGTGACGTCAGGGATGAAGAATATTTGGGGAAGAAAAAGACACATTTGCATAATGTTTTCCAAGCAGGAATTGCATGTGTCGTAGAGTTTGAATCAGAAGGAAACTTAGAGGACATTTGGTCTCTCTTTACAGCCAGCACAGCCCCTTCTAGATCAACCCCCACAGGAGATAGCCAGCCCCTTGTAGGTCATGCCCATGGCCAGGGAACTCAGCTCTTTGGAAGAAGCCTCCTATAGGAAGCAACAGGAGCTGAAATCTTCCTTACAAAGGAAGGTATGAACCCCCCACTTCCCTTTGTTGAGCTCAGATTTATGTTCCTTACTTTGATGGGATTGCAAATCCAAAGATAGCCCCAAAGCAAGCAATGCCATTTGCTAACATGTCCTATAGTATCAAGTGAGGTGAGAGGTCGTGCATTCATTCATTCATTCATTCAACCTCTGTTTACTGAGCAACCAGTAAGTGCTAAACCGTGTCCTCGTGCTGAAGATTCAGCAGTAAACTGGAAATGGTTCTGCTCTGAGAAACTGTCTAGTCCCCTAGACATTTGGGGAGACCAGGGAAATCTGGGGTGGTTGAGCTTTGCCTTTGCCCCGTTCCAGACCTGGGTTTATCCTAGGTGGGACCATCCTGGGTGACTCTGGGCAAGAAGCTTCTATCCATGCTTCTTCTTTGCCCTCACAGGTTACTAATGGCCTGGTGGGTCCACTGAGAGTACAGACCTCTCAAGATTGGCCCTTGTTGTACAGACATTGAGATGGAGAGGCTAAGGGCTGTATGCCATCACCTTCCTCACTCTCTTGAGAAATGCTTGTGAACATCAAACAACATTTTATAATGTGTTTTGCTGAATTAACAATCGAAGAGAAAAATTCTTTTGTCTTTCATAAATGAGAAATAATAGACAATTTGGATGAGAAACAGTAGACAGTAAAATTTATTTATAAATTCATCATCTACAGATAATAATTTACATGCAAACTTTTTTTCTGGGTGTATTTTTTAGGTCTGTGCATGTGTCTCACACACACACACACACACACACACACACATGCATCTTGTACTCTACTTTTTCGCCCAGTTATTTTCCCCGTGATCACAATTTTAAAGAAAATCCAATTATTCAAAAAAGATTTAATTATTGCAACTTTGAAGGACTTCCCCCAAAGAAACCAGTGGAGATAAAAGAGTTTAGTGGTCTTCTATGCAAATTAGGCATCTCCTGGAAACAGCAGATCGTGTTTGCCCTTCGTTTGTATTAAGAGGCTGGGGGTGAGGGGCGCGAGGGGTGCCTGGGTGGCTCAGTGGGTTAAGCTTCTGCCTTTGGCTCAGGTCATGATCTCAGGGTCCTGGGATGGAGCCCCGCATCGGGCTCTCTGCTCAGCAGGGAGACTGTTTCCCCCCCAACACCCAGCCTGTCTCTCTGCCTACTTGTGATCTCTGTCTGTCATATAAATAAATAAAATCTTAAAAAAAAAAAAAAGAGGCTGGGGTGGAGTAGAGATTTTCCTCAAATGGTACGCTGGCTGCCCTTGACTTCCAACTCCAACCTGGTACTTCTCTTGGTGAGGCAATCATTAGGAACAATGGAGGTGGAGCCTGGAGGAGTGAGGGCAAGCAGGGCTCAGTTAGAGACCTGGGGATGGGACCTTTCAGGTGGACCTTGATACAACAGAGAGCGTGGGGGTGAGGCTCTACCTGTGGTGGGCCCTGGGCTCCATTGGCGTTCATGAGCCACCTCCCTGGTCCCATGCTGTTGAGAAGAAGCTGAACCTGGGAAGATGGAGTCAAGAGTCTTCCTTCCTCCTGGTGCCTTGGCTGGAACTGTCGCCCTACACGCAGCTCCTCCCAGGACTGTTGTCACTTAAGGAACCCCTAAAAGCTGGCCCTGAGCTTCAAAGAATAGATAAAAGAAAACTGTGCATGTGAGGGGGCTCAGCAGGCAGAGAGAAAGGGAGAAGAGCCCATCGAACAGCTCCTCCAGGAAATGGTACTGACAGCCTGAGCAGAAGTAACAAGGACCTTCCAACACAGTACCAGAAAAAAAAAGAAGACTTCCCGGAATTAAAACATTTTTAACTAAAACACTCATAGAATGAATTAAAGCAGAATGTGGGGACACCTGGGTGGCTCAGTTGGTTAAGCCACTGCCTTTGGCTCAGGTCATGATCCCAGGGTCCTAGGATCGAGTCCCACATTGGGCTCCTTGCTCAGCAGGGAGCCTGCTTTTCTCTCTGTCTCTGCCTGCTTGTGTGTGCTCTCTCTCTCACTCTCTCTCTCTGACAGATGAAAGAATAAAATATCAAAAAAAAAAAAAAAAGCAGAATATGGACTTAGAAGATCAAGTGCAGTAATATCCCAAACCCAAAACAAGAATACAGAGAGATGGAAATCATGCAGGCGAAATAAGGGCCCAGGAGGCTGTGGGACATGTGAGATGTCAATCACAGGAGCTCCCGGAGGAGAAAAAGAGACAGCTGAAGGACAGGGGGGAAATTAGACGAATGCTAGAAGACAACAGCCCTGCGTGAAAAAAGACTGGGGTCTGAGGTTTACGAAAAAAATCGTGGGGTCACTGAGGATGAAATGCCACACCCCTAAGCCCAGCCAGATAAAATTCCTGAAAGGCAGGTGTAAAGAGAACCCCCTTCCCTCTTCAATAAAAAGAGGGAAACAGTTATAAAGGAAAAGGAAAGAGATGGAGGTCACCTATTGCACCTCTAATAATGGGAACTTGAAGATGTCACCATCTTCAAGATGGTGAGAGCCAGCCAAAAAGCATCCTGCTGGTCAGGGGGAAAATGCACTATCCAGGTACCCAAGCACCTGTCGGAGAAAGATACTCTAGAAAGAACCTTAAGCAACACAGATCATTCAAGACAGGAGAAGTTGAAGAAAGAAGTTGGAGCATTTGGGTCCCTCAGTCACTCTGTCTCTCTGAGGCAATTGCAACAGAGGCTGAACCCAAAGGGGACTTCGGAGCTGGAGTGCCTCTGAACTGAGTGGGGTCTGGCTTGGGCACCCAGCAAGTGTTAGCGGTGACAGGAGGGTGCCCCAGGGAACGACCAGACCTGGGGTGGGGTGGTTTCTTCAGCTTCAGGCAGTTCTCTGAGGAGAGGGATAGGGCTAGAAGCTGTCAGCAGCCAGCACCCCTTTAGCTGGGGGGGTGCATGGCCCCACATTCTCTTTCCTATGGATGTGCTGGGCTGGACTTTGTATTGTGAACTCTATCTTAAGTGCAAGGAGAAACTACTGATGGGCAGGGGAGTGCATAATCAGACTTGTAATGTATATGATGGGATTAAAAAGTGGAAGAGACATGAGATCTCCAACGAGCCCACATCAAGGAAAAACCGTGTGAGTGCGCATTGTGAAGGTGACTATATACAGGCCAGGAAGAGGGTCTTCACAAAGAACTGAATCTGCCAGCACCTTGATCTTGGACTTTCCAGCATCCAGAACTGTGAGAAATAAATCTGTTATTTAAGCTACCAGTCCATGGCATTTTGTGCTGGGCTGTGCTGGGAGATGCTTAATAATCCGTGGTCTTGGTGTTGGGGGGAGCTCTGATTTGTAGCTTCTGCTGATTTTTCTGGTATAAATACTCCTCTTGTGACTGATAGCAATCTCCCAGTGATGTGACTGCCCACAGAGCTGGGAGAAGGTGCAGGGGGCTGCCTCCCAGAAGCTGGGCCAGTGCTGCCACTGACTGCCCCCCCTCAAGTGTGCATCAAGGACATTAAGGGATGCGAAGGGCAGGGACAGCAGCAGGAGGGACAGTTGTGGCTTCCGGGTGTCCTGTTCAGTGCTAGTGCTTGGATGCTGGCAATTTCCCCTCCTTTGGACTCATTTGCTCCTTTTGGGGTCACCTCCCTAAACCTCTTCCCTACAGTCCCCTCCCCTGTCCCCTTAATCAGCCCAGTACATTGGTATTCTTTGCAAGTAGTATTCCAGAAGGAATCTCAAACCCTGCTTCTTCATAGGCAGTCCTGAGGGCCAAGGTGAGATGTTGGAGGGGTTGGAGGACGTTCTCTGGAATGGGCCAGGGGTATCTTTGCAGGATCCATGGTCTCTGTTGGAACTAGGAGTGCCCCATGGACATAGTTTGCTGACTGCTGCTGTATATGATACCACTGTATCATAACCTCTGGGTTAGCACTAAGTATGGCTATTTCAAAGTGCTAGGGGAAAGAACCCCTTAACTCTGGACTTTCACACCAATCAACTCCAAGGAGGGATTTATCCTTGGGGGAGGTTTTGTGGTTCCACTGGCTTTGCGGAAGTAGCCTTACCAATAATGCTTTTTAAACTTCGTTTTCTCCAGGGTTAAATAGAGTGAGGAAAAGAGAACCTCTGGGTTTTTTTTTTTTTTTTAACCCACGGAAAAAAACCCCCTCAAGACCAAAAAAATCCAATTCTACTAACAAACCCTTTTATTTATTAGGGTCCTGTTAATTCCGGATTTGGAAAAATAGACCTGGAAATGAGGCGGGCACTCACCACTTCATTATCTTTGAAGAAGGGTATAGCAAATAGATTAACAGAGTAAACCAGATTAGAAAGGCAAAGTCTTTGTGTGGCTTGGAAATTAAACTCTTCTTCAGCTTTCTAGCAACTGAATTATTTGAATGTTAATATGAAATGCACAAGTTCTCTATTTCTGAAAATGGATAACGTGGGAACTTTTTTTTGGGGGGGGGGAAACATTTGATAAATACCTCCAACATGTTGGTGCGGATTCTAAGCTACAGTTTCCCAAATATATTTAGGGCAGTTCTCTTTTCTGCTAGCTTCAAGTTTTTCAACTTTATTATTTTTTAAAGATTGGTTTATTTATTTTTTGAGAGAGAGAGAGAGAGTGCACACAGAGGCAGAGGGAGAAGCAGACTCCCCAGTGAGCAGGGAGCCCGATGCGGGTCTTGATCCCAGGACCCCAGGATCATGACCTGAGCTGAAGGTAGACTCTTAATCGACTGAGCAACCCACCCAGATGCCTCAAGTTTTTCTACTTTAGATGAGCACTTTTGACTTCTTGAACAGCTGTACTGTTTTACTATAAAGAAATGCCTTGCCTCCTGACCATTTCATGCCTTGTAACTCCACAGGTTGGCAGTCTGAGATGCCAATTCTTTTTTGGCTTCCAGTTGTCTCAGAATGAATGTGTTTGTCTGTGTCTGTGTGTTTATATTTCGGCGGTGAGTTATTCTCTAATAGAAAGTCCTTGCTTTATCATTATTTTGTTCATTTTCCCCTGATGACCAGGAAGCTCAGAGCTGAATTTGGTGCCCACAAAAGCCCACCTGGTTATGTTACAATCCTCTTTCAGCAATTCTTAATCTTTTCTGGTTCATGGATTTCTATGGGAATTTGACGGAAGCAGAGAGGAATCCCTCAGGAAGCATTTATATATGCCCACAACACATATGCATAGAGTGGCGTTTGATCACTCTTTTTGGAAATCTTCATCTACATTATTTTATGTTTTATTTGTGTTACTTTCCAATGCCTCAAATGCTGATGCACACAAGGACTGGGGGAGATGTTGACAAGAGTTGGGAGGGTTTGCAAAATGGACGGGACAGTCAGCACTTTCCCAGGAAGAATATTTCTCCGGGAGTGCATCACAACTTAGTCCTATAGTTTGAGGGAAAGGACCAGATCAAATCTAAGTCCTGGTTTTATCACTAGCAGGTGCTGTCTTGAATATACCTTTTCACTTCCATGAGCCTCCGCTTCCTTAGCTGTAAACTGAGAACCCTCCATGTGACAGTGGGAGATTAAGGGTGAAGACTCAATGTTGGAAGACTTGGCTACACTGTCAAGTGTGGGGGCAGTTGAAGGGCTCCAGTAAGACTGCTTCCTCATGGGGGCTCCTGGGTGGCTCCATCGGTTGAGTGTCTGCCTTCAGCTCAGGTCATGACTGGGATCTGGCCCAACGTCCAGCTCCTTGCTCAGCGGGAAGCCTGCTTCTTCCTCTGCCTGCTGGTGCCCCTGTGTGCGCGCGCTCTCTCTCTCATTCTCTCTCTGCCAAATAAATAAATAAAAAATCTTAAAAGAAAAAAAGACTGGTTTCTCAGAATCCACCATCATCAGCGCAGATTAAACCATGACCACGGGACGGACATGCTTTTGCAGCAGCTGACACTTATGGGTGATTCCCAACAGTCCTGTGTCTCCATTGGTTTCTTGCTGCTCTAGGAAAAGGATAAACATTTAGGGAGGCTCTAACATAGCTTGAAGGGGGTCTGTAGAAACTGCAAGACCAGGGAGGCCACCAGCTGTATCTCTGGGATGCCCCGGAGGAATGCCTGTGTCTAGCACAGGTCCTCCCCTCCCCCACCCTCCACACTTGCACAGTTAGACTCTCCGTTAAGCTCCAAGGCAAGGACTTTTCCCCTGACAGTGCGCTTTTCTCTCCTCCGGGTCACAGGACTCATAGGATCACAGTAGCATTTATTGCTTATTCTGTTCCTGTTACTAAACGGAAGGTAAATAGTTTATTGAGTACCTACTACAGGCATACCTTGTTTCATTATCGTTCCCCTTGATTGCACTTCTCAGATATTGCATTTTTTACAAATTGAAAGTTTGTAGCAACCTGTGTGGGGCTAGTCATTTTTCCAACAGCCCTGCTCACTCTATGTCTGTGCGTCACATTTTGGTAATTCTCACTGTATTTTAAACTTTATGTTATTATTATAATTGTTATGATGATCTATGATCAGTAATTATGACTTGCTGAAAGCTCAGATAATAGCATTTTTAGCAATAAAGTATTTTTTAATTAAGGCATGTATATTACTTTTTATACGTAATGCTCTTGCAAACTTCACAGATTACACTCTAGTATAAACATAAATTTTACATGCATTGGAAAACCAAAAAAACCCCCAAAAACCTCATTTGACTGGCTTTATTGTGGTGTTCGTTTATTACCATGGTCTGGAATTGAACCCACGATATCTCTGAGGTATGCCTGTGTGTGGAAGGCTTTGCGTTGATCATAATCCTGTATTGATTGTAGATTATCCTTGATTCTTTGTTTTCAGATTATTCATCCCTGTATGTGTTGTGCCCCTTGAGGAATGGGATCATTAGTAATACATGCATCCTTCGCACCAGCCGGCACATCGGAGTTGAAGGCTAAATATCCAGGCATTAGTCAGCTTACTCTCTCAGGAGCTCTCGTGTAACACGGTAATAAGCTGAACATGTAACTATAAAAGTTATACATACCCAGTTTTCAAAGTTTAGAAATACATAAGGTATAAGGTTACATATAATCCTACTATCCAGAGATAACAGCTGTTAATGCTTCAGTATATTTCATTTTAACCTTCTTTTGTCTGTGTTTCAGTTACCTAATTTGGAACATTCTATGTGCAAAATTTTATACCCCAAGTTTCCTATGCCATGAAACATTTTGAAAATAGAATTTTAAAAATTAACATACAAAGTATTATTTGCTTCAGGGGTACAGGTCTCTGAATCATCAGTCTTATACAATTCACATCACTCGCCATAGCACATACCCTCCCCAGTGTCCATAACCCAGCCACCCTATCCCTCCCCCCACAACCCCCAGCACCCCTCAGTTTGTTTCTTGAGATTAAGAGTCTCTTATAGTTTGTCTCCAACCCCGGTGCCATATTGTTTCATTTTTCCCTCCCTTTCCCCCCCAACACCCTCACCTGCCCTGCCTTTCAAATTCCTCATATCAGAGAGATCATATGATAATTGTATTTCTCTGATTGAGTTATTTTGCTTAACATAATACCTTCTAGTTTCATCCACATTGCAGATGGCAAGATTTTTTTTTTATGGCAATGACTGCATAATACTCCATCATATTGATAAACCATTATTTATTTATCAATTTCCTTATTAGAGATGTAGGCTATAATTTTTCACTATTATAGACTTTATTATAATGAGAATTTTTGGACGTATATCTACATACCTACTTGTCTGGTGATTTCCCTTTTAATGTACTTAAGGAATTTAAATTCCTATCCAAAGGGTATGGAACTTTGGAAGTTATTGATTTGTATTATGAAATTTTTGTCAGAAGGTTGATCTTCTCTCTTCCCATCAGGAGAGAAGAATGCTGGATTTATAGTTCCCACATTAACATTAAGTATTGTTTTCAATATTTACAAGTTTGATTAAAGGATATGAGTTTCAGTTTTGCTCTTACGTACGTCTTTGTTCATCAGTGAACTTAGTTTTATATATTTATTAGCAACTTAATTTCTTTTTTGAATTATCTGTTTATGTTTTGGACCTTTAGAGAAAATGGAAGCTTTAGTATTTTTCCTATTGCCGTGCCACAGATGCATTATCGAGGGTTTTAAAAACGCTTTAAAAATCAACTGCATTTTTTTTTTAATGTCACACCATCTATGACCACCTTAGAAGAAAGACCAGTCCCACATGTAAAGGGCAGTTCCTTCATATACGACCTCGGTTAGTTTGGGTTATTGAATCATTTTTATTTTGTGCAAAGAACGCACAAGCAAATGGGAGCCTGGTTTTTCCTCAGCACACCTGCTTTCCATTAAGCAGCTCTATTGTGCTGAGACAGACTTGCAGACCTGCCAAGCCAGACCACGCTGCTGGCGGAAGGATGTGCACAGCCTCGTGTTAATGCAAGAATGAGAAGACCCCCAGTGGCACATTGCAGGAGGTCAGACCCTATGTAGAATTTTCTTTCTCTTCCTTCCTTCCCTCCTTGTTTCTTGCTTTTTACTTTTTATAAGTCTAAAGTATTAGGTATGGCTTGACTTGTTAGACATACGTATTTTTCAGAAAGTCTCTGTTTTTCATATTTTCCCGAGGTAATACAGATTCCTGAAAGCATGCAGAGAATACTTTTTTGTGAGGTCCATTCATAAGATGCACAAGAGGGATTCATCACGGAAACTTCAATCTGCCTTTAAATAAAGGGCTTTAACAAATCCCGTGAGATGGGCGTTAGCATTATCTTGATTTTACAGAGGAGGTTTTAGAGAAGTTAAGCAATGGGCTCAAGGTCAACAGCCAGGAAGTGACAGCACCAAAACTTGGACCCCGTTCTGCTGATGCCAAGGAGCACGCTCCAGGCTACACCACTTGGCCAGCCCGGTTAGTCACCGTTCTTCACCATGTGTGGTTGAAAAGCTCTAGCGACTGCCTTCCTGGGTGATCAGAACACCAGTAGCAGATCCATGAGGCAGACCCTGTAGGGCACAAGGCGAAGCGGTGGGACATTGGCCAGAATATCAGACCACTGGGCTGGGAGAGTCAGCAGGGTCGTGGATGAGAGAGCATCCTTAATGGAAGCCAGAATGACCGACCCTCTTCCTGGCAAATTGGTGAAAGGGGAAATGGGACACTTAGGCATAGAAAGAGAAAGGGGATGGTTAGGGAGAGAGATTAAGGTGGTTCCTTTCCCTCCTCAGAGACTTCCAGAGCTCCCCGTGCGTGAGTCTGTCTCAGAGTAATTGTGAAAGGCTGTGGGAATTCCAGGACTACCAAGGAATGACAATGGGTCCCGGGAAGATGGAAGTGAACCAGGTGAGACGCTACCAAAGTGTAGAGATAAGACTCAGGGGCCAAGCTTCAGGCACAGTAGGGCTTGAACAGCATGAGGGCACTCCAGTGGGTTGACAGGAAAGCATGCTCCTGCTCGCGTACATCAACCTCTCTCATGAGCTAATTATTCCCATTAGTTGAGTTCCCCATCTTATCTGCCAACATATCCTTAAAAACTGGGACATGGACAAGGGGCAGGAGCGCTCTCTGGTTTGGTGGAATAGATTCTCCACGACTTTGGCTTTCATACTTTTTATTTTGGAGTACAACAGTCAGTGAGGAGTCCCTTTTCTAACAGAAATATATGACACATACACATATATTTGGAACCGAAGCAACGTTTCACGGCGCAATACTTACCCTAACTGTGCAGGATACATTCTGATATTTGCTATTCTCTTTTATTTCATTTAAGCAAAAGTGCTGACACGTCTCAGTAAATGGATTTCTCAATCCATTATGGGGTCATGACTTATTGAGTGAAAAGTCACTGTTCTGAGGTGCACAGAACAGCCTGTCTGTGGAAGCCAATCCTCAGGGCCCCTCGTAGCCACGGTCCACGGCGGGAAGTGACACACAGAATCTTTTCCAGGAAGAGATTCAAAATCGGTGTTTTAATTCTGGTTAACCTCTGTCTTTGTAGCCTACAAGCAACTCCCCCTGTGGTGGCTCTGGGATTGTCCAGAACGTAGCTCAGGAAGGCCGGGACTGGAATCCCGTTACGAAGGCACGTGAAGTTTCCCAAGTACCATTTAAGGTCAGTCGTGCTCAGCCTGAGATAGGGCGTCATCATTCACCGGCTTCCCAGGACCCTTTGGCTGCACACACAAAGAGAACCCGGCTTTTCTTGTTTGGGCCTTTGCTCCTTCCTATTTGATTGAATTTGAAGAGGAACTGTTTGCCTTTGGTTGCACATCCTGAATCATAATCAGGATGCTGCTGGCACAGAAAACCTGCTCCCACCCTTGCCTGAAATAACTGAACAGGGAAGTAGAGTTCCTCCCCTCTCCAGCCTTAAAGAAAGAGGCTCATAATTTATGGGGTGCTGGCAATACGTCAAAAGTCAATCCAGTCACTTACAGTAAAATCAAGGCAGGCAGAACAATGAATGTAAAGTGAGATTAAAACACCTCATTAAAGGAACAAATTGTTCAGTGGACACCAGAATAAAAATCCTTACGTGTTTGTTAGCCAGAGTCCAGGGGCCTGCAAAGAGGTTTCCCTGTCTGAGGGATATGAGGAGGGTGGAAGGCCACACCCTCAGCTTTTTCAATTCATTACAAATATGCTTTTCTTAAACTATCCATCAGGCATGGTGCTATGAGGGTATAGTGGTTCCCTAAGGCTGCTAGAACAAATTACCACAAACTGGGTGCCTTCAAGCAACAGACACATCTTCCCTCACAGTTGTGGAAGCTGGAAATCTGGGAGCAAGGTGATGGCAGGGCCACTCTCCCTCCGAAGGCTCTAGAGGAGACCCTTCCCTTGTCTCTTCCAGCCTCTAGTGGCTCCAAGCATGCCTTGGCTTGTGGGAGCATCCCTTCAGGCTATGACCCCAGCTCCGTAGGGTGCCCCCTTCCTGAGTGTCTCTCCTCTGTGTGTCTCCTATGAGGAAACTCAACATGGGATTTAGGGCCCGCTTTGATAATCCAGGCTAATCTCATCTGGAGGTTTCAATTATATCTGTGAAGACATTTTTTTCAAATAAGACCGCATTCACAGGTCCTGGGGCTTAGGACCTGGATATATCATTCGGGCGTCACCATTTGACCACTGTGGGGTACAGAGTCAAAAAGGACGGGGTGGTTGTTCTCAAGGAGCTCAGTCAAGTTGGGGAGGCAAATAATGGAAGAACAATGTCAAAAGAATGAGCACAGACAAGCCATGTTGCAAGTGCTGAGGGGATCTGAAGAGTTTACGAGGGAAGTTGATGTGGGGGTGACTATGGGGTTGAAGACTGGGAATTGCTGGAGATTCCTGATGGCTCCTTCACAGGCAGGTGCGGACCTGGACACCACGAGGTGGGTCATTGGCTTTGTCTGTGGTGGAGAATGGAGAAGAGGTGCGTTTGTGGCGGTCCTCCCACCCAGGTCAGAGCCTGTGTGCCCTGTGTGGGATGCAGCTGTCCCGCTGAGTCTCCTCCTTTGCTGTAAGGACTTGGGCCAAATGCTCTCTCTGGACCTGGTGTGGTGGGCCCGGCAGCTCCTGCCCAGAGATCTGCTGGAGAGACAGCACAGAGATGCTTTCGCTCGCTTCTCTTCGGGACAGCATTTCCACAATCTTCCCGAACATCCCCTGCAGCTCTTTCCACTCTCCTAGGACATTACCTCCTTCGTGACTGCTTTTTGTATGAAAAAGGTTTGCAATAATAGATACTACCTAATTATTGTTAATATTCTTGGGTGTAATGTGTTTGTTGTTATGGAGAAGATCATGTTTATTCTTTTAAAAAAATATTTATTTTATTTATTTTAGAGTGAGTGGGGCAGGGGAGGGGCAGAGGGAGAGGGAGAGGGAGAGACAGAACCTCAAGCAGACTCCCCACTGAGCACAGAGCCCAATGTGGGGCTCGATCCCACGCAAAGATTGTGACCTGAGCCAAAACCGAGAGTCAGACCCTCAAACACTGAGCCACCCAGGTGCATGAGAACATCTTTATTCTTAAGGAGCACGTGCGAAAGTCTTTATAGGTAATGTGTTATAATGTTTATAATTTTCCAAATGCTTCAGTGAATGTGTAGATAAATAAACCTAATGTCACAAAAATGTTAAGAACTGCTAAATCTAAGTGAGAAGTTTATGGATGTTCATGGTTCTGCGCTTTCAGTTTTTCTCGGTGCTTGAAAGTAATCGTAATTCAAAACTTGGGGAAGATCGAGAGAGGAAAATTCTTGATGTAGAATTTCTGGACCTGTGTTTCATGGATTCCAGGGGAGAAGTGGTTGGGTATCAAGGATTAGGAAGCACCTAAATTTATAAGTCAGCTTCTAAGGTGTGGTGTGTGTGTGTGTGTGTGTGTGTGTGTGTGTGTGTGTGTTTCTATCTTCATTGTGGGGAAAGGTTTATTGTTCGTGGCTCTTCAGTGATTCTCAAATGAGTCTATGACTCCTCTTCCCATTGTTTAAAACTAGAAATCACTCTGCCTGCATTATACCTTTTGTCAATGGATACAAACAGCCAAACAGTCTGTTGCAGATGTATCCTTAGTACTTTGTTGCAAAATTTGAGTTAAATGATAAAAACAAGTTATATACTATGATCCTTTTATATTCCTTAACTCTAGGCTTGATTTTTCTTTGTTTTGTTAAAGTGTGGTTGACATACAATGTTATGTAAGTTTCCAGTGTATAACATAGTAATTCAACAATTACATACATCATGAAGTACTCACCACGATATGTGTAGTTACCATCTGTCACCGCACGATGTTATTAATTGTTGATTATATTCCTTATGCTGTGCTTTTCATCCCTGTGACTTACTTATTTTGCAACTGGAAATTTGTATGTCTTAAGCCCCTTCACCTATTTCCCCCTCTGACACTCCGTCTTGATTTTTCTTAATTAGTTCTTTTTCCTATCAATGTTGAATTCTTAGATGTTTTCACAAGTTTACATGGATAGATTTGTTTTCCCTTGCCCTAATTTAAAACTGAAATTCCCTTGCCCTAAATTAAAACTGAAACAAATTTTGTATCTATAGACTCACTATATACAACTTATAAAATACAGGAATACATAAAGAAGGAAATAAGATTTCCATTAACTCATGCTTCAGAAGTAACCACTATTAATATTTTGATGTATGTCAGGCTTTTCATATGTATGCACTTCTATGCATATATGGGAAACAAAATCGAGTCAGACTGAACGTGTTGGTTTATATTATGCAAAGAAGAACGTGTCAAACTTCTTTACATTTTAAAGTTTCCCCAAGCTTTATAAAGAAACATTTGAATGGATTTTTCCAGTCTTTGTATTAAATATGGTGGTTCAAATCCATGTTTTATATTTTAGTGAAGATAGCTTTCCCTTGAAATAGGTTATCTCTTCTGAATACTTATTACCTTTCGTAATATTATTTAAGTGTCTAGAGTTAAATTTATTTTGCTTTGTTGAGTTGCCCCGCTGCGATGGGTAAGAAAAAAATTTTTTTAACTCCATACTGGTTATTGAGGATGGAACCAAAACAGGGGGTGGGGAAACTTGAGTAAAACTCATAATTGTGTGGAGCTTCCCTTCCACGTTTGATATTTGGTGAACTCAGACTAGTGCAAAGGAAACAGGCTTGGGCTGCCTGCGTGAGCCCACTGCGGGAGGGGCCAGGAGTTTTCCTGACCTTCTGATCCACAGACACACTGAGGCAGCAGAGGAGGGAAGAAGGAGTCCGAGAAAGGCAAGCCGAGTTGGCTGGGGCTGGAGAGATTGGCAGTGTGACACTTGGCCTCCTCTGACTTTCAGTGGCACTTAGTGAGGCCCTAATCACATTTTGATGTGAACCAGAGTTATTTGTTTACTTATGTTAATATATGCAAAGCCCCCACAAGTGTCTTGCACTTAATAGGCACAAAACAAATACTAATTCCCTCCTGCCCTATAAGACAATGAGTTCTTGGGAGACATTTGTGCTGTTCAGGGTAGGACATGAGAGCGTGGGCTTGGAGGCAGACAAGCCTGCTCACGGTCTTGAGTCGGCCTCTTGTTAGTGCTGTGACCTTGGGAAACATGCTTCATGCCACTCAACTCATTTTCTCACCTATATAATAGTTCCCATCTCCTTGGGCTGTTGAAAGGATTAAGTCAACATACTCCCGCAATAATGGCGGACATTAATCAAGGGCTTATATTCACTGCGCAATTTTAGGTGATTTTAGTATGACTGTCTTATTTAGTTCCCCTAACTCTGGGCACCACACTGGCACCCCCATTTTGCAGAAGAGAAAACAAGCCCAGAGAAGTTGAGTAATGTGTCCAAGGTCACAAAGCCATTAAACAAGAGAACGGGGATTTGAACCGAGGAAGCTTAGCACTCTCTTTGGTGTCTGTACATCTTTGTACGTGGCTGGCACGTTGCCCATGGCCATTGCCTCATTATATGCATGTGACGACCCCCAGGTAAATGCTAGCTGAATGACCCCGACAGGAATGTCTTTCCAGGGTGCTGGGTGGAGGAGCAGCAGAGGTAGCAAAATCTCTTGTGGTGGAGAGAGAACGTGCTTGTTTAGAAGAAAGACGCATCATACGAGACTGATGATCAATCCTTTGAAACAGAAGCTTTAAAACTCGCGTTTGCATTACCTTGAGGAAGAAGGGTTGACGTGGTGCAGATTTCTGCCGCTCCCTGTTCCAATCAGCTGCTGAGCTGGGCCGCTGCCAGGTGCATGAGTCTTCTCCCATACTCGAGAGGGTGAAGCATGAGGGTGTTACCAGGAACTGAGACCTGGACGGGCTTGCAGGGCTGGGCACCCCGCCGAGTCACACCCAAGTGGTGGGTGCTTGCCAGCTTCGGGGCTAAGCCATGGCCCCTGAGAGGCTGGGCAAGGCAGCAGTTCTTTGCTTGCTGATTCTCTCGTTTCCCAGAGCAACGGGCTGGAGCAGACTGTGGTCACCCGTGGGAATACTCCCCGTGAGTCAGCCGGGCCTGCAGTGCCCCAGGGCGTGGCCATGGGGGCCCCTCACAGATGCTTTTTGTCACAGAGGATGTCACTGTGCCATCATGGGCTGAGAGCTGGAGCTGAAGGCCAGAAGCTGCCTGCTGGAGCCAGAGTAGGTCCCCAGAAAGGGTCGACTTCTAGGACTTTCCATGGGGCTGCTGCTGCTCGTATAAACTGTTTAAGATGGGGACATTTCAAGACTGTTAGTGTATCTGAGCCTGACCCCCATAAAGAGACTAGAGATCCTCGTTCTAGAACCAACTCTGATGTGTTTGTATTCATTGGGAAGATCGCTTTCTCTCTTCTAGGCCTTAGTGGCCTCATCTGGAAAATTAAAATAACCCCCGCCCTACCTGTATCCCTGGGTTATTCTGAGAAACAAATGACACAATAAATGTAAAAATGGTCAGTGAACGGCAAGGTGTTGCCCGAAAGCCAGGAGCCGGCCCTGCCATGCAGCTGCCGTGTAACGGCCCTGGCTTCCTCTAGGCGTTCTCCTGTTTGAGGAGTCTCTGACCCCAGCCAGTTGTGGAGAGCTGGGGGTTGATTTCATTAAGAGAGATGGCTGGATTTCTGACCTGAGATGCCAGTGGGGGTCTCTGAAAGGAAGGGGCACCTTGGGCAGCCAGTGCTGGAGGCCATGGAGTCCAGTCATCCCTGCCCAATCTGGGAGTCTCCCTCCATTTCCATCCTTAGTGGATTAGGCTCTCATTTTATTGAGCAGAAAGGAAGGTTTCCTTATTCTGTGTGTCTCAGTCTTCCCTGGTGCTTTTAACGAGCTCTTCTCTTATGGGGACAATGTTTGTGAGGGGCACATTCTGAGTGCAGGGTTCCTTGGGACGGTGAACCATTGTACCTATAGAGAATGCAAGAGGAGCCATTGGCCCTGACTAGGTTCAAGTTCAGCACAGCAAGGACCACAGTGAGGTGGAAAGGGGAAAGGAGAGAAGAAGGACACTAGCCCAATGGTGCCTACACTGGGCCCAACCTCCTTCCCGTGGATTTTTGGCGGGAACAATGCAAACTGCGGTTGATTTTGGGGGTTGTGCTCTTGTTCTTTGTGCATTGACATCTAGCTGTTGTTACCCCAAAACAGGCTATGGAGGACTGCATGGCAGCAGACAGGAGTGAGGCCTGGTGCCGGGGAGCTCTGTGCTCAGTTTCAACCAGAGCATGGCCCAAGGACACTGGCCAAGAGAGTGACAGACTAGAGCTCACATCGCAGAAAGTAAAGGGATGTTTAGTTTGGCGCATGAGACTTGTCTTCATATTCCTGAGGACCTGACATAGAGAAAGAGAGAGGGAGCCAACTCTGTTAAGTCCCCAACTCTTCCTCCCCACCCCTACTCTCCAGAGCAAAAGATTCAGGTCGTTATAAGAAAGAACTTTCTCTTAGTCAAGATACCTTAAAGTGGTGAAGCAGAAAATGGCCAGTCACATGAGGGAGCCCACGGGGGTGATACAGAGACAGGACGGGGGCTGACTTCAGTCATCTCCCTCCAGGTCCTAGAGGCTGCGATCCCAAGGACTGATTGTGTAGAGTAACGACCCTGATCTACATGAGACCCCTCAGCAGTGCTCTTGGAGCTTTTTCCCTGATGAAAATATCCTTTAAGACTATCATGCTGGACCTTTCTTAATAGCAATAAACCTTTGAGGTGCTGTAAAAGTCCACTGGCCTCTGGTTTCACTGGGAGAGGAGGATGGCCCACATTGGTCATTCTGGTTTCTGACTAGCCCCCCCTTTCATGTTTCTTGCTCCTCCTTTATTCTCCATGTGTTGCTCTTGGTATCAGAGTTTGTGTGGATTTGTTCATAACAATTACCCTCTGCCTTGAGAGGCATGTGGAATGTTTTAAGGATATTTTCACAAAGTCTTGGGCTGTATTTTTTATGGCTGGAAATTAACCAGAGAACTGCAAAAATACAGGCTTGATTACTCAGCTTTACATCTCGAGGATGAGTCCTTCCTGTCTCTTACTTCTGTGTTCTAGATCTTCCTGCCATATGTACTTCTTGGACTGGATCGTTTTTCTCTGAGAGGAATTTGGGGCTCCTTGCAGCTCTGTATTTTTATTGTCAAGTCTTCTGATCCTTGTCTTGCCTCTCAGATCCTGTCATTCTCCTTGATTCTTTTCTTTCTCATTTCAGTCCTTGCCTTTCCCCACACCCCATATTTCTTCCATCTTAGAAATCCTTACTCCTTGAGCTGAAGGTAACTGCTCACCCCAGTGTTCACACCTGTTTCCCGTAAGGACTTATGGGGATCACGAATATTGGGTGGGGTTGAGGCGGGCGGACTTCCATTCCTTTTGAAATGGTGTTTGCCATTCAGACTCCTGTTTGTCTTGAGAAATGAACTCACAGGATAATAAACTCTAGAAACATCCTTTTGCTTGGTCATGGTTTTGGAGCACTGAACCGTTTTCATGTTTTAATCATTTTGATCATTCCTTGCAGACTCTAACCTAAAAGACGTTTCTGGTGCCTTTCATTTTCAGATTTAAAATGCTAAAGCCTGAGGAAAACTGTTTGAATCTTGAACGTGACTCCACAGAGTTGTGTTTTTTGGTCTAAGACCCCACAGTAACTGGGCATGGACTCTGCAGCAGGTGTTGGGGTAGGCACCAAGGACGAGGGAACTGGTGTGACAGCTCCTGCCATCAGTCACGCAGCATCTAGCCAAGGAGACTACCACTGGTGTGGTAAGAGCCAGACAAGCTAATATGCGTGCACAGAGGAGGAAGGCTTGAAATTTGCTCGGGTAGGGTTGACACGGGCTCTTCAGTTAAAAAGGTAAAATCTCAGGTGGGTCTTCAAGTATATGAGTTAAATTCGGCTAGGAAGTGGCGCTGTTGTGGGCAAGGAACAGCAACAGGAGAAGCAAAGGGTTGTGAGAAGAATGGTATGTGTGGGGCTCGAGGAGAAGCTGGGTGTGAGGAGATGGAATGGAGGGCATAGAAGTGACTGGAAGGGAGGAGGAGAGATTGGGGCATCTTCTTAGAGAGTTCTCATGACGGGCGCCATGTGATATTTGGACAATGAGGATGAGAATCATTGACCTTCGCCCCCTCCTCACCCCCATGACCTTTCTCTAGGGATCTCCTGTCACCAACTCGCTGTGAGATATTCTAAAAGATCTGTGTGAGTCTGTATGTTTCTGGCTGCAAAATGAAGGACAAACAGGAAGAGCGAGGGACCTGCCACAATAGACTTTGTGCTAATCCAGGTGAGAACGGTTTGAGTTCCTGAAACCAGCAGCCTCTGCCTTCTGGGCAGTGTGTCAGCACTGCTCCGCCACGCCCAGTGACAAGTGCCGGAGCTGGTGTCCGGGCCACTGCTAGCGGGACGCCTAGCCCCTGTCGTCCCCCCTCACTCCCTGACCAGAACTCAGCCTCTTGTTTGGAGTGGCCCTGACTGGGGCTGCATCACCCACCCTCTCTGGGGCGCTCCCCACAGGACACGCATGCCAGAGACATGGCCGGATGGGTGACGGTAGCCTCCGGCCCCCGTGGAGGAAATGCTTACAGGGAGACAGGGGTTCTCTGGGTCTCAGCCAAGTTTGGGTCAGGCTCACCATCTCCTCAATGTCAAATGCAGTACTTGTTGTCTGCCTTGTTTCAGGAGATGGATTATGTGGGCTAGGATGACCTGCCTACGTTTCCCTGAACTCAAAGGCTTTGTGCTCATGGTGTGGGATGGCTTCAGACATGTTTCTGCAGGCCTTGTGGCTGTCCCTACGTACGTTCTTGTATTACCTGACCCAGATGAACATCTGCCAGTGTCACCCTGAGGAGCTCTGGAAGCTCTAGTGTACTCTGCCAGCTTCCTTCTCCCAGAGAGGGCCTGGAATCTTAGCCCTGCCCTCTACACTTGGCTTCTAAAGACTCAGAGCCATGCTTGCCTGAATGTTCTAGTTAGTTCTGCAGACAAAAGATTTCACAGTGATCAAAAACCTTTGGGAAGACCCCAGGTTGAACAATGCTAGGTACCTTAATTTGCACAGAACTTCGCAAACTCTCTGATTTGCTAATATGGATATTGTGAGTCTCCCAGAGAGTGTGGGAGTAGGAATGGTCCATTTCCCACATTTAACTTACCCAAGGAGTTTCCTGATGGCCCACTCCTTGCCATTGGAGAGGGCTTTCCCCTGGGGAAAAGGAGCTCAGCCAGGGGCCCAGCCTTGTCTGGAGTCCTATTCCAAGGGCAGCTAAACTTTATCTCCTAGACTTTGGGGAGTTCGTAATTAGGGTCAGCGTTGTCCCAGTTTGCCTGGGACAGTCCCAGCTTGTGTGGGTCATCCCAGTGTAATTCTAATAGACTCCCCCACTTTCATTCTCAGAAGTGTCTCGATTTGGGAAATAAATTATGTATCACCTTGACCATAGTCCACTGCAGACCCCAGAGCCCAGCCACCTGGCATTTTGGAGTCCAAAGGGGAGCTCACTGTCGGGCTTGCTTCTGCCCCTATAACACAATCTCATGTCTGCCTCTGACTCCCCACTAGCTTTCTGACAACCTCTGATACTTGCCAGTGGGTCCTGAATTCTTTCCCTTCTGTCCAGCCACTATATTCGGCCTTGCCTTCTCGGAAGCGGTCCTGCAAGGGGGCTGTTAGCAATGAGCACCCCTGAGAGAGGCAGACCTCTGTGTCAGGGTGTCCTCCACAGCGCGCGCCTTCCGCAGTGGCATTACTGGACCTCCTTAGCCTGCGAACTCTTGGCCTCCGCGTCTGCAGGTGTCTTGCTAAATTGTGTGTGTCATTCTTTCTCCCTCTCGTCTCCTTTTTATTCCTGCTACTGAAACAGCCACGTTCCTGCTGTCAGATCCTCTGAAGAAATGTGAGTTAGAAAATATCAAGAAACCATTCTCATTTAGGGGGTGAAAGACATAAAAGGAAAAAGGCCAAGTGGGCAAAGCAGGAACCAAGTAGCTGATGAATTAGGGAGATTATAGGATTTCTTGAGAAAAATGAAGGAATTAGAAATTTTCTTGATTCTTTGGAAGGGGCAATGGATGGCCTATAGGATTTGATTTCAACTTTTGTTCACTTTTTTCTTTCTTTTGGTTAATTTTATTGACAAATTCATTTTCAAAATGTTAGCTGCTTGGCTTTCCGAGATTCCTTACGCTAGAGACTCAGAGTGGAAAGATGACCGTTTCTTAAAGAAATGATTTCCTTTTTATTTAACAAACTAAACACTGAGAAGCATCTTTAATATTTGCAAAAGGCTAAAAAAAAAAAATCTCACCAGTTGGAGACACAAAAGGAGACTAGTCATCAGGGTTGGGGATCTCTCTTCTATTATGGGATGGTTTGGGATTTAGATCCTACATACCTGAGTTTTATCTGGTTGCAAATGTCCCAAACAATAGAGTTTCCACAGTCTCTTCATGGATATTTTGTTTAATGTTCTTAAAGATGTCTGGGACAGACTTTTGACACCCTTTTTCTCAAAAAAAAAAAAAAAAAGAGTAAGTATTTTTTCTTTAAATGTAATCCTTTTAAAAATAGTTCAAGTTACCAGAAACTAATATAACACTATATGTTAATTATACTTGAATTTAAAAAAAATAATTAAAAAATGATTTCAATTATAGATCTTAAAAATTAACTGCTCTTTTTTTGGATAAACATGTTGGCATCCCCACTAATTTCCCACAACCCCCATCCCCCCCAACTCAGCTGCACAGTTTTGCTTTGCCTTTTTTTGAGCATATGGAAGAAGTATTTTTTTTCTCTTAATTCTTTTGAAAGTATCATTTTTGTCTTTAATACTGCCATCTAGGCTTCTTTTGTTTGTGTGTATTTATAGTAGTTTTTAATTGACATAAATACCATGATTTTCAGCTTATCTGCCTGTTGTAGAGTCTTCATGACCATTTTCTCTGGTCAACTCAAACCAAACTAAACACAAATCAAATCAGAGCCCACTCTAAAAATACAATAAAACCATCCTTGTGGTTCTCAGAAGATAACTAAAGTTATTTCTTCCCATTTTTTTTTAAATATACCTATTCACCCATATATACATATGGCATGTACACATACATGAGTGTGTATATATCAGCATTTCACTTCAAATTTTACTTCAAAAGATGCTTCAGTCCTATTACATAAATCTTGACTGAAAAAAATTAAAAAAAAATTTGTACCTAGACATTCCTATCAAATCTTCATTCTACAAGTTCTACCTTATTTCGTTGATTTTATTTTTAAGAAAGAAGGCCATTTAATTAAAAAAAATTTATTTTCTTTCTTTTCTTCCCTGCTCCCTGTCCCCACCCCTGTGATTGTCTCCTAGGACCAGGAAGTTTATATGTCAACAGAAGCGGTAATCAGACCCCTGACCTTCTCTGGGCTTTCAACCCAGTGTTTCCACAGAGGGATTAACCCCAAATACCAACTTGCTCTCAGAGGCAAAATTGTTCCCGAGGCGGGCATCACCAAAGGGTTTTCACATTCACCCTGCAAATAAGGTCTTCTCAAAGGGAGGCTTAAACGCAGCCGCTGGAAAGCAAATTGCTGGGCAGGCTGGAGCCGGGAGGGATGCTCAGAAAGCTCTGGGCTTTCAAGGGCCTGGGCTGTCGTCCTCTGCCTGCCCAGTGGTCATAACCTTCCAGATCCTCTGGTGCTATGGGAAAGGGCCCGGCCACCCAGCCCCCGAATAGTACATGGACCCATGAGTGCCAGAATGAGTATGTGTGTGTGTGTGTGTGTGTGTGTGTGTGTGTGTGTGTGTGTGTGTGAGAGAGAGAGATTGTGCTCCCAATTTTGGATTTATATACAAGGAGTCCTGCAGATGGTGGCCTTGGGGCACCGAGGGAGGACACAGGCAGGGAGGGGGCTCTGGGCTTGGGTGGGGAACAGGAGTTCCTTCTCAGGGGAGGCGAGAGCAAGAAGAGATGGGCCTGTTGTGCAGAACCACAGCTGTGTGCCTACCCAGGGAAAGTTTGCAAGTCTTTCTGTTTTATTCTTCGCTGCAGGTCTAAGAATGTCCACTGAGGAGGGAACACTTTGAACCGGGCATCAAGCTCTGGGCCGGATTCCAAGTCTGCTCTAAAAACAGTCGGAGCTACCCCCAGTCCCCAACTTGCTGGGCAGGAGGGCTGAGAGAGTGGCTCCCCACTTCTGCACCGTCCCCCATGTGGTCAGCAAGGCCCTGAGCTAAGCCAGGGCACCCACAAGGCCAGGCACTTTCCTGATGGTGGGACATCCTCTCTCCACCTAGACCCCCAACAATTTCTCCCCAGAGACACAAAGCATCTTTATTTTAAAGGCTCCACGTAGCATGTCCAGAAATTTCTCCTGTTATTAAGGAGGGGGTGGGGAGGGGGAAAGGGCCGATAAAGCTACTTACTTAATGGCTCCTAACAGCTGTGGAAAGTTTGATGCAGCAGGAGCACCCAGACAGAAAATTAAAAAACTAATAAAGTCCTCAGTGTGGGGGCGCTGGCATCAGGACAGCTTTACTTCTCCAGACACCTAATAAAGAGACATTCCGGGACACTCACTCATAAGGGGAGTCTGCAGGGGTCACGGAGAACAGTGGAAAGCTAGCCATGGAAACATAGCAGTCACTCACATCGCTGCGGGGAAGGTTCATTGGCTTGTCCTCTTTTTCCACCCTTTTCTCCATTTTAGAAAAATGACAGGGTGCTTAGGACTAAAAGGAAGACAAGAAAGAGAGAGAGAGAGAGAAAGAGAGAAGGAAAGAGAGAGAAAGAAGGAAGGAAGGAAGGAAAGGAAGGAAGGGAGGGAGGAAGAAAGGAAAGAGAGAAAGGAGAAGAAAAGGAAAGAGAGAAAGAAAAGAAAGGACAAAAGAAAGGAAGGAAGGAGAGAAAGATAGAGGGAAGGAGGGAGGGAGGAAGGAAGAGGAAAAAGGAAAGGAAAGAGGAGGTCCATTCCAGGAGCCCTGGGTATACAAACCTCACTTTCATGAACAGAATGAGCATGAGGCTGATGGTCGTCATTTCAGGCATTAGAGGGACACCTTGGAGGGACACACTGACATGGGGAGGGAGGTGGTTTGGCTTCTGCAGGGAGCAGAGAAAGGGGCTTTGAGGAATTGAGGTTTATCCAGCTGGATTTTATGAAAATTGTGGCTGATGTTTTCACCTGGTTTTTTTCCACTGCCATTACTTGGTCATTTTGGATCCAAGTTTCTTGGGGTCTGCTAGGTTTTGGGGCCGTTGGTTGAGACTTTCAGTTTTAAGGGACATTTATGTTATTCTGTCTTCATTCCTAAGTTGGGCTGTGCATATTCGAAGAAAAAAGAAATGGTGAGTTTGGGCAAGCAAGCCATCAGTCAGTCGTGGAGCTAGTCCATAGAGCTGGTGGTACCGGGCTTCTCACACAGACAGAAAGCTCCAGAGCATTCTTTGGAACAGAGCAGCCTGTTAAGGAGAGAGAGTAAAGTGAGATAAGTCAGAGAGAGAGAGATAAATACCGTATGATCTCACTTATATGTGGAGCCTTAAAAAACTGAACTCATAGAAAACAAAGAACAGATTGGTGGTTGCCGGGCGGGGTGGGGTGGGGGAAATGAGTGAAAAAAGAGAAAGAAAAGATGGTGAAAAGAAAGAGTTGGTGCCATTTTCTGATCTGATACAGAGTTCAAGCTTTTGAGAAAGGCTTGGGTTGATTCTCACTGTCTGCCCAATATCCTGGCAGATCCGTGATCTGGAGACCAGCAGCCAAGCAGTTTCTGGGGACCTCCTTCCCGCCCCCGCCCCACCAGCAGTGGCCACAACTGTGCAGTGTTACATTTGCTTTAGGAGAATAGGTTCATGTTGTGCACGTTTGTGAAACGGCTTTTGCACACAGGCCTGGAGCTCCTGCACATATCCCAAGGGCTCCCGGAGTGACAGAATAGGGCTGGAGAAAAGGGATCTGTCTGGGCCCAGTCCCAGCCGGCTCCACGCCACTCATGGGCCGAGGTTGCTCGAACAAATCAGTTGCCTCCTGTGTGTCTTGTTTTGTAGGGTAAAGGAGTGGGAAGGGACTTGTTTTGTAGGGTGTCTTGTTTTGTAGGGTCAAGGGGTAGGAAGGGACTTCTGAGGCCCCTTCCAGCTCCCACACGCTGTGATTCCATGAGCTTGGAAGGTTGGTCTCCTGGCTCTCCTGTGTCAGAAAGAATGTTTTTCTCCTGGCTTTTCATGTAATTGTGGCTTGGCAGAGACAGAGCAGCAGCCCTTGGGTGTGATGCAGGAGAGATTGGTGGTTATGTGAGTAAAATGAAATGTGGGCTTTCGAACTTCTTATGTCCAGAACTCTTTCTTGGTCTTTTCTGTTACTTGGGGAACTTTTCTTTAAAAAAAAAAAAAAAAAAAAAAGGTTTTTCTCCTATGAGGATGGTGTCACATTTCAGAAAAGAGAAATGCTGCCATGAGGGTAGGCATGGGCTGGCTTCTAGTGGGTAAATCTCCCAAGGAGGCCTGGGAAGTTCTGATTTATTCTGGAAGGATCCAGACCAGTGCTTTTCGCATTTCAAAGTGTGTCAGGAGTGCTGGAGGGTCTTGCTAACTCCAGATTCTGGTTTATAAGTGTGGAGTAGGAGATGGATCTCTGCATTCCCAGTGAGTTTTCTGGAGCCACTACTGCTACTTCTGGCCCTATCGGGCTACCCCTTAGACCTTCCCAGAGCCTCTCTGGAGACCCCAGATCTCACGCGCCGGGAACACCGCAATCAGGCCCTTCATATTGGCGCCCATCTGGCGTTTTGGTTTAGCTGAAGCCCAGAATAAACCCGCAAGGTCAATAGTTAACACAAAGAGTCCTGTCCCTCTGGAAGTTCACTCTGCCACGCTGGCTGAGAAGCAGTCTTTCTGTAGGTTTTCCCTTCTGCCTGTGTTTTTCTCTGTCTCTCTCAGTCTCCAGCATTAGGAGAAGAAAAGTTGGACAGTGGGGTGAGGAAGCACAACGTATTAGTCAGAAAGCTACAGTACAGAATTAAATGAGCCCCATACTCTGGCTCATTAACATTAAATTACTTAGCAAGTCTAGAACCCGTGTTTCAGCTAAATAAAGAAATGTAAATCATTTAATACACCTTTCTTAATTGAGCCGCACGCCAGGGGCACTTTCCTAATGGCATTATGGCACCAATTACCTCATTAGGAGAGAAGAGCTGCTTTTATGACAGGTTTTAGAGATTAAAATGGCAGAAGGATGTCCTTCAGGAGGACTCATTTCGAGCTGAGCTGAGCTGAGCGGCGAGTGGGGGGCCAAGAAGGGCACGGGAGGGCCTGGGTACTGAAGGCAGGTGGATGATTCCTGTCTGGTCTTCCCCCCGGCTTGGGGACAAGATCTGGATTCACTCTTCATGTGTTCGTTGCTCAAGGATATAGAACCAGAGGGTCCCCTACTTGACTCCAAGTGAGATTTCACTGGGGGGGGGGGGCTTTTGAGGAACTCACGTTCCAGGACCTTGAGATTCTGATTCAGGAAGTCTGGCTGGGCTCCAGCCAAACCATATTTGTAGTAAGGTCCCCGGGCAGCGGGCTGGCAGATGCTGTCTCTTCCATAGAAATTATAAGGAGGGTCCTAGGGGCTTCCGCCCAACCCCAGTTGAGCATATGCTGTTCCTCCATCATCTGGGGTTTTCATCTTGCCAAAGAACAGATAAGATTTGCATGGGTTTGTTTCTTCGGACACAATGCAGCCAATTTTTTCATTTTGTCCTCTTTGTGGGTCTGGCATGCTTGGGTTGGTGTGTATGGCTGAGTGGCGGGGCAAACTGGGTTTGACAACTAGTTCGGATGCTTACTGACTGCGTGACATCAGGTAGGTCCTTATGCCCTTGGGGCTATGGTTTCTTCAGCCCCAGCTTGCTAAGGGTCAGGTGAGAATTGTAAATTGTGTGGACATGCTATTGATCAAGATGCCGACTGTCTTTTGGAAACTTGGTCCTCTTCTCTGTGAAAGGAGAATGTGGCCCTCAAATATGAATCGGTGAGTCTAGGTAGCAAGTGGGTTTCTCTTTCTGGCGGCTTTACGTGTTTTCCTTCCCTGTGGTAACAAGAACTTGAATGTCCAGATTTTTATGTAAATATTGAATTTATAGCAATGGTTTTGTAGAGTGTTCCCGTTTCCTGGGTTGATGATTAATGTGGTTTTCTCAGAGTGTGTTGTGTCTTCTCTTTCTAGGCTTGTTAATGCATGAAGACTAAATGCTGTTTCTGCTTTTCCCTCTATTGAGATGTAGAAGAAGGAGAAGATGAATTTTGTGTTACCCCATAGGGCAGAAGAAACACCAGCTGTTGACAGAGACATAGTGGGGCAAAACTGGGCTTCAAAATAGAAATTTCCTAGTAATTATAACCACTTTCCTGATCCAAAACCTTTGTTAGCTTTATATTGCCTATGATGTCATGCACAGAATTCTCTGCCTGGCTTCCCATGTCTCCATCATCTGGCTTTCATGGGCTTTGCTAATCCAAAATCCTCTCTGCCAGAACCTTTTTTTTTTTTTTTTAAGATTTTATTTATTTATTTGACAGAGAGAGATAGAGAGATCACAAGTAGGCAGAGAGGCAGGCAGAGAGAGAGAGGGAAGCAGGCTCCATGCTGAGCAGAAAGCCCAATGTGGGGCTTGATCCCAGTACCCTGAGATCATGACCTGAGCTGAAGGCAGAGGCTTAACCCACTGAGCCACCCAGGCGCCCCTCTGCCATTAACTTGAATGGTGTGGTTTTAACTGACATTGGTGATGGTCACTCTCCAATCCACATTTCCAACCCAGATCCTGTTCTACATTTCCAACAGCCTCCAAAAGTATCTCCAGTGGGCTATCTTGTCATTACTGCAAATTCAGAATGTCCTCATGTCCATCTATCAACTTTCCCTTTACCTTTCTCCTCTTCCCATCTCTGTCATTTCTGTTTCTGGAAGCAGGATCTAGACCTAGGGAACCAAAACTGGCTTGGAAGACCTTGAACTGGCTCATTCTATCATCTGATCTTTTACTAGGACCCATTGCTTTGAAATAGCTCAGAGTTTAACAGTTACAAGAAATCTTTTCCAGTTCTTATAGCCCATACCATTGCTTCTTCCTCTAAATCAACAATGGAAACCTCTCTAGACTTTATAGCTTTTGAGTCTTGCTGGATCCCCCATGTAGAGAGTGGTTTGTTGGCAGCACATATGCAGATGGGGCTTGTAGACAACATAGGCCAAGTGTAAATGCACATATGTAATGCCAAAGAAACTTGCATGTGGTATGCTTTCTTTAAGAAAAATGTAGCTTCTAGACTGAGCAAAGTTATTGTCCTGATCAACTCTACTGATTGAAACATACCTGGGTGCTTCCTAACTTACTGTTATATTATTGTATGCATATTACCTTTCCGAGCTATCAAAGACATAGTCTTAAAGCTTCCCGTTACTGTTACATTTCTATTGATTTTCCTCTGAATGTCTAAGAATTCTTACTTTATTTATTTTTATTGTATATTATTGTGGCATATAAAAGTTCATGACATTTATGTTTTCTTTGTGAGTTGCTCACTTTGTTAGGATTTATCTAAATTTCACTTAAGCTTTATCATTTAAGTTCTACTTGGATTGAAAACATTGTGATCCTGATTTCTTTACAGATTGTGTGTTTACGTGTGTGCTATATTTGCTAGTTCATCTTCCCTTATTTTGATACTTTTCTTTCTTTGTTTTAGGTGCTGTCTTGGGAAAGCATGTTGGCAGGTTTAGTTTTTCAAATACAGGAGTTTAAGCCATTTATATTTATTGTCATGGTTACTATGTTAGTTTTCACTTTTGTCAAGTCGCTTATGCTTTTTTTTTTAAACTAGTTTGTGTTCTTCGCTTAATTTTTTGTTCTTTTTTGTTTTTCTTCTTTCTTTTTCCTGTTAGTGATATGGAATGTACAGGTCCTATTTTTAAATTCTATTTGAATTGCCTTGATAATTTAAAACATATGTATAGGAACCTATACTTTTCTAGTTACCGATTCTAAAAAATGCTATCAACTGCCTTCTATGTAAGGTTAAGAAACAAACACACTGTTATTTCCCCCATTCTGCCCTATTTCACTCAGTTCCCTATTTTATTTATGTAATCTGGGATTTTAGACCCAAGTATTACTTTTTATTCCAACATACTGTTTTATAAAAATTGTCAAACTACAGAAAAGTTGGAAGATTCTACAGTGAACACTCATATAGCCAGCATCTCATTTCCACTATTACCATTCTACTTTGCTTGCTTTATCATGTATCTATCCATTCAACCCCCCTTTAAAAAAAAAAAAATGCATTTTGAAGTAAAGTGAAGATCTCAGAGTATTTTCCCCTAAATACTTCAGCACAAATATCATTAACCAGAGTTTAATAATTGTTTACAGTTTTTCCCCCCTTTGAGATAAAATTTACAAACAACAAAAGGCATAAACATAAGTGTATATTCATTGAATTTTGATGACTGTATACCTATTTTATTGTGTAATTATTTTTTAACATTTTTTCTTTTTCAGTAATTATTGTTTGTATTTAAAAACTCATTTTCAGTAATACTTTAAAAATTACTTAGGTGGTATATTTAATTGCTTTTAGAGATCACCTTGAGGGGTCTATTTCACCAAAACTTCTCCATTCTTACTTTAATTTATTTCTCAATTGGTGAGAGTATAATTTAAGTACTTTTTTTCAGAAGACATGTGAAGGATGTACTTTTTAGGAGTCTTTGAGTAGCTGAAAATATTCCTTTTTTTTTTTTTTTAGACATGAATGACAACTTGGATGAGTTCAGAATTCTTGACTAGCAACTTTTACACTCAAAACTATAGGTGTGTCACTATTATCATCTGATGGTTGTTATAGGACTGAGGCTAGCCTGCATTTTTTTTTTCCCCCTGGCTGGATAATGTGAAATTCTTCTATTGTTCTTGAACTTAAATGTATCTTGTAGTTGAAGTCTTTGAGGTAATTTTGCTGGGTACTCTGAGATCTTTTGATCTGCAAATATGCATGTTTTATTCAGTTATGGCAGAGGTTGGTAGTGGTTCCCCCAAACCATATTTTCCTTCTTACTAACATAATTCTTGATTTTCATATGGACACATGGCTGCTTGGAATAAAAATTGTATGTCCCAGACTCTTTTAAGTTTGGTGTTGCATTTCTGTCACAGAAGACTGATGGATCCTTATGGATACATGAGTTCAGGAAAGTTTTCTTCTTTTATACTTTTATTTTGTTTGTTTTATTTATTCTGCTTTCTCTCTCTCTCTTTCTCTCTCTCTTTCTTTAGGAACATCTCTGATCTATGATTTCTGTATTATATGTTCTTTAAGTACAACATTTTTTTCTCTCATTATTTCAATCATCTTGTCTTTTTCCTCCTCATTCCATGGCAGTTTTTCAAATTTCTTTACTGTGTCAACGATTTTGACTTTTTGCCATGCCCATTCTATTCTTTATGACGTTTTAAGATTTTTCTATTTTTAAAAAGATTTTATTTATTTATTTGAGAGAGACAGAGATAGCAAGAGAGCAGAGAGGGAGAAGCAGGGAGAAGCAGACTCCCTGCTGAGCAGGGAGTCCAACAAGGGGCTCCATCCCAGAACCCTAGAATCATGACCTGAGCCGAAGGCAGTTGCTTAACCAACAGAGCCACCCAGGTGCCCCTTCTTTATTGGTTTTAATGAAAATTTTAATTAGCTATGGCTTTTTGAGTGTCTTTTACTCTTGTAAATTTTGCCTCCTCTGAGCCAGCACCCCTTGTCATTGCTGCCTCTGCCTCTTAAACATTGATAATTGCAAGGGGGCCAGTCAGGTTTGGTGGGGCTCTCATAGTCTCCCTGCCATTTACTTCCTGTAAGCACTGCTGTTTCGCAGGAGGTGGAATGGTGAGATGCCCCTCAGTGTTTTTTAACCTGGCCCCATCTGCACCATGTTGGACAGGATGATACCACATTTTATATCATGCAAAAGCCATATTGTCCTGTACTTGTCCTTCCTTTCCCTAAAGCTTTTCTTTTTTATTCTTCTCTGGGTATTTCTGTGGGGACTTTGTGTAGAAGAAGTTTAACATTTAACTCTGATGCTTTTTTATTCAGGAGTCTGTAAAAGACATCTTCTAGAGTTTATCATATTGTGGGAGTGTATATTATATTCTATAAATTTGTTTAAAACAGTCCTTGTCTTTGTGGCAGAGGGGTAGAGATGGAAGAGCACAGGACTTAGAGTCCTGTGTATGTGTGGGCACTGACTCAAATTACCTATAAACCTATGGTCCTGCTCATATGTTCTTCAGTCTACTCATCTCTGCAGTGAGATTTGATTGAATGAGATCAAGTATTTAAAAGCATTTTTAAGTTCTTAAAAGCTAAAAAAAATTGCAGTCATTCTTTTGGTGTTCTTTCTCTTTTTGCAACTCATAGGCAGGGCCCATGGTATAGAAGATATTCAATAAGTCCTTATTGGTTAGTTATGGGAAAGAATATCCAGAAAATGCTAAAGAATGCCTAGGGAGATAGACAAGAGTGACAGGGTAATTGAATATATTATTCTGATTTTTTGATATTTATGTTTATAAACTTTCTTTCAACCTATGTTATTTTCTGCCTAGAAAGTGCCAGATTTTAGCAACCACTTTCATATTTTCTCTCTGATCCCTCCTTCTAACCCTCACTGTCCATGCCCCTAACACTCAGAATTTATTATAAAAAGGTGTTCTTTAAGGATTAAAAGAAAAATAAATTATCTACAAAAAGAAAGTAATTATCTACAGTTCAGTATCACTTTTAAAGTTGTCCCTTGATACTTTCTGGAGGCTGCAAAATAGATTTAATTTCCAAACATTCTTGGAAGTCATCCAGTAAATGCAGGCAGGGAGGGAATGGCCAGAGTACAGAGTGCTAGGAGATCGCACCGTGAGTTGGCCAGTATCATTTATTATAGGCAATCCAGCAGGTGCGTAAATAACTCCTACTGGGAGGTTTTCCGCTCAGCTTCCCAAAATGGCTCCATTTCAACATCCAGCAGTGACGCTGTAGTCTCAGAATTGGATTAGCTAAGCACTGGGCAAGGTAAAATCTACTAGAATGATCCAAAGGAAAGGTTTGCTCCTCCATTAACAGCATTAGTATGAAATAGGCTTTTGTCCATTAAAAATGGCAGGATTCATCAGCTAATTGAAAAACACTGTTGTGTGAGTTCTTTGAAATGTACAGGTATACATTTCATGTTATGTTGTTCCATCCTGTATGTGTGGTTTTTGAGCATTTACTAAGTGTAAGACCCTGTACTGGCTGCTATGGAGGATAGAGATGAGTGAGACTACACCTTGGCTTTGGGAGTTCACACATTGCCTGGGAAACAGAGGCATACGTATCATCTTATCACAGGACAGATTGAGAAATCAGAAATGCAAGCAAAAATGCTGGTGGGTTAGAGAGAAAAACTTGGAGGTGCTTCTTGGATAGGAAAAGAATTCAAAGTAGGCATTCTTGCATCCATTTATTACACAATCATCGAATGCCAAGTTGGTTTCATGAACTATACCATGCACACATAAAAGGTCAGTTTTAGTTGTTTAATCATTTACAAAGAATAAAGTTCAACAGGCAGAAAAGGGAAGGGAGGACATTATAGAGGGCAGGAGCGAGTTGAGGCCTTGAAGCTATATGGCAAGCCCAAGAAAGGGGAGGTGTTGAGGTGGCTCCGAGCCAGGATAAGGGTATGGGAGTGGGGGAGATGAAGTGAAGGTAAGGCTGGAAGATAGATCAGAACAAAACAGTAGACAGCTCTGAATGCCCAGTAAAGGAACAATGAGTTTTACTTTTAAATCACATTTGTATAAATTGAGTGCTTCTAAGTTTATCAGGACTCTTTCCTTTTAGGTGTAGCAGTTGGAAGCCCACTGGCTTGGAATCAGACCAAAATTTGATTTTGAGCTAAGTCATTTATCAGCTGAATAAATTTGGACAAGTCACTTAACCTTTCATCTGTGAAAATGGGGTTTGTTCAGATTAAGTGAGAAGAGACAGGTGAAGGCACCAAGGACGTTGCCCATCTTGAGTAGGTACTCAACACAGGTTAGCTTCTTCTTCCCTCCCTACCTTTCCCTCTTCTCTTTCCCTCTTCCCAAAGGAGGGCTTTGATGAAGAATACCTTTCATTAATATCATTGAATCTCCAACTTGGTTACTAAGTTTTTCTCAACTTTATCCCAGTGGTTCTCAAACCTGAGTGAGCATCAGAATCCTTTCGAGGGCTTGTTAATGAACATTTTATTGGGCCCCATTCCAGAATTTCTGACTCAACAGGTCTGGGGTGAAGCCAGACACTTTTCTATTCTTTTTCCTTTCTTTTTTCCTTTTTTTGAGAGAGAGAGAGCACACGCATGTGTGAGTAGGGGTTGGAGGTGGGGCAAGAGGGAGAGGGAGAGAATCCTAAGCAGACTCTATGTTGAGCACAGAGCCCAACATGGGGCTCCATCCCATGACCCTGATTTCATGACCTGAGCCGAAGTCAAGGGTTGGATACTCAACCAACTGAGTCCCCCTCCAGATGCCCCAGACACTTTGCCTTTCTAACAAGTTCCCAGATGCTGCTAAGGCTGTCAATGTAGGGATCACACTCTGAGGAGCTCAGATCTATCATGTTTTACCATGAGACCCTGTTGGTTGCTCACCTATCTGCCATCCTTCTTGCCTGCTGAATTGATCTGGTAGCACAGAAAGATCTTTGCTTTGTCTCTACCTCAGCGCCAGGGGATGTGTAATGATGGGTCTACGTCAGTCATGGCAATCCAACTCCCCATCTCAACTGATCAATTTGAAGGTGGGTGGGTGGCCCATGGTGTCTAAAGAGATGTGAAGATGAATTGGCTGAGAAAGACTCACAAGGAGAAAGGCTTCTGCCCCCTGTCCGTTCCTGAATGTGTACATGTTGCGGAAACTACAGTAGTCATCTTGTGACCAAGAGATGACAAGCATGAGGAAGAGAACCAACATGGCAAGGATGTTAGGACAGAAATGCAGGAAGAACCTGGATCTCCTAAGGCATCGTTGAAGTTTACACCTTGAACTGCCTACCTCCACTTGTTCTTATGTGAGAAAAATAAGCTCTTGTTTATTGAAAACACTGTAATCCATTTGTTGTTACTTGCAACCAAACACACTCTTAACTGATATAGCCTACTACAGTTCTGTGATGTTTGGTGGCATATTGACCCCATGTTATGAAGACCCTGAGGCTCAGGAAAATGAAGGTGACCTATAGTGGTGGAGCTTAGATTCCAACTCAAGTTTCCTGCTTATAAGTCTGTGGTATTCTCCAATGACCTTTAGTTTCACCCTTCTAATTAAAACTTCCTACCAATCTATATCTTCCTCTGTCTTCCCTTCTATTAAGGAAGAAGGAGTTGATAAGTCCCTATCTGTTCTGAGCTTTCCTTGTACCTCTGCTATCAGCCACCTGGCTTCTGAATGTCATTATTAATTATTTAAGTGATTAATTCTGCCCATACTATCCGAGCAGAGTTCATCTGGCTTGGCACCCACTCAAAGTTTGGCACTTTGGAGCAGGTAGAGATTAATAAGCTCGGGACTCTGTCAGAAGAGTCTCATGGTATGGAAATAAAACATGCCCAGATCGGTCAACTATAACACAGCAGTCAAATGATATACGTCTTATAGGCAAAGAGCAGACAGGAGACCGAAGGTGAGAGCGAGGACTTCTAGCAGGAGAATCACAGAAGGCTTCATGGTGGGGGGTAGCCTATGCACTGGATTGTTAAAGATCCTGTGGGATTTGGGGACTTCAATGGAATCAGAGACCATGGGATAAAACATGGAGGAAACTCTCTTAACTCTGTGCTTTAGAGGCCAACAAACCCACCTATAAGATGGGGATGATACTTATCTGCTGAGTCAAAGCCTGTGACGACAATGTGAGAGTCCCCCAGCACTAGGATTTGTTTGGAATAGCTCTCCCACCAAACAGCTCACTTGTGGAGGCTTGACAGTCTTTGGTGTAGTGGTTTGGGTGAAATGGTTTGCACCTTTGCTGGAAAGGGATTGAGCCGTGTCCTCCCGAGGGATGGAGAAAATACGAGTTATCTGGCCCTGGGGAGAGTGGCTATGGATTCCCTGCTCAGAAAGCTGGTGGGATGTGTTTATATAATGCTGTTTCTTTGGTGACAGCACAAAGGAGACAGTAGGAGGAGCAGGAGGGGGTGGGGATCAGACAGCAATAGCGCTCAGTACTTGTAACCAGCCCCTTCCACTCGTCCAAATGTAGGACATGCTCCCCACCCCAAGTTACAAGCAGCTGAATTGAATTAAAAAACAGTCCCTCCTTTGCTGCGACCTGGCCTGCCAAATTCTCAGCTGGCTTGAGTTTTTATAGCTCCGTTATAAACCCCCAAAAGTGAGGCATATAATGGAAACATTGACATAACTCGAACTCCTAGGAGTGGCTTGTGCCACTCTAATTATCCTTACGTTTCATTGGCTTTCTTGGTTCTCCCCTTGCTGCAGCCGTTCTCCCGAGCTGTCCAGGGGGCTGGAGGTTTTGAAGCTAGGGTTTGCTGGGGGAATAATGAGATAGTGTCTGCTGGTGGGAAGCCCCCTGTTCCATACATACTAGCCCCTCCCTTTTCCCTTCCTTCCCTTGTTCTGCCCCTGCACCACCTCCTCCAACACCCCCCCCCCCAAAAAAAGGCAGAACAGTTCAGTTGGTTGTAAAAATTAATGAGTTCAGATACAGACTTGCCTTATTCCGGTCCAGCTGCGTAACCAGGGCGATTCCGACCAGCATTCTAGACGCTGACATCAGCTCCACACCCCGGTACAATGCTGCTCTGTTTGATCTCAGAAACAGATCAGGCTCCTGGGCTTTATACATCCTGCTTCCTCCCTACGTTGCCTCATTTTATTACCCACCGGGAAAGCTCATCTCAACTGCTCTCCCCCAGGGCAACCCATACCAGAGGATCAGGCACTGCAGCTGACTCCTCTTTCTCCAGCTGGACACTTGGATCCAGTTTTCCTGGTGCTCTTGGAGGATCCCCACCCCACAGGCGCTGACAGTTGGTGGAGGATGAGGGTGATAGTGATTTCACCACTCACCATTTGCACGGCACTTCATGATTTTACATGCACATCCACGCTCTTGTCACTGTGGCCCAGGACCACCCCGCAGGGACGCGGTCTCCTCATTTCATAGATGAGTCTGGAAGAGCTGGTGAGTTGCAAAACCAAGAATGGATCACGAACGAGGTCCTTGACACCTAGCGCAGGGCTCATTCCACAGACTCGGTGCCTAGACCTCTTGGTTCAGCACCACGCAAGGTAGATTTAGTGTCTGTTGGTGAACAGAACTAGAAGAAAGCTCCACAGACCCTCTTTCTGTTAGGCTAAAGGAGAGGAGGCAGTGACAAACCCTCTGTAGGCTCTTCAGAAGTGTATTGTGGGGTTCTTCCTCCATCCCAGCCCACCCCTTCTGCAAAATGCTGTTTCCTCCTTAGCTGGCCCAAGAATATTTATTTCCTGGGAGGACCAGGCAGACCTCTTGCTTAGGGTGGTTCTAGAAGGACCAAGGTGTTATAAGCAGTTCCCTAATGAGATTTCAGGAGAGGCTGCTAACATAATGGCAAAGCTCTGCAGAAATAAAACATGAAATGTGAGCCTTGTTCTGGGTAGAGCTCCATTCTGCAGTTTGGGGGGCGTCTAACAGGGTAAATGTTCAAATGTAAACTAAACAGGGAAGAAGCACCTGTATTTGTTTCCTGGCGCCGTCGTACAAAACACCACAGACCACATGCTTAACCAACAGAGATGCATTCTCCCACAGTTCTCGAGGCTAACAGTTTGAAATCCGGGTGTCTGCAGGGCCACCCTCCCTCTGACTTGGGGGAGAATCCTTCCTTGCCTATTCCTCGCTACTGGCGGCGACCGGCCATCCTTGTCTTGAGCCACATCCCTCCAATCCCTGCTTCCACCTCTGTCCTCACATGGTGTCTTCCTCTTCTTAGAAAGACTTTGAGTGGTCTTAAGAATCCCCTATGCTTGTTTGGATTTGTCCACGTGTGTCCATACACATCCTAATTCGATCTGCATAGCAACCCTACAAATAGCAAAGATTCATGAGAAATGGAAATGAGGAGAGGGGATGCTGTCTGTTCAGCATGGCCAGGCTCTGGGACCATCACTGGCTCTCTTCTGTAAACTCTGCTCACCTGTTCCCATGAACGGTCTCAAAGAAGTTAACTAGCCCATCGACGACCCCAGATGGCTTGCTGTTTCCAAAGCCCCCATTCATTCCACTCCATCTTGTCTCTGGTGGACTTTAAACATAGACCTCACCCTAATCTCTGGCCAGGGTACCGGGAAGCAAGGTCATTGAGGCTGCCCCCCCCCCCCCCCCCCGCCAAGCCTTGGGAGCTCGGAAGCACAGCCTTGAGGTCCCCACTGTGGGTCTCGTGCTCTGCTCTCCAGTCATGCTTTAGCAGCAGCTGACAGCCTGGCTCCCTTTCAAGTTGCTTCAACTCATGTTTATTATCGTCCTCCATCATTTCTAACTGTCTTGTGTCCCTTTCTTTTGCAGAGTACATAAACTCAGCGTGTTTAGTTTTTGAAATAGATTTGCTGTGCAGTCTCCTGGTACTTCAGTGGTTTAAAACGTATTGTTTTGTGGGTCTCTCCGCCAGCCACAGTGCTCACTATTGGGAGAAGCAGGACACCAGGGGGACTGATGTTTACTCCACTGTAGGAGGTTTTAAGGCATTCCTGAGACCATCCAGATTATAAATATTCTGTCTCATTGTCCCGAAGATACTAAAATATTTCAGAAATGACCATGTTTCAACATTTAAGCTACGTATTTCAGACTGCCTCTTGTCCCCAGAAAGGACTTCCATAAACAGCCTTCCAGAGGCCACTGTAACATTTCTGAAATGGGAACAACACAGTCACTCAATTGCTATAGCCCCCCCCGCCACGCCCCAACTCCCTCCACCTCGCCTGGGACTGGACCTGGACACGCGATGCTGTTTTCTGCCAGGGCTCTGATTTATGAGATGCTGTATGAGTTCTGCTTTGAGTCTATGTGGCTGGCTGCCCTCGGTGCACACAGCTTGCTGGTCTTTTTTTTCCACCTGATCAGACAGATTACATTTATATTGTATATTTATTGTTTAGGTATACAGACAATGCTTCCTTGGCACAGCGTGAATTAACTGAGACACGGAGCCGTGACGTTAGACCCGTGTCTTCCCTCCGCACGGAGCCGTGGTGACTGCAGAGTGAGAACACAGCTCCGTGCAGAACAAGGACGATCTGATCTGTAGCTCCTTTTCCATCAAACCCAGGTAAAGAATGTCACAGCAGCAGTTCTCATTTCTGAAGCAAATAGTGAGTGCCAGCTGGGTGCATGGCCCCGTGCTTTGCTCTGTCCTGAAACACAACAGACACAGCCCCCACACTTGAGCAAAATGGTAGGAAAGCTCAGATTATGGACGGAAATGACAGAACAGAGACAGGGAGGCCGAAGGTCCCAGGAGACCGGTGCAGCAGGAACTGGGAAAGGGTGTGGTCATTTTGTACAGGGGGTGGGCAGGAAAATCAGAGAAGGCATGTGGAGGAGTTAAAGTTTGAACTGAGCCTCCGGTAGAGAAGAGTGGATTTGGGAAATACAGAAGAGGGAAATGGGGGGCAGGCCTTCCAAGCTGAGCCAATAATCTGAGCAAAAGCACAGGGGCGAGAAAACTTGAACCTTCGAACTGGGGAGTTAGGAATGATGATGGAGGGTGACCTTGATGAAGGAGGGAATCTCTGCTTCTGAGTCCAAACATTAAAGGTGGGTGATCATAAATGGTCACATGTTACGGATCCCACAGTGCTGTCACCTTCATGGCCTTGCTTGAAGCCCAGAACCTGGATGTCCCCATTTTATAGAGGAAGAAGCAGGAAAGTAGAAGTCAGAAGGCAAACAAAGACTTGACCAAGCCTCCATAACTGGGAAGACACCAAGCAAGGAGAACACAGGCTTCCTGAGGCCCAGCCCACTCCTTTTCTGATTGGGTCACACTGAGAAGTTGGTGCTCTCGACGGTTGTCTTGGGTCTGCGGTAACCTGTCCGGTTTCACCCCATTTTGTTCACGAAAATACTAATCATTTTCGCTAATCTCTCCCTGAGGAAACAGCCAACCTCGGCGGGTCTAATGGCTTTAAGTTTTGTCGCTCGCTTGTTTCCTCCAGTCTTAGTTTTACTTTGAAGATTAATGTGATTAGATTTTAGAAAGCCGTTCCCCACAGGATATTTTCAATTGTTAAAATAAATAAATAAATAACACTCCCACTAAAGGGGGTTTTCACTCTGGCGCCAAAGCCGTCTTCCATTTTGGGTGGATTTTCCCTTTGTTTAGCCAGTAATTACTGCGGGCCTGCCGTCCTGGGCTCCTCCAGACCAGGGCCGATGGGTCCCCTGAAGAATACTGGCTCCACATCTGGACTCTTCTGTCCCCTCAGGTTTACCACCAGCGTCACAAAGAAACCT
The DNA here is from genome assembly GCF_010015895.1 of Lontra canadensis. NCBI lineage: Eukaryota > Metazoa > Chordata > Mammalia > Carnivora > Mustelidae > Lontra > Lontra canadensis. The sequence goes on along the minus strand of NW_022631032.1, from coordinate 502,805 downwards.
CTCCATCAGTCGCTTTCTGACAGATCGGCACAGATTAAATCCCAGTCAGGGTATCTGAGGGGGGCAAGAGGGGGCTGTCGGGAGGCCCACCCTGTGGGTCTGAAGACTTTGACCGAATAAACACAGTCTGGAAGGGTGGGAGAGCTTGAAAGTAAAACTGTAAATGATCCCATCTGTGATTCTTGGCTGATTATTCCTCTGGGGCGGACCGAAGAGGAGGGGACCAGAAGACAGCGTCTCTCTTTGCTTTAAACAAAATATCGTTACACTTCTAGCATCTTCCTAGTTTGGGGTATTTTCCAAGTGAAAGTTCATTAGGGAGACACGAAAGCACGTTTTGCTAATATCCATCAAAGAGAGGGGCTCAGTTTCAAAGCCCAGAAGAAATACAATAGTGTTGAAGCAAACTACATGAAAAGATCTTGTGGCCCAGAGAAGCGAGAGAAAAGCAGAGACTGGTGCCTTGGTTTTTTTTGTGTGTTTGGGGCTTTTTCTTTTTTTTTTTTTTTTTTTAAAGCCAAACTTTATTTGGGACAAAATAAGCGAATCTCAGGAAAATTAGTATCTCCTGGACTGTCTCATATTTATGTGGGGCAGGCTGAACTAAACATTCTGGAATGTTTGTAAATGTTTGGGTTTCCTTTTCCATATTTTCTCCTGTTGGCACCAAACCTGGAGGACTCCGAAGTCCTCAGACACGGTTCTTACCCACAGTGATGACTATTATTAACACGTATTGATCTAGAGGATATACAGAAACAGGATTAAGTGCAGATCCGGAGCCCAAGGATTAGGTCTGGCTGCTGAGTAGAATGTAAACAGGGGACGTCTGAGCAGTGGGCAGCAGGAGTGGCTTGTTAGAGGTCTGGCTGGGGAACAGGGTGGCTTTGTGTCTGTTCTCGGGCCACGGCCTGGGCCTGGATGCTGGTGCACATTTGCCAGGCTGCCTGGCCCGGTCATCAGTCTGAAGAGGGTTTGAAGACTGTCTCTTCCCTGGGCTGTCTAGGACGACATGTCCTTCTGCAAGGAGCCCTCATTCAGTCCAGGTAGGAGGATACTCTCTCTGCTGCTGTGCTTTTTGCTGAGGAAATCCCAGCTGATCTCCAGAATGCTCCTTTGGGGGACAGTTCTCCACTTTGGAAAGACTTGTCTCCCCTGGCTGCCATGGGAAGCAGGGCATGGGGTACTATGAAGATCCCCCAAACACTTCTTTCAAAATCAGGCCTTGAATGGACACAAATGAGGAACTCTGACTCCTCAGGAAAAAACCCACCATAAGAATTCAGGCAGCAGTCCCAGGTGACCTTGAATGAGTTCCCAGAAGGGAGACTGGGACTATGGAGTCAGCCATCCAATGGACCTGCTTTCAGCCCTTCCTGAGGCCCAACCAGAGGTAGATCTGGTCAGTGTGAGTTCCCAGGTTCAAGGTTTCATTCAGAGTCATTTCAGTCAAGATTCTCACCAAGTGCTGTTGATCTCATCAGAAGCAGGGACCCAGCGCATGCAGAGCCGAGCCCTGACGCTGGGGAATAGTGGTTCTCATCACTGACTGTGGAATCAAAGCTATGGGCTCAAACTCCAGCTACATTTGCTGGGTTTTCTCATCTGTCAAGCGAGGGTAATATCATCTACTTAGGAGAGTAGCTTTGAAAAGCAAGTGCGATCATATATGTTAGTTCTTATGGAGCTCCGTGCCCGGCACGTAGTAAGTGCTGAATAAACCGTAGGTTTATGACTTCCTGCTGTGGACTTGACCGAAAAGCGCGGAGACAAGGACATTAACATTTTGGGAGCGTCCACTCTGTGCGACACGTGTTACAGTTACCACACAGGCGTACGGAGAATAGAAGCTTGCTCCTCAGGTACAGTGCCAGTCACTGAGTTAGGGTGATGTTGAAGCGGAGGGTGGAAGAAGGGAAAGCCACTTGTTCCCTCATCTCCGATCGGAAAAAGGGCAGAAACGTGTGACTCTCCAGTGACTTCTTTTGTTCTTCATCGACGTGAGTACTTTGACTTGCCTTGGCAGCTCAAGTCTAAGGAGACTCCAAGGAGACCGCCTCGAGTCTAAGGAGAGAAAAGACTTTGGTCCTCTCTGGTGGCCAGGCCTTGGATCTCACCAAGTCGCCAGCCCAGGTCTGAGGCACAGCAGACAGGCCTCTCTCTCCATCCAGCTACTCCCAACCAGAGCATGTCTTCCCTCAGACTCAGAGCTCGGGCTCTCAAAGCGTGGGCAAGAAATCCTGAATTATCCTTTGGGCAACTCGGATCAAGTGGAAATTGGTAGAAAAGGTGAATGAGTCAAGCAGGTAACCAGTCACTGATTCATTCGGCACCCACTTGTGGGGTCCAGGCCGCATGCTTGCCACGCCCTTGGTGCTGACTTTGCGCAGATGAGCAAAACTCCGCCTCTAACCTCCAAATTACAATGGCTGTTTGTTTTCTGGGTGCTGTTTGATGTTGGTGAGCCTTCAACATACTGAAGATTTGGGCAGTTTTTGACGTAGATTATTCCCCAATAGAAAGTTAAAAAAAAAAAAAAAGACTAGTAGTAGACGTAGACATTCTGAATGCTAGGTGAAGATGTACTTGAGGTCTGCGGGGGGACAGAAGAAGAAGGACGTAGGATGGGTTATGTGTTAGGGTAGGATGGGTTCTCGGTTGGGCTCCTGGCAGAGGTTCCAGTGTGAGCAAAGTCATGGAGGAGAGACACCCTGTGCTGTGGGCAGGAAACTACGAAGAATCCCATGCTGTTGGAGCATGAACTGAGGAGCACTGAGACAGCAGAGGGAGGCAGGACTCCGCATCTCTGCCACAGGCTCTGTCTTGTGGGGGTGTGGAGAGCCCTGGGTGGTCTCCAGTCAAGGGGGAGGGGTGGCCGGATCTGCCCAGCACACAGCAGCCCAGCAGTGGCTCAAGACCACGGATATCGAAGCCTGTTTTGAGGCCACTGCCATTGTCCAGAGGAGAAATGGGTGAGAGCTTGAACTAAGTAAGATATAGGGTTTTGCCTGGTGCGTGCGTGGGCACGCGCACACACGCGTTTCTAATCAAATCGAAGATTCTCATGTGTTTTTCTACAGAGAAGTCTATTTGAGCTCAGTGGGTGCAAAGGTGGAATTGTGCAAGAACTCATTTCTCTCCCCCAAAAATCTTTAATATCGGGAGATTTTGAGGGAAGGCGCCTGCTATGCGTGCCTATGCTATATGTCAGATATAAGCAACACACATTTCATGTCACTTGTATTTTTGTTTTTGGAGATATTTGTGAGGAGGTAATTCTTCCTTATTCTTTTCGGGGTTTTGATGCTGCTTGTCTCTTCTCTGAGATAGTTTCTGTTATCTGTTTTACTGGCGAGACACTAGTCTGGGCAGTGAACACCCATATTAGCTCATCTTTTCCACCTTTAGCGATTCCATCCTCTCCTCGTTTGTTCTAGAAGAAACTCCCAAGTAGAAAACTTAATGAAGGGATTCTGTCTCCTCTCCATAACCCCAGACTGACTGACGTGTTTTCTCACAACTTGTTCCTTTAAAACAGGAGACTGAAAATCCCCCTCACCCATTCCAGAACAGTGACTGGTGCCTGCTCTAGCCCCGGCTCTGAGAGGCCCTGACAGTGCACTGGACTTTGGATGGGTGTGGACCCAGAATGTTCTTACATGCAGTCATCTGGCCAAACTCTCATGTCTCAAAGGAATACTGATTTCCCAAAGGACAACTGTCCCCCAAAGGCGGGGGTACTGTCCCCCACAGTGAGGCATGGGCTGAGCCAGGTTATTTCCAGCTGGAGGCTGGGGGCTACATGGTGTTGGAGGATCCAGATTCTAGGTCTGTATGAGCCACTTGTGAGGAGTGTGGCTTGGGGCAAATTATTTCACCTCAAGTAGACCAATTTTCTCATCGTAAAAACAGGGTTATAGACTCTACGATTTTGTTCTTCTAGGTTGTGCATTGTTGGGGATGGAAATATTTTGGACACTGAAAAGTGCATTTTGAAATTAATGGTCTAGGATTAGAATTTCCTCCTGGACACAAACCAAAGCCCCACTGAAGCAGCTTTGATTATAATAAAGGAGTTTAAAGGAGTAAGGAGAAAACAAGAAAAATGCTACATCAATAATATGAGAGTATGTAATGATGTCCTGAATATCCATCCTAGGAAGATTTGGGGTGAATGTTTACTGGCTTCCTTTTGCTCTCTTCCTCTGCAAGGTTTTACCAACTCATTTTCACACTGGCCAAGGCAGAAACCCGCTGGGAAGTGGAATCTGAAACTCAGCATTACCGAAAGGGAGCACCAGCCCAGTTGCACCAACTGGTTTAGGGGTTCCCTTGTGCCCTTCACTCCCTGAAGGCAGTGGGTTGGTCTCTTCACGGGTCTGGGCCTCCGTCGGGCATATGTGTCATGCATCTATTGGTTCGGGTGTTAATACAACTGTATATTAGGACATATTATAGCATTTATTATTTTGTTTCATTTTGTTTTGTTTTGTTTTATTTTATTCATTTGACAGAGACATAGTGAGAGTGGGAACACAAGCAGGGGGAATGGGAGAGGGAGAAGCTGACTTCCCGCCAAGAAGGGAGCCCGATGCAGGGCTAGATCCCAGGACCCTGGGATCATGACCTGAGCCAAAGGCATGACCCTTGATGCCTGAGCCACCCAGGCGCCCCATATTATAGCACTTAAAATGGATTCTGCACTGTCCCCAGATGTGTGGTCAGTAATGCCTTCTAGGTCCTGAGGAGCCTCACATCGTGAGTAACTGGCTTCCTGTCCGCTCAATGTCAGGACTCAGAAGGTGTGCTGAGGGCTGGTCATAGTGGCACAGGGATTGCATGTGCCACAGAGGCTGCGTGGAGTCCCAGCTTGCCCACCACGCAGGAACATGGCAGGTGCATACACAAGCCATTTTCCTCTTGTCCCGGTTCTGAGGAAGTGGCGAGGGAGGAGGCTTGGGAGGGGAGGGGTCGCTCAATACAGACAACTGAGGCTAAAGGCTGGTGGGAAGAGTTTCACTTATGAGGTCGCAGACCGCCAGCCAGAACCTACTGAGGGGGTTAGCATTACTCAGAGTGTGGGTCCGCTTCCCATTTTAGACCTGAAGTAAACTCTCCAGGCTCTGTTGTAGTTGGCTAATGGCAATTCCCAAACCACAGGCTCCAGAGATATGAGCCAGTGTTCCAGGAGAAGCCACCCACTGGAGAGGGGAGGACAGAAGGAGAAAGCCCGTGGTCCTGTGTGTTGGGACCGATTGCTTCAAATGGAAGTTTACTGTGCCTTCCAGTTCAGGGTGCGCTGGTAAGACTCATGTAAAACCCAGTCCATATTCACAGATGCACACATGGCAGGGAGCTGGGCTTGCCTTCTCCAAAATCAACATCAGGAGAACCGTAGAAGGCACGGGGTCCCTTGGAAGTTCTTCATTCTGTCCCCCACAAGCTCAGAAAGACAGCATACCACTTAAGAAGCTTGGTTTGGATGGCTCTCAAAACCCCTGGTCAGACTGCTATCTTTCAACTAAAACATAGGGTTCGTTGAATTTTCAACCAGCCTTCATTACAAACAATTATCTTGGCATGTTATCTTATTATTTCCTTTAGAGGGCTCTTCCATGTAAATTTTTTTTTTTTTTTTTTACCAATCCTGTGAATGACTAGATTGAGAAGTGAAACCTCAAATCCGTCAGGAAGCCTGGAGATCAGAGCAATTTCTGAATATCAGCTACACTGCAGAAGGCCTCATGCCGGGGTAACAGCAAAGAGAGACCTCATCCTCCACGGGGCAGCTCTGGAGGCCTTCAGCAGCTTACAAAATCTGAGACGGTCCACCTTGAACAATCACCTGTTCAATCCCTTGCCTTAAGGGGAGGTCATATATGAATGTTCAGGCCCTTTAGTCCTTGAACACACACACACACACACACACACACACACACACACACTGCACATTTGTATGCAATATTGAGTCCTCCCCCACAACTCACATCAATTAGGAGTTGAATTAGCCAGTTTTCTGGACTGATCCTAGAGACCTAGCAAAAGGAACTCTTGAGAAGGGAAAAGAAATTCCACACCAGTGAGGTTAGGGCTGCAGTCCTTAACAGTGAGGTGGTTTGAGAGAGAGAAGGGTCCTGTCTTCATCATGGTCGTCGTCGTCGTCGTCAGAAGCCTTGAAGGCTGGGCTTTGGGTAGCGGTGGGTTTTACCTCGTGAGCACCCCATCTGCCCTCTGACCCCCGACACCCCAGGAACTTTTCCTTGCCCTATTCTCCACCCACCTCTGAAAACCTTCCATCTCAGATGCTACTTCAAAGTCCCCTGGGAAAGCCAAGTCGCCAATTAAGCCTTTTTGAGGCCGGTTCTCATTCCTTCCCCACTAATTGAAATGTTACTCCTTTTACTAAACCCATAAACCACCCAAACACAACGGTCTTCCTCATTTGCATTGCAACAATGTCCCTAACGTGCTTCCAAGAGCTTTACATAGAGGCGAACCTTTTCTCCTCTCCCGGTATGAACTGTGGAAAGCAATTCCCAGGCAAAAGCCTTCATTTCCATCCCTATACAGCTGCTCATTAGCTAAGGTGGAAGAAATTCCTTTTATTCGGGATTCATTTCCCAGGATGATAATGTCTTTTTTGTCTCAGGTCACTGTTCCCAAACTAGGCCTTAATTGCTGATAGTAATTGAGTTAATACATATTTACAGCCCAGTAAGGTTGAAGAAGGTCTCCTGTAGTTTTATTTGAGACATTTTATTTAACCTGCAATAAAATCATTAACGAGTTGTTCAGTGTTAATTCTGTCTGCCCTTTATCTTGTCTCTCTTCCTTGGGAAAGTTGGTGAAAGGCAGATGGCCTTGGCGTGGGATGGGTTCTCGGGCTGGACAGACCAGGGAGCCTCAAACCTCACTTCCTCCCACCCAGATTTTCCTCTTTTCAGAGAGGAGGGCCTCTTCTTGGTGAAAGCGGACAGCCTGGGGCCATGCCATGCAGCTCTGCCAGGCACCCAGCCAAGGAGGGCAGGCGGGACGGCGAAACCCCATCAGAGTCACAGGGCCGGCAGGGCTCCCGAATCAGCTCTCACTAGTAACTTGAGCCTGATGTGGCCTCACAGGCTGGGCACTGAGCCCACATGTCAGGCCATGCGACAGTCTGGCCTCTGGAGTCTGCCCAGGAAAAGGGGCTGGAGCCAGGGCAGAAGGAGGGATCAAGGGCTAAGGGCGATGCCAGGGAAAGCCAGGGGGTTTCCAAGCTTTACCCTGGGAGGCCCCATGGCTGGCCTGTGGCACAGCCTCATCACACTCCCTCTCCTTCCCATAATCAGCGGGGAGAGATACGGTGGTGCTCTCCATCGTGGGGTTCCAGGCCTCTTTACCCCATCGGAGGGAAATTGGCTGACAAAATAAAATGGGCTTGAGTCAACCTGCCTGTCTGTCCCGAGACTGATGCTCCCCGGTGCCAGAAACTTCATTCGTCTCTCTTGTGTTTTGCCTGAGCCTCTGGCTACTTTTCTTTCTAATCTATCCCAAAGGATCAGGGCCTGAGGAATGGACCAGATTGTGGTGGAACCAGCAGGCAATTCCTTAGAATCCATGTTTTGTTGTAAGGTTCCTGGGCACATATCTTGACCACATTTTCCAGCTCCCTTTGCAGTTAGACCTGGATCAGGAGGCAGTGACAAGAGCTCTCTCTTTGCCCCGTCGGGCAGCCTGGAGGGGAGGGGACTTGGTAGGTAATTTCTGAAGCCAAATGTTAAAAATGGCGGAGCCTCAGTCAGCTCAAAAATGTAAGTGATGGGTGGATAGCTGTCCTACTTGTCCTATGTATGAGCATGAAACAAATGTCCATGTGACACAGTCTGATATGTATAATACTGGAGTCGTGGGGCTGTTGACTTCTAGAATGTTCATCCACCAGTATCTCTCCTGCTCATCTCTTAAGACTCAGCTCAGACTCTAGCCCCTCTGTGGAGTCTTCCCACGTGCAGAGGAAACACAAATGTAGCCTCATCCAGTCCTTAACCCCTGGGCTCCAAGGAAAGCTACCCTTGCCTACCTCTAGGCAGATCCAGCCAAGTGGGAACTTGGAACATGGCCAACTGAGTGTGATTTAGAAACTCAGCTTAAAGGCCCAAAGTCTCCAAGCCAAGGGTAGTTCCTCAGAGACTCCGATTTCATAATTCTTTGTTTCTGAAATCGGGCTCAAAGCCCCAGATGAGGAGAATGAGTACTAAGCTGATTTCTTGGGCAATTCAGCATGTTGGAGATAGATGGGCCCTTTAAGAAATCACGGGCTCCTGCTCCTTTTCCTGACAGATGATGAGCCTGAGATCCCAAGTGGAAGAGCTAAAATCAGTCCTCAGCCTCTGGACTCTCATCTCAGTGCTCCTTAAGTGTCTTATTTAAACAAGGCGGATGATGTGTGCTGTTGTCAAGCTTCCATCTGCTCTTCCTGGTGAGTGCTCTGAATTATTCGTCCTTTTCAGTTCATCAAGATGTTCTTCCTTTATTCCATTCTGTTCTCCTGCCTAAGCACCGTACATCAAAGTTCTTGGTGCTGACTTCCAGAGTGAGCATGTTGAGAAGCACCTGCATTTTCAAGGTTAAGTGTTCAATATCCATCTAGCTCTTGCAGGAAAGGTGGACCTGTTCCTCTGCTCTGCAGCAAGGTGCTGGCACAGGCAGAAAATGCATTACCAAACCTGTTTCCTCATGGTGTCATTCCCTTCGTAGGATAAAAATGTCCATGGGAGGGGGATGCCTGGGTGGCTCAGTGGGTTAAGCCTCTATCTTCGGCTGAGGTTATGATCTCAGGGTCCTGGGATCGAGCCCCACATTGGACTCTCTGCTCAGCGGGGAGCCTGCTTCCCCTCCTCTCTCTGCCTGCCTCTATGCCTACTTGTGATCTCTCTCTCTCTGTCAAATAAATAAATAAAATCTTAAAAAAAAATGTCCATGGGGATGAATTCCATCCCCATTTTACAGAGGAGAGAACTGAGGCTCAGAGAGGTTTGGTGATGAGCCCAAGTCTCTGTGGGATGGGATTCCTTCCTTCCAATTCTGCCCCCTGCAGAGCTGACCAGCAGCAGGGCACTAAAGTCTTTTCCTACCTCTAAGTCACAAAAGAAAGTGACATAAGAGTATAGTTTGCGGGTATATTTCAGAATGGAAAGCTCAATCAACCACAGTTTCTTTTATTATTTTCCAAGGCATAGACTTCTCTTCTGGTGTTAATTTTTTAGAGTCAAAGGGGCTTGGTGGTCCAAACTTGACATCCGATAGGACTGAGGGGTTGACTCAGGTCTCCGCGGTGTGGTCTCCACCCGTCAGCTTTGTTCCTGATTGTTAGAGCTGGTTCGAACCCACATTTCTGCCCTTATGTGCTTCCTTTGAGGAAGTTGCAGGGGAATCTGAATCTTGGAGGCTTGGCTCAGGAAGGCTCCTTATGGTCATAGAATCTGCTCCTCTCCTTCGTTGTCTCTTGGGGGCGCCGCCAGCACTGGCGGCTGTGCTGGGCTGGTGTTCTGACTCTTCAACACAAGGTACCTTGCGGAGAACTGATAGGGGATCCAGCTTGGTTAGGGTCTCCTTTATATAAAGTAAAGAAGGAACAGCATTTCCTTTGGATCTCCTAGCGTGGAGCCAGGAAGAGGCCATTCCCTTTTGGGAACTATGTTACATACCACCCTGTCTACACTGCATCTGTGAACTTGCCACATTTTCAGAATGCTAATGTCTCTTTTCCTCTGGGATGGCTCTCTGCTCCTTTCTGATTCACCTCCTCTGCTCTGTCAGCAGTTCTATTTTAGCTTGGTGAATGTGTGTGTAGGGAGCTGGGCAGGTGGTGGCACGGGTCTGTGTTTGTAGTGGTGAGTGACAGTCACTTAGGCACTGGAGCTGGAGGAGGGAAAGGGGGTGTTTAGCAAGGTCAGCGGTGGAATACCCACCAACAGGCAGTTTTTAGGATTTAGCACGGGTTTAGTATAATAAAGAAACATTGCTTCGTATGAATACTTTGTAATTCACCAGGTGCTTTATCTGGTACCATGTTCAATTTATTTTACTTTATTTTATTTATTTATTTATTTATTTATTTATTTAAAGAGCTTATTTATCCATTTGACAGAGAGAGAGAGAGCACAAGCAAGGGGAGTGTCAGGCAGAGGGAGAGGGAGAAGCAGACTCCCCACCCAGCAAGGAGCCCAATGTGGGACTCGATCCCACGACCCTGGGACGACCCCTGAGACTTGTGCTTGTCAGGTTCACAGACATATGAGAAAAATTCTTCAATCTCCAATAATACTGTGAGATAAGAAACCATATCTCAAGTATCATAGTGCAGAGATCTGTGTTCAGAGAAAGGACTTGCCTTTGATCTAGCAGCTAGTAAGAAACAGAGGTAGGATTTGAATTCGGATCTGTATGAGTCAAAGTCAAGTTTCTTTTCACAACACCAAGTTGCCTTGCTAAGTACAGAGGACTGTTAGCAAAGAAGAGAAATCACGCCCAATTTGTAGCATGAGAAAAATGAGTCTGTAAGTCTCAAAGAGGCAAATAATACTATAATTTCTTTTTTTTAAGATTTTATTTATTTATTTGACAGAGAGAAAGAGATCATAAGTAGGTAGAGAGGCAGGCCGTGAGAGAGGGGGAAGCAAGCTCGCCACCGAGCAGAAAGCCCAATGCAGGGCTCGATCCCAGGACCCTGAGATCATGACCTGAGCTGAAGGCAGAGGCTTAACCCACTGAGCCACCCAGATGCCCCTATAGTTTCTTAAAAAAAAAAAAGGAGATTATTTCAAAGAAAGAGAGAGCTCAAGTGGGGGGAGGGGGAAGCAGAGGGTGAGGGCTACAAGCAGACTCCTCACTGAGTGGGGAGCCCAATGTGGGGCTGAATCCCAGTACCCTGAGATCATGATCTGAGCTGAAACCAAAAGTCGGCCACTCAACCAACTGAACCATGCAGGTACCCCAATACTAGTTTCTAGTCACAAAATTAAGACTACGATTCCAACCTGTGCTGAGTGAAATGGTGTACACCAAGGTACGGTCCCATCCTCAAGAGTCCAGCCATCCTTTGGGAGTTATGTCTGATTCTTGTGTCCCAGCAGGGCATGGTTGGGAATGCGCCCATGGGTGAGGGCTCTATTCATCCTGCAATGAAATCTGCAGGATCTGAGATGTTACTCAGTGCTGAGTCCAGACTGTTGCCCTAATTGTCTTTGCCATAGACCATGGATCTTTGTATACAATTTGTCAGAACCTCCTGTGGTCTGGAAATAAGAAAACCCAAACCAATTGTCATCCACTGTTTTGCAGTTATTACATTCACTTAACCAGTGCAGTGCTCTGTCCCCTCAGAGAACGAAGCTGGACCCCAAGTAATCACTGGTCAGATCTTCTCCTCACAATGGTCTGAGTGGGAGCCTCTCCCCTCAGTGCTACCTCCAAAAGGAACAGGGGATAAACACCCTGTAAGACAGTTGGTCTCATTTTGTGGAAGTGAATTCAATGGCTCACAGCTCCATTCTACTCATCCTGGCTCCGGCTTAAGTTTTAAAAACTAATTCTCTCTGCATTAATCTGAAAAGATCCTTCAAACAAAAGCTCAACATCTGAGTCTATTTACCGAGTGTGCAGCTGTGTCAATTGGCCAAGACAAAGCGAGGCTTCCTGGTCAGCCCACAATGGGCTGCAGGTAGTCTTGTAAACAGAGACACACAAGGCAGGGTCCTTTCATGAGCCAGCGACCCTCTTTCCAATAAGGAAGAGTGAGCTGAGGGGTCAAGAGAAAAGGAGCGCTGGCCACCCCTACCCTCAGCACACACACAAGTGGGGACTGAAAGATATGATCTGTAAGCCCATCAATTAGGGCTATTAAAAAGGTAATTAGCCCTCTTCCATGGAAACCAAGGACAGAAACGTGAAAAGGGGGAAATTCATTTCCATGTGGTTCCATTTTAATGTGACCAGAACACTCCAGTAATGAAGCAAGATGCTATTGTGGGGAATATCCCTTGGTCGGCCCTGAGGGGAAGGAGGGATCAAGTCAATTCAAGTGCTATCTGAGAACAAAAAATCATAAAAATAATAATGAGTTCGTAGTCTTGAAAAATATTTTTTTCTGCTATCAATCAAATGCTAGATTCAAATCGGGTGGCCAGATCTGGGAGGCCTGGGAAGAGCTGACTCATTTCCTTTCTAGTTTCCTTTCCTGAAGAGAATCATGGCAGGAAATGAAATCTCAAAACGTCAACAACGAACAATTTGTCTGAAATTCTGGTAAGTGTGAAATTCAGAATTAGTGTTTCTGTTCTCTCTCTTGTCAAACACATGTGGGTATTTTGGTACGAAAATCCAAGAGAGGAAAAAAAAATGAATAAAGAACTCTCTGATAGTGAGATGTGAAAATATCTATTGAATCGATTCAATATCTATTGAAATGGTGCTCTGGGCAACACTGGCCCACTTCACAGTGAACGTACTTACACATATTTGCATGGTCTGTGTGTGTTCGTGCGTGCTTGCAAGTAAAAGATAATTTAATTTTGTTCTGTTCTTCTCTACAATCTCATTCTTTCCTCCTTCACCTCCCCTTTATACCTTATTGAGGTGAAATGTACATGCAGTGAAATGTACTGATCCTAAGTGTCCAATGGATGTAACACACCCTGTTAACCCACACAACAATCAAGGTGTACAATATTTCCATACCACAGAAGTCTTCAGCTCTCATTAGGACAATAACCACCCACCAGGCAATCACTGTTTTGATTTTTATGACTATAGGTTCATTTTGCAGGTTCTGATGTTCCATATAAATGATATCATATGGGTTGTTTCAAGTTTTAGGCTATTATGAATAAAGCTACTGTAACCATGCTTGTATAAGACTTTGGGTGGGCATATGTTTTTATTTCTCTTGGGCAATTACCTAGGAGTAGAATTGCTGAGTCATAGGATAGCTGTATTTTGAACTTTATAAGAAAATGCCAAACAGTTTTCTAAAGTGGTTATACCATCTTATGCTCTCAAAAGCAATGTAAGAGGGTTTCAGTAGTTCCACCTTCTTATAAACATATGGTATTATCAGTCTTTTTAACATTAGCTATTCTGGTAGGAATGGAGTGGTCATCTCGTTTTGGCTGTAATTTGCATTTCTCTGATGACCAGTGATGGCAAACAATTTTTCATGTGATTATTACCATTTGCATATCTTCTTTCATTAAGTTTCTGTTTGAGTCTTTTGCTAATTATTTATTGGTTTGTCATTAACTTGTAGGTATTCTTTATATATTCTGAGTATAATTTCCTTCTTATAATATGTACAGCAAATATTTTCTCTTGGTCTGTGGCTTTCATTTTCATACTCTTAATGGTATCTTTCTGATGAGCAAAAGTTTATATCAGTGAAGCCCAATTTTTCCATTTTCTCTTTTATGATTCAGGCTTTTTTTTTTTTTTTTTAAGTATTATTTGTTTGAGAGAAAGAGAGAGAGACAGAGACAGAGACAGAGACAGAAAGAGCAAGCATGAACAAGAGAAAGAGCAGAGGGAAAGGGAGAGGAAGAAGCAGACTTCCCACTGAGCAAGGAGCCCAGTGGATGTAGGGTTTCATCTCAGGACCTGGAGATCATGACCTGAGGGGAAGGCAGATGCTTAACCAACTGAGCCACCCAGATGCTCCTATGATTGATGCTTTTTCTGTCCTATCTATGAAATCTTTGCCAAACACAAGGCTGTGAAGACCTTCCTTTATGCTTCCAGCAGCTGTATAATTTCAGCTTTGTGATTAACCCTATAATTCATCTCAATTAATTTTTTTCTGAATTTTTTTCTGTATGGTGTGAGCTAAGGACTGAGGTTTATTTTTTCTAAGCATTTATCCAGTAATTCCAGCACCACTTAAGGAAGACGTTCCTCTCCCCACTGATTGCTCTGATGCTTTTGTCATAGATCAACTGATGATACATGTGTGGCTCTATTTCTGAACTCTGTTTTTTTGTTTGTTCGTTAGTTTTTTTTGTTTTTTTTTTTTTAGATTTTTGTTTTGTTTTTAGAGAGGGAGAGGGAGAGAGAATCTTTTTTTTTTTTAAGACTTTATTTATTTATTTGACAGAGAGAGAGAGAGATCACAAGTAGGCAGAGAGGCAGGCAGAGAGAGAGGGGGAAGCAGGCTCCCCACTGAGCAGAGAGCCTGATGCGGGGCTTGATCCCATGACCCTGAGATCGTGACCTGGGCCAAAGGCAGAGGCTTAACCCACTGAGCCACCCAGGCACCCCAGGGAGAGAGAATCTTCAGCAGGCTCCAGGTGTGGAGCCCAATGCAGTGTTTGATCTCACAACCTTGAGGTCGTGACTTGAGCTGAAATGAAGAGTGAGACACTTAACCAAATGAGCCACCACGTACCCTGATTACTGTAGATTTTTTAATGCATCTTGAAATCAGATACTGTGGATTCTTCAATCTCACTCCTCTTCAATCTCAACTCCTCAGTTGATTTTGGACCCTCTAGTCCTTCACATTTTTATGTAAACCTTAGAATCAACCTGTCAATTTCTACAAAAATGTTTGTTGAGATCTGATTGGGATTTGATTTGTTTGAATCTGTAGATCAATTTTGGGAGAGGAAGAATTGACATCTTAACAATGTCAAGCCTTTCAATTAATGAACATGATATATCTTTCTGTTTATTTGTTTTCCTTTATTCTTTATAGTAACATTGTATAATTTTTAATATAGAAGTCTTACACATCTTTAGGCAAACTTATTCCTAAATATCTCACGAACTTTGATGTCATTGTAAATGACATTCTGAAAATTTTATTTTCTAATGTTCGTTTTTGATATATAGAAAGAGAACTAAAGAGAGAGAGAGAGCACTGCTATTTGTATATTTGGCTTGTAGCTTGCTATGTTGCTAATTCCCTAATTAGTTCTACTAATGGCTTTATAGATTCCTTAGGATTTTCTATATACATATACATGTCATCTACAAATAAAGCAAGTTCTACTTCTTTCTTTCCAATCTTTCTACCTTTTTTTCACCTCACTGCGGTGGTAGGATCTCCAGTACAGTACTGAATAAAAGTGGTGAGAGCTCACATCCTTGCCTTGTTCCTGTTCTTAGAGAAAGTCTTCGATAATCCACTATTAAGTAGAATACTGAATGTGAATTTCTCGAAGATTCTTTATCAGGCATTTTATTACTAGTTGTCAGAGAGATTTTTAAAATCATAAATGGGTATTTAATTTTGCCAAATTCCTTTTCTTTATTTTTGAGATGATCTTATGGTAGTTCTCTATAATTCTGTTGAGGTGATAAATTAAATTGATTGTTTTTTGAATGTTAAATTAACCTTGTATTCCTGGGATAAACCTTGCTTAGTCATAATGTGTTATTCTTTTTATATAATGCTACATTTAATTTGATAGTATCTGGTAAGCAGTTTTGCATCTATGTTTATAAAAGATATTGATCTGTAGTTTTATTTTCTTGTGATATTTTTGTCAGTGTTAGGATGGTGCAATGGTTAGTTTTATGTGTCAGCTTGGCTGGGCTATAGTACTCAGTTATACAATCAAACACTAATTTAGGTGTTGGTATGAAGGTATTTTGTGGATGTAGTTAACAATTGCAATTAGTTGACTTTAAGGGAAATCACCCTTGATAACATGAGTGGGCCTCATTCAATCAGTTGAAGAGCTTAAGAGCAAAACAGGTTTCCCAGAGCAGAAATTCTACATCAAGACTGAAACATCAACTCTTGCCAGTTACCAGACTGCTGGCCTAACCTAAACAGTTTGGGCTTGCCGCGCTCCACAATGCCATGACCCAAGAGCCCGTTCCTTAAAATGAATCCGTAACTATCTATCAAAACAAATATACATATTTATATTTATTTGTTATATTTAACTTTTATATTTATGTAAATACATATTAAAACCTCCATCTTGGGACACCTGGGACTCAATTTGTTGAGCACCCGACTCTTGATTTTTGGCTCAGGTCATGATCTCAGGGTCCTGAGACTGAGTCCTGCCTCGTATTCTGGGTTCAACCCAGAGTCTGCTTATCCCTCTACCTCTGCTCCTCCACCGCCACTCCTACCAAATAAACAAATAAAATCTGTAAAATACAAAACCAAACAAACAAACAAAAAACCCTCTATCTTGTGCAGGCTTGTGTTAAGGATTTGTTAGGATGGGTCTATTTCAGGTTTGGGTCCTTTCTCTGAAGGTATGGAATTTCTGGAACCTCATGTGAATGCAGGAGGTGCTCACCAAGCTGTTTCTCCACTCTGCTTGGCTGGAGCTCCAAAGTCTCTCAACATCCCCATCAAATGCGTTCTCTGATAGGACCAGTGGAGTTTTGTCCTGGCTGTTTGTAGCCTTGCTCTCCACCAAGAAGCCAGAGGCACTCCCCAGTATAGACGTCTGGCAGCTCTCCTGTAGAGCTACCTCTTCGCTGGTCCCTGCAAATTCCCCTAATTCCCATCTCTGCCACCTCAACCAAGCATGCTCGTCACAGTCTGCTTATACTCCACCCCTTGGCCTGAGAATCTAGTAACTGGTCCCTCGCAGAAAGCCAGGCTGTGTTAGGGTTCACTTCACGTGCTCCCCCTCTCTCAAGACTCACAGTCCTGCTGCTTATTACTTAATGCCTGAAAAGGGTTGCTTCATATTTTCTATCCTGTTTAATCATTACTTCTGGTGAGAAGGCACATCGATCACCAGTTTGCTCTATCATGGCCCCAAATGGAATCGTACCCGTACATACATTTGTCAAAGCCTCCTCTGAACCAGAGTATACTTATGTTATCGCCTTCATTTCTCATGTGCTCAGCACAGGGTAAAATCATATTTTGAGGAGTTCTGAAAAATCACTGCGTGATCCTCACAATACCTGTCTTTCAACTTCCTCAAAAAAAGAACAAACAAGACCTATCATAGTTTCTAAAATTTCAAGCCAGTCCTTACTTGTCTCTAGGTCAGCATTTCCCAAACTGTGTTCTGGGAAATGCTAGCCCTATAAGATATGTGTCTATAAAGTGTTCTCTGATCAAATCCTTTGAGGGAAGTGTTGTCTCTGAGTTTTCCTCCTGAAAGGTCACACACACATTAACCTACCGAAGAGGGACCATCCCACTAAAAATTTTTATTCACTCAGTGCTTCCCAAACTTAATTGATTAGTGGAACTCCTTCATCTAATACTGATTAATATTGGAAACACATGCTCTTTAGATTCATGGATTATCTGACTTTTTAAGTTATTTCCCCAACATTTTGGGAAAATACTACTCAGAAGGGAAAAAGAGAGCTTTTGGGTTTGGCAAGTCTGTCAAAATCAAGGCTGCTGATAGAGTATCTAGGCTGAACATTTTTGGTGGAGCCGATTAAACAGATAACTTATAGCCTTTCAGCAGACTGTGTGTCTGGGTCTCACATCCTTAATATGCAAACAAGAAGGTGTTATAGGAAAAGAGACTTTTTCCTTTAAAGCGGGTGGACTCAATCAGCATACTTATTTTTTAAAGCCTGAGAAATCTAGAAATATAACTTTAGCCCATAATGTCTTACCTTCAAAAGTATTTTACATATTACTGCATTTTTTAGATAATAACCCACATATGTAACTTTTGTTAGTCATTTATAACCCCTCCTCCCAATACTTCCTTGGAAACATTTTCTGGCACAAACACCTTTTTAAAACAAAATGACATCATGTCTGTCGGTGTACATTGTTCTAGAACACAGATTGGAAATGCTTCTCCATCTCTCCATGAATAAAGGCTGCGAAGCTTGTCATCATCCTGCCTAAAAGTATGCTCCTGCAAAATGAAATGAAACCTCAAAACACAAGACTGAGGTTGTCTGCTGGTTTTTAAAACCTCTCTCTGGGGGTGATTGCCTTGGGTAGATCAAGAGTCCTGGGGCCCTCGGAGTAAGCACACTGAAAGGATTTCCCAGCTGCTGAGCAGACTGTCTTACCTGACTGCTCTTTCTTTGCTCCAGAGTCTGACTTGCAGGCTGAGGTAAAGTTGATGCATTCCTATTCACTCAATGTATTCATTTATTCAGAATGGACTTACTGAGTGCCCATTACATACCAGGCATTTTTCCAGGGGTACTTGGGTGTAGTCATAGACAAAATCCAGTCTTCCCTCATGGAGTTTACATTCTGGTGAGGATCGAGTCACAGAGAGAGAAGTGCGATGAGGAAAAAGAAACCAGGTTAGGAGGTCAGATAGTAATTCAAATGACACAGAGTCATATGGGGTGAAAGGGAAGATGTCTGAATGGTAACATTGATGTGGTGACCTGGATGAAAGCATGAGAAGAAGAAACATTTCCGGGAAGAGCTTTCTAAGCAGAAGGGACAGCAAGTGCAAAGGCCCTGAAATTGGGGGTTTTTGATGGAATCCAATGGCTCCTAAACATGCATTCGACACATCAGACTCACCAAGAAAGCTTAATTAAACAAGAAGTCATCTTCCCGGCTTTGCAGGCTTGGAGCCTGATTCGGTAAACCAGACTGGGGCCCCGGCAATGAAGACACTGCAGTCCAGAGAGGGGAAGTCACAGAATGAAATCACGATAAAACCAGGCCTAGAGACCTTCTTCCCATCCTCCCAGCTGGTCTCTGGGTCACATCCACCTACCCTCAGCAGCCCACCCGCTCCTCCTCTCCTCTCCACAACCGAAGAGGCCAATAGAAATGTTTTCCTCTAATAAAAACTGTTGTTTTTACGGTTGTCCCTATGAATACGACCGTTTACTGAATATTGACTTTATTCTAGGCATTGTTCTAAGCACTTTACATACATGAACCCATTGCATTCTCACAACAACCTTATGAGATCGGTATGCTTAGTATTCCCACGCTGCGTAAGGGAGATGAGGCTGGAGAGGTTAAGTAACTTGCCCAAGGTCACACAGTTGGCAAATGATGGAGCCAGGCTATACTTTCCTGCAGAGTTTATGATCCTGGAGTCAAGGTACTGGTGTCTCCTGCTGACCTGGCCAGTAACTCTGGGTTTATCCTTATTGCTGTGATTGCCCTGTGTCCTGGGGAAACCTCAGTTCCTAGTCCTGTGCATAGCCCAGTGACGCCCACTGGATCATGTGCACCAAACACCCGTGGGCTGCAGATTCAGGCAATGGAGTCTGTCCCTTTGGACAGCAACTGTGATCTGAAGGTGAATTCTTTTCTTTTAGAAACTTCAAGTGATTCAGGTTTCCTTCGAATGATTTTTAAAGCCAGGCTCTGCTTAGAGTACAGAAGGGATAAGTTGGTGTGCTTGTCGCATGCTGGTGGCAAAGCTCGCCACGTCCTCTGAGTCATGACTGCCTCCAAGTAACGCATCACCAGGACTGCTTTCCTGAGGCTGGGAAGGCTGGTCCGGTCATTTATCTCACTCCGGGGGGGACCCCGAGAGAGAGGTCCAAAGATGAAGACAGTATGATCTCTGTCTTCTCGGAACTTATAAATAATTATAATTCACAGTAAAATGCAGCATCATCCCAGCAGAATGCTGGAAGCACTGAGGGCTATGGTAGTTCAGAGGACTAGAAACTTCCTGAGAATAGGAAGGATCTAGGTGATCTGGGCCTTGATTTTACAAGTACAAATAGGAGAAGGGAACTCTCAGAGGAACAGACTCATCTCAGAGGTGTGGCATGGCATGGGAATTTGGAATACAAGGCGGGGGGGAAATACAAGGAATACAAGGGTTAGAAAAAATGTGTGTAGACCTCATTATAGGTGGGACTAGTCTAGTTCCATAAACCAGGAGTTCAGGGTGTGACAGACTCCATGATATATTTTACTAGCTCTGCCATGCATTATTCTCTAAATACCCAGACCAGTAGCACAGAAGATGTTGCACTTGGAGCCTTGGAAAATAGAATAGAGAGTGCATGGCTCACTAACTCCTGTAATTCCTTTCAAAATACAATGGTGGTATTCTATTTTTGTTATTCTTAACAGACTTAATAATGGATTATAATGCAGTACAAAGAGAAAGCATGAGATGGGAGGCTGGACCCGGGTGACCCCTCAAATCAATTCCAGCCCTCATGTGCTATGCTTACACACGCAGTAGCAATAGGTGGGAACTTGGGTATTCATTGCATGAGCGGGAAAGCTCTGGTACCTACAGGAGGTATCACGGCCCCTCTCAGTATTAAGGGCTTTGGAATAGTTGTCTATTTCATGCCAGTTCCCGTAGAAAGGATAAAAGAGGGTCAAAGACCTTGAGACTTCAAAGTTAGCATGAAGACAGGGCCAGACATCACTGAGACTCAAGGGTGTGCTTGGGATGGCTCCTAACCAACTCAGAGAGTCAACCGTTAAATTTTTAGGAATGTTGTTAGCCATTTGTTAAGTAGAGCCATTATTAAAATAAAATGAGATGACTTTACAATTAAATAAATTATATTTTAAAAATAAAGATTCATTATTTCCTACTGATTTTACTGTATTGGACCACTGCTCACGCTCCCAAGGTCATTAATCCCTGTGTATCTGCATGCTAGATGAAGGCGTTCTAGAAGTGTGCATTACTGCCCATCTTTTCCCAATTCTGCATTCCATGATGTCATGTTGGGAGGCTGAAATTAGTCATGGTGTATTTGCACCAGCAAAATGGGTAAACACCAGGTACAGGAGTGATTTATTGTTTGTTGACATCTATACTTAAGAGAGTGATGAAGAAATATTAATAATTCAGATTAAACTTAAAAGCATGATCTGTCTAGAGCCATTGCATTGTGAATAGGACAGCCACTGGAAGACTCCTCTTCCAGTTTTCAAAAACTATTATCCAATTCAGCAAAGAAGTTTCTCACATCACTAGTGGAAAAGCGAAGTCCCTGCATGTCTTTATTTTTCACTTTTGTCTTACTTATTAATTTGAATGAAAGTATCAGCCACCACTCCTATCAGAACTGCACTGTTTGTCCACTACCATCATGGATTGGCTGCTTATTCAAGATTTCCACAGCAATCAATGGAAGCATTTTGTGAGATTCGATTGGCTGTATGAAACTTACTGTAAATAGTCTTGTATATGCTGTTATTTTTAAATTATGTGCTACATGTTCTTTATATCACTAATTTATAATAAATTTCTCTCTCTCTCTCTCTCTCTATTTTCCCCAGAGATCCAGTTGATACAGCTTTATCAGAACACCACTGCTGAGACATTTATTCTTTGCAGATTGACCAGAAGGATAAAATTTTTTTTTTTCCTGTCATATAGCACAGATCAAATGGTCTCTGGAGAACAGGATGGACTTGGTTTGGGTATAGTTCTCCTGGGAGCTGATGGAGAGCATCTACCAAATAGGGAATTGGATGAACAGTAGTTTGTTCCTTTATCAAAGTACATTTTAGTCAAGGAGCTCAAAGGTTTTATTTTTTTTAAAGATTTTATTTATTTATTTATTTAGAGAGACAGAGACAGAGAGATAGCATGAGCAGAGACAGGGGCAAAGGAAAAGGGAGACAGAGGCTTCCTGCTGAGAAGGGAGCCCGAATCCAGGACCCTGGGATCATGACCCGAGCTGAAGGCAGATGCTTCACCGACTGAGCCACCCAGGTACCCCAAGGAGCTTAAAAGTTTTAGCAACAGCAGCTCCCCACAATAGCCTCCCAGGATGCTAATATTAGATGCTTTGCTCTCACCTCTTCCTGGGGGTGAGTACAGAACCAGAAGATCTGGGGTTGGCATTTCCTAAAAGATTCTCCCCCACTCATTCTGGCCACCGATAGCAGACTCCTTGCTGGTTCTCAATCAGGCCAAGTGCACTCCTGCCTCAGGGCTTTGCACCTGCTTTTCCCTCCCTCTGGAATACTCTATCCCAGACACTTGTACCACTCACATCGTTAGTCTATTCTGAGGTCACCTTCCCCAACCACCCACTCTAAAACATCACCCCTCTTCCTCTCTTTCTCTGGTTTATCTTGTTTTATTTCCCTTATATCTCCTCTCACTACATGCTGGCATATGGTTTTTTAATTGTCAGACTCACCTGCTCATCTGTAAGCTCCACGAGGGCAGAGAGCTCTGGCTGCTTTTTTCACACCAGGACCTGGAACAGCAGTTGGCATGGGGTAGGTTCTCAATAAATGTTTGTGAAAGAATGGATGTCTGTATGTTCGGCCCAGGTCTTCTTTTAATTCAGGGGTCCTGTATCTCTCCCAGCCTTTGCTCCAGGCTATGGCCCAGAACTACATGGGCAGGGGGGCGGTGCGTGAGGGTTGCCCTAATAAAATGGCCTCCTCCCTAGGATGGGGCAGAGCCTATCTGGCTTCTACGGCTGCCTCCCCATGAGATAGGCCCTATCGTGGGGAAAAAGCCACTGGGGCTTTGGCTTTGGTGCTGGCATGTCATCTAAGTGTGTCCTTTTTCCATCAAGGTTTGACAGATGAGTGCTATCTGCATCCATAACCCGCTGTCCTTGTTTCACTTTCCGGAAGATGGACGCCTTCTGGCTTGGCTTCGAACTCTTTGACTTAGAGGGGATGGAGGAGCAGAAACAGCAAAGGCTGTTGAGAATTTAGTCTTCCCAATGGCTTGGCAGGGTGAAGAGGCAAAAGGGTGGGAAGAGAAAAAAAGATAAGGGGAGTTGGACTGGGTGCTCAGGCTGTGGTCCCCACTTCCCACAGGCCGTCGGTTGCTCTGCCCCTGTTCCTGGTGCCCCCTAAAGACCCATTAATATCAGCAGGTGTTTGGGGACACTCTACCCGCAGTTGCAGGGGGGATTTCCTGCTTTGTTTCTGAACAAAATACTAAAAAGACATAGATAAAAAGATAGGGGGGTGTGGAGGTTATTTCCAGTGGGCCCTATTCCAAAAGAAGTCAGCCGGGATGGATTAGAGAATCAAGGCTTCTACTGAGTGTGGGGTTCAAGCCCTTCACTTCTCAGATGGAGCGACTGAGACCTATAGATGGCCTCTAAAGGGACACTCAGAAGAAAGTGGTTTCTTGGGGCAGAAGTGAGCAACTTGTCTGAGGGGCGGTGTGATTACGAGAGGGCTCTGGAACCCCATTCTGGCTCTGTGGCCTTGGGCACACTACCAGAGCTTCCTGATCTCACCACTCCATATCTGTAAAATGGGAACAAGGGTAGCATGTGCCATAGTGGTTGCTGCAACGTCTAAATGTAATTAACACATGCAATGTGCTTAGAGAAATGTCCGGGCCAGGATGGCCTTGAATGAGCACTAGACTTTATGCTTCCTGTGGCGTGCTTGCCCAAGCCCCCTTCCACGGTCCTACCCCTAGACATGGTCCCTTGAGGTCAGGGTCAGATTCAGATTGGAGATGTGGGCGGATGGCTGGTCTGATGTCATTCATTTCAGTCTGAGGATATCCCTGAACGCCTACTCCATACCAAGGGCTCTGCGAGGCACCAGGCTTGCCAGCATCTATGTGCCGACGAGAGCAAGAGGCCACATTCCTAAAGAGACGTTGGAAAGAGCCCCCAGTTGGGAGTCAGAAGACGTGACTTTGGAGGAGGTCTCTCTCATGCCAGCCAGGCCATCTCGACCAGCTGCTTCATTTCCCTGATTCTCCGAACCCCCTGTTGAAAAGAGAGGATGACCCTTACCCCGCCTTCCCCGGGATTCTAACAAGGATCAAATGATGTACATGCCTGCAGAGGGTTTTGACGACAGTGAAATGCTTCTGCTAAGATGAGGCGACAGTGGGAGCAAAGGACACTGAAGCACACCCCCACTCCTGATGTGGAGTGCAAGTTAATAGTGGCGAGAGGGAACGACAGAGAAGACTCCTAGGGAGGCCTGCTGGACCTCCACGCAGGGCAGCCAGGAGTCACAGGACCTGGCTTGACCCCCACGCTACCGCTCGCTAGCAGGATGACCTACAACAGGCGACTTAGCATCAGCAGGAAGTCATATACACGAAGTGTCACAACAGTGCCCAGTGTATGAGGACCCCTAGAAAGTAAAGCCACCGGTTCCAGGGGCCAGTCATTGTCGTATTTCTGAGAGGATCCAGCTCACAGAGCCTACCTTACTGGCCACTGAGGTATAGGGGAGATTTTCAATTCATCCATTCCTCCGATGCAATTGACCTTTCCTGGGCACCACACGCTCCTGGGCTGCCCAGCATTTCCTTGTAGGCAAGCTCCCCAAGGAAGCAGACTGGAACCAGCTGCTTGCCCGATAAGCAGAGTTTCCCCGCAAGAGAGAGCAGGGAAATGATGGCTTATGTCTGAGAGCGGGTGCCTTGTCAGAAGGCCTGTGACAGCCACCTCCCTTGACACCCACATAAGGTTTGGGTGAGCTGTCCGTCTGCAGCCAGAGGCCTTCTTCTGTGGTACCAACGCTGCCACATTGCAATACTCTGTCCTTCCTTTCCTGTGCTGCATTCTGCTGAGTTCCCTCTTATTTCTTTGAATAAGTTCAGGCCCTTGATTTCACTTGCTCCTCGTCCGGCCCAGGACATCTGCTTCTGGCCTAGGACATCCTCTGGCTTTTGAGATATGCCTCTCCACCCTTCTGTCATCCTTCGTGTCTTGACTCTGCGGGTGAATTGTGTAAAGTTCGCCTCCTTGGGGTCTCAGTTTCCTGGAGACATGTTGTAGTGTCTGTGCCTCCCAATCTACATGACTGCTTAGCAGGCACAGGCTCCTAGAAGCAGGGCTGTATTTGTAGAAGTCCCTGTTTAGAAACTGCCCATCATTTCTGCTCTTTACAAAGGGGACTCTGAGAGCCTGACAGAGTTAATTACTTCTTTTAGGAGGCAGGGATCTGTGTCTGTTTCATTCAGTGGTATATCCCCAGTACCAGGACAGTGCCCGGCATACAGTAGGCACTCAATCATAGCTCCCAAACAAATAAAATCCCCTTGTCAAGAAAGCATCTTATGTTAGAATCCGTTCTTTGGGTGGCAGCAGAAGACAGCATGCCTTGGTTTCCAACTGGATAGACTATCTTTACCCACATGGGGCTCATGAGGCGCTCATTGCCTCTTCCCACACAGCCCACTGATGTCAGGACCTCCTGCGTGAAAGCTGTCCCCATCCTACCATTTCTCAGCTTAGCTCCTTAGACGGCTCCCCACTGCTTTTGAAATTAAGTATAGAGCTCTCCCCTGGGCCGTCAAGTTCTCAGATCTCCACCTGACTTAGGCCTGCAAACTCAAGCTCCAGTTGTTCCCCAGGAGTGCTCTTGGTTGCATTTCAATGACATTGCTGAATGTCTTCCAGACTTTGCTCCAGACCTTTCCGTCTTCATCCCTTTCTTCCCTCCTTTTGGGACAACCGCCCCAGAAAAATGATGTTCAAGGAGTCTTGAAAACTGTGATTCCTCTGTCAGCTGGAATCACTTAGAGTTTTTAAGACCCATCTTGTGCTTTCAAGACCCATCTTGAACATCACTTTGTTTATAAAATCTCTAACTGGATGAGGTCCCTTCTGCCTCTTATCCCCTTGCATATGCATTGGCACCCCTCCTTTGTTTTTCTCAACTTTTCCATGTGTTTCCATAACTCCCTCATCTGCTCCCACCCCTGTATGACTCTAAGTTCTTGGAGGACGAGGACTTGGTCCTACTTCTGTTTCCTTTCCAGTACTGTGTACGTGACGCTCTCTCAGGACGTATATGAATCGGAGAGCTACCGGATCAACTAGCGATTCTGTAAACTTCCTCTACACTTTATAATTCTTGTTTTTCATTTCTTGCTGGGTGGCCTGGACCTTACAAACAGAGTGATTTTTGTTGCTATCCACAGAATCCCATTTCGGCATTATTTGCTTAAGTTGTTGAAATAAAAAAGCCAGCACGTCTCCAATCGCTTGAACATGTGACAATTCTTGAACATGTGACATGTCTGAATACCTGGAAACTCCCAGGGCTGTGGCTTGCAAGTTAATGTTGCCATGGCCACGCCTTACACGTGGATCAGTTGAATGGAAGTCACAGGTGGTTGTGTCTCCGATCTAGGAAGGCTATACATGGGTCTCTCAAATCTGCCCGACAAATTCCTATTTAGGGAAAAAAAGATAGAGGCTGGGGTAGTGTGTTCAAACAATTTGATGAGCTAACACACATTTTATAGTACCCGAGGGGTTGTTGGAAGGAGCTCCTGTCTTATCACTAGAGATGGTATTCTTGAACTTGTATAATAAACTAGTTAATTAGCATGCCTTTATATTCTCCCATGCCTTTAGATATACCTATTTCCAGACATGTTTTCAGGATGCATTTGGGGAGACTGTGATTAAAAGGTATTTTTTTGGTATGGAATGGAGTCTGCGTCTCTTGACAATGACTTGAAAAAAAGAATAAAATCTATTTTACATCAGCTGAATGTCTTTAATTGGGTCTTGAAGACCAAACAATTCCCTTCAAGACAGCTGGGGCTTTGGGTAGCCCCAAACCAATTAACTCAAATTATATAATTTTCCTCCCACTCCTACCCCCAAAGCTTGACTTGCTTATTTAGTAAAGAGGAGGATTAGCACAAGCACTAAGGAGTCCATTCTCTGGCTGCTTGGCACAATATGCTGAGCTTCACTCTGGGCCAGCTTGAAGCACCCTGGCTGGGAAGAAAGGAAAAGGGAGCTCAAGTCAAGCTGCCTCGTTGGTACAAGTCTCCTCTTTCTTGGGTTACAATGCAATTCAGCATTAATATATTACTAGATAACTGCACAGCAGAAAGCACCCTGACCTTTAAAGGGAAGCAAGCAATCTTTTTGGCTCTCCTAAACTTCTGAGAATGCACAGGAGCTAATTAAGGCAACAAACTCAGGAAGTGATCAGAGGAGACCAGAGAAATGTGAATGATTTTGGAGGACTCTGAATGGGTGCGTGTGTGCACGTGCGTTTATGTGTGTGTACAGGAGCAAAAAGCTGTACTATGAATACTTTTCATTTTTCTTCTCTTCCAAAATGGTTTGTTAAGGCTGGAGAAGCATTGGATTAAAGAATTTTATAACAATTCTGAATGGGTATTTTCCAAATTAAAAAAAAAATCAATAATTTTAAAAAGGGGAATAATACTCTGTATTACAGCTATATCACAAATACGTTCAGTACCCTTCATGACCGAACTGCTTAACTTTTTTAAAAAATATTTTTCCATAAAACACTGTGTTTTGTGATCCTTGTAACAGGATACTAAACTCCTGCCTTAACCACTGTGAAATATATGAATTTAAAATACTTTAGCTCAAATAAGAAAGAGTAATGAACCTCGAGGCTGGCAGAATTCTTCAGGGAATAGCTTTATGGTATTTTTTGGCCTTTGGAAACTCAACTGGTAAGTGCTAACCTTTTCTGTGCCACAGAGAGAAGGCAGACGGTAGATCCTCCTCCCCGTGCACCTCGAGTGTCTCTTCTTTTCTGAGCATTACCCCAGTTATTTTCTCCCACCTTTCTTTCTGAGAGGACATTCCCCTGGATACTGTTGGCTTTTTCAACTACTAGAATTGAACAGTTTCATCTCACTGTCTTCCCTGGTGTTCTGGGTCCTAGGATTTAGCTTTCACATTTGACTTTTTGTCCACATGTCTGTCAAAAAGGACAATCTAGGGAAATTGAAGTTTGCCGCAAGTCCAGTTCCTAAAGCGCTCACGGATGAAGTAATATTTGTCTTCTGTGGATGCCACCATTTCTCTAGGATTTTCTGAGATCTGGAAATGAAATTCTAGGGATATGTTTACTGATTTCCTTTAGAAACTACCGATCATCAGCGTAAGACTCAGAGCTGGAGAACACGTCCCTTGGTCCTTTGGACCATGGTACCTCTGACCAGGGCTTAGGCCTCCTCTGCTGATGGTCTCCGCCTCTGGGGAGCTGGGTCCTGAAATTCAGGGGCCGTAGATCCACAACAGATATTCAGCTAAGACCCAGGATATAGTTAGCAATTCAATGAAAGATAACAGACTTTCAGGTTCAAGTTCTGAGAGAAATGTCGGCCATTGTTTAGTCCACTCCATCATTTTGAAGATGGAGGCTTGGTATCCTGGAAAGGAAGGTGACCTGTTAAACTCACATGGTTACTTAGTGACACAGTCTGATTTGAGCTCACTTCTCCTGAGTCAGCCGAAAAGATGCCTCCCCCTCCCCATGCTGACCACATCTTCATCCTAGAAGCATCTCATTTATTCTTCTGACTTTATAGATTGCTAATGGCAGGGGGAGCTGGGGACTTATAGGCTGAGATTTTACCCTGCTGCCCCTGGCTGCACAGACTTGGCCTCTGGGTCCAGTCTGTAAGGCAGAAAGCAGGCACACCCTCGGGACAGGGGCTGTCCTTCCAATGTACAGGCAGGACGCGTTTTCCTTCATGTCATGTTGATGCCTCCATCTCCCAGATGGAATGGAAGACTGGGGTTTCGCTTCACGACTTTTCACCAAACTTAAGACACCGTTCCGGTTTCTTCTGAAAGTATTTTGAAATGGAAAATGTTTGACCACTCCTCTCCTGGCTTTACCTCTGTGTGCTGGGTGTAATGATCCAGAGAGAATCAATTGGACACTGCATTTTAAAGATAAGGATTGGGATTTTACTTCTGGGTAACCTGGTGACCCCAATCAATCCCTGTCTCACGAACTCTCTGAAGATTTGATGCTCTAGTCTGCAATTAAGTCCCTGCTTCCAAGAATGGCAACAGATGTTGCAATCCAAACACCTTTATTAACTATTTATCTTCAGATGGGTATCAACGATCTCCTGGCCAACAGAAACAGCAGACCACTCCATAAATGGAAAAATCTCACTCTTTCATCTTCAAGCTATTTCAGTCTAATCCCCTTGGAAAGATAAAAAGAGATATATTAGGGAGGTAGCCAGTGATATTGAATCACTTGAAAAATTTGCCTTTTCTAGAAGTAGTTGCCACCAATTTGGCAACAATGCGGTTATTAAGCTGTATCCCCCAATTAGACAAAGCATCAGGTGATATTTCGGGTAAGCAGAAAACATAGCCAAAGTGACAATTTAACGTTTGCATCTTTCTTTATAGCTCGGTGATTATATTCCATTTGCCAGACGTCGGCCCTGTTTGAACCATGGCTTCAACACCATAAAGAAGGATCCTTGCCACCCGCCTGCCTTGCGAGAATGTCGTGAGGATTGTAGATGATGGTGGAGCGCTTGAGGATGGAAGCTGAGGCCAACACATTCCAAGCAGGACTCTGTAAGGCCCTTTGTATTTGAGCTCATCAGGGTTTTGTTCTATACCTGACTACTTGCCTGGAGCTTATTGAGGGTAATAAGGGGGGAAAACACACTACTGTGGGGTCAAGGAAGCTGCTTCTCCCTGGATTTAAGTCACCAGCTAAACTGGCTAGATTCCTCTCACACAGGCAGGTGCAACGGGCTGTCCTTTGCTTCAAGGGCAGAGGTGAAGTCACAGGAGGCTAATGAATTTAAAGCTTCTCCTGGGCACAGGCCCTTCTAAGGTGGTGTCATCGTCATTTGTCTTTGTAAAACTTGAAAAAATCAGATATTCTAACCGTAATTGGTTAAGAACACTCATTCCATTCTGACTTCTCTTCCGTCTTACCTACAGGGCTGTCGAATGGCATTAAAGTTGGTCTCGGAGCAATTGTACGCTCTAGCTAAGAGGACTTTGAGCTGGGGTGACCTCTGTTTGGGCTCCATGGGATATATCTGTGATGTGCTGTCCTTCCTGTGTACAGTGAAGTTATTTCTACCTTTCCTAATGTAAAGATGACGTTCAGGAATGCTTTCACTACTGCGCCAACTCACCTGCTGTCAGGACACAGAGCTGCAGACCAAAAGTCCAATCAATAAAGTAAACACTAGAGGTCTGGGAGGAATGGAGGACAAGCAGGGTTTGCCAGGTATGGGCCTAAAGGCCAGCCTGTGGAAAGTGTGTCTAATCGTCATGTATATACAGTGGGATATAGAAGATTCCATTTCAATGATTTCCAGTAAAAGCAAATTCTCTCTTGTTAGGAATATAATAAATAAAAACATTATTTATCATTATAAAGGCACCATATTTTTTTCTTTTTAAAATGAGAATTGTGTGAGATAGAATTCATCACAATTCCATGTCTATAGCGGACACGTGGACCTCTAGGGGTGCTATAAAAGGCAAGTATATCCAATGAGAAATTGTGAGTTTTATGCACAGTGACATTCAATAATAATAAACAAACTCCAGTCAAGCATGCTAGAGGAAAGAGTGAATTATCTTTCTATTATGTCTATTGAACATAATTATTAACTAAGATGAGATCAAAAAGTAGTTAAAAGGGTAGGTTAAAAAATATATGTATATATATAATTATATTATAAGCAGTTAGTTACTAAAAATGAAAAGTTGTCTTTAGGATTTTGAGTGTTTATGGCATTTACCAGCTTTTTCTAAATGTTTGTACCTAATTTTTTATTGGTAATCTTTAGTATTCTTTTTCTCATAGAAGGCCCTCAAAATTCTATTTGCGTTAGCCCCGACATAATGTGGATCTCTTCCCAGGGTTGGGTATCTGGCAGCAATGCTTAAACCTTCATCAAGGATTGATTCTTGAATTCAGAGGGACCTGGGAGGCTAACTATATCCATGCTCCTTGTTTCCTTCTGCTCCCTCCCCACTATGTTTAAGAAAATTAAGGCTTTGACATGAAACTCTCTGCCTGTGATCACAGCACCCTGAGTGGCAGAAACTGGATAAATCCATACATTAGGAAGACTGGGTGCTGGGACCTCCTGGTTACAGAAATCAGCTGCAAAGAGACTGATGAGCCGTGGACAGATCCAGGTTCCAGGCTGGACTGCCTCTGGCTAACATGTGACCTGGGGGAAACTGCCCTTTGGGCCTCGACCTTCCCACTTGTGCCGGCCTATAGGAGTTATCTTCCATGGGATAGTTAGGGACGGCCTTTGTGATAAAGTGACATCCAAGCAGAAACTCAGAGGCAGTGATGGAGTGAGTCATGTGGCTCTCTGGGGCTTTCTATGAAGAGAGAAAAGCAAGTCCCAAGGCAGGAGTGTACACGGCATCTTGCAGGAGTGAGGAAGGCCAGTACGCTGTGGCAGAGCGAGCAAGAAGGTGGGAAGTAGGGATGAGGTCAGACAACGACACTGAGCAGAGGCTACGGGAAAGGGGTCGACCCTCAGGGACATAGGGAGCCACTGGAGCATATGAACGTGGCGTGACATAACCTGATAGCTATTTACAACTCTCACCCCTGTTACTGTGTGGAGCATGGGTCAGGACCAAATGGGAATCCCCTGTCATCTTCCTAAGCGAGGGGCCCATGCAGAAGGTGCTCAGGATCACCCCCAGTACAAGGCACAGAGTCAGAGGTACCTGGGAAGGGGCATAGGAAGGTGGTGCTGGTTGAGAGGGATGAACGGACATCGTCCAGCAGAGATGGCGGCCCAGGGGAAGGTCACTGTTGTAGAGGAAATGGCGTTGGCAAAGATACGTGTGAGAAAAACAAAGGTGGTGTTCACGGAGAGGGTGCCATGAGGTGACTGGGAACGAGGGCGCTGGGCTCTGTGCCCTCAGATGAACTACCACCTTCCCATCCCTCAGAGTCTCCGTGGTCGAACGAGGACCACGGCGCCATCTCTGAAGGTGGGGCGTTGGAACCAGATGGTGCTTGTGTGGTGCTTGCGGGCACGGGGCGGACGGTGGCTCTCACTAGCTGCGTGCCATGTTATGAAGTGCCACAACGTTCAGGGAATCTAATGCACAGGTCTATGAGGGGCAGAAACCCAGAAAATCAGGCTGCAAAGTCTCCTTGAGGCCGCACAAGGAAGAGCCTTGAGTGCCCAGGCTGAGGAGACCCCCCGGAAGCACTCCTACTCAGGCTGTTCTGGGGAGGGCTTCCCAGACTTGCCGGGTCTGAGTCGCCGGAAGTGCTTAAGGAAATGAGGTCCCCAAGGCCCTACCCTGGGATGGGGCCGAGCCAAAGGGACTTCAGCAAGGGCCCTCGGTGATTCTTACGTGGGTGCTGCTTAAAAAACTTTACTTTCTTAACCAAGTGTGACCTGAGAATGTCTTCACTCGCCCAGGATGTGTCTGGCTCGCCTTCTCTGGCCCCCAGTCCTGAGGGGGTCAGCACTGGGGGCTCAGGGCAGGGGCTGAGAGTGGGTGGAGGGAGAAGGTGTGGGGCCCAGAGGCCTTTCCAGAGGCCAGCCGCCCCCCCCCCAACACCCTCAGGGGCAGGCTGTGCTAGGCAGTGGCCCAGGCTTGTCTCCTCATCCCCGCTCTGACACCCGTGGGTCATTGTGTGTCCCTGGGGGATTCTTGCCTCCTTTCTGAGCTGCCACTTCCTCCTCTGTTTAAGAATAAAAGTGTAGAGGGCCAAATTGGGCAAATTCTAAAGTCCCTTCCAGCTCCAAGTTTATTTGTTTATCAAACAGCCTAATCTTTGCAAAGATGCTTGCAAGGGCTACAGCCCAGCCCAGAGACAGCCTTTGCAAACTTTGTGGGCAGACTCACGGCTTTTGGGGTTACACAAAGGGCACTGAATACCCCTGCCATCAAGATAAGCTCAGGAATAGGTCCGAAGGCCCTTTCTCCCTGGATGTTCACATGGACCTCTGCACGCACAGATCTGAGCGCTCTGGGACTTGTCTGATTTAACCCTTATCGCGCAGCAACATTCCGAGGGGCTGACGTGCAAACAGTTAGAGGCAGTGACCACACTCCGACTTCCTGACACCCGGCTCACGCTCAGCCTTTTCTTTGCCTGAGACGAACGAATTCGTCTTTATGCGTCCTGATTGGACGCCTGGTGATTCTGAGGCCTGAAGAGCCAGGACAGCGGATGCCTTTGATTTTGGATAAATCGGGTAGGAACTCCAGGCCCCAGTTTCTTCAGGGGGAGGGTGTTTTAGTTCCCTAGAGGAGGCTGTTTTTCTTCATTGCTATCAAGAGCTGTATTTAGATTTGTTAATGCAGCATTCTGATGCCATAAACAAAACCCTTTTTTTTCCCCCACCGTATTGTGGGATGGCCTGACTTTTAGGATTAGTTTACAGAATGATAGTTTCATCTCAGGTGAAAAGCTACCTCTCTGCTTGCTTATCTCTATTTAAACACACACACACACACACACACATATATATATATATATATATATATATATATATATATATATATATTTGGTGGGGGAGGGGCAGAGGGAGAGGGAGAGACAATCTGGATCAGACTCTGTGCTGAGCACTGAGTTCAACAGGAGGAGGGATGGGGAGGGTGTGGGGTGTGGGAAGGGGTGGGGGTTGGCCCAAGCTGGCTTGATCCCTTGACCCTGAGATCATGACCCGAGGTGAAATCAAAGGTCGGTTCCCTAACTGACTGAGCCATCCAGGCGCCCCTCCCCATCTCTCTATTAAAGGCATCTTTATATGTCAAGGCAAATGGTGGGAACAGTGACCTCACTAATCTCGGTCCTCAGTTGTTCACAAGTGTCTCACACACGCAGAGCTGAGAGTTCCCGGGCTTGTCTGCCTTCATCCTTGTTGTGCTCATTACATTTTAAGCTGCATGCATTCCTGTAATTTCCATGAAAGATTCCCAATGATTTCTAGATATAGTTTCTAAAGGAAGAGGGGGGGCAGCATTTATTCTGTAATCCCTTGTTAATTTATTTTCTCATTTCCAGACCCAGGGGTGTGGAGACTAAAAATAATTTGTGAAGGGTAAAATGTAAAAACCTCAGGAAAACGTATACACTAACGGTGTGGAGAGAGGGAGAGTTTGTGGGCAGTAGCTTGTGATATTATGATGGACTAACCAAAAAAAAGTTAAAGCATAGCATTCTTTTTTTTTTCTTTTAAGATTTTATTTATTTATTTGAGAGAGAGACACAGAGAGAGCGGGAACACAAGCAGGGAGAGTGGGAGAGGGAGAAGCAGGCTTCCGCTGAGCAGGGAGCCCGACATGGGGCTCGATCCCAGAACCCTGGGATCAAGACCTGAACCCATGAGCCAAAGGCAGACGATTAATGACGGAGCCACCCAGGCGCCCCACGGCATAGCATTCTTATGAGAATGGCTGAAGGAGAGAAAGTGGTTAGTTAGTTCTAGGGCCCATATTCCTCCTGTCTGGCTGGTCTCCTTTCTCCCCCACAGTCAGCTCAGGCACCATAATTCCTCACACATTGTATTTCCCCAGGAAGCCTCCTTGTGGAGCCTCCCCACCCCAACCCACGCCCATGCCCTGGGGAAGGCATTGGTCTGCCCACAGAACAGCACTGTTTGCCTTCCTTCTCCACACCAGTGGGCCTTCTGGGCTTTGGAGCCTATGGTCTGGCCTGGGGCTTTGGGAGGAGCCTCTCCTCACTACCATGAAGCAGGGCCTCACTTGCTCTAGGAGTTAAGTCCTGGACGCACTTTCCGTTGCCTCCATCTATGACACACTGTGTCCTCAACAGAGCACCCTCCACGTGCCAGTCCAAGGGTGGGCCCCCAGGAACTGCCCCCTCAGCTGCTGAGGCCCACAGAGGTGGGGCCAGGAGGCTGACTGCCCAAGGTCTTTGACAACATGGGGCAGCTGAAGAGTAGCTCAAAGTCATCTCATCCAAGAGCGTCAATAGGCAGTTTCTGTTTGATGGCAGCAAATTTCTCATGACAAATATTTTTGAGGCCTCCTAAAAACTTTGTGCTCAAGTATGCTTCACAGCAGAAAGAGAAGAAAGAAATGTCATTTGGTCCTCAGGCAACTGAGGGCTGCTGGGATAGGTTCACGTACTCACCGAGCACCCTAAGCGCTAGGGCCAATGGCCGCTTACTGTTTCTCTGCTGGGAGACTTGAGGCTTGCTCGCCAGTAGCCCAGGACTCCCCCAGCAAGGCAGCAAGAAGGACAAGAGGGCCAGAGCCAGCTTGAGGATATTGTCAAGCAGGCTTCTTCTGCCACTTCATGAACGCGCCCCTCCAGGGCATGGGATATGAGATGGTGCCTGTCTGCCGGGCCAGGCTGATGCACCAGGGACCTTCCTGAAGCAGCCAGCAGGTATCAGCCCTACCCTTCTTGCCGGCCCCATTTCTCTGGATCCTTCTGCCTGCCCATTTCTTCTGCTTTGCACACACCCTCATGATCTGGTTTGAGGCCCAATATCTCCTATTCTCTCTCCAGCAACCCCTTCTCCCCTTCTCCCACACAGAAGCAGCCCCTCAGCCCCAAGTACCCACCCCCTCAGGTACCCTGCCACCCTCTCCTTCAGGCTCCATTTGGCTTCCAGCAGCCCAGCAAACTGTCTTCTCCCGAAGCCCACCTTTCTAGGAATCTGGGTGGCTGGTACTTCCACAGGTCTGGACAGCCTCTGGTTGGGGGATGTTCTGGCCATGGCTCCAGGGTTTCAGGATACCCTCATGGCATCATCTGGTTATTGCAACCTCCTCCTACTTCTCCTGACCCTCTAGGCCCACTGTCCTGCATGCTGTCAGCAATAGAAAAGAGCTGACAGCTAGGATTGAGGAGCCTGAGAAGGATGATCTTTTGTGGCTAGGTGAGGGTGACCAGATGGCTGAAGTGCTTCTGCACAGTTGAGGGGTTGAATTTGCTGTCTAGCACCCCAACGAGCGGCAAGGGGCTAGGGCTGAGGGAGGGAAGCATCAGAGTCTGAATCTGCCTCCGCAGTAGAAAAACGTCCTCCTAGAGCTCTCCAAAAAAGGAAGGAACCCCTCATACCTCAGCAAATAGCGAGTGTACCTAACAGGCTCAGTGGACAATCACCCACCTGAGAGACAGGAAGTTTTAAAGGCCCTTCCAGACCCAGGTCCCTATTGCTATGTAATAAACCATTCTGAACGTAGTGGCTTAAAGCAACAGTTTATTCTTTCTCATGATTCTTTTGATTGACTGAGCTCAGCAGGGCCCCAAGTCACTCATCAACTTCCATCTTTTGACAGCTTGACTGAACCAGGAGGCCCTGTGATGGCTCACTCACGTATCTGGGGCCTTGGTCCTGGCTGTCGGCTGGAATTCATCTCTCTGTGGTTTCTTCTCATTCAGCCATCGAGCCTGTGTTTCTGCATATGGTGTGAGGAGTGTTGCAAGGGAACAGGAGAAGCGACAAGCCTGGGGGATCGAACACGATATTGTTTCTGCCCTACTCTGTTGCCCAGGTTCAAGGGATGGGGAAAGACTCCGCCATTTGATAGGAGAAGAGGCCACAAAGTATTCATGATCATATTTAATCTACCACAATTTCCAAATTACCTCCGATTCTGAGTCTTCCATGTGATCCTTTAAGATTCTGTTAGCCCCGGGTAAGGGCCAGGTGATACATTCCTACACCTGTGAAGAAGGGCTCTGTGTGGACACTGGTTGCCTGCTAAATATTCACACACACACCCTTTTTGGGGGCATTCCTATGCCATCTCCACACAGTCTCATGCTTTAGGGGGAACTGGCCTCATGCCAGCTTTGCTAGTAGAGCTGAGAAGTCTAATGGATCACTGGCCCAGAAATCTAGACCCATATCAAAAACCTCATGGCAATATCCTTCTCACAGAGCTTGGTCAGGAAAAGGCCTGTAATCTAGGGCAGGCCAACAAGACATGAGGGGAAATTTTCAAGGAATTCCTAGAAAAGGATATCCCACTGGAAAGGATAGTTTTTCTTCTGTTGTGTGTAACAGTAAGACCTGGAACAGCTGCCATCTTGTTATCAAATGAAGGGTGAAGCCATCATAGAAAGGAGAGCAAAGCCAAGAGAATGGCACAGAAGGGGGCGGGTGGAAACACTGGTCGTTCCATGCCTGATGCCTGGTCTCCCCCTCTGGGTTTGTTTCAAGTCCCTGAGCCAATAACTCCTCCTTATTGTTTAATGGGATTAAATCCCAGTTTGAATGGGATTTTCTGCTCTTATATTTGGAAGTATCATGAACGGATCCAAGGTCCGAAATTGTTAGACGACAAGTCTAGTCACTCTATGAGGTTACAAATCAGATATTGGCTTTCAAAGAGAAGAGTTACTAATATATTTTTGTTTTGCTTCTTAGAACATGATGAAATAGAAGATTCATGATGTCAGAATGGAGCTAGAAATGCCCTTGGTGGCATCGGTTAAACAGCCTCACTCAACAGATGAGGAAACCGAGACCCAGACAGTTCAGCAGAAATGGATGTCCCTGCCCCCAGGCCAGGTTGCCCATGGTCACCCTCCCTGTGCACCCCTTGCACACTGTGGCAGGGCATTCATTCACACACCCCGAGGCATGGGACCCCTGTGCTAGTCATATTTTCCACATGAACTTCTAAATAGACACCTTGGGACTCTGTTCATCAGTTTCTTAAAAAAATCGAACATCCATGCACCCTATGGTCTGCCAATCCCACTGCTTGGTATCTGCTCTAGAAGGGATGAAATCATATATCCGTACAACTACTCATAGCAGTTTTGTACATAATAGCTGAAAACTATGTACATCCCAGATATCCAACAACAGGTGAATGGGTAGACAAAATATTATGGTATTTGTGGTATGTCCATACAGGGGAATACTATTCAGAAAGAAAACAAAGGAGGGACCTAGTGATACAGGCAACAGCATGCATGGATTCCAAGCATCTACTGAGTGAAGGAAGCCAGACACAAAAGAGGACATGGGGTATGCTGCCATTTCTATACCGTTCTACAGTAGTGACGGGACCTGTAGTGGTGGAAATCAGATCAGTGGTTGCCTTCTGTTTGTATATATGGAAGGGCATGGGCTAGCAAGAGACATGAGGGAAATTTCTGGGGTGATAAAAATGTTCTGTGTCTTGATCAGGGTATGGAGCAAGAGCCTATCTGTCAAACCTGATCCAATGCTTAAAGTCTGAGTGTTTCACTCTGTAGAAATTATACCTCAAAAAAAATATTTTTTTTGAATGGCCTTTTTAGCCAAAGTACAGTATCAATACCTTGTCTGGTTGAGAAGAAGGTATGGGAGGCCAGGACTCTGCCAGAGTGAATTTGCAGTGGTGTGTCCTGGAATCCAGAGCTTGGGAGAATTGCTGCCTATTCCCGATGGTGCTAACGGCTGGGTCAGCCAGCTGCCCATGTCCTCTGCCAGCGCCTCGCTGTTAGGGTAGGCCCGACCACACAGCTCTAATAGTAGGTTCGGAGAGCCATTTCCTCTGGGCCCTGTGGCCACATCACAGGCACCGACCTTACTCTCTGGCCTGCTTCCCCCGACCTCTGACTGCCTCATGGGGCTCACCAAAGAATCTTCCTTCTCCTCACCCTCAGATATCCTTCTGGAACCTTCCTGGGCAGGCTGCCCTTGACATCACTGGAGTATGGTGAGAAACATGCTTTCTGACATTCCCGGACTGCTCCCCTGGGCTATTGCAACAATCCTTTCTTCCAATTTTTTTTTTAACTGCCATTTCTGTTTTCTTCATTTCTCCTGCCAGAATGTCAAATCAGGGTCTTTCCAGATGCCAACATCTGGTATTAA
This sequence comes from Lontra canadensis, assembly GCF_010015895.1. NCBI lineage: Eukaryota > Metazoa > Chordata > Mammalia > Carnivora > Mustelidae > Lontra > Lontra canadensis. Next base: position 464,388 of record NW_022631032.1, on the reverse strand, counting down.
ATTGCAAGTCTGGATAATCTTCCAAAACAATGTTTTCTAAGAGCCAGGAAACTTCTTTCACTCACATTATTCATCTGTTCAAATTGTATCAAGTTCTTTCATTGATTTCTCTACTGAAATATATCTTTCAACATGTCAAGGCTATCCTATTTAAGATAGGCCCAACACTGGCATCAGGCCATGTGAATTGCTTGGACAATATGTGATCTGTCGTTTTGGTGTTCTCTTTACTTTCCTATTTAAAAAAATTAATAAATCACAAACCCTTCATTGAACAAGCATTGAATGAATGTAGCTTTTCTCTTATTGTGTTGTTTATATTTTCAATGTAAAGTGAAGTCTCTAAGATGCCAGACATATGGCACCCAGATGAAGTCTGGTTGTCTGAATCTGGGGCTCGAGGTGCTTTTAGTATGTGTCAGCCGCCTCCAGCGTGTGTCCGCCAGCTGGGGATACGTGCCCCTGGGAGAGAGGACCCGCAGCCCCAAGCTCGTTTGCTCTGGCTCCTCCTATAATGGTAGAATAACCTCCATTCCTCTTCTGTAGCGTCAGGAAATGGGGGCTCCCCAGGCACGCATGTCGCCTGGGTGCTGGTGGGGAGGGAGGAAGAAATGTCTCAGAGAGCGGGCTCCCCATCCCCTCCTACTTCTGCTTCACTCCCTGCCGGTTCCATGCCTCGGGCTTCCACAGGAACCCCCTCAAAACGACACCCTCCTGTAGGGCTGCGTCTACTGCTCCATGATCCCTAAGGGACTGCCTCTGTCTGGCATGTAAGGATTTCTTGTTCCTTCTTGGAGCTGAGCTATGGGGGATAACCTGCAGGATGGTCAGTGTTCCCAGAGGGGCTTCTATCCCCAATGTCAGCAGGAGACCAGGTAGGCATGGAAGAATCCAGGGCTCCCTGCTAGTTTGGCGTGTACACCCTCTGGTGAGTGCTCCTCCCTCCTTTCCCTCCCTGGATCTCTCCCTCCCTTCCTCCCTCCTTCCCTGCCTCCTGCCCTGCTTCCTTTCCTTCTTTCTTCCTGACTGCTTCCTGGGATTTTTGCCTGCATGCAGGAGACCTTTCTGCAGCCATAAATTCCTTTTGCACTTGAAACTGTTTCAAAGTGAATTTGGAAGGTGGGTATGCTGAGCCTCCCGTCCAGACACAATTTCAGCGTGTGGATGGAGTGGGGCCTGCCTGAAATTCTCCCATGAGCCCACCTGGGCCCATCTGTGGCTTCATAAATCCACAGGGGGCCAGATTCAACAGCCCGTGGAGGGGTTTCCAGCCCCCATGGCTTTCAGCTGTTCAAAACCACCTTCTGCCAGGCCGGAGAAGTGCTGAATCAGCAAAAAATTGGGTGTCATTAGAAGAGACTGGGAGAAATGTGAATTTAAAAACACAGCACAAGCCCACCACAAAACAAATGTTGAACAAAAGGTTAATTCCACGGATAAACAGCTCTCAGTGGCGCTTGACGGAGCGTCTGGTTCCCATTTCGCTATGCCATTCTGCCAGATGTTCCCCTCTATTAATACATTCTGCTAAAGTCGAGAAGAAACGTAAAACTAGCGAGCTGCAAGCTTTGCTGGCAACGCCAAGTGGCAACTTGCAGGAACAGGGATGTCTCTGTAAGCCTGCTCCGCAGGGGCACACATTCCCAGAGAGAGCTGCCTCCCCGGGCACGCTGGAGGCTGTGAGTGCTTCTGGAGATCTGGACGGGCCTGGGACGGTTTTCACATATGTGTGAGAAGAGGGAGGGCCACCTGACTTTTCACTCCTTATGTGTATTGGTGTAATTTAAGACATGGTTGTGAAGATCGTTCTCTGAGTTTCTTCCGTCTGGGAATTCCAGACTCTGGCTCTTAAGGGCTCATCCTCTGCACAACGCGCTCTCCTAGATCATTCCAACATTCATCCTAGAAGGTGCATCGAGACCCTCGCATCTGGGAGGCATGGATTGTATCCCATTTGCATGAGTGACACAGTCTCCCGTGTTCCCTGAGGGCAAGGACCAAGACTCATTCGTCTTTGTATATTCTGTAAGTTATTAAATATATGTTCATGCAATGAGTCATCGAGAAAGCTCTCTATTTCGGTTTCCCTCCTCCCTGTCCCAGAGATATAAACCCTTGTCTGGTCCTATTGGAATGCTAGAAGGTGAAGGTGACCTGGACGCTTTCCACTCCATAGGCAGAAAGAACAAAGGCCACTTGCCTGAGAGGTGTCCTCCATCATGTTGAAAACTGTGTCCAATCTCATTGTAGGAAGCAGCAGGTAGCTGTGAAAGGCAGCTCAGGCCCCCATTGTGACTGCCTTGGCTGCAGGTGAAAGGTCACTTTGCAGGCAAGACTCTGACCCTTAACTTTTTTGTTGAGAGTGTCACAAGGTAAATTAATCAGATTTATGGCATTAAGCTCTGCCAATATCTTTATCCTCCTGGCTCCTATTCTCCAGCAAAACTCTCTCCTGGGGGGGGAAAAAAAATCTTCTTTCTGATGAAGGGGCAAAGTGTTTTTTGTTTCTTTCTCGCAGTTTTTGCTAAAATGTGAAAATGGTTGGACGCAAATAAAGTCCAGAAGGCAGCACAGCCCTTCCTTCCTGGAAGAGCTGAATGTTTTTTTGTTTTTTTTTTGTGGGGTTTTTTGGTAAGTTAAAGTGAACTTTCCCGGTCCTTAATCAAATGCCCCTTAGCCTGGGAACAATGAGGATGGCAGGTTTTGCTGCTGGTGGTAGGCTTCTTGATCTCTGGGCAGAATGCTCTCCTTTGACCAGAGCAACTCGGGAAAGTGCATTAAAGGACATCACTGGCCTGGATGTGGGCTGATGTCCCACCTGGTCCCGGCCCAGAGCAGTACCTGGACCAGAGCAGTGTTTCCAAGAGGCAGGTAGGTGGGAAGTGAATAGCAGAGAACCCCCCAGTCCGGAAGGCGAAGGCTTGGAGCGGCTCCCAGCGGGAGTGGGAGGGCTTCTGTTGGCGCTGCAGGTGCTTTTCAGGCAGCCTTGCAGGAGAGCACCGATTTCCTGCTGCTAGAAATTTGTCTGCAAATTTTTTCTCATTCAGAAGTGACGGGATCCAGGAGACAGGGGGCTAGATATGATAACTTGATTAAGGATTGCACAGCGACCCAGATGCCTGGGACTTGGCTGCAAGAGGGCATGTTCCCCCTCTAATGTTTCACCAGGAGGGAACTGACAGGTCGCAGCTGGTAGATTTCTTTCCCCTAAGCCTGAAGGGTGTCAACATTTTAGACTCCGAGCTCTCAAAATACCGTGGTTGTATTTTGATACAGCTCCTCTGCAGAAGAAGAAAAGTCAAGTAACGAAGGACCATTTTTGTTAATTTGCAGCACAGAATAAGGAGTGGATCAAATTGACTCAGTAAGTATTTACTGAGCACCTACTGTGTGCTAAGCCCTATTTTAGGCAGTGGAGATACTGCAGTGAAGGTTTCAAGCAAAGTCTCTGGTTTCATAGGGCTTACCGTGGGGGATGCTGGAAGTAAATACTTACGCGAATTCCCTAGATGTCAGAGGGTTAAAATGCTATAAGGAACAATCAAATGAAGGGCGAGAGGGGGAGATAAAGAAGGATGACAGGATAGGGGTGATACTTTGGTTCGAGTGGGTAAAAACATCTTCTCCGGCTGGAATAGGAGAGCATACAGATTTGAGTGGAGGGAGAGCACAAGCCATGCTCATACCCGGGCCAGAGAAGCTCCGTAGTGGGATTAGCAAGCACAAGGCACTGGGGTGGGAGGATGCTTGATACATTCAAAGAATATCCTTTTATGATGATGTTGCATGAATGCAAAGACAAACCTGTTTAGTGTTCTAATAATCGTGGGAGGACTTTTGTGACCCTGCTGTTATCAGCGTTAACTGAAATAATGCATATAACACGCAGCACAGTATCTTTGCACAGGAAGAATTTAATGTATGTGAATTGCTTCATAATTACAATGATTGTTTACTAAGCACTTGACAGTCACCATGGTCGTGTCAGGTAGGTGGGCAAGAACTATTAGCACCACCTTGTAAATGAATCTGACACCCACAGAAGGGAAGCAGTTTTCAGAAGTTCTCACCGAAGCTGAGCGGTGGACAGAAGGAACCTGAGTCCCCAAGGCTGCTGCAGTATCACTTGGGAGAGCTCCTGACTTGCGTGGGACTTTTGCCTGAGCGGGAAATCAACTTTTCTCATTGATTAAGCCATTGAGATTTAGGGGTTCAGCCCCTGACATTGCTTAACCCAACTAATACTGTGGGCTGTTAGAGGGACAGAGAAACCAGGAAGGTGCCCCTCAAACAGCAGAGGCTCATGGCTTTGGGAGGAGAAGCTGTGTCCCAGAGAAGGCAGCGGGAGAGCAGCCTATGAAGTTTTGCCTCTTGGGGTGCGTTTAGGCTTGGCACGTTGTTTTGATGTCTCATCCTTGGCCACTGTTCTTCTGAAGCCACATCCTAACAGAGGACCTTAGCGTGCCGCTGAATCTCATCACCCAAAGGACAGAAAGATAATATTCAGGATGGATGAGGACAGGGAGTAATGGGGACTAGAGGAAAGATGAAATGAGGAATAAATGTAAATAAAAATAAATCATCATATATGGTGTCCTTGACCGACCATCCCACTTCCAGAATTTTCACTGGCTTCCATGTCCTTCCCCAGTCCCATCGCCTGCTCCCCAGTTACGCTGGACCCTGAATGTGCCTATAATTTATTGGGACCCCTTTGAATAAAGGGGTCCCTCTACCGGGGATATGTTCCATCAGCTCCTCCAGCAAAACCGTCTGTATCCTCCAAAGCCCTGTTTGAATGCCATCTCCTCCAAGAAGCCTTCTCTTCTCCCTGGTCATAATCCAGAATTTCTTGTCCTTCCCCTTCACAAAAGATCCCTATTGACTAGTGGCCATATTCTGCTCGTTTGTTCGTGTGTACACACCCAGCTCCTGTGTGAGCCCACAGACTTCTCAAGGCCAGGCCTCTGACCTCACTGCTCTCACAACAGGCCAGGGGCAGGACTCCATTTGGAAAGAGATGAAATAAACTGCCATTTTCTACTTAAAAAGAAAAGATAATTTTAAATGATAGGGTGTGTATTTTGAGACCATTGTCTCTTTGGGACATGTTGAGGTTACCTCGTACAGACATTTATATCCTCACGTGCACTCTTCTCCCACTGGGCCCCTCATTTCCATGGGCAGAAGGAGTGTGATGGGGTATTTTGCTGTTGCCTTTATGTTGATGTTCAACTCCTTTTCTCCCCTCACCCCCATCAATTATTGAATGCCTAAAAAAAAAAAAAAAAAAAAAAAAAAAAACCTACCCCAGCAGATGTGTGTGAGTTGTTTGATCTCGAGGTTGAATAGGAACGAAAGTATCCGAGACTCAGATTATGGTGTAGAAGAGGGGAAAAAAAATCTTAACAGGAGCTCTGTGAAGGAGAAAGTTTAGCTTTGATCTTACTATTGAATTTTGCTAGTGGGGTGTGTGTTTATATCTATTTCTATTTATCTTTTTAGTCCAAAATTCCGTGCTGCTGTGCCTGTCTTTTGTAACCCTGCAGAAGGGAGTTTTGTCTGCTTGGGAGCAATGCGATTTAAGTCATTTAAGGTAAGAATTTAATTTCTCTGGGAAATCAGGAGAGCTCTGTAGCTTAATTTATGGATATCTTTTCCTTTAAAGGATTCTAAAATAATTGGGGCCACTTTATTTCAAACCAAATGGAAAAGAGGCCTATTAAAAATCAGAGAGTCCGTGCTTCCAGACGACTTTATCGTTTTAATTCCCGATTTGCACATCTTCCTCACTAAAGAAAAGCCAGACCTTAGAAAGTAGTCTGACTTTTGCAATCGACAAGGACAGAACGAAAGTCCCTTTGTTTATAGTTAAGTTCTATTCCAAAATTTCCCATGAATGGGGACTCTTCTTTGAAAAAATTTAGTATTTTAAAAGTCTAGTAAAGATAACTCATTTTCTGATAATAAAGTATGATGACTCCAGAGGGATACGTAGAAGTCTTTTATTTATTGGTGCAGCTTGTGGAATTGTGGATTTCTAGTGGATTCCAGGGTGAAACGGAGTTTGCCCACAATTTCACTGTTGACTTCTCCTCTGCTGAAATGTATAGTATAACCTTCCTTTCCTTGCATGCGTTTTTTAGTGAATTTATTCATTCATTCAGTAAATATTTATTGAACCTACTGTGTGCCAGACGCTTGGCTTACCGGCTTCTAATATGCGGATAGGCTTTAAAAAGCAGACATTTATCTGCATCCCCAGGCATAAGGCAACAAGAGCCCCTAAATTAGGGACACAAAATTCTCCCATACAAGCTATTCTCAGAAATTGTTTCATTTAGCATTTTCCTAGGTATTTCTTCAGCGCCAGCCAAATACGAAACCCAGTGCTAGGTGCTGGCATCAGCAGCATGATGCAATCACATGCAGAGACTGTGCTTTTTAAATGGCCTGGGGAAGGGGTAGTGGGGCACGCGGAGGAACCATTAGGGAGTGAATCTGTGTGGGCCCACGGTGGGGTTAAGGAGAGGAGATTCCTCAGCTGGGGACTCATCAGTTTGCAAGTATCCAATTGGAAAGTCAACATTTTGGTGTGGAAGAAAATGCAAAAAAATGCTGTCCAACGGTGTGATCATTGTTGGGGCGTCCTTCCTAACCCAGCTAAGTGGGGGTGGACGCGCGCTGGAGAACACCTGTGCCTAGAACTTCGGCTGAAGGCCTCTGGGTTGTGGATCCCAGTGTTCTTAAAGATTTCAAAGAGACTGACTACCTCAATTCTCTGCCACATGAAGGCCCCGCTAGGGGAAAACCCTTATTAATGTCCCGCCACACCCACCCTAAGAGGACTTCCCAAAGCCTTGGGTCCGCTGCTGCTCTTTGTTGTAGACCCGGCCGGGCACATCCCCTGGAAGGACTTCAGAACCTCCAGTGCTGGCTCCCACTGACTTTATGACAGGGTGTGGTGGCCTCGGGAAATAAATAGTCACAGTGGGCGAACTGCAGAGCCTCGGTCTCATTATTTAAATCAGCCAGGGACGGTGATCAAGGTCGTTGGTTCCCATGGGAGCAGGTGGATAATAAACACGGAGCCATGGCCCCTTCCTCATTTGGAATTGAAACAGTTCAAGAATCTTCTTAGAGGAGTTTCAGATTTTCATGGTGTTTGATGCCACCGTTGGCCAAGTGTATTTGAGGTGTCTAATTTTTGATGGGTTCTCTTTAGATTTGGCGGGCTAAAGATAAATAAAAAATATAAAGTAATTGTGTATAGTTTGTATCTCTAACCAAACACATTTTTATGAATGCTTAGGCATTAAATAACCATATATAAAATATCCACCATATACCTTAAGTACCTACTATGTATAAAAATTAAATACCATACAGAGATACAAGTTTTTTCCTCACCAACTTGTATAATAGTATATGTGCATTCAGTGTTATAGAAACTTTATAACTATAACTATAAACTGTGGTGTCTTTTTTTTTTTAAGATTTTATTTATTTATTTGTCAGAGAGAGAGACACACAGTGAGAGGGAAAACATGCAGGGGGAGCGGGAGAAGGAGAAGCAGGCTTCCCGCTGAGCAGGGAGTCCAATGGGTGCCTGATCCTGGGACCCTGGGATCATGACCTGAGCCGAAGGCAGATGCTTAACTACTGAGCCACCCAGGTGCCTCTCAGTGGTGTCTTGTAAAAACTTGTATGGTCCAATTTGCTAGTAAATTGAATAATAGTAAAGACTTTGCTGATGTAATATTTAGTGTAGGCTTTGCCATTAAACATGCCTGACTCAAACACTGGTTTTATGTGTATTATCTACATAATTATGCACATGTCACCTAAAATCTTATTTGTGAAACAGAGGTCTTAAGGTTATTTTGAGGATTAAATGAGATGACATTAAGTTTAGTAGTATGCCTGTCACATAGTAGGTGCTCACTGAACGCTAGCAGTTTTTCCACTTATTGGGTTTCAATAGCTGTGGTCAGCTTTTATCTTATGATAGAAGTGGGCATATTCAACATTTCTCTTTAAAAATACCAAGGTCCATAAGCCCTTACACACTAGAAGTGCGGGGTGTGGTCTCTAGAACATTCTGGTACACAAGATTGCTGTCTCACTGCACTTACCTAGAGCTCAACTGTGGCCGACAGGCCTTCCGTGTCCCCGGGACCCCACTCCAGGACCATCACAGCCTTATTCAGAGGAGTGATGACCTCTCACACTGAGCGGGCGCTCAGACTACGGATGTGAGTTGGAGAGGCCCGCAGTCCTGGCGGGACTCCATCAGGAACATGAAGATTCTTTGTGGATGTCACCCTCAGATGCCTCTTGGAACTTGTGCCTCCCTCCCTCTCTCTTAGGAGCACCCAGCTCATCTGCTTCTGTCATCTCCCAGGAGCTGGGCTTCTCGAAGTCATTACCTGAGGTCATTCTCTTTGGCCTTCACAATGACATGTACTCATGCTGTCGTCTCCTCTCTGTTTTCCTAGCATTTGAACTCCCCTAGACTCCCTGAGAGAACGTTCATATTTTCTTTCATCTCTCTTAAGGTTTGCACATCTGGGTTGTTCCTGCCGATGTCCAGTCACAGCCAGCCGGGCTGGGGAGGCAGGGCACACCCACTGTTTTGCCAGACCACTTCGTCCACTCGTGTCTGGGAGCTGGACCTGTTTGAGCTTGGAGGAACCATACAGCACCCATTACATTGCACTCCTGGAGTCATCAGCTCGGGAGACCTGCCTCCCACTTGCCAGGGCCGGGCGTGTGGTTGTGCCTGGGCCAATCAGAGACTCTCTCAGCCATTTGCATCTTGGATGGACAGACGGCAGCTCTAGAAAGCCACTGAGGTCACTTAACTCCTGCAGCCACTCCCTCTCCAGACTGCAGATGAGCTCCCGCTACCTGGGGCCTGCCTCAGTCCTGGCCATTCTAGACTGATTTTTCGGATTTTGATTCTACAGTCCTGTGTCTTCTACTAACTACCTTTTGTTGTTTGAGGTAGTGAGATTCCGTTTCTCTTGCTTTCAGTTAGAGAATACTGAGACGGTAGATCAGTCCAAATACCTACATTTCTGAAGTTCAATTTATATTATGACTATTCTTTCCTGATCCGCAGTGGCGTTCTTTTTAAAATCTTCTATATTTTGGAACAAAGGCTTAAGAAACTGGGTTTTAGAGTGAACTTCCTGTGTCCTTGAATAGATATAGACTCTCTCCTAATCATGTGGTGAAAAGTAGCTATGGGTGATACAAGTGAGTTAAGGGAGGCTGATGTGTCTAACCTGTACTTGAATTAGTGCTTCTCAAATTCTGTGCGCATAAGAATCACATGGAGAGCTTGTTAAAAACACCGACTCTTGGGAACAGCAAGCCCCCCCAGCCCCCTGCAGCCCCCTGAGATTCTTTTTCAGTATGTCTGGAGTAGGACCCTGGAGTCAGCTCCCAGGGGACACGGCTGCTGCTGATCTACGGACCGCATTTGGAAGAGCGAGTGTTTAAATATTATTTTTTCCCCAAGCAAGCAAGACTTTGGGACACAGAAAGATTTCCTCTGGCTTATTAAAATTGAAAGACAAGAGGCGAGATAAGCATTGCTTTTCCCGTGAACCTTAGAGGTATCTGCCGCTCACAGACGTCCCTCAAGAGCTTTGATCCGTTGAGTCCTGAGGAGGATGAGATGGTGGCTGGGTTGGAGGGTGTGTTCAAAGGCAGGCTATCTGCCTGAGTCAGTCGGGCACCCCCAGGGCCTCACAGGCTGCTGGGCAGGATATCCAGGGCCACTTTTATGGAAAGTCGTTTTTTTTTTTTTTAGTAATTGCATAAGATCTGGAGGCAATGCAAGACTGCCCCCTGGGACTATTCAGCAGTGAGCACAGGGAGAGCCAGGGGCTGCCGCTGAGCGGGTTCCTCATTTTGTCCTCCTTGGCCTTCACTCCCACCTCCAATACCCACCATCTTCACGTCTCTCTTCTGAGCCAGGTTCTCCTCCTTTCCCCAAACCCGGCTCTGAGCTTGCCTTTCCCCAGATCCTTCCCTGTCATCTTTATTACACATTACCCCAACATCTACAGCTCAGCTTTGAATGTGAAAAAGCCAGTTCTGATGTTCCCAACAGCTACCACTTCTTTGCCCCCCAGTACATTCCTAGAGCTTTATCTATCTCTTGTAACCCTTGCAACAAACTCAGGTATTAGTATCCTCATTGGTACATGAGAAAACAGAGCCAGACAAGTAATTTGCCTTAGATAAACTACTTAGAAAATATTAGGGCCGAATTTGAACTCTGTTCTGTCTGACTCCAAAACCCATGCCACAAGCCACCTTGCCATTCTAAATTAATTCTGTGTGTGTGCGCATGTGTGTGCGTATGTACATGTGAGTGTGTGTGTGCATTTCTGTACATGTCTCAGTGTCTCAGTATTTGGTAGCCTTGTTTAATAGTAAGCTCACCTAGGCGGACCTGGGTGCTCTGGGAGAATATTCTAGCAGTTCTCTAGACCAGGCTTACATCTTATGGAATGCTTGGAGCCATATTTCTTTTTGGAGTAATCGTTCAAGAGATACTGTTGACCATGGGTGTGTTGTTCTCTGATGGTTGACATTTCTGAACATCGGTGGGGGTAGGCCCATTACTGGAAGTGGGAAGCATTTTTTCCTACTTACCAATCAGCTGTGTTTTCCATTCATATCTATGAGACAGATTAGAAATCTGACTGCCAAGATGAATAAAGAGCTCATTATTTGTTGTCATCTATTGAGAGTCTGTTTTGTGCAGACCATGAAGCTGGGTTCTAGAAGGAACCACAGAGGATTCTGATTTGAGAGGCCTTGGACACAGGGTGTGCTAGGATGCAGAGCTGGGAGAGGCGGGGCCAGCAAGGGAGAGCAGGCAGGGATCAGACAGAACCTGGGCAGGAGGAAATGTCCTGGTTATAGTACTGGCCATTGGTTAGACTTCTGTCTGAGCCTGAAAGTATATGGCAAATGCAGGTGCCCACCTGGAAGGGATAAACTGTAGTGAGACTCTTGGGTGGTAAAAGAGCTTGAAGTCAGAGGGGTGTCAGCATTGCTAATACGGGTGCTTGGTGCATTTAGCACAGAAATCCAGGCAGTGGCTGAGAAGGCACAGGAAAGATTCATTCATTCATTCATACATTCAACAGATATTTGTTTGAATACATAACTTGGCATTGAGAATACAGTTATGAACAAGACATGGAAACTGTGGGGAGGCAGATGTTAGATTAGTGACACAGGAGTAATTTGATTATAATTGTGATCAGTGCTATGACAAGGATGAAGACTATTACAAGAGGGCCCATGCTCTGTGGCTAAGCAGAGTGTAAGTGCCCCAACCAAAAGGGCAGAAGTATGAGACCAGGCTCTAAGTGCAGTAGCTTCTGTGCCTGCAATTCATTTGGACCAGTTGAGACAAAGAATTTCTGGAGGTTCAAATCCTGACCCATCTAATTGTAGAGACAGACTCTGCACCCATGCTAAGAAAGGGTAAGGTAGCTTAAGTGATTCCTGGACTGAGAACCAGAAGAGCTGGTCTCAGCCATTCCTTATTCCTGAAGCATGGCTTAAGCAAATCTTTAAATATTAAAAGATTTAAACTCTTTGAGCCTCAGTTTCCTCCTCTGTAAAGGGGAGAAACATTTCCTGCTTGGCCTGCTGTGTAGGATTGATGAGTGAACATGTGAAAGAGTTTTGTAAAGTATGAAAAGCAGATGTTTATGACGCCACCCCCCCCACCAACACACATACACACACACAAGCAGACATCCTGAGTTCAAGGAGCCCAGGATGTTTAGGGCCAAGTGATGACTTCAGTGTTAATGAAGCATTGAAAGGGTTGGGTCTGGAGAGATTCCCATGAATAGTCTTCAGAGGGACTAGTGTGGCACAGGGAAGAAGGAAGTGGTCTGGCATGGGCATTCCACATGGGTGGCATGTGTGAAGGCAGGTCTTCAGGAGGGAGGAACCCAAGGAGAAAGCCAGAGGTATGTTTTGTAAGAGTCAGGAACCTCAGTGGGGGCAGTGAGAGGTGAGGGGAATTGTATGGGACAGAAGGAAATAGCTGGTAAGGGGTCTGGGACGACATGACCATCTCCCTCTCTTATTTTTTATGGTTCTAGTTTAGTCAGACCTCACTTAAAACATTGAGAAAAATCATGATTTTGGCTTGATTATCTTAGAGATTTATTTTATCACAAAGAGGAAGGCCATTTTTTCTACAGATAAAATGGAAAGAGATCAGATGGGGTTGGGAATATGGGCCCCTTTTTGAAAAAAAAATAAAGTTAGTGTTCTACCTTATACTATGTAAAAGTTGAATTTCAGGTGGATTAAACATGGGAAAGGGAAAATATGAAACTATAAGAGAAGCTATAAAGGAAAAGATAAGAGAATATACTTGTGACCTTGGGGTGGAGAAGGACTCTTGAAAAAGAATGCAAGAGCACAAACCTTAAGGCCAAATATTGATGGATTGGCTACAACAATATTCATGCTTTGTGTTCAACAAAGGATACATGAGATAAAGATTAAAGAGGGACTGCAGATGAAGAGAATGTCTTTGCAATGCCTCAAGCTAATGCAAGTAAATAGACTAGACAAGGAGCTCCCGAAGACCGACAGGAAAACATAGGGAAACCAATGGGGAAATGGTCAAACGTTATGCGTAGGCAAGTCACACAGTGGAAGATTAAAAACTAGCAAGTATACAGAGACCCCAATCTCACTGACAAAGACATGTAAAGTAAAATTGCAGAATTTTATTTATGTGCATGAAATTTGCAAAAATGAAAGCATCAGGTCATAAATACTGGTGAAGATGGGAGGAAACAGACCCTCACCAGCATCCCATGTATAGCCATTACAGAGGCTTCCATGTACAGTGTGTACTTAACTGAAGAAGGCATGTGATGTCTGGCTAGCCCTCACTCCAGGGCTAAATGCCATAGAAATGCTGAGGATCGCTGGAGGGGAGAGGGTGTGGGGATGGGGTAACTGGGTGATGGGCATTAAGGAGGGCATGCGATATAAGAGCACTGGGTGTTATATGCAACTGATGAATCACTGAACTCTATCTCTGAAACTAATAATACAATATATGTTAATTAATTAAATTAAAAAAAAAAAGCCACACTCACATTAGTCCAAGCTGTATAAAGTAGCAGGAAGTTGGGGCTGAAACCTTCTCCAGGGGATGGATACATGAAATGAGGTGAGTGCAGGAATATTATGCAATCATTAGAAATAGTGAACTGGAAGCCAAACACCAACATGAGTAGATCTTAGCAAAATGGGTTTGGGTGGAAGAAAAGAAATAGAATGAGATATATAGCAAAATAGCATTCATCTAAATTAAAATCACAACAACAACAACAACAACAACAACAACAACAAAACCCTATATTTTACAAGGATTCGTTCATGTCCCAAGATCTATAACAACCCCACTAGAGAGATGGCTATGTAGCAGCACAAAGTGGAGATAATTTATCAATCAGTGTCCAGTCATGAAAACAGAAACCACTCTAGGCATTTTCAAAAGAGAGGATTTAATACAGGAGCTTGATTACAAGAGGAATTGGAAGGGGAAGAAATGAGAAAGGCGGCCATGGGATACTGTAACTGCAGAGAAAACCTATCACATCTAAGGCTGGTAGAACAAAAGGGAGGAGACAGTGTTACCAGACCTAGGAGTTCAAGGGAAGGAACTCCATGGCTGGTGTGCAGGCATAGTGCTCAGAGCTCTGGGTTAGGGAAACAGCCCATGTTGATGGTTGTTGCGGGGGTGCTGAGTGCAGCTGGAGATGGAGCTGTGGTTCTTTGCTGCTGGGGATAGCGGGGAGGGAACGGAGTGCTGACCAGAGCTGGAAAACTGGAAGGGAGCTCTTTTGTTCCTCTTGCCTTCTTATCTCCAAACAGTACGTCCCTTTGGCAGAATCTGCCAGAAAGCCAATTGGCAAAGAAGTCTTGGAAATAAATTTAGAGACTAAGCTCCAATATTATGGAGCAAATTATAAAATGAAGGGCTTGGGCTCAGAGATAACAAGAAATAATGAATGCTATAAAAATAATAAAAACCTAACCAAAAAGAGGAGTCATGTCTAGGACAATTGGTGATGAAGCACATACGAATTAAGAATATGATAAACTCAATTCTACAGTTAAGTTCAAAAGTAAATAAAAATTAAGTGCTCAGGACAAGGAGTCATGTGACAATGGAGACATTCTGGGATCTGACTCACCATGTCACCTTGGCCAAGTCACAGACGCTCAAGTCTCAGCTTTTTCACCTCTGCTAAATCATAGACTTAGTAACAGGTAAAGCTACAGAACTTTTAGAAGAAAACACAGAAGAAAATCTTAGTGATCTTAGGTTTGGCAAAGATTTCTTAAATCTGACAAAAAAACACGAACAATAAAAATTAAACAAATAATGACTGGTATCTCATCAAAATCATCTTTTGCTATTCAAAAAAGCCATTTTACAAAATCACAAATGCAAGCTGCAGATCGGAAGGTATTTTTATGGAATGTGTATTTGATAAAGGACTTACATCCAGAATATATAAAGAACTCTTACAAACTCAGTGATCTAAAAGACAATGAAAAAATGGATGAAAGATGTGAATAGACATTTGACCAAAGAAGATAAATGGATGGCAGGTAAGAACATGGAAAAAATGCTCAACATCACTAGTTACTAGAGAAATGCAAAATAAAATCATAGTGAAATTCCTTGAGTCTCCCACTAGTGTGGCTAAAATTAAAAAGATTGGCCAAACCAAGTATTGGCAAGGATGTGGAACAATTAATTAGAACCTCAAATACTTCTGGTGGGAATGCAAGATGGTACAACTATTTTGGAAAAGGTAGTTTATTAAAAAAAAAATAAATAGTTTGGCAGTTTATTTTTAAAAATTAAAAACCTCTCATGTGATCCCAGTTGTTCTCATTCCCAGCTAAGAGAACTGAAAGTATACATTCAGATGTACGCTTGCACAAGAATGTTCATAGCAGCTTTGTTTGTAATAACCCAGAACCGAACCAGGAACAACTCAACAGGATGATCAGGTAAAAAATTGTAGTATAGGTATACAATGGAATAATAGATAGAAATTTTTAAAATAAACTATTGATATCCATTAATAATGTGGCTGAATTTCAAATAATTATGCTGAGTAAAGAAGCCAGGAAAAAAAGTACATATCACATGATTCTATTTATATAAAATTCTTGGGGCACCTGGCTGGCTCAGTCCATAGAACACATGACTTTGATCTCTGGGTTGCGAGTTCAAGCCCGCTGTTGGGTATGGAGATTACTTAAAAGTAAAATCTTAAAAACAAACAAAAAAGAATAAAATAACATAAAGTAAAATAAAATCAAATAATAAAATAAAATTCTAGGACATGCAAACTAATCTATGATGACAGAAAGCTGGTCAGTGATCCCCTCAAGAGTATGGGGTGGGGTGAAGGAAACAGTGATTACAAAGGAACACATGGATACTTGTGAAAGTAATGGATATGTTCATAATCTTTATTCTGATGGTTTCACATATGTATACATACGTCCCACCCAGCTCATCAAGCTGTGTGCTTTAAATATATGCAGTCTGGTGCCTGGGTGGCTTAGTCATTAAGCATCTGCCTTCAGCTCAGGTCATGATCCCAGGGTCCTGGGATCGAGCCCCACATCAAGGTCTCCTCTCAGCAGGAAGTCTGCTTCTCCCTCTCCCACTCCCCCTGCTTGTATTCCCTCTCTCTGTGTCTCTGGCAAATAAATAAATAAAATCTTTTATAAACAAACAAATAAATAAATACAGTCTATCATATATCAATTATACCTCAGGGTAAGGAGTCATATGAAACGTGTTCTACTTCCAGTTCTGAGTCACTCCGGCTTACTTAGGCTTCATCCATTTGAAGCAATGAGTCTCAGTCCTGACTGAACTTTGGAAGCTCTGAAAAATACTGAGGCTTCCACGATACCCTTGGAGAATCTGATTTAATTGATGGGGTGGTAGAATCTGTTATCTACATTTATTAAGAGCCCCTCAGGTTACTCTAATGTGCAGGCAGAGTTGAGAACCACCAAGAGAGAATTCTGTTTAGGAAAATATCCGTAGGATATTTTATGGGTATTACGGATGAGTCACTCAAAGACTTTCAGGTAGTGTTGAGCTGATACCTGACAGAGCAGGTGGATTTGTGCAGGTGGGTTTGTGCATGGAAAGGTCTTTCAGGAGTGGATGAATCTGGAATTGTGACCATCTGTGCCCCCACGAAAAGTGAGAGATGAGCAAGCCATAGTTAGGGGACTCGCTTTGGTGGAGGGAGAAAAAACAAGGTTGGGATTAAGCATTAGAACAGGAGACAAGAGGTCCTAGAATTCTGATGTGAGGGGTTGGAATTCTTCCCATTCCTAGGAGCACAGTCTCATTATTAGATAATATTCACCTCAGCAGAGAACTTCTTGGATTTCAACCTACAGTAAGAAAAGTAATAGAAGATTCTCCAAGCAGGATCTAGTTAAACCCCTTACAATTTTCTGTCAAAATAGCCCATGCTCCAATTAAAAGGAAGGTTTCCTTCTGAATGGTATCCCTACCTACAGAACTGCTCAACTAAAGTTGGGTTTATTTAGTTCAGTGCTTGACTCAATTTTTTGAGGAATTACAGATAAAAATCTAAAAAGAAAATACTGGATTGAAGTAAAATTAGAGTCTTCAGCTTCGGTTGTCCTAAATCTTTTAGGGAACAAAGTGGGAGAATCAAACAGTTGGTCAATCTGTCAATCCCTCTCCCTAAAAAAATATTTTCTCCAAATCATTTCACAGAATTGGTAACAAAATGGCTGTCACATGATATAAATCCATTGAATCATCAAAGCCCATCAGGGCAAAATGAAAAAAAAAAGGGGGGGGGAACAGTAAGAATGTTCTGGAGGGAACATGAGTCTTTATTTCATGGAAACAGTTACATGGTGCTTAGAAGCTGATGGCACTCTGAAAGGCTGGCTTCTCTGCAGATCCCCCACCTCTGGTGATCTCACTCGTTCACACAAGCAGAGAACTGTGTGGTACAACGACATCACTGACACCAGCTACCCTAAGTTGAGGGTTTATGGTATCCCAGGCCCTCTTCCATGAACTTTGTATGTATCAAGATTTTTTTTAAACGATTTATTTATTTTTAGAGAGAGAGAGAGAGCACACACAAGCAGGAGGGGCAGAGGGAGAGGGAGAGAATCTCAGACTCCATGCTGAGTGTGGAGCCCAGTTTGGGGCTCGATCTCCTGACCCTGAGATCATGACCCTGACTTGAAACCAAGAGCTGGGTGCTAAACCGACTGCGCCACTCAAGCCCACCACATGTATCAAGATTTTAAACTCTCACAGCTCTAGGAGGGAGGACTTATTTTTTACCACCACCCAACCTAAGGATAATGAGTTCAATAACTGACCCAGGGTCACGCCGCCAATACACAGCTGTGCTGGATTCAGGTCAGTCTGGTTCAGAGCCCGAGAGCTTCACATTCCACTGAAGAAGGAGAGGAGGTAGGAACAAACAGGAAGTGTTTATTAAGTGCCAGCTCCTTCACACGTGCTTATTTCACTGAAACCCCACAAGACATCCTTAGCCCCGTGTTATAGCCCAGGAAAGGCAGACTTAGGATTTAATGACCAGCTAGTAAGAGGTGCGGCTAGAACTGAACCTTAATTTGTCCACCCATAAACCTCTGCTTTTTTCCACTAAACCATGACATTTCAGAGTAATGCCCATGCATGAAAGCACGTGTTAAGGGAGAAAGTCTCTTGCTTAGGAAATCACCCTTAACAAGTCAGTTATCTGGTGTCCTTGTTCAAAGCCAAAAAATATGTGGGGTTTGGGAAGAAGATGGTACGTAGATGAACCACAGGGGAAATAAAGTTGGTAGAGTAAAAATGAGTTGAAGAGAAGAGAGTTTTTAAATGAGTGGTGTCCTTGCCATACATTTTTTAATAGAAGCTTTGCATTAAAAGCTATACACTTTCTTGGAAGGCCTCAAAGGATAAGGGGCTGGATGAGTTTGGCAGATAGATTTTGTAAACTTTCAAAAATTAGTCTAAAGATAATCCTTAGTTAAATGCAGAACACAAAATCGAGACCAACCAAGAACACTTTTAAAAACAGAGAACGGATTTATTTAACTCTAAGGAATTCTTTGCCATGTAGTCTAAACAATCTAACATCAGTCAAATGATGATTCCCAGATGATTAACATACATCAGGAGGACTGCTGGCCTTGAACGCTGGTTTGCAGGACGAAGTGCGGGCCCTGGGCCTAGGCAGGACCCCCGGCCCCAGCCAACCTCTCTGCAGGCAGGGCAACCTCCTCCCGGCTCTCCCTCCAGAGAATTCAGCCCTATTTCCTGTCCCCCACTTACCACCCGGCACTGGCACTTCTTACACTTAAGAGGGCTCCGCGGTGCCCAGGGCTTGTGAGAACACAGATTGCTGGGTCCACCCCTGGAATTTCTGTCTCAACAGTCTGAGCAGCGAGGAGCTGTATTTCCAAGATCCCAGCTGAGGCTGATAGGGCTGCGTTGCGAACTACACTTTGAGGACTGCAGCTCCAGAGAAAATGGCTTTCCTTCATTGCTGCCCTTGCCTCTTCAGAAGTTTTCTCTCTACTTCCACCAAGCAGACCATCTCCCTGTCTTCTCAGCAGTCTGAGCTTCTAGAGGGAAAAAGCTGGTTAATACCAGGATAGTAGCCAGGAGCCACTGGGATGGGTGGGGGAGATGCCTGGGAGGGGAAGCCTGCTGAGCAAAGGGGATGGGGCTGGGCAGTCTCCCCAGTAACGAAGCTTTAGTCACGGGTCTCTGGAAGCGGCATCCCAATCCCAGACGCTATTGGACCCAGCAGAAAGTCAGGAGCAGGAATTAAACACAAAGAGCCAGTTTCTCAAAAAAGCAGAAACAGGAAACAGCACTCTCTGGGGAATCCCCCTCCCGCTCCGCCCCCCCCCCTTGCAACGGAGCCTGATCCTGGGAGAAAGGTGCACTCTGCTCCTCCACAAAGCACCCTTCTGCGGCCCCCACAGAATTCAGGCTCTCACTGGCGATACATCAGTGAGATGCTGGCGTCCCACAGAGCAGGGCAAGGTCCCGGGTTCCCACCCAATGTCGTAGCCATTAGCCCCATGGCATTATGTAAATGTAAATATAAATTCATTAGAATTCAAGAAAAATGAAAATGCAGTTCACCAGCCAGGGTAGCCAAATGCAAGTGCATACTAGTCACAGATGGCTAAATGGCCCTCCTGCTGCCCAGCACAGACAGAGATCTAGTCCGTCACTGCAGAGGGCCCTCTCAGCTAGCACACTAGGGTTGTGGGGAATGACGTGGTGAAAGGAGGATGGTACTCGGGACAGGACAGCTTAATGTGTCTGTGCGCCTCACCCTCCCTGCCGCTACGGCCAGAGAGTGCAAACTTCTTGCAGCATCCCATAGATAGATGGATGCCAGAGAACAGACGCTCCCCTCTTCTTCCCCACTGTCCTTTGCTCCTTGGACCAGGACTTTAGCGCCTAGTGGGGCAAGTGGCTCCCTGGGGACAGAGGGGCACTGGTTTAATGGAGAGTAGGACTGTCCCTGAGCAAGGTGAGTCCTGCCCGGGACTCCTAGCAGGGCCTGAGGGTCCTTTAAGTGGGTGGAGGCTGCCTGAGGACATGCTCGGGCTAAACTGGGTCACACTCTCCATTTCTCCATTTCTCCATTACCACCACCAGTGTGAGCAAGGGCCTCACCTGGCTTCTGCAGCAGCGGGCACTTTCCTTCCGCTCTCCCATCAGCTGGGTGAACTCCTTCTCTCGCCCTCACTTCTCTCGTACAGACAACCCTCTCTGTGTTAGAATCCAGGAACTAGAAAGGGACGGTGAAAAGAAAAGCAGGGTTGGGTTATCCAGGCCAATGATGGCTTCTTCAAGACTTAGTCTGGTTGCTTCTGTACATTTCCCTAATGAGCTTTCCCCGCCTTCCCTGGCCTCATAGCCATGGTCTGAGAAATCTCTCTCCCTAGATGAGTTACCCGGTTGTGGGTTGCTTCAGTGTTCTCTTATCAAATTCTTCCTTCACTCATCATAAAATGAGAAAGCAGATTCTGATTTCCTCCAGGCTAGCTAAAGGCTAAGGTAAGTGGGAGGGAAAAGCACTCCAGGCTGTCCTTCAGGTCGCACAAGGGACTTGTATTCTAACAGATGGACCCTTTGCCTCTGTCGTGAGCCTTTCCAACTCCTCACCCTCCTCACTATTTCAGGAATCTCTGTGGATGGCCAGGTAACAAAACAAGGACCCCTGTACATGGAGCATGTAGAGGGCAGAGGGATAGCCCACGAACAGAATGCTCAGATATTAAAATGGGTCCAGTGTGAGCCCAAGCTGTGCCCATGGCTGCAGTTTAGAAGTGTCTAGAATGTGTGGCAATGGACAACCAGAAGTCTGTTCTTGCCAGGGCCTCTGAAGCCCTCTGGGAGGTTACTTATTTTAAGAGGATAGGAATCAGTCGATTGCAAGCTTGATCTGGTGGTACAAAGTCTAAGCTGGAAGAGGGGAAGGAACCCCACATGCTTCATGATATTTGTCACCAACTTGGATGGGGGGAGGACAGGGCAAGTAGGGCTGCTCGAGGAACACCCCGTGAAAGTGCTCGACTCCAAACTCAGACGCTGAGCCCAAGCAGCAGTGCTTAGAGACTTCTTGGGCCCGGTGTGAGGAGGCAGAGCAGTGAGCAGAGGTGTTCACTCACATTTTCCAACAGAACCACGAGGCATCAGCACTATAAGAGCTCTAAGCCATCCGCAGTGGCACAGAAATGAGACAGGAGGCGGGGAGCCCTGGTGGGACCTGGCAAGGACCTTGCTGGACTGCAGGACTCAGCAATCCCCAGGGGAGACTGGAGTTCCCAGAGAATGGAGGAGGGGTGAACAGAGAAGAAAAAGGATGGGATCTAGTCACTGTCCGAGAAAATTAGCTCTCCTTTCCCCTTCCTTTTTAGAAAATTCTGTCCAGAAGCCATCTGGGGAGGTGGAACAAGGTAAGCCTCTGCACCTGAGTGGGGAGGGGCCCTGGTGGCCCTGAGCAGGAGGAAGTCCACACAGGGAGTGGTGGCCCAGCGTGAGGTTGGGGACCCACGGGGAGTGAGAAAGGTGTCCAAGCGGGACGGTGGCCCCGTGTATGTCAGAGCCCAAATGGTCTGAGGAAGGTCTCCTTGTAGAAGGGAGGCCTTGTGAGGGATGTCAGGCCTATGCCAGGTGACAAGGGAGTCCCTTGAGGAAGGCCAGCCTGGCACAGAGGCTTAGACCCTAAGCAGAATGAGGCAGTGGTTTCTGCATAGCAGGGTGGCCTCATGCAAGTGTCAGGCCAGGTGTCTAGGCCAGGGGCACCCCAGCACTTGGCGTTGGTGTCCAAGTGCAATCAGAAATCTACATCCTTCGGTGTTCTTATCCACTCCAGTGACTTCGGTTGGCATTTTAAAGGTTAAGTTGCCCCACATTTTATCTGAGCCACAGATCCAGATTTCTGAGGGCCTCCTGTAGGTGACTGTGTGGCTGTCTCTCAGGCCACTAGCGTCCTTCCCATGCCACCCCAGACTGCAGCTCCTACAGTTCCCCCCCTCAACTCCCCAGGCTCAGAAGACAGGAGCGCCACCCACCCCAGGCCCTTAGCATGTCAGCTGCTACATCCTGCTGCTGTTACTTCCTAAGTGGTTCTCGAGTCTGTCCCTAGGCTCTGCCTCCATCGTCAGTCTTACTTTGAGGCACCACCATCTCTTCTAGGTGGGTACTGCCCCTCAGCTTGTGTGACCCCCTCCAGCCTTGCCACATGGCCCCAACCCCGCCTCCTTCAAGTTACATCCAGACTCTACAACACTGAACCTTGAGAAAAGGACCTCCGAATATATCACTGCCCTGTGGAAAACCCTAACTGTTCACTACTGCCCTAAAGATAAAATGCAACATGTTTAATGCAGTTCATAAGCAGTGCTGGAAACTGGCCTCAGCCCCCAGGGGTGGCCATCTGGCCCACACTAGCCAGGGACTGCTCCGATGGTAGCATTGGAAGTCTGGATTCAACTCAGTCCCCAGAAGGCAGGCTGGGCTGGTGTTTCAGTCCCTTCTTCACCCCCAGCAGCCACCCCTCATTTTCACCCCTGTCCCCTCAAGGCTTCCCACTTGCAGTCCTACTGCCTCCTCCAGAGAATGCTGGACCCCATCCCCTTTGCCTTCTTAACATTTAAAATCCCCCCTCTGGACTTGGGAAAGATAAGGCAGGGAGGCCAGATGACTCACTCCTGCTGTGTGGCACTTTCTAGTTCCCCTGTGACATGAAGCACATACGTCAATTGCCAGGTTCTTTGGGAGTCTCCCCCCCGTGACTGTAAGGGCTGTGGGCAGAGGCTCTGCCATCTTTGTCCCCCACCCCAGCCCTGCCGTCATCACTCCCCACATCTGGCACAGGCTGTGCAGCAGACTGGGCGCTGGGTTTGGGTGACTGTGATCCATGCAGGCGTAAACCTATGCACAGAGCATGTGGACGTCCGTTATCTTGGCTCTTCAACAGAGTTGGATAGAGAGAGAAATTGACTATCACTCATAATTAAACAGATGCAAATCAAAATAACAATGAGATTCATTTTTTACCTACTAGATTTATAAACATCACACAGCACTGAGAATGTGGAGATGCCAGCAGACTGTCTCCTCTCTGGGATAGAAGTATAAATCTGCAAGAATCCTTCAAGAGCAACTTGGCAATCTCTACTAAAAGTTTAACTGTGCATTTTGTTTTTCTGTTTCATTGGTAGAAATGTATACTTCAAATATTCTTACCCATGTGGACAGGGAAGGATATGGAATACTCAGTAGGTCATCATAACCAATGAGAAAAACAAATGGAAAACAAAACAAAACCCCAAACCTGCTATCTGTCCATCAAAAGAAGACTCGTTCAATAAATTGTGAAAGTCTTTTTAATGGAGAACTACAAAGGAATGTTTTTAAATGAGCTAGATTTACATATGTTCCTATGAAGCAACCCTTGAAGGGGAGGGGCGGGGAGAGAACAGCAAGGTCCACAGTGTGCGTGTTTTAAATTGTGATTTAAATGGAAATCAAGATATGTACACTTATGCATAAAGTATTTCTGGAAGAATACACAAGCAATGCTTAACAGTGGCTGCCTCTGGAGAGAGAGCCTGAGACGTGGGATAGGAGAAAACCTTATTGTATTTTTGTCTTAAGTGCTTGAATATTTTATTACAGGCGTGAATTAGCTTTGCAGATACACAAAAAGAAAACTATGTATTGTTTTTTAAAAAGGAAGAAGGGGTGCTTGGGTGGCTCTGTGGGTTAAGCCTCTGCCTTCGGCTCAGGTCATGATCTCAGTGTCCTGGGATCGTGTCCAGTATCGGGCTCTCTGCTCAGCAGGGACCCTGCTTCCCGCCCCCCCTCTCTACCTGCCTCCCCGCCTACTTGTGATCTCTGTCTGTCAAATAAATAAAATCTTTAAAAATAAGTAAATAAATAAATAAAAAGGAAGAAGATGGCGAATGTGGGTCTGCCTGAAATTCTGGCAATTCTCCTCCCTCCCCCCATTCCTTCCCTTCCTTCTTTCCTTCCATTCTGTACTCCTTTCTAAGGAAATTATCTTTCCGGAATCTTCTAAAAATATTAGACGTAAAATTAGACCCATTCCCCATCTGTGTGTTGGGAGTCCAGGTTTGACAGGCAGGTCCACCATTGCTTGCTAAGAGCTGACCTCTCTAACTCAATGAATGGCACACCTTCCAGCCGCCTTTCCATTCTGGCCAGGTCCTGGCCTCCAGCTACAACTCTTGCCAGCACCTCATTTCTCTCACTTTCCACCCAGGGCTGCCACAGCAGCTCTGCCATGTGCAGTGCCTGAGGAAAACTCTTCTGCCATGTTGACATTGTGGAAACCTGGAAGTAGGAGGGACCTAATAACTCGGGATCAGTGAGAGCCAGTGGTGGGCAAGGATGCACTTTGAGGCTCATTCGGGGTCCCTGTTTGGTGCACAGATTTTCCACTAGGCCCACCAAGTCAGAAACTGACCCTTGAATGGGCTCTCCTGCTTCCCTGGTTATTCTCCCCAGCTTTTCACTCCTGTTTCTTGGCATCACATCCCAAAATAAACTAGCAGCTCCTGGTGTGGACCCGCTTGTTATGGGAGGCCAGGCAGGGACACCAGCCTTCACCATTACTGTGGAGCTCTGGCAGCCTCACATGCTTGTGGGGAAGAGGAAACAGTGGTCCGGGGGGAGCTTCTCTCTTAGTCTTCCTGAGGTGTAACCTCTATTCCCCCTTTTATGTGAGGGTGGCATTCAGAAAGTTAGCTATTGTTTTCCAAAATTGTCCCCAAGTTAGACTGAAAAGCACATCACTAATTTGCAGGTAGAAGCATCTGTTCTATAAACTGACCAGAGGACCATCTGGAAAAAGGCCCTGGGTTCTTGGATTCAAGAAGGACCTTCCCATGTCTTTTGATATACCCAAGACGTGTAGGTTGTCACCCGCATTGTTCAATTGATAAAATAGGCTCAGAGTATGAAGTGACTTCCTCCAAGTCACACAGCTAAACCATGACAAAGACTGGATTGAAACCCAATTTCTAACTCAGGGCTGGGATTTTCCCATGGTTCACGACATCTCAGCTGTCTCTTGTTTCTGGAGACGGGAGTAAGCTGACTGACTGTCCCAGTATTGCCCCTGCCCACCTGCCACCTGCTCCTTGGCCCCTGGCTCTGCTGCCTCCCTCTCTCCGAGCCCTGGGCTTGTTCACACTGTGGACGAAGTGAGCTGCTACAAGCCCCCCGAATGCCTTTCTCTTGACCCAATTCTTGCTTATTATTCCAAGCCCTTTGTCAGTTGTTTTCTTCACTTTCTCCCAGAATGGCCCTTTCAAGACAGAACTATTTACAACTTCCTGCTTCCGAAAAAATTCGAAACGAGAACTCCATTTTAGGGTCCCTCCTCTTCCGTGACTCCCATGCTGTCAGCCTGGCATTCCAGATGCGCTGGGCTCCAGCTCCTGCTGTGTCAGTCACCTCCTTGTCACTGTGCCGCTCGCCCTTCCATTGTAGAGTTGTACACAGTCAGCCCAATGTAGTGACTGGGGGCTCAGGGCATAGAACGTCTGCCACAGGGTCTAGACGTAGTAGGTGCCCAGTGATGGGGAGTTCAATGGGACAGACTCATTTCCGCCCTCTGCAGCACAGGTCCCTGTGGCCTAGTCCTGCCCACTCCAACAGGGGCAGGCAGGTACGCTCAGCCCCTTGCATACAGTATCCCGGAAGTAGCTGACCTAAAGAAGACCTCGAAGCGCACTACTGATGCAGCTCAGGTTTTCTTAAATCATCACAGCAAGATAGAGACTTTCATCTGAAACATAACCGTGTCTGCTACTGACCGTCCCCCCTCCCCTCAAATCGTAACTGCTCCAAGATATGCTGGAAACCCCGCAGACACGGCAGCGCTCCGTCCCCAAGATGGCCGACAGAGGAGCTTCCGGTCTTCTGCGGAAGGAGGCCGAGGGAGGAGGGGTCCGGGAAACAAAGCTGCGGAGAGATACTGATAATATAGCAGGAGAGGAACGGAAGCACAGAGAGGGATGTTGTGTCGTGGCTGGGGTGGCAGGAAGAGTGAGGATTAAGCCAGGGAGTGTAGGGAAAATGCCCGCACACTGCCTGGCACAGAGTAGTTGCTCAATAAATAGCGAGCCTTACTCTCGCCATCTATCACACGGCCAACTGGGGGCACAGAGGAGCAAGGCCTCTCTGCCTCTGTCGGGTTGCCATGCCTCCTCCCACCTCTTCCATCTGCTGCAGCCTAATTTTCTGATCAATGAGAAACACACCAAATTCTTTTCCTTCTCGGGAGGGAAAAACTGTTCCTTATGCTGGGAACCCTCTGTTCCTAGCTCTTGGCAAAGCTCACTCCATCTCATCCTTCCAGTCTCAGGGTAAATGCCAGTTCCTCAGAAAGCCCTTTCCTGACCACCCCATCGCCCCCAGATTTCATGTCTGTATCAATCTTACTGGTTATTTTCTTCTTCTTAATTACCAGAAGCTGTAATGATTTGGTTTCTTTCTTTGCTCTTATTACTGTCCCACTAGACTCCGAGCTCCAGAGAGGGAAGCTCAGCCTCAGTCTTCTCCACTGTTTTGTCCCAGTACCTGGAATGCACCTGTTGCAGGAACTGCTTGCAGTTGATTTCCTTCTGCCTGGAGGAGCTGGGAAGGCCTCCCTAATAAAGAGACCAGGGCCAGGGCCAGGGCCCTGGACAGGGTACAAGAGTTGGCCCCCCTGGGGCTGTGAAGATGGGGTAACATCAGGCTGTTTATCCGTGGGTAGAAGTACTGAGAGAGCAGCTCTGTCCGGGAGTAGAGAGGGCTGAGTTCCAACCAGCCCTGGGTGGTTGTTCAAATGGAAATACCCTGCGGGTGGGAGGGAAGGGTAGGGGGCACCTCAGGCTCAGATCTCAGCCCCCACCGTCTTATCTGGGCTCGCCTAACAACTTTCTGGGCTGAGATTTGTTTTTTTACAATGTGACCTGCCCACTAAGGTGGGGAGGTCAGGAGGGAGAGGAGGTTATCAGGTGGCAAGCCCAGTTTTCAAACAATCATAGGGAATATCAGAAGTGTTACCACTCAGTGAGCTTCTACTAAGTGTCAATTACAGTACTAAGCATTTTACACACACTCTCTGCTCCAGCCACTGTCATGGCGCAAGGCTGGCATTAGTTCCCCCATTTTCTGAGGCCGAAACTAGGATTCAAAGACGGTGAGTAACATGTCCAGAGTCTCCGGGCTCAGGAGCACTGGCTGGAGTTTCAGACCCAGCTGCATCTCCCCATGCAGCCAGGCTTTTTACCACAACCTCGTGGCCGGGGTATCTCACAGGTGAATCAATTAGCTGGGGTTTGGCTCAGACCCTGGGACGCTGAGTCATCCAAAGTCAGACCGCCTGAACCTGTTCGTCTCTGGGAAACTGATACAAACCTAATCCCCAAAGGGACAAGGCTGAGGGTGTGGCTCCGGACTTTGGCAAGCCCACGATACGGCTGCTGATACTCCCTCTCCCCACTCAGAAGGCAGACTGCTTCTCTCCAGTGCGGCACCCCCGGGGGATGGGGGTGTGAGGGGTACCAAGGGGGTGAGCTATGGCAGAGGTTGGACTTTGCTCTGCCATGGAGTGCAGATGGCTAAGAGCTTGGGTAGAGAGGTAGACAGACTGGTTTGAAACCTGGCTCCTGAATTCAATAGCTGTGTGCCCCTGTGGCTGGGGCAAGTTTCTTTACCGCTCTGCCCTTTAAGCCTTACCTGTAAAAGGAAGACGAGAGCAGTCTCCTGGTGTCGCTGTGAACACTATATGAAAAAATGTATGTAACGTGCCCCCTGAGCACGTACACCTGGGCACCTAGCAATCCTTTGGCAATCAGTAGCCTTTCTTAGCACTATGGGCCTGGTTAATAGTGCAGTTGGATCTTGGTGCTGGCAAGTTTTAGCTATGTGACTTTGGGCAAGTGGTTGAACTTGTTCTAAACTCCTCATCTCTAAACTGGTTAATTCAGGAAGTTCTGGGAGGGTGGGAATTTGGAACCCTCCCCCTTAAATTAAAACCAGCTTTTGTAAAGGATTTGGAAAATGTCAGGGGTAGAGGATGATTCTGGCCACGTGTGGACAGCATCTGCCCTACGCCATGATCTGTTAAGAGAAGGCCAAGGACTTCTGGATTCTCTGAATCTCATCAGGGCATCCAGGGAGCGATCTCCAGGGTCACTGGAGACCCTGGAGGCAGAAAGACAGGAGGCTGTCTCTCTGTTGGTCTGAAGTTTCCAGCCAGTCTGTTGTTTTGGTTTGAGTTGAAAGAAGATTATTGTAAGGAAGGTGCATGGTGAGTGTGACTGGCATGGGGGTTAAGAAAGAAAAAGCCACGGAGGAAAGAAGGCCACATCTATTGGCCTGGGCACGCACAGCCTCAGGAATTCAGATGTGTGGCCTGCAGCAGGTCACCACCGCCACCCCCAGCAGGCCGCCCCCCCCCCCCCCCGTGGAAACAAGGGCCCTCAGTGATCAGAGCTCCCTGGCTGGGGCTCTAAACCTCTGTGTTCCTAGGCAACCTGCCTGCCTCCCGGTGCCCACCTTCTCCAGGGAGAAAAGCTCAGACCATTGGCACCCCCGCCTCCGGGTCACATATCACAATCCGAGTGAGAGTTTATGGAGTTAGTCCTGAGACGCTGACCCCATCTGAGGGCCCGAAAGTACAGAGTTTCCAGGCCTGCCAGGTTGAGAACGCCGTCCTGTCACATAGTGACCTACCAAGTCACCACCACTCCTGAGGCCCTGGCGGAGCTGGCAACTGACTGTCCCAGAGAGCCTGGACCCCAGTCACCTTCTTCTTCTGTAGCCGTGCCTCCCTCAGGGTTGTGCAAAGATTAGATACCCATGCCTGGCACGTAGTAGGTGCTCAATAAATGCTGATTCTTCCCCCATCTTATATAAACCCTATGAACTTCCTAGGCCAAGAGACTATGGTCACCTTAAGGTCTGGAACCCTCCCTCCTATTCCTCTGGTCTCTCTCCCTTGTTCCCCAGTAAGTCTCTGCAACCTGACCTTGCCCTCCGTGGCTGTCTTATCCACACTGTGGGTTCTCAGCCTGACCTCATGCCCCTCCAGGTGCTCTCCAAGACACACAACAGCAGCTCTGCTGTGGAGCAAAGCAGGTCTGGCACCATGGCACCCACATTCTGGAACGGCTGCACGCTCACTGTGGGACCTGGCTCTAGTCCATTCCCATCTCTGGGCTTCCATTTCCCCATTTCGAAATGATGGCCCTGGGCCAGCTCCTCACATGCCGTGTTTGTGTGGGTGAATTATCCTATCTATTCATCCTTCCTTCCTTCCTTCCAACCAACCATCCATCCATCCATCCATCCATCCTTCCATCCATGGCAAAACTTGAACACTGTGTTGGGGGCTATGGTAGGACTGGGAAGCTGAACTGATAGGACCCAGGTCTCAAGCCCCTCACTCCACTGTGAAGGAGACAGACCTCTGCAAAACAGGACGCACCCTCACAGGGTGAGATGTGTGACAGATGAGCCTCCCCCCACCCCCGCGTGGCTTTGGAGAGAGGAGGGCGCCCAGAAGTCGGTCCGGCTTCCTGCGGAGATTCCTCCCCTGTCCAGAGCATTACTCAGCACCCTGAAATGTGTGCCTCCCTGCAGCCCGTCCTGCTCATTCTCCTGGAGTGCAGCACAAAGGTCCTGTTGTGGGCCTGCAGCCCAGGCGGCAGCAGAGCCCCTGGGTGACTCATGATCTTGCCATTTCCTTTGTGCGAGCCCCAGGCCCCTTGCTGGAAGCCCAGTGTGCCTGCCACACGGGGGAGGGGGCGCCGCGGCTGCTCTCCAGCGTTGCCCCTCAGGGAAGGGGACCTACGGCACGCCTTTCATGTGGCAGGGGGGCTCCCCCGCATGCTGAGGCGAGGCCAGCCCAGCCCAGGGCCTCACAAAGACAGAGCTGGTGGGCTGGCAAGATGTTTGCAGCCTCGCCTGGGCACGAATCAAAGCGGCCACCCTGGGGGAGGCATGTGTTCCCCATCAGGCATTCCTCCCAGTCTCCTAAACGAACACATCTTTATGAAAAGTGAAAATTAACCACGGAAGGAAAGGGCCTGATGGCTTGGAAAGCAACGTGGGCTGCCGGCCTCCTGGCGGGGCTCTGGGTGCAGCTCAGATGCCCTGGTGGGGATGGAGGAGCCCATCCGCACAGGAGCATCTTGCCTCGCTAGGCTCAGCTCAGGCTTGGGCCCCTTACACTCAGGGATCCCCTGCCCCACCCACCCCACCCCTCCAAGGCTGCACTGGTCTTGGCCAGAGGCAGGGGCTAGGGGCACTTAATGAATGGCAAGGAGAGGAAGAATGCTGGACTGAGAGCCTGAAGCCAGTTCTTCTGCAAGCTAAGTAACCTCCAGTACATTTTCCCAGTGATATTTCAGGCATCTTCCTGCACAGTTCCTAAGCCAGGGCTTCTAACTCCCTTCCTGGTCTGGCTTTATCTCTCTCTGCCCACACACCACTTACACTCTACACTCCAGCCACTCGGATCAACTTGTTCCTCCCAGAACACACCTAGTTCTTGTCCACCTCCTGGTTTTGCATCAGCCGTTCCTGCTGCCAGGAGAGCTCTCCCCATTCTCAAGGGCCTCCGGTTAATCCTTTCCTTCAAGAGCCAGCTCAGGTGTCCTCTTTCATAGGAAGCTTCTCCCTGGAGGTCTGACATGGGTGCTTCTCCTCCATACTCCCCTGAGAACATTTGCAGAACCTTGTCAGTGTGCTGACCACTCCTTCCGCTGTGATTCCTGCTTGTTTACATGAGGGAGGGTCTTGAAGGAGTGAGTGAGTGAATGAATGAATGGCTTGGGAAAGGAAATTGCTTCACGCACCAGTGCCCTGTGGGTGGGCACTAAAACAAACCTTACAGGAAGCCTGAGAAAATGGCTCTAATTCTGTCCTTCCTTTTGCAACTTTTAGGCATCTCATGTGAACCTAGAGATGTCATTGTGAAGACA
This sequence comes from Lontra canadensis, assembly GCF_010015895.1. Lineage (NCBI taxonomy): Eukaryota > Metazoa > Chordata > Mammalia > Carnivora > Mustelidae > Lontra > Lontra canadensis. Next base: position 433,728 of record NW_022631032.1, on the reverse strand, counting down.
GTACCCTGGATGGAGGAAGGACACACACAGTGTCTGGCAGGGGCATCTAGCAATAGTATGCTGGGTTAAAGCCAACTCCAATGTATGATTAGACCTTTGAAGCAGAAACATGCATGGATGTCATGATGTCATGCCTTGGGCCAGGTCAGCAGGGGTCCCCGAGAGCACTGTGGTAGGCGTTGAGAATCATCTGCACACGCTCCTGAGGTACTTTAGGATTTGCAAAGCTTTCACCATCGTCAATCTCATCGGATTTAAATAAGCAGGCAAGGGGTGCCTGGGTGGCTCAGTGGGTTAAGCCTCTGCCTTAGGTCATGATCTCAGGCCATGATCTCGGGGTCCTGGGATCGAGCCCCATGTCGGGCTTTCTGCTCAGTAGGGAGCCTGCTTCCTCCTCCCCCTCTGCCTGCCTCTCTGCCTACTTGTGATCTGTCAAATAAATAAATAAAATCTTTAAATAAATAAATAAATAAGCAGGCTGAAGAAATTTTCTGCACCCTGTTTTATACATGAGCCATACTCAGCTTTAGGGAGAGTGAGTCCAGCTTAATAACCCGCAAGGAGTAAGTAAGGAGAAAGAACCCAGGTCTTCCTTCAAGCAATCCTCAGAGGCTGATGAGTGTCAAGCTCCATAAAGATGGAGGCAGTATGGTTCTTGCCACCAGGGACAGCCACATTTGTCAGGGAGACACAGGTAGGGTATGAAGATTGCTGCCTGCCTGCTAGAAACAAGGGGACAGTGGAGTCCAGAGGAGTGAGAAGTTGGTTTTGGCTGTGAAGTCAGGGAAGCTTCGTAATAGAGGAGACATTCAAACGAGGCCTTGAGAGGTGGATGAGGTCTCCTAAAGATGGAAGAAGAGAGGAGAAGGGGAAGCATGTCACCGCAGGCTCCCTACCACCCTTGCCTCTAAGTTAGACTTTCAGTGCTGAAGCCAAAGGACGGTAAGAGCAGAAGCAGCAGTTTGTAAATTTGAGGATCTTAGACGTTCCTTTGGCACACCACCCTCTGGGCCTCCTCGGTTTCTGTGGCAAAGAAGTGCCCTTGTATTCTATAGGCAATGTGGGCAGAGGGAGTGTGAATTTGGGAACTATCACCAGTTTGAAAGGAAACTGGGGTAGAAGCTGGAGGGGGATGAAAAGGGTCAATGGAAGAATGTCTTAGGATGGGAGATACTATGGCATGGCTTATGCAGCAGGGAGTGATCTGAGAGGAATGCAAAAACAGTGCCCAAGCATCAGTTAGAGGCATCAGCCTGAATCTGCTTTAACTAACACTCAGTCCTCTTCCAGTGTCCTCTTTATGACCCAATGAGTATGCCCCTGTCTCCTTGGGTCCTCACCCTGCATCTCCACTCTCTTCCTTTTCCCTGGTCCTTCATCTTGTCAACCCCAGCATCACTTTGGCTAATTGGCTACGGGGAGAGCAGACCAGAAATATCCACGTAGTCAGATCTGCTCACTCCATCCATGTGTCTCTTGGAAAAGAAACACAAGTACAAGTAGAAGTTTCTAAGAAGACTGAGCCAACCTGAAAGTAGCCCTTAGCGCCCCCTAGGCTCCAGAGACCCATATTTGCAGCATCCAAGGGCCGCTCAGGAACCCACTGGGGAACAGCCAACACTTTGACTTGTAGTTCTACACTGAAGATATATAGTGTAGTTCTTATAACCTTCACTGCTTTTTATAGACACTGTTGTATTAGATTCATTTAGGTATGACAGTTTAACCCATGGTCAGTCATCCGGAAACAATGCAGCCTTCCACCGAACTCCTTTCTTGCTGAAAGGGTGGGACCTGGGAAGTCATATTGATATCATGGACCAATGCTCTTCATCAGCTCATTGATCCAGGGATGGACATGTGACATTGGGCGACAGTCTGGGCCAAGCCAAGTAGCTTCTGTTTTGAAAGAATTTGAGCTAAGAGACATAGAGACTCAAGTTAAGAATACACTTGAACTGAGAGACCCTGAGATATCAGGACAGTAGCTAGTACTGTGTGTGACAAAGCGGAAGTCATAGACAAGCCTAAATTAAGCAAGAGAGAAAAATAAGTCTTACAAAGAGGTCCAGTCTACCAAGAGGGGAATAGAGTTGACATGCATTAGGAGTTAGAGATAAGAGATCCTGTAGTCCTTGAAGGATACAGAGAGGAGACTTTTCTCTTCCCTTGTGACTCAGACAGTGCTACTCAGTGACACTTTCCTGTATCCTTTCAGAAATCCCTCTTTTCACTTGAAATTATTTGACAGGGGACCTGATCCTCATTGCCAACATGCCCAAAGTAGGAAACATACTCAGATGAAAAACTTAGTATATGTGAATTAATCCTTGGAGTTCTTCGTCTCCATCCAATAAACAACTTCCATGCAACAGGTGCTGGGGGCCTTCTGAGAAAAACTGAGACACCCTCTCTTCCCTCAAAGAAACCCAAGTCTGGAAGAGTGTGTTCCCACACTCCTAGAACTTAAGGGAGTTTAATATTAGCACCCTGGGAGAAGTGTAGATGGAGGATGGAGGAAAGGCTGAAGCGGAAGAGACACGATGCCCGGTGCCTTCAAGGATGGGTGGGATTTCGTATTGGAGAGAAGGAGAAATGGAAAGTACATGAATCAGCAGTCTGGTGGCAGGAAGGGGCAGGATGTTTATGGCACATGGCAAACAACATGGCTTGGAAGTATTACGAAGTTGAAAGAAATAATATTAGATGAGTTGGTAAGACAGGTTTGATTGTGATTCTGAGGGGCATTGCATGACAACTCAAACCTATTATCACAGCATCCTGAGAAGGGGAAGGACCTTGATGTTATCTAGTCCCAATCAGGTAATTGGGTGCCTATCCTCTTCTTAAGGTGGCACCGTGAAGGGCTATATCCTAAGCATGTATTTGAAATACAGTTATCTCAATGGTAATGGCTCAGAAACTCCTCTTCTCTCTTTAACAACATAAGGGGGTTTTTTGTTTTTTGTTTTTTTCAAAAAGGTCCTCTTGTTACCAGGAAGAGTTGATCTAAAATAGCAGTTTCTGAAGTTAAGGACCAAGAGAAGGGCATGGACTATGCGTCAGCATCAAGCATGGTGGTTTAGACTTTAGAACACCTACTCTGGGAAGTGGGTATGGCGGTCTCCTTTCAGATGAGAAAAACAAAGCTCCAGGCAAAGTTCTCCAGGCCCAACAGCTGTAAGAGGCAAAGAAGGAACGTGGTCCAGGGATGACAGCGAATGCTTCCATCCCATTTCTGTGCTTCCTTTAAGTCTAGACAGGTCTGCCTTTAAGTAAATATCATTCATTCATGAAGGAATTTCAGAGTGTCCTTTCCTTAAATTAATGTCTGATGGCTGGAATGGGTGGGTGAATGGAACAGATTATAACAACAAGTGCTTCACTGCACGAATTTAGTGAAGTTCTAAATTATGCACAACAGAAGTCTATGGGGACATTTGGTAAGTGGTTATTTCTTTTTACCTAATCCAAAGTCTCAATTTATAAGAAGCCTTGAATGAGCCCCCAAATGCAAAAGTCTTTATAATCTAACCACCCCCGCCCCGGAGACCACACCATGCTTCCAGCTTCTGGAAGCAGCAGTTGCTATCACTTCCATGAATAATGTCATCACTAAGTCCACAAGGGGGACCAGAGGAAGGATCCTATCTGTCTGGGGGACAGGGGAGGAGGAGACAGCATTAGATCCTCTCTTGGGGCCCCATTCAGCTGGCAAACTCCTGGTGTTAGATGAGGAAACATTGGCAGCTTGGGATGCCAGGAGACAAGGGTGGGAGGAAAGAGTTGGGGAGTGGAAGAGAAAAGTGGTCTGGAGGCAACAAAGCCCAGGAAGGACTGATGGGAGATGGAGGCAGACAAACAGAGCCAGATGAAGAGAGAAGCTGAGGCCTGTGAGATCCCACCTGTGTTGGAGCAGAAAGGCCGGAGTGCTCATCACAGCTTCCTAAACCGAGGGGCACATGGGAATCACATGGCAAGCTGGTTGAAGTCCTGGTTCCTCAGGGAATCCCCAAGACTTGAGTCCGGGATGGGTCAGGAGTGGCATTTAGGAACAGTTCCTCTGGTGATCTGACACAGGCATTCTTGGGAAACTTCCGGGACAGGATTTTCCTGCGTGGATGTCTGTGACTTGCCCTGTAAATGGAGAGGTTTGTCAAAGACAATTCATACCATCCCTGCCAACTCTGGTGCTGGGCTTCTCAAAGGCGGACACGTCATTCCTTTGCCAAGCTTGCAGACCTTGTCATCTCCTTCAACATAGTTGTTTCCTGTGTCTTTTAATTTACGAAGCAGGCAGGTTGACGGGTCCTGTTCAGCTCTTGAAAAGTCCTACAGATAATAGACTCTAGCAACTCCATCTGGCCACCCCATCTGGGTAAGAACTAGGCAGCATCGTCCCATGTGGGCGTCCAAATGGGACAGAGTCCCTCTCTGTGGAGGCCGTGGCTTGAGGCCAGGACAAAACCACTTCCAGGTCTCAGGTCACAGGATCACGCAGGATGATTTATTTAAGGAAGAAAGCTTCAAGGGCTTAAAGGAAATTAAACATGTATATTTTCCCCAGCAATTATGCATGTGCTTTCCCTTGAAAAATAGTCTCTATGCCCCGCCCAGAAGAAAAGCCAGATTCTCAATGAATCTGTGTTCTGCAGGCAACCAGGGGGGAAGGGTGTTTTTCGAGCAGTGAAAGCCACATGAAAGTCTTGACGGCAGCCTCGTGCTCTTCCTTCTACAGCTTCTTTCAGAGCAGACTGGAGACCAGGGAGCCCTGTCTGCAAAAACAAGACAGACTGAGTCTGAAACATTGATTTCTGGTTCAAGTTTCTCCATGAAATGTGAATGAGGAATTTTCCACTTCTCCTTGTCCTGATTCACCTTGGCGGAGTCTTTGGAGTCCCAGACTGGGACTGGGAGAGTCTATTTCGAGGGGCGCCCTGCCAGACTAGCACCCCACATGAATAGTCCTCTGTGCCGTTCCAGTATCAGTTGTCTCCTTTTGGCAAGGGAAAGACTCCATTCACCTTCTGCTTTAGCCATTTTCCTCTGGGAGGAACCAGGCCAGAATGTCCCAGAATGGGACAAGGGAATGTCAGAGCACCATGGAAGTCCTCACCACTGGAAATGGACTTCACTGAGTGACACAGATCCATTTACACTAATTGAATAGCTAGTATATGTCAGGCTCGATGCCAGACTTTGGGAATCAGAAGGTAAATAAGACACCGTCCCAGTTCTCCAGAGTTGACAGTCTAGTCGGGGTGACAGCTATGCAAATATCAGCCAGGGCAGACGCTGAGAAAGATGACAAGAGGGATTCAGAGAGATGGGGGAGACAGGTTCTGGCTGGACACCATCAAGGAAGGCTTCCCAGAGGAGCTGGCACTTGCCCAGTGTCTGGGAAGATGAATGAGACTAGAGAGATGGTAGAGGGGGAGGGGATAGGCTGCCAGAGCTGAGCACTGTGGTTGGAACGTCCTGGTGCATGGGGGTTTCGTAAACCTGGGGTCACTAGCGGATAGATAGGAAAAGAGATGAGTAGGAGATGAGACTTGAAGAAAAGGCAGGGACCAGGCCATGCGGGGCGCTCTAAGTCAAGGTGAGAGGCTGGACTCGGCAAGGCAGGCAGTGGACAACCAGCAGAGGATTTGCAGGATCTGGAGAGAGAGAAAACAGGTAAAAGTTTCCTGCCACAAACCAGGCGAGGAACGAGGTCAGCCAATGTTCGGCTGAGGAAATGAACAATCAAGGACAGAATCAACAGGTATTTTGGAAAAGAAAAAAAAAAAGCATTTTTTTTGGCCATGGGGAGAGGAAGAATTTAAAGGTTCCCAAATATGTGCAGATCCCCAATTCAGACAATTGTTGGGGGATGGAGGGTGGTGGGTGGTTACCAGCACAGGCTCTCAAGTCAGAAGGCCTCTGTCCAATGTCTGGGTTTTCAATTTCCTAGATAGGAAATTGACCAATTTCTCTGTGCCTCAGTTTCCTCTTCTGTGAAAGGGAATGGACAAGTCACATGGTAAACCTGGGGGTTATCATTGACAGGCCTAGCATTTTTTGGTATCAATATTTCCCTGGGGTCCTCAAGGGTCTGTGACTTGGAATTTAAGCAGGGTACACTGTGAAGATGGTGTTCTTGGTGCCTCACTTTGCTGACAAGGGTGGGGCTCCCTGCCCATTTCTCCTCTCCACATATAGTTAATACATATGACGATTCTGTTAAGTGATAAAATCTTGAAAATGAAGAGGTCTGAGAAAGTGTTGTTTCTTGGGCAGAAAAATGGAAGTTTTATGGGGGAATCACTGCCAGAAAGGCTTTGAAGAATTTGAGGTTTCACCAAAAAATTCTTGCAAATCATCTTTTATATTCTGACTATAAAATTACAAGAGTGTTACAATATGTAGGGTTCTAAAACCACTTCACAACATACATACAGAAAAAGTTCATGAAACGTACCAGCAAAAGAAACCATTGTAAAATGAGTATTTGCATAACTACCACTCAGGTCAAGTAACAGATCACTGTCAGCACCCCAGCACCCCTTCCTGTTACACCTTTTCCACCAAAAATAACTTTGGTATTGACCTCTATGGCAGCCACCTCCCTGTGTTTCTCTCCTCCTACCACCTAAGTTTGCATTTCTGGTCCCTGAACACCAAGGTTTTCTTTTGATGGTCTTTAACCCCCATACAGTGGAATCATAGGCATGTAACTCTTTCATGTCTGGCTTCCTTTTCTCAGCATTGGGAACACCACCACCCATGCAGGCTATAAGCCTATAGTTTGCATATTTTCATCACCACTCTATAAACATACACCATAATTTACTTATCCATTTGACATTTTTAAAGATTTTATTTATTTATTTGAGGGAGGGAGTGAGTGAGAGCAGAGCACAAGCTAGGGAAGGGGCAGAGGGAGAGGGAGAAGCAGGCTCCCCACTGAGTAAGGAGCCGGGCGTGGGTCTCAATCCCAGGATCCTGGGAACATGACCTGAGCTGAAGGCAGAGGTTTAACCAATTGAGCCACCCACACACCCTCCATTTGACTTTTGATGGGGGTTTGTGCTGTTCTTTTTGGGGACTATTCTGAATGGTACTGCTGGGAACATTCTAATCCATGTGTGTACATTTCCATTAGGATTTTCCTGATAGTTGAATTGCTCTGTCCTAAAAAGTAGGCGTAGCTTCATGTTCAGTGAAGTCTCCCAGAGTAGTTCCACCAGTCTGCGCTTTCACCAGCAGGGCCCCAGCCTTCCCATCTTGCTCCATACTCATCCAAACCTGGTTTTGCCCATCTTTTTCAGGTTTTTGGGTTTTTTTGTTTTGTTTTGTTTTGTTTTGGTAACTAAAGGAGGTTTGAAGGGCATCCAAACAAATAACAGGAGGTTTGTGTGTTACCTGATCAATTTCAGGTCTAAAGAGCTGTAATACTTGTAAATAAGTACAACGAGTGACTTTTTCAGGGAAGACCCATAATCATGCTTTAACATGCAAACGATTATTCTAAATCTATGAATGGAATTACAGAAGCAGGCTGATGTGGGGGGCTGCTAGTGCCACAGAGATGGAAAGGTCGGCAGATAAAATGGTATTTCAGGAAAGACTTTGAGATGGACACAGAAGTGAGGATAGAGAGTATCGAGGGTAAACTGAGGCAGAGTAGAGGCCCCAGAGGAGCAGCTCTGGGAAAGCATTTAAGATCTCAGAACCATGTATCGGTATGGGGCCATGGGTTCTAAAAATGTATATAAATACTCTTATGTTGGTTTTTTTTCACCTGCAACTTGCCTTTTCCCCTCGAAATAATGATCTAGCTTCTTAATTGGAATTACCATATATATTTATGGTATGCATTAATTTGCATTTGAACGTCACATTTACTTATCCATTTCTATATTGGTGGATATTCATAAACAATGCTGGAATCAACCATTTTTTCAGTTTATATATTTTTTTTAAGATATGAAATAAAACTGAGCTGAAGCAAAGATGGCAATTTGGGATGTTAGTACAAAAATGTCTGCTCTATTATTTTCTGGACATTTTCAGGTGTTTGAAATACTTCTAATTTAAACGTGTTTTAATATTCGATATTAACAAAGAGAAGGGATCACTTGAATGGGCAGATCCCAAGGTTTTGTTGGTTGGATTGACCAAAGAGCCTATGAAAACAACTTAGACCAGGAATCTGAAGCTGGTGAGACCCGGTATAGCTTGGCAGAGACCTCACGCTCCTCCCAGGCACCAAAGGTGGCAATGTGGTACAGTTCTGGAATGAGCTGAGGACATGAGTGGGATCTGCTTCTAGTGCTCATGTAATTAGAACCTTGGCCAACTGTTCAGTTCTCAGGCTCTTCACTGGGAAAACTCAGGAAATTACATCTGTCAGGTGGAGCCGTTATAAAAGTAAACACAATCATGTACATAATGGGCAGTCATACCAGTTTGGGTTTGATGAGGAAAACAGAACCAGGATAAGTGATATAGAATAAAGGATATGTTACAGGAATTTTACCATCACAATTATGCTGGAAGCTGGAGCAGTGACAGTCTGAAAGGGGACAGAAGGAGGATCAGAGAAAAGTCACCCATCCAGGGACCATAGTGTGACCCTGGCCAGGAAGTCTCTGTAAGGTTTGGCATTTGATGGGGGTCTGAAGTTGCTGTAGGTCAGCAGGAAAGGAAGTTGGGAAGAAAGGCTGGACAGAAAGCAGAAGAAAGCGAGGACAAATGAAATCACAACACTTCATAATGGTCAGCTCAGGTCTCATGGTAACTTGGCAGCCCGTGGAAGACATTCTGTCTCTATGAGGTCCAAGAGAAAGGCAGCAGCCTTCTTAAAGGGAGAATAATTATCTGCAGAATGTGACATGGTTTTGCATTCAAATCCTAATGCTCTGTTTGATGACTTACCTATGAGGACCCGCTAAAGGTCCCATTAGAGCTCCCTTATGTACCCTAGATACATCTAGCATAAATGGATCTCCTGAGTCATATATGTTCCATTCAGGTGGCAGAGCAGCTTGCTTGGCAGGCTGAACCTGTTGCAAAGACTTCTCATTTTCTGGATCCTGCTCAAAAGTGGCAGCCTTTCAGGTTACTCAATAAATGAGTTGAAGTAGCATGCCCAAATAAAGCACACTTGCCTCCCAGGCCAGAGGTTCACTGGGCATTCTGCCATTTCCTCAGTGGTAAGGGAGACCAGATGCTGCAACTTCTCCTTCACTTTGGACAGAGAGCCTCCAACGTGTCCTGCTCAGTGGGTTCTGAGAAATTCTGCCAAAAAAGCTGGCTCCTGATTTTTTTGGTGAGACTCATTTTCCTGCATCTGCTTGCATTTTGCTTACCAAGGTATTCAGAGTGGCTGCTACTTCCGGCCCACCAGGACCGATTAGTTTGATGTCCTCAGAAGAGTCGGCCCACGTGACGTCCTGTGGGATGGAGAGACCAGCAGGGTCCCTGAATTGGATTCTGACTGTAGCCTGGGGGGTGAATACAGCCCTTTGGCAGGTCAGCAAAGGTGTGTTTCTAGGCCTGCTAGCTGAAAGCAAACCATTCCTGCAGCTCTTTATTAAGAGGTAGTGAGAGAGAGAAAGAGAGAGGAGAGAAACCCAAACATTTGTTGGATCAATAGTGGCCAGAGCTTGTTTTGATTTTCTTCAGCAAAGCCACATCTGGAAAAGGAGCTTCAGTTGGACTCACCACCTATGAAGTTTATAATAATCCAGTTTGATTCGCCAAGATCCACTCCTCAGGCCAAATAAGCAAGTTAAATGGGATTCACCCTCTCTGCATCTTTCAAGTCCATGGTGATGGTGGCACTCATTTCTGCCACATCTCCAGGAATGTGTTTTGGTTTTTTTTAATTGAAACTCTTACCGGTAGAGATGATTCTACAGGGTTGCACTTGATTTTTCCTACTGTAACAGCCCTTACTCCATAAAAAAGGAAAAGAATGTGAAGACTTTACCAGATTCTGAGGATGACTATTCCCGAATGATCAGTTCTGGAGCTGGGGGAATAACCACGGGGTATAACCACACACTAAGCCCACTATGAGATGGACCCAAGCCAAAACCCCATGCATCACTTGACCTTCATAAGCCCCTCTTCCAGCTGTGGACCACAATGGTCAGTCTCTTGAAATTAGTGTCAGCTCGAAGACAATGCCCAGTAATTCCTGAAAAGTGTGATAATTTCCTTTTCCCCAGTAAAAACTCACACTGGTGAATGCCCTCAGTGACTTTTGGAGAAAGCTCAAAAAAATATTGACTGTATAAATTTGGGGCTGAGCAGTAGCTCTTTCCTTATGAGATCCCCTTTTTGTTTCATTCAAATGGCCATGGGCCTGAGAACTGGTTCAAGTGTGGGTATTGACTGAGGGGACCATGATTCTCTACTGTGATCAAGTCATCTATTCACCAGACCTAGAGTTTTCAATTTATATAAATCACGTAAGACTTGGCTAGACCACCCATCAGTTGATCAGGACACCATGATCAATTAGTCAATACCAGAGTGCTAGTCAAACTGTTCTGATCAACGTTGTAGCTCTGTGTGCATGATGGTAACCCCATTGTCTCTGGTGATTAAGTGTCTGACCCTTGGTCTTGGCCACCTGGACATCCTGTCATTTCCATGAATTTGTGGAGCCTACTTCAAGGACAGCAATACCGCTTGTCTACAGTTATTAGCTACAATGGGTTTTTCAAAGGTACTGGGTATCTCCCTTCTTGCAGTATGCACACCACATTATAAGGCCTTGGTAAAGGGAGTGTCCTCTGGACCGTCCTGGGGACATGATTAGAAGGTACATAAGCAGGTCTCACATAATACATCTACTTCAGAGTTCTGACTTCTGTAAGCCTTTGGCTACCTTCCTTTGTATTTTAGCAAGAATGTTCTAGAATTTCAATTGCACTAGGTGTCAGCCACCATTGGTTGTAGGTTTTATTTCAATAAGCGAATCAAACCATTAGGGTTACTCTAAGCTACTCGAAATAACACACTGAATTCAGAATCTCTGCTCAGTGTATCTACATTGCCTGATCCAACATTATATTCCTTCCACCCTGATTCGACATCAGTAAGATCCATTTCTAAACATGTTCCTCAGGTTTCTATGACTATAAATTGGCAAAACTATTACATTTTCACATGAATCACACTTTAACTCATACCCTTGGGGCCTTCTAAAACCTTAGGTTTAAGTCTAGAAGTGGGGAGAGTTGGGGGGAGGATAGGTTCTGAGGAGAATTGGTAGTTTCCTGGCAGGCATCTGAGGTCCTTGATCCTGGTTCGGGTCCAGTGAGTTTCTTCAGAAGAGGGGAGACTAAGCTCTTCATTCAGGGAGGAGATACAGCTACTCTTAGCAAAGAAGCTTCAGCAAAGTTCTGAGTTCCAGCCCCTCAGTTTCATCCTAATCTCCCCGTATCCCAGTCTTCAGGGTTCTACTTCTTCCCAGTCAATATGCTAACTGTAACAAAAGAGATCCTGTGAGGTCATGATTTCATGATTTCAGTAGACTTTGAATTTGATTTTGAATAATCTTGGCCCTGTAGCCATTGGAGCTCTGGGTTTTCCTTAGCCAGAACTTGAGCTGGAGACTTACAGTCTTAAGATAATAATTTTCTTTCTCAAAGTTCTCCAGCACACCTAGAAGCTACCTACGAATCCCTTTTTTCTCCTTATTGTCACTAAATGTTCTATGGCAGCAATCACTTGGTCATCCAAAGACTTGCTTTCTATAGACACTTACAGATTTTTTTTAAAGGCACAGATAGGTATTATAAGTGATAATTTAAGTACATGTTTTGCCACTGCATACCATGGACTGCCAGTGTCCCCTTTATCACTGGCATCAGGATCATTACTGCCTTTCACTATAATCAGACCAGAGATTCTAGACAGCATTCTAGAAAAACAATTCCAGAACCAATTCAAAGAAACCATCCATTAGATTCCCTTCCTCATGTCTTGACTGGGGAAGTAGGGCCATTCTCAATGATACAAAATGAAGGATTTCTTATAGGGATTAGACTTTATATCATTGTTTTGAGATTTTTAAAAAGATTTTATTTATTCATTTGACAGAGAGAGAGAGAGAGAGAGCACAAGTACGGGGAGCAGCTGGCAGAGGGAGAGGGAGAAACAAGCTCCCACTGAGCAGGAAGCCCCATGTGGGGCTTGATCCCAGGACACTGGGATCATGACTGGAGCCAAGGGGAGATGCTTAACTAACTGAGCCACCCAGGCACTCTTAGATTTTACATCATTGTGAGAGAAGCTGTGGAAGGTAAAGTCTGGAAAAGAAATGTTACTAATCAAGGATGGTAAAAGGCAACTGGTGAAGAAATTTGGAGACTCTTGCCTCTGCGTCTCCTGGTTGTTTCTGAAGTCAATGAAGGGCGGCCCGTCAGGAAGACAAGCTGGATTTGAACCGGGACTGAGCAAGGACATCCTGGGACCCATGACCATGACCATCTCTTACCACACCTAACCCTGACAATGGTGGTGCAGGCCAACGGAAGAAGCTCATCCCACCTGCCACGGAACTGCACACATGCCTGATCCGGGACTCAGCAGGAGCTGGCGGGGCTCGAGAATGGGCTCCTTCTCCATCATAAGGGGGTGAGCGGGCAGGTCAGTGCTCATGAGCCCTGGTGGCACTGGACGTGTCACACAGACCTGTAACTGGAATGATCGTCCCTCACTCTGCCTTCCAAACCTCATGCCAGTTTCTCTTATTCTAGTTGCTGGGTCTTTTTTTTTAAATATTTTATTTATTTATTTGACAGAGAGAGAGAGAGAGATCACAAGTAGGCAGAGAAAGAGGCAGAGAGAGAGGAAGGGAGGCAGGCTCCCTGCCTAGCAGAGAGCCTGATGTGGGGCTCGATCCCAGGACCCTGGGATTATGACCTGAGTCGAAGGCAGAGGCTTTAACCCACTGAGCCACCCAGGTGCCCCTAGTTGCTGGGTCTTAAGAAGAAGGGAAATCTAGGAAATGTTGCCAGAATGTAGCTAGTCTGGTCCAATACAATATCCCCTCAGCTGTCAAGATTTGGTAACTTATTTAAGAGCCTCCTTATCTAACCCAAGGATCAGTGCTTAGAGGGAGATGTCAAGAGAGGGGGCTAGAGAGGCCCTACGTAACAACATGAATCCGGCTAAGACCGTTTGTGAGAGGTTAACTCATAAAATCAGGATCCGGGAAGCCAGAGGGGAGGCCAGGCTTCGCTCCAGAACATTTCTGTATTTGACAACAATGGTGATAACCCACCAGGCTCTTAGAGGGCATTTCATGGTTTGTGAAGTGTTTTCATATCCATCTTTTCATTTTGGGTGGATGGACCTTCTACTTCCTTCACTAATCCACTACATACTTCTTGAGTACCTGTCCTATACCAGGCTCTGTACCAGGTGTTTTGCATAAATTGCCCCTAAATGGGATATCTCCCTTCTATTTCACTGCATCTCTGTGACAAAGGGATCGTTGCTATGTTGCATATAAAGAAATGACAGTTATAACGTCGGGAGATGAACGAGACCCCACCCTTGCTCTCCAGAACAGTTGGCAAACCTTTTCTGGAAAGGGACAGCCAGTGACTATTTTAGGCCTTGTGGTCCACGCAGTCCCTGTAACAACTGTTTTCAACTCTGCAGCTGTAGAGAAAGTGGCTACAGCCAACACACACGTAAACAAGTGTGACTGTGTTTCGATGAAACTTTATTGGCAAGAGCAGATGGTGGGACAGATTTCACCCTAGAGCCCTGGTTTGCTCACCCCTGTACCACAGTCCATGGGCCAGAGGAGAGACAAAAGCAAATAGCTCGCTTTGAGACAATGTGGTAAGGAGATAAGTACAAAGAGCTGTGCAGGCAGAGTGTGCATGTGGCTGGGGAGCTTGGTGAGGCCTTCGCGCAGCCTTTCTAGAATTAGGACCTCTGGGTCCATATTTCCAGGCCACTGGCCCCCAAGAACCTGGAAATGGTTGCAAACAGATGCTGAGTGGGATAATGAGCTCACGGCTAGTCACAATGTGTGTCTTCCTCCTGAGTCAAGTCTTCCTACGAAGGTGCCTGTGGTGTGGGGGGTCATGGTCCACTCTTTGCTTCCCCTCCTATACTACCCATCCCCCAGCAGTTCCTTCTCCTTGGCAGTGCAGAAGCTGTGGTCTTGGCACGACACTGCCCTGAGATAACACTTCCTCATGTGCCACCTTCAACTTCTCCTGACTCGGAGTTTGGAAACCATACTTCCTGGTTAAGTGGGTAACCAGCTTACATCTCCTAGAATGCCCTTCGGGTAATATCCTCCATGACAGCTCTAACTCCTGCTGCAGGTGCAGAATCACTCTTCTGGTTTTAGCTCACTACAAGGGAGAACTCTCTAGAATGACTGAAGTGGCCTCAAACTGGAATGGGTTGCCTGAGGTGATGAGTTTCTGACCATTTCGGAGTTGGAGCAGTGCTGAGTGACCACCATCTGACTGAGAAGGACCCAGGAGCCTTTCTGTCCTGCTTTCCTATCAACTGGCTCCATGACCTTGGACAGATTTCTTGACCTCTCTTCACTTGGCTTCATTAGTTGAACATGGAGATTAGGCATCTCTCACGCAGCTGTTGGGGCAATTACATGAGAATGTCATGCAAATTCTTAGCATGCACCAACCTGGCACTTAGTGGATTCGAGACAGCCTGAGAGAGGCTCTGACATCAGTGGCGTGGACTGAGGACTAAGGTTTACAGGTTTTGATAGGCATATCTCATGAGAGTCACTTTCTACGCATGACATGATTTCAGGGAATCCGAGAAACAATGGAATATGGCCTCAGTGGATCTCTTTGTGAGTTCCTAATATTGGACAGGATGAAGGAGCATTTAAATTAACAGAAAAGGATTTTCTCTGGAGGAGAAAACAATTGTAGGATTTTTGTGTTTCATAGATTTTCACACATAGAAGCCATTTGGGTCAAAAGGGATTCCAAAATAAAGTTTTTCAATTTCAAACTGAAGGAAGTTTTACTTTTTCAATGTCTATATTAACAAAGGCTTCGAGGACAGTAGGAGGCGGGTGGGGAAAGGCTTTCCTTTTTAAAAATTTTGCTTGCTACCCATTTAAAATATATTACCTCAGAGAATCAGTGTTGGAAATGGGCAGCCATCTATGCTGGTGTCCCACAGAATAAAAGCATCTGATCTTGTGGGCAGAGGGAAGTGCAGCTTCTTTTTCTCAATGCAGATGGAAAGAATCCCAAGAGACTAGTGAAGCAAGAAATTATCAAAGCTGTGGTATTTACCAAGGAACTCGGTTCCAGTGCCCGGCGAGCGACCACCGTGCCTGCCAAGCCCTGTTGCCCTCACTGATCGGTGCAGAAGGGGCTCCCTGGCCTGGTGAGAGAGGAAGCAGGAAGTTTGCTGAACCCAGACAGAAGAAAAAGAAGTCATTCTGGAGAGTCCCAGCAGGTGGGGAGCCCCTTAGTACAGTGAGGCTCTTTTGACCCAGAGCACACACAATAGAGCTCTCTCAGGAGGGAGATTTTTTTTTTTTTTTCCCATGGGTTTCTTCTTGGCCCGTGGGATTTATTCTAAACTGGCTTTCTCTGTGTGTGACTTGTCTTGGCCTTTGGTTTTCTTTCCTTTTGGAACCCTCGGATCTTTCCATTGTGTGCCATGTCCCTGTTAGAAGGCTGAGTCACTCTGCCTTGCCCTCTGCAGGCTCGACATTGCCCTCTGAAAGCAGGGAAGCTGGCGAATGTCTGGTGGCTCAGTAGGGGAGAGTACACCTTTCTCGCCCTGTCCCAGCCCCCACGCACCCCCTTGGGAGTACTATGGAGGCACATAGCTTTCAGATGAGATGATGTCTGTAAAGACTGGCAGAAGCTGCTTAGGCCAGATGACCTTTAAGGATCTTTTCCAGTTCTGAAATTCTAAGATGTGGAAACGGTGTGTGGTCCCCAAACAGTGCCACTTGAGGGAGAACGGACAGAACTGAAGCCATGAGTGACTCAGAGCTGCCTTTAAGATCCTTTGAATGCAGACATGAGGAAGAGAGATTCAGCTTAGCATATGTGGCCTCAGAAGGCTGAAGCAGCCGCTGGAATTTTATCACAGGATGGGAATGTATGTTTCAGCTAGGAAGGGAACCCCAATTTGGCAGCGAGGGTCCAGGCATAAAGACTGAAGACCTGGTTCTGGATCCTGACTGTGTTGTCCTGTGTTGAACCTGGGCTGGGCTGTGACCTTACCCCACTGACCCCCCTGTTTACTTGTGGGTCAAAGGGTGATCAAGAGCTTGGGCTTGCTTCTGTCTTCAGGCTTCTGCAAGGCTCGGACAGGATACAGGAAAGTGCTTGTAAATTCTGCAATTCCACGGGTTTCATCTTATCGTCTACCCCCCTAAGAAACACGTGCGACCATGAGGCTCTAAGGTAGGAGCTGATAAGGTCTCAGGGGATCATACCGATATCATTCCCAGGAATGACGATGCCGATTGCCGGAAGTGCTGCGGGAAAGTCACTTGGGGTACATCCAAACCATGATGCCTGCCCCACCTTCCGAGCCTACTTTCATTTTACTCTTCCTTTGTTTTTTCTGCTTATAAAAATAGTACGTGCTCACCGTATGACACTTGCAGAGTAGGAAAAGCCAAAAGAAGAAAGCTTTAAAACAATTCCCATGATTCGGCTGGGTGGTTATACTCAGGGCTGAAATTTTGATGACTACCGTTCTAGTCTTTTTTCTATGCAGGTACATATTTAAACATAATTGGAATATTTTATGCAGCATGTTGCCTATTAGTTTTTTCTCTGTTTGTTATGCACTTTGCTATGAATATTCATTAAGCAGTGTTTCAAGCTTGTATAATGGCCCGCCGGCTGGTTACATTGGATACCAATTTTTTGGTATAAATAATAGAGTTGAACATTATTATACTCTGTACCAAATGCTGCAAGGGCTGCCTCACCATTAAGCAAAAGTTTCCCAGAGATTTCTCCAGATGGTTTCAGCCACTCTCTGACACTCTTAAGTGTCCTGGCTTTTGTAGAGACTCACACATGTTTGCTTCGAGTGTGAAAGGTTTACCCTGATGACTTGTGTGGTGTATGGGGTCGAATGTGATAAACAGTGGAGGCCCAGAGTCCTTCTGAAAGGACTTTGCTTAAACATATATGTATTTCATTAAGTATTTATTTTTGTCCTGTGTCATTCCCAGAGATTCTTAAGGGATCTAAGTTTCATTTGTCTTTCCTGGTTTAACTTTCAGATTAGACTTGTGGCAGTTTGTCCCCAGAGATGGTCTCCAAATGAACCTTACACGTTCAAGTCCTGGAGAAGTTTCCTCTTGAGTCGCCACTGCCCTGTGGCTCACCTGTGGACAATGGGCCGCAGCAGAGAATGATGTTGCTTGACTTTTGCTGCCGGTTAGAAGAAGCCTTGCAGCTGTGGCCTGGGTCTCTGGGAATACTCACTCTGAAGAAAGCCTCGGCATGCAAGAAGGCCAGTTGTCCTGATATCATCATGCTGTGAGGGCTCCTGAACTAGACACCTGGAGAGGACTGCCTAACCAGGCCCCAGTTCTTTCAGCCACCCCTGGTGAGGCACCAAGCAGGGGTCGGGGGAGAAGAAGCCATCTTGGACACCCAGCCAAGACGAGTCTTCAGCTGTTCCCAGTCCTGGCTTTCAACTGACTCTAATCAGACCTCAAGTGAGAGCCACACAGCAGCTGAACCCAGTCAACCCAGAGACTATGCTAGGTTTGAAGAATAAAAGACAATTAGGACACAAACCTTCTCACCTTCAGGAAGCCCCGTCTACTGGGAGGACACATGCATGAGGCAGTGACCTGATGGGATCCAACACAGGAAGAATAAGCCCCACAGTGGACAGGTCGCCCTGCCAGGAGATGAGGGGATTTTGCTTTAGAGTAGGGAAGGATTTTCTGAAAGGATGACATTCATTGATTTGTACCTTGAAAAGTGCCTCGGAGCTTACCAGTTGATGTGGTGGAAGAGGTGTGGCCCACCAGAGGGAGGCTCGTGTGCAAAAAGATAGTATATCCTGGGTGGAGGAGAGCAGACAATAAAAACTGATGGGAGAAGCAGGTCCTGACACAACAGCCTCATATGCCAGGTCATAAAACAGAAATCTGCTCCTCCCAAAGATGGAGAACCAATAAAGGATTTTCAGCAGGTGAGTTGCATGATGAGATCTGCTCTTAGATCATGTTGGCTTCCTTCTTTCATTCAACAAATGTTTCCTGAGCAACAAATGTTCCCTGAGGTTCTGCCTAGTCATTGACCCAGTCATGCTTTAGAGAAGTCATGTCCAAAAGAAATGCAATGTGAGCTATGTATGTGATTTCAAATTTTCTCATAGTAATATTTAAAAATGGAAAAAGTAACAGATGAGTTAATTTTATAATGATCTATTTTACTGCACCCAATAGTTCCAAAGTATGGTCATTTCAACAGGTAATCAATCTAAAAAGTTACTGGCATATTTTACATTATTTCATTCTAAGACTTTGAACTTGGTGTGTATTTTACTCTTAGCACATCTGACCTTGGACTAGCTACATCTCAAAAGCTCACCACACACGTGTGGCTTGTGGCTATTGTACTGGGCAGGGCAGCTCGAGATGCAGGGGCCACAGTGGAGGGTAAAGCAGGCGAGGTCTCTGCTCTCAGGTAGCTTATATTCTAGGGGGGAACGGTGGAGCTTGAGAGGAAGCCAGTAAGAAAGTAAACCAGCATTGTTTGAGACAGGGAGAAGCAGTGTGAAAAAGAAGGAACACGTAGAATGAAAGCTTTAAGCCATGCTGGTGTGTGCCTGCGGTCAGGCAAGGACTTGCCATGGAAGGGAGGCTTTTGTGACACCTGGGTGACCAGGTGGCGCCAGGTGTGTAGGGTTTTGGGGGCAGAGCGTGTGAAGATCTGGTGGGTGTTGCAGAAGGGGGCCAGCCGGAGAGGAGTCTACTGCTACAGTCCGGGGGAGGGACAGCCACACTCCTAGCAAAGGCTGCCGTAGAGGGGAGCTGAGGGGGCAGGACGAAGCTGCAAGGTAAGCAGGCAGTACAGTGTGCAGACTTTGTGACTGACAAGAGTCCGGGTGAAGGAATCTGGGAGATTTGCAGAACTGGGGCATGGAAAGAACGCTGGTTTCTTTTCTTTTCTCCCAAGAGGCATGAGTAGAGGAGCGAGATAAGCGTTCACGCTGGGGCATGAGTTTGAGTGGCCTGTGGGATATAGGAATGGAGAGGCTCAGTGTTAATAAAGGTTCATAGAATTGTCATAAAATTGTTCTTCATTCCTTCGAATCAGTCAGGGGAAAATCCCTGCTTCTCCTCCTAGCCCTTAATGGTGTCTTGGACAGACTGCATCATTTTCAGTTAATTAAATCTCAGTCAAGTGAATGTACTAAAGGCCACTGAATCGTACACTTTAAAATGCTTAAAATGGTGAATTTTGCATTGTATGACTTTAATCTTAAAAAAAAAAATTGCAGTTGAACTTCCTTTAACTCCTCAGTCTCCTGTCTGGTTCAGAGCTTGCCTGCCCACCCCTCATCTCCCTCCCCACCCACCGGTGCAGGCTGTCTTCCCCTACTGAGGGATTTCTGTGGGGAAGGTGCAAAGCAGTTCTCGCTGTCCTCCTCTTCCTGTTCTGGGCTTCCCTGTCTTTATGAAATGGAGGAGGAAGGAGGGCCAAGGGAGGTGAAGGTCACTTTGTGCTTCTGGCCTTATCTTAGGGAGTTGTCCCTGACCTCACTCTGATTCTTTGAACTTCCGGTGGCCTCCACCAATATGACCATCTCTCTAGAAATGTGAATATGTTATTCAGCCTTACGTTGGTCCTTCCTGTTACCAAGCACCCCTCAGACGCTGGCAGTCTACACCCCCAGCTCCCTTGGCCACTGTTGGGCAGCCCTGTGGTTCCTGTCCTTGCTCACTGGGAGCAGCGCAAATGGCCGCCGCTCATACTCAGAAGGCTGCTGGAAACTGGGGCAAGGCGTTTGTCCTTCTCTTGCCAGGCAAAGACTCACAGTCCTTCCTAATCCCTGTAGTTAGCAGCCAGTCCCGCAAGGCCAGACAAGAAATGGGCACTGTCTCTGTCCTCCCACAGAGCCCTTTCCTTCAGGGGCTATGTGTTAAGCGGTCCTAAGAATTCTCTTGCCATTTGGTTGGTGGTGTCAGCGTGGGTCTCTGGTTGAACTCTCAGGGACTGAGGTGTCCATCCTCCTTGCCCGAAGACACACCAACCTCTAAGGAAGATCCCAGCTCACCTGACCTCGGAGCTGGATGTAGCACCTTCCTTTAAGCCTCTCACCGGAACAACGACGCCCTCACCACCTCCCCTCATCAGCCTTCTGTTGAAGGAGGGACTTCAGGGTAATGGTGGTCAGCAGAGTTGGTTTGGCCACCCCTTAGTCAGCCTTAGACAGGGTTGTCGACCCTAGCCACCCGCTAGAATCACCTGAGAAGCTTTTTGCAAACGCCAGCGTGGTGCAATTACTTCAGAAAGCATTTGCCATCATCCACTGAAGCTGAATGTACGCGTATCTTAGCTCTGCCACTCCTAGAGCTATACTCAACAGAAATGCATATGAATGTGTGCCCACCCCCCCACACACACAAGAATGTTCGTTGCAGCAGCATTTGTAAGAGCTAAAGACTACAAACAATCTACACGTTCACCAAGCAGAGAAGAGTTACATATATTGTGAGGATGGTCAGACCATGGAATATTCTACAGCAACGAAAATAAATGAACAACAACTCCCCCAAACAACATGCGTGAATCTTACAAATGAAATGTTGAACCAAAGGAGTCAGACACTAAAAGGGCACCTTCCACAATTCCATTTCTAGAACTATCAGCAACAGGCAAAACCAATATCTGGCGTTAGAAATCAGAGGAGTATGATTGCCCTGGGGAGGAGAAGCTGAAGGAACACGCCGGGGTGTTGGGTGGCTGGGGCTGCTTTTATTCCTGGAGGCAGGTGGGAGTGACGGGTGCTATTCACTTGATAAAAATGAGCAGGACTTTTTATGTAATTTTATGATGTATAACTACATTTATTTTTTTTAAAGATTATATTTATTCATTTGACAGAGAGAGACAGCAAGAGAGGGAACATAGCAGGGAGAGTGAGAGAGGGAGAAGCAGGCTTCCCGCTGATCAGAGAGCCCAATGTGGGGCTCAATCCCAGGACCCCGGGATCAAGAACTGAGCTGAAGGCAGACGCTTAAAGACTGAGCCCCCCAGGTGCCCCTATATTATAACTACATTTAAAGGGAAATACCACTGCTCGGCTTCCATTCTCAGGGACCCTGATTTCATTGGTCTATGGTAGAGCTCAGGCAGCTTAATGGTGTCAAAGTTGTCCAGGGGATTCTAATGTGAGGTCAAGCTTGAGGAACACATGCACCGATTTTTGGCCTCCTTCTTTAGACACGTAGACTCAGGCCCAGGACCCATGGACCAGTCCCACTCGGCACCTGGTTACGTGTTGGGAGCCAAGGAGAGAGGCCGGGACTGGCAATTGGAATGCAGAGTCATCACCTGTAGATCAGCATGGCCCAAGAGTGAAGGCGTTGAGGCCTTGGGCCTTGGTTAGAGATTGCTCAGAGTGATGGATCCCAGGGTCTGGGATGGGTATGAGAAGAAACCATCCAGGAGAGAGCTGTAGACTTAGAGAAAACGGGGGAACTGAGCACCTGGGCATCTGTTCCAAAGTAGTTCCAAAGCAGGTGTAGTGAAGGTAAATGAGTGAGGATAGGAAGGAAATCATGGTAAGACAACAGGTTTGGACATTCAAGACATCAAGGACATCAAGAGCACCCCTACTGGCCTGCTGTTGGTGTGGGCTTCTCTCGGGGTGGGCTGCTCTCGAGGCTGCCCAGGGGAACAGCCTGGCCCTGCCCCGTGTGGGGTTTGGAGTGTTCCCTGCGGCACCAGCTTTGACCCTTTTCCTAACTGCCTCACCAGCAGCAGGTCAGTCCTCAGTGTGAGCTGTGGGGTGGCCACCAGCCACGTGGTCAAGCCTGGTAAATGACTCACCTCCCAGGACTCTGGGTGGAAAATTCGGGAATTCTGGTCAGATTAAAACAATTTCCAACAGGGCTCTGTGGAGACCCCTACAGTCCACCTGTAAGCAGGGCAGGCTGGGGAGAAGGGAAAAGAGTGCTATAGGCCCCACTAGCCTGGATTTAACCAGAAGGATAGGCTTTTGTTTAACACACTGGATTTTGCAGTCAATAAGAGCCTGAAAACCATGCATTTAATTATTGTTCAGCTTCCTTTGGGTGCTAAGAGTGTGAAGTTCCTCTATCTCCCAGTTGGGCAACAAGTGAATGAAGACTGGGAGTGCAGCTGGCTCCCCAGGGTTTTACCCTTCAGAAGCCTCCCCTCTTTTTTTTTTTTTTAATATTTTATTTATTTTATTTGACAGATAGAGATTACAAGTAGGCAGAGATGCAGGCAGAGAGAGAGAAGAGGAAGCAGGCTCCCTGCTGAGTAGAGAGCCCGATGCGGGGCTTGATCCCAGGACCCTGGGTCAGGACCTGAGCCGAAGGCAGAGGCTTTAACCCACTGAGCCACCCAGGCACCCCTCTTTTGTCTTCTCACCCCAGCAACTCAGCTTCAGAAGGAATCGCGTCTGCAGGCGCCCCACGAGGCTGCCTGCTGCAAGACAAATGCTCACAGAACACGGAGAGGCCTGTGTCAGCATGCTGCCCTGTGTCCGGCTCCCCCGAAGGGGTCTGCTGACTCTCACCAGGGCGCAGAACACCGGGGAAAGAAGATAGGGCCATTGTGAAAACGTGCAGCCACCGGAAGAGTGAGGCTGGTCCTGGGAACACAGCTGGTATCTTCTTTGCCTCAAAAAAAGGAAGCAGGACCAGGACTTAGCATGGGAGCCCGGACCATCCCCAGGCCAAGTGGGCAGGGAACATTTTGAGCTGCCCTTAATAAAACATGTGACTATTTCAACTTCTAATGGTAAAACTATGTTGTGGCCCCCCAAAGCAATGATGTCTTCTGTTCACAGACCCATATGTGGAAAACTTTTTTTTTTTTTAAGATTTTATTTATTTGAGAGAGAATGAGAGAGCAAGCACAAGAGTGGGGAGAGTCAGAGAGAGAAGCGGACTCTCCGCTGAGCGGGGAGCCTAATATGGGGCTTGATCCTGGGACTCCAGGATCATGACCTGAGCCGAAGGCAGTTGCTTAGCCAACTGAGCCACCCAGGTGCCCCTGGGAAAACTTTTCTAAATAATATTCCTCAGCTCTGTGGGTTAGAGGATATAGACTTAGAGGCCCAGAGAGAAGTGACTTGCTCGAGGTCGCAGAGCTTGTTAGGGCGGGTGTGGTTGGTAGAAAAGGACACTGTCTGTGGGGTCAGACAAGCTGAGGATTGATCCAAACTCTGCTATGGAACCTTGGGCAAATTCACTAACCTTTCATTCTCTCATCTATAAAATGGGGTAAAATTACCTACCTAGCAAGGTTATCGTGAGGGCTAAGTGAGAAAAAATATATAAAATGCCTGACACAAATAGGCACTCACTAGTTAATGGGTATTGTTATATTGAATGTAGCTGTCTGTACATATAAAATCCCTTAAACAAGAGAGAGAAACTCTCATCGCAAAAGGGCGATGTTGGTCACTGTGTAGGTGTCACTGGGTGCTTGGTGGAGACGTTGCCCTTGGGAGTGATGTTACTCTGGAGCTTGTCTTAATGGTTCTGGAGAAAGTCCTTCTTCTTGTCCTGCATGAAGTTTGACATGGTGGCTGCAGTCCCAGCCCAGGGAATAGCTTCTGAGTGAACCACTGTGAGCCTCTGTCACCCACTGAGCAGTGATCAGACCACCAATCTTGCATTCATTCATTCATTCATTCATTCAACAAATATTTGAGGACCTGCCTCCTGCAGACACTATTCTAGGTGCTGGGAACTCAGCAGTGAACAAGTAAAATCCCTACCTCCATGGAGCTCACATTCCAGAGAATCCTAACAATTCAAAGGAAAGTGGCAACCGGACCAACGCCAGGCTCTGAGGCCCTTCTGTTTAGAAGGCTCTTCCCCTCCCCTGCCACAGACCTCTCTCCACTCCCCTCCCACAGCAACTGTCTCTGTTTCCTCCTCCATTTTCATGGTTCTTTCCCCAAGCCATTCCTTTTTAACTAGGGAGAATTAAAGCAAAACAGCATTTGTGTTTAGAAGCAGGGAATAGGATACTTTGTGCAGTGACAGAGACGTCAGAAAAATTAACATTTTATAAATCTCCTCTCTACAATGTGCCTTTATACCAATTAAATTAAGTGGTTTTGCCTTGTGTGTATTACAGCTGATGAGTTTCTTTCTGAGCATGGCTAGTCTGTGGTCAAAGGGCCTCCTGCCCTGTGGGGCCCAGGTTTTGGGGTGTGTCTTTTATAGCAACACAGCACCCCTGACCCCCCTCCCCTTTATCACTTGACCCTGGCTATGAAAAGAAAGAGAGGAAAAGTAGGTTTGTTTAGTGGGAGCTCTCTTCTGAAACCAACAGGGAGAATAGGACTTAAAACAAGAGTTGTCTGCATTTGGGGTCAATGTTTAACCAGCTAGATTAATAAATGCTAGAAGGAGGAAGTAGCCAGGGAGTAAAGAGGCAAGAAAAAATGTCTCCCTGTGGTTCAAAAGCCAACTGAAGTTGACCAAGATCCAAGGTTAAAATGTCCTCCGAGCTGGCTGCCATCTGCTTCCCACCTGAAATGGAGCTGCCTTTCTGGAGAGCCATCAGGCTCTGCACTTCAGCTGGGAGACCCTGAGGTGTGGGTGCCCCACCACACCGGAGTCCCCAGATCTGCCCCTGCCATGGAAGTTCCCAGGTTCTGCCCCAACTCCACTGACTCCTTTCCTGGGAACTCCCGTGCCCACGGACTCTCTACCCCAACACCACTCCCACCAGTATTTAGAACTGAACAAAGAGCTTGGGGCCAGATGAGAACTTTCTTGGTTGCTATGAATCAGGAAAACGGGGCTGTCCTGGGCTCTGCCCTGACTTGCATGAGTTTTGGCAAACTGCTTGCCCCATCCATGCCTCCAGTTCCCTTGCTGTGAAAATGACAGTGTTGGCCCAAAGCAGTGGTTGGCAAACTTCTTCTATAAAGGGTTGAATAGTGAGTATTTTAGGCTTCTGGGTCGCAAGGTTGGTATCTGTCTCAACTATTCCACTCTACCACATACTGAAAAGGCAGCCATGAACAATATGTGAATGAAGGGGGTGGCTGTGTTCCAATAAAACTTTATTTGCAAAAAGAGGTTGTGAACAGCATTGACCATTAGGCTGCAGCCAGGGACTCATGAACTAGAGCTCTGAGGAGTTTTGCATGCACAAGGATCATTTAACCCTGTGTTACTTTACAGAGAGAAAATTCAGGCTCAGAGATGCTGAAAGACGGTCCTCCAGCCACCAAGTATGTTAGCCCTGGAAATGGAGCTAGAAGTCAAGTCTCCTGGCTTCCCTCCATTGTAGCCCTGAGGTCTCCCAGGGCCAAGGTAGGGGTGGGGGGAGAGAGGGGTCGGGAGAGGGAGGAGTGCTCACGTGGCCTGTTTCAGGCGGGCTCTCTGGCTGGCTGACAGTCCCAGACTGAATTAGATGAGATAAGGGACACTACAAGAAAGGGTGGGGCAGGCTGGCAGGGGATATTACTCTGTTCATTGTGAATCTGGGAGAACTGTGGCTCAGGATAGGCAAGTCCCTCCATACTCCGTGTCATAACCTCAAGCTTCCGATCTGCACATGCTGACCTCCTTTTCACCCAGATGGTGCCGCAAGAGGAAGGCCCCACCAGTGTGTGTTCTTCCTGTGTGTCTGAATGTTCCACCAAAGGGGGCTCCTCCCAGGAGATCGACTCCTGAGCCCGTTCTTCTATGGCAGAAGTGGTGTGGCCGGCTGGACGCGGCTGTTTATTGTTACGCTTCTGCGACATGCTTCCTTTCAAACAACCTCGAGTCAATTTGTTTGGGACTTGCTGTTCCTTGGCTGAAGACCCAGAAGCTTTTATGATATTAATCTGTTTTCCTCTTTGCCCCCTCACCTACCCCCCTTCCGTCCGCCTTTGTGGGGAGAGACTGTGGGTGAGGTCCAGTGGGGTGAAGTGACACCTCTTTCACTCGGAATATCAATCTTTCACACACTGGGGTGATCCTTTTTTCCACACTGCACTCTCCATGCCCTGCATGACCCCCCCCCCCCCAGGATCCTGGTCACAGGGTTCTGGAGCAACTGTACAACCCCATCACAACAGCCACTCCTATGACTTCTAAAAGTGACACAATGCACCTGGTTCACATTCACTGAGCCCCAAGGAGCAGCCCCATTCTCTTTGTTGTCATAGGATTCTGTCATTGGCAAATTTGTATGAAAGAAATAAAACCCAGGTATCAGGGCTTTCTCGTCAGGTGAGGAAGTGAGATTTTCAGAATTGGCTTTTGCATGAGCCTGGATTAGGGACTGGACTGGCTCGAGGCTGTCATCCACAGAGGCCTCCCCCAGGGAAATATATGAAATTCATGGTCAGCTCACATATTCTAGCTGTAGGATCAGCTCAAGATGATCCCCACCTGGAGTCACAGACCTTCAGGCTGGTTTTGGAGCCTATGGAAGGTATGAACATAGGGTCTTGCATACAGCCTGAAGCCCCAGCCCTCCCTCACACACCCTAAGATGAACTATGCTTGTTGGAATCTGAGTTCTCTGAGTGACTGCTTCTTCGGCTTTATTGCCATCCACACCCTGTATTTCTGTCAAACTCAAATGCAGCAATCCCCTACTGGTCCTCGCTTTTTAGTAGCTGCCTTTGCTGACTATGCCACCCTCTGCTTGGAAAGCTCTTGCATTTTCTGGGTTGTTCCTATTAGTCCTTCAGCCTCCAAGTCATATGGCTCTTAGCATCCCCTTCTTTATATTTCGGTTATCTGTGCCCCCACAATACCCTGCTGGACAGTGCTATTCTTTAGGGCAAGGACTCTATCTAATTTATCACCATATCCCCATTTCCTCCTGTGATCTTTGGTCTAACTGTTGAAGGAGTGAGCAGATGAGTGAGTACATGACCTTGCAAGGATTGGTAGTCAGTGGGACAGGTGAACAGTGGACGCCATAAAGTATGGAGGCTGTGACTATAGTTGGAAGGAGGGTCTTTGCAGATACAATTAAGTTAAAGAGGTTGAGATCACCCTGGATTTAGAGTATTTCCTAGATTCTTACAAAAGATAGGAAAAAAAAGAAGACACTGAGAAGTATGGAGGAGAAGGCCATTTAAAGATGGAGGCTGAGGTTGGAATGATACATATAAGATAAGGATCACCAAGAATTGTCAGAAGCTGTGAGAAAGACATGGAACAGATTTTCTCTCAGAGCATCCAGAAGGAACCAACCCTGTTGACATTTTGATTTCAGACTTCTGGCCTCCGGAACTGTGCATGAATAACTTTATGTTGTTTTAAGTGATTAGTTTGTGGTAATTTGTTATGGCAGCCCTAGAAAACACAAGGAGGGAAAACTTCCCAACTAATTTTGTGAGGTCAGAATTACTCTGATCCAAACCCAGATGAAGAAATTACAAGAAAAGAAAACTACAGACCAGTATCTCTTATGACATAGAAATCTTTGATATAATACCAGCAGATCAAATTCAGCAAATATAAAAAGTATTGTATGCCATGACTAAATGGGACTTAACTTATCCCAGGAATGCAAGGTTGATTTAGAGTCCAAAAAACAATTACTATAATGTACCCCGTAAATAGATTTTTAAAAATACATAATCATCTCAGTAGATTCAGAAAAAAACATTCAACAAAATCCAACACCCCACCATTCATGATCAAGCACCCAACAAACCAGGAATAGAAGGGGGCTTCCTAAACTTCATAGAGGGTATCTATAAAACAAAACAAACAGAGAAACAAAACCAAACTCACAGCTAACATTATACTTAAGGGTAAAAGATGAAAGTTTTCCTCTAAGATCAGGTAGAAGATAAAGATATCCACTCTTGCCCCTTTTATTCAGCATCTTACTAGAGGTTCTAGCCATGGCAGTTAGGCAAGAAAACAAAATAAAAGGCACTGAGATTGGAGATATTTGCAGATGACATGAT
The DNA here is from genome assembly GCF_010015895.1 of Lontra canadensis. Classification (NCBI taxonomy): domain Eukaryota; kingdom Metazoa; phylum Chordata; class Mammalia; order Carnivora; family Mustelidae; genus Lontra; species Lontra canadensis. The sequence continues at coordinate 405,573 of NW_022631032.1, read as the reverse complement.
TTTGCATATGAAAAATTTTAAGAAATCACTAAAAAGCTATTAGAACTCCCTAAGCGAGTTAGACACAATGAAATTTAAAAAACAATAAAATTACAAAATCATCAAAAATAATATACATAGGAATAGATTTAATAAAAGAAATGCAAAACTTATACTCTGAAAGCATTTTTAAAAATTGTTGAAAGAAGCTAAGAGTAAATAAATGGAAAGATATCCTATGTTCATGGATCAGAAGACTTACTATTGTTGAGATGACAATACTCCCCTGAAGGATCTACAGATTACATGCAGTCTCTCAAAATCCAAGCTGGATTCTTGTCAGAAATTGGTAAGCTGATCCTAAAATTCACATGGAAATTTGAGGGAGTTAGAGTAGTCACAACAATCTTGAAAAAGAAAGATATTAGAGGACTCACATCTTCTGATTTCAAAGATTATCACAAAACTACAGCCATCAAGACAGTGTGGTACTGGTATAAGGGCAGACTTATAGATCAAAGGAACAGAATTGAGAGTCCAGAAGTAAACCCTCACATTTATGGTCAATTGATTTTTGACACAGGTGCCAAAATAATTCAGTGAGAAAAGAATAATATTTTCAACAAATGGTGCTGGAACAACTGGATATCCACATGTAAATGGAGAATCGAACCCATTTCTCATACCATACACAAAAATTAACTCCAAATGGATTAAAAATTTGAATATACAAGTGAAAACTACAAAACTCTGAGAAGAAAACATAGGGATAAATCCTCATGAGCTGGGATTAAGCAATGGTTTCTCAGATAGGACACCAAAAGAACTCACAACAAAAGAAAAAAAATAGATTAAGTTGGACTTCAACAACATTAAAAATATTTTGTACTTCTAAGGGCACCATCAAAAAAATAAAAAGACAACCAAAAGAATGTGAGAAAATTTTTACAGTTCATATATCTGATATGGGATTTTTATCTAGAAAATATAAAGAACTCTTAAAGCTCAATAATAAAAAAGACAAATGACATAATTAAGAAATGGATAAAAGATCTGCATATTTCTCCAAAGACTATATACAATGGTCAATAAGCACATAAAAATATGGATAATCAGCCATCAGGAAATGCAAATAAAAACCACAACAAGATGTTTTTAAAAAAAACATAAGTAATCTCTACACCCAACATAGGGCACAAACTTATGACCCCAAGATCAAGAGTCACACATTCTGCTGATTGAGTCAGCGAGGTGCCCCATGAGACGTGTCTTTATAGCCCCTAGGATGGCTTGAATAAAAAGGACTGATAATAGCAAGTGTTGGTGAGGATGTGGAGAAATTAGAGTTCTCATCCACTGCTGGTAGAAATGTAAATGGTATAAGCATCTTGGGAAACAGTCTGGAAATTCCTCAAAAGGTTTAAAGATAGCTACCATAGGACCTAAAAAATTCTATTTCTAGGTATGTACCCAAGAGAAATGAAAACATATGCCCATACAAAAATGTGTATGCAAATATCCATGCAGCCTTATACATCATAGGCAAAAATGGAAACAATCCGAAAATCCATCAGCCTGAAGTTATGGGTAGAAAATGCAGCATTCTCATACACTGGAGTACTTTTCAGCAACAGAGATGATTACAGTAATAACACATATTACAATATGGATGAGCTGTGAAAATACTATGGTAAGTGAAATAAGCTGACCACAAAAGGCCATATATTATGGTTATATAATATTCTATTTACAGAAAATTCCAGAATAAGCAAGTCTATAGAGTTAGAAAATAGATCAGCGGTTTCCCTGAGCTAAAGGGGTGTGAGGAAGTGGAGGAAATAATGGGGTTACTGCTATAGGGTAGAGGGTTTGGGGAATGGGTTTAGGAAAATATTCTAAATTGGATTGTGGTAGTGGTTGTACAACTCTGAGAACATGCTAAAAACCGTTCAACTGTACATTTGAAATGGCTGAATTGTGGGGTATGTGAATTATATTTCAATAAAACTGTTACCAAATTATGTATATATTGATAAAAGAATAAAATAGATACCCAAAATGTGTGGTGGGATATAGGTGATAGATATTTTTTACTTCAGACTTTTCTATAGTAACCAAATTTTGGTCATAGCACACGGTTTACTTTTTCTTCTTATCATCATGAAAATTAAGATTATAAAACATTGATAAGAATGCGGTTGGATGGTTCTCCCCCTGTCTGTCCTTTCCCTTTCCTTTCCTCCTGTGGCTGATTGATTACTAAAGTGGCACCTGAGTTGTTCAGAAATGCGATTAAAAATGGAGACTATCTTAGAAGCAGGGGTGCCTTATCTAGTAAAATAGATCCTTTCTATACCGCACCCTTGACAAAAGGGTTCAGCCTCCACAAACTGCCCCTGTGACTGGGAGCAAGTCCACTTTTTGTTGCCCAGCGTCATCTTCCTGAGGACTAGTTCAGAAGGTTCTGCCTTGTGTTGAGCTGAAGTATTTCTCCTCCAAGCTTTCTTCATCTGTCTCGTTTTGCCTTCTGGAGCCACACAGAAGCAGTCTGTTTCTCCGCCACATGACAGCCCTTCAGATATCTGTAGATAAATAGCAACTCCTGAGGCTTCCCTGCTTCAGACCGAATACTCACAACCCCTTAATGGTTCCTTATGTGATAGACGTATCCATTGAAATCTAAACTGCAAGCAGCAGAAACCCTTGTTAGCTGACTGCTGTAGAAAAGACATTGCCATTAAGGGGAAATGAAGGTGTTCGCAGAATTGGCAGAAAAGATGGAAATCCTGCTTGAAAAGCGGGTGGGACAAGGAATGTTCAGACAGCTGGAAGCACCCTGACACGTGTCCAGGAGCATCCTGGGCCGAGGGGCACCCTGGTGTGAAGTGGTACCCATACCACCACAAGGCAGGAAACAACCGTGGTCTTTCAAATTGTGCGTGCTGAATTACCCAGGAAATGGAGGGAGTGGCAGCTATTTCTAGAGAACTCTTTGGGCAAGATATGTAGTAGAATTTATCTAACACTAATTTGCCCCATAGGTCAGCTCAGCTTTCTCTAAAGCATCAGCCAGAGAGGATACTGTGGACACGATGTTCGTGCCCTCCCCCTGCCTCCATTCATCTGTTAAAGCCCTAACCCCCAATGTGACTTTGTGTGGAGATAGGGCCTGGGAGGAGGTGATAAAATTTATTTTTTTCAAAGATTTTATTTATTTGAGAGAGAGCAGAGCAAGAGATAGAGAGAGCCCTAGCAGGGCTGAGGGGCAGAGAGAGAGGGTAAAGCAGACTCCCCACTGAGCAGGGAGCCCCATGTGGGGGGACTTGATCCCAGGACCCTGAGACAGACTAAGCCACCCAGGCACCCCTAGAAGTCATCAAGTTTAAGTTAGTTTATCCGGGTGGGTCCTACTCTGATCAGACTGGGGCCTTATAAGAGAAAGAGACACCAGAGTGCTCTCTCTCCACCATGTGAGAACACAGCCAGAAGGCGGCCATCTGCTAGCCAGAAGAGGGTCCTCATCGGGAAGTGAATCTTCAGGTTCCCGGATCTCAGACTTCCCAGGCTCCGGAACTGTGAGAAATAAAGGTGTGGCGTGTAAGCCAGCCAGTCTGTGGCATTTTGTCATGGCAGCCTGCGCTGCCTCAGACAGAGGAGCTCGTGGAAGTTACGTGTTTTCAAAGACCTGGGATTTCTACCAAAACTAGCAGCCCCTTGAGAGACACGAAAGCAGAGTCATGACCCAGAGTTCTCCCATTAAGCACCAGACATGTTCTCCTGGTGGTGGTTTTGCTGTAGTTTAATCAGGGGAACACGGTAATAAAAGAAAAATTAATCATGGAAGAAAACACAGGTCAGGAATCCTCTGGGGGCAGTGGTTCCAACCCTAGTCCGGAGATAGGTATGAGACGGGCTGTGTACGAGCTGCCTGGGAAGCTTTCTAAAAATATAGATTCTCGGCTGCACCCTCTGGGAGTCTAATTTCATCCGTCTGGGGAAGGAACCCAGCAGTGTGTGTTTTGGACAGGTGCCCCAGGAGTTGGGGAATGGGAGCCCTGCTCTGGGCAAGCTCTTCATTCTGCAGAGAGACTTTGGAGGAAGACCCTGGGCCCAAGGTCACCGAAGCTTCTTCAGGTTCCAACTAGACCAGACCCAGGACCCTTGGTGTCCAGATACTTGTCTCTGTGTGCCCAGCACCGATACGTTCTCTGTGTGGGCGAGAGCCGGGCCACGGCCACCACCACTGGCTAAAGCCACCTGTCTCTTGGTGAGGGAGGGCACAGAGGTCCGTGATGAGAGCGAGGCACTGGGGTGGGGGGTGGGTAGGGGTTCTGGCTGGGAGAAGCAGCGACAGTTTCCTGGGAAGTGCCCACCTAGAGCTAGGACTTAAAAGGTAGGTAGAAATGCATAAGCAAATGGGGGTGGGAGGGATTCCAGGTGGAGGGCACAGCTTGAGCGGAACCCTGGTGGGCGGTGGGCATGGGTCTGCAGAGCAGAGAAAGACATGGGGGCCTCGTGTTGCTGCTGCTGGCTCGCTGGAGCACTGGGCACTTGGGATTGGAGCCACACAGCAGGTTGGGGCCGTAATTCTTTTGTAAACCCTAAAACACCACTGGGCATGGAGATGGGCAATAAATGCCTCGTAAAGCCCTGATAACTTACCTTGATTTCAAGAAGGAAAGAAGGAGCTAAGGTGCTTGTAAATCAGCAGAAAGAGGAGGGTTTATAAGACTTTGTCACCACATTGGGAGCGAGGAGATTCTGCCCCAAAGAGAACAAAGCAAATACCCCCCAAATCCTATAGAGAAACACTTGCCCTGTACCCGCAACCCCACTGAGTCCTCCCAGCTCCTTGGCTGCTATGCATTTTGGCTCCTGTTGCTTTTACTGCATGTGGGGAGAGGTTAAAAAACAAAAAACAAAAAACAAAAAACAAACCCACATGGCAGAAAGAGTGCCTCCCTGAGTGACTCAGAGGAGAGTTTGCAGGTTTGATTGTGGGAGGAGTCAGGTGACCTGAGCCTCCCGGTCGCCCCTAATCAGCCCTTAGCCATCAAGTCACAGATGCTTCTGGAGGGCAGAGGAGTCAGCGGCCAAGCAGGCCCAGAGTCAGATGAGTGCAGCTCCAGGGAATGCCAGAGGCTGTCCCAGGCCCTGGCCACGACTTCACCACCCCCTGGCATGCACCTCCCGGCCTCTGGGAGGGGTCAGGCCTCTGGTTAAAGCCACTGTCTCAGCAGCACACATGTCTTGGGCAAGAGATTCGTAAGAACTGAGGTGTTCGGGCCTTGGAGGGTGACAGGAGGGCGGAGGCATGAGGGATGCCTCAAGCACCTTCCACTCTCAAGGACAGGAATGGCCATATATAGACAACTGTGTGTGTGTGTGTCTGTGTGTGTGTGTGTGGTGTGGGTGTGTGTGGGGTGTGTGTGTGGGGGGTGTGTTCAGGGGTGCAGGAGAGGCAGGGACCGTTCCGAAGAAGTTCCCAAGTTCCAAAGAGGAGGCCGTGCCTTCCTGGTGGCGATCCTGAGAAGGTGAAGGGCAGGGTAGCCCCGGAACTTGACCGTGGAATTTGGAAGGGATGGATGTGAAGAACCATGGATGGTGAGGATGGCCTGGGCAAAGGCAGAGAGGATGAACCTCGAAGGGCCCAGCCACCACTTCTTGGCCCCTGTCCTTTCTCCTCTCACGGGGCCCACAAGGCAGAGCCCCTGAGATTCCCTTAGTGTCTCTGAGCACCTGTGCTATTCAGATCACAGTTCCAGATGCTGATCCTGTTTATAAGAGGCAGGGGGGCGGGTGGCTTGCCCCTGTCTTGTAGGGGCTCAGAAGCTTAGAGCCAAAGGGGCAGCTCCTCATGAAGCAGTTGTGGTACTGTCCCCTGCAACGCTCTGCCCAGTGCCTTCAGGCCTCTCGCAGGCGCCTTCCCGGCTCAGCCGTACCTGACCAGCACTTGCCCTTCCTCCTGGCCTTTCCCTGCTGTTCCCTGCATCTGGAGTGTCCTTCCTCTCATATGTGAGTGTCCCGATATGCCTTTGAGGCCCATTCAGATGCCTCCCCACCCCCACATCAATATGACCGACTATGCTGATCTGCATTCCTCTGCCAGGTAGAAAACTGGCACCTCCCCTACCCACCCCCCAAGGCCAGACTGGGCACACCTTCAAGTCAGGGTTATGTGTCCTAGAGTCTAACACTGTGCCCAGCACTTAGCAGGTTCAGTAAACATCTTTGTTAGCAGTGGGTGGTTGGACGTACAGATCTCTGAAGATGTGGAGGCCAGAGTTCATCAGAATGGATTGAAAGCACTTTCAAAGATGAACTGGAAAAAAAGAAAGTTTGGCGATTTGTGGGGGGAGAGGGAAGAGAAATTGAGGGTGGAGAGCAGGCAAGAAGCTGAGCACTAGAGGTGAAAGGAGCTAGAGGTGGCTTCCGACTTGTGGACTTGCTCAGATGGAAGGGTCTTACAGACCACCTCGACCTTCCACCCATCCAGGAAGTCCCTCACCTCACCGCAACCCAGACACATGCCCGTTGGATACTGGGCAGAGGTCTGGAATGGGAGGTAGAGAAACTTGGGCTTGGAGGCATAGGAAGGCACTGATGGCTCTTGGATAGGTTTCTGGTAGGATGAAAATTGCATTTCAAAAAATTAGCCTGGATCATGTCATTCCTGGCTTTTAAATGCTTCAGAAGTTTCTCATTTCTCATAACATACAGAAAAAATTCCTTCATGTAATCCTCACAGCTCAGAGTATCTGGAGCCCATCAGCTTACTAAGTTTGGCTTTCCCTGAGGAAGCCACTGGCTTTTTCCCTCTTTTAGTCTTCCCTCCCTACTCTCTCCTGCCCCAGGACATTTGCACAAGCTGTTCCCTCTCAGTGGAACACTACTAGATGTGGAAGTAAACAGAGTTGGGAGGAATGGCCAGAACCATATGTGATTGTGTGAGATTAGGCTGGTAGGGAAAACATGAAGAATTGGTGGATATTACTTTTGGACCCAAATGGAAGAACGTACAGAGCTGAAGGAGAAAAGGAAAAGGAGAAGACTCTGTCCTGGAGACAGAGTAATAATGAAGGTCTGTACTGTTGGGTTCAAATCCTAGGCATCGTACCTGATCACTGCATGGCCTTGGGGAAGAAGCAACCCCCTCAGCCTGTGTCTGTAGAGGTTCGCTTACATAGTAGCTGAGTCAGTATTTACAAAGCACCGAGAGAAGAGCCTGGGTCTTAGGAAGCAAACAGTAAATGTTAGCTGCTCTGAGCATTGCTGCAGACCAGGAATAACAACCCTGATGGGCCCATAGGTGTCATTCATCTCTAATTCACAGCTGGGGAACTGAGGGTGGGAAAAGGCTCAGGAGCCTGACTGCGGTCAGGACATGGACATTTCTGATTTCAAAGCCCACATATCCTATTTTTCCACTGGATTGTGCCGGAAGGGATCTTGGAAGATCCTTCCAGTCCAATCTTCATTAGAATAAAGATGGGGGGTGGTCCTTAAAAGATAAAATGGCTCACGCCAGCCTCTTGCTCTCAGGCTGTAAGCATTGAGGGACCCCACGGACAGTCGGGAATGTGAGACCAAGAACAGGCCAGAGGCAGAACCCAATCCCCGGGATTGACTGAAACCCCACGGCTGGTTTTCAGCGCCAGAACCATCCACCTTGGCAGAAGTTCACTGACCTCTGTGCTCTCCCTGGGTGACTGGGCAGATGGCAAGCTCTGGTTGCCAAGGAGCCCGGCCTGGCAGTTTTGAGAAGGGCCGCGTCGGTAGCCTTGCTTGGGTGGCTTCCCACATCCTTGAGTAACTGCCACACAAAGGTGCCAGGCTCGGGACCAAGGGTGTGGCGGAGACGTAATCAAGCACACGCGGTGACCCCGTCACCTCAGCCAGGTTTCACTGCTTGCTTATGACTAACCCCACCTCTTACTTGGCATTCTAGGTGTCATTAAGGTCCCAAGTAAAGAAGGAAAATTTCTGCAGGGAGTTGGGAGTTTGCATCAGCTTGGGGTGAAGGACCACCGCAAAAATGGAAATATGTGAGATGGGCTACTTGTGGGGATGAGGGGTTAAGTGAATCTGCCAAAACCTGAAAGTGGCCTGCTGTGGGCCAGGCAACGAGCTGAGAGAGGCCGAAAGCCTTAAGTAATCTGAGGTGAATGTGGGTCTTGTTGGCATAGTAGATTTATCCCCTGTCCTCATAATGTACCCTTTCATCTTGGGACCCTGGATTCCAGAACTCTAGACTAGACAGGGATTGATGAAGCTACCTCTCCGCTCCCGGTGTTCAAGGTTCCTCTGCGCCCGGGACTCCTGAGTGCTGATGTGAACAGCCCGGTCTACCCGGGGACATTGCTGGGAGCCCAGACAGCCAAAGGCATCCTTCTCACAGACCTTCTCTGGCCTGGGAGCTCCGGTCCCGAGCAGCCCTGCAGAAGCGCACTCACTCATTCTGGGGGCTGAGGCCCTCTTTGTCTCCGTCTCCCCAAGGGAGCAACAAGCCTGATCACGCCTGCCACCGTCAGTCAGCCTGTGCCTCTTCTTCTCTCCTCCTTTTCATGTGTGCTGGGTTCTGGTTTTGTGGCTTTCATCAGCGACTGAAACTACCCCCTCTCTGTCACTTCTCAGGGCTGCGGGCAGGCCCAGGCTGACAGGGCCAGGGTTGGGAGTCCGGGAGTCTGGGCAACAGTAAACAAGGCCACCAAAGGACCTCCCACAGCCACCCATCCTGTCCAGGCAAGCCCTGTCTCCCGGGGGTGGGGACGGGGGGTGGGCAGAGCCAGGACCCCGGGAGCCCCCTGCTGTAAGGACTGAGGGTCAGACAGACTTCCCTCCTGAGTGAGGCCCCTGTTGCCATTCTCCTGCTGTGGGCCCTGCACACAGCCTGGGAAGCTGGCATAACAGGGCGGGGAGAAGGCAGAGATGCTGGCACGTTCCTAGTGCAGCCCTTGGAGGCTGAGTCGTCCTGAGAACTGGAACACAGACTGAGAGAGACAACCAATTCAGTGATCCTGGGAAAAAAGACACATGAAGACGACACAGGCTCCGAACAAAGTCAAAAGGCATAAGGGTTCAAAAACCAGTTTGCCATGCTTTCTGAATAGCTGGGGACCCCAGACTCATGCACTGTCCCCCCACCCCCGCTCCCTCTGCCTCCTGGAGCCAGCCAGGGAGAGGCCAGATTCTGCAGGACACAGAACAGAGCCCTCTACCAATGCCGCCACTTGCTGGCTGTGTGACCTTGGACACCTCAGTGGGCCTGAATCTCCACTTTCTCATTTGCAAAGGGAGACATGCCTTGTTGTAAAGTTTCAATGATGACCTGGTTTATCATATGCCTAGCCCATAGCAAGCATTAAATAAATAGAATTCTTATCCCTGATCAAATGTGGCTCACTCCAACCTTTTCAAAGCCTCCCCTCACATACCTACTTTCCATATATATACTCAGCCCTCTCTCTGAATGACTTCACCTTATGCATCGCCTCAGATGGGGTGTGGGAGTGTGCATGTGCATGTGTGAGAGAGAGACCAGGAGAGACAAAGGAAAACTGGACACATGGTGACCACATTTCCCCTCTCCTAGAAAATGTGTATATGTATGTGTATATATGTGTGTGCGCGCGCACGAACTTGTCCATACACACAGCTCTGAGCAGAAGACAGGGCATGGTTCCATTCTCCTCCTTTGCAAGATGGGAACATTGAAATCATACCTTTAGGCTGATTCCGGTTCCTTTTCAAAGGTATCATTTAGATATCTTGAAAAGGCAGGTTTTGATTTTTTACCCATTAAGGAAATGTGCTTCCACCCACACCGTGATGACTCTGATGAGTCCCATATCCTATTCCCTGAACAGATTCTTGGGAAAGTCAAGTCGCAGAAGAGAACAGCTGTCACCCTGAAAAAAAGAAAATGTATTGTCTCCTGGAGACACCACTGGAACTCAAGGATTTCTTCCTTGCTGCTCTGCCCCCTTCCTGTGCAGCTTCAAGTCACATTCACAGTCATGATGGATCCAGTGACCAGGACAGCCCTGACTCCCGTGGACAGTGCTTGACACTCACAGAGTCTCCACATTCGTCAGCTAATTTGTTCTGTCCACAGACTGGCGAGGTGGGCTGCAGGCAGGCTCCCCATCCCCATTCTCCAGGAGAAAGAGTCAAAGCACAGAGCGGTCCTGTGTCTGGCCTTCAGTCAGGCCTCTCGCAAGTGTGAAACCACAGCTTTGGAATCAAAGAGGGCTTTTTTCTCTGATCATCACACCTTTTAAAAAGCACACTGCTGACCAATGTCTATCTCTGTCCCCTGTTGTTTGCTATCACTGAAATGATCTTCCTTAAACAGATTCAATAAGTTCCAGTTTTGTTCTCTGCTCCTCTGAGAAAACAGACATGCTTTACAGAAGGAATTTGAGTCTGAACAGTCATGTTTTGTAGACATTAGTGTTTATTTCCCTGTGATATTGTAGCTTCCTCTGGAAAAATCCAAGCAATACATCCGTTTCCAGTCCTGAGAAACTCTCAAATGTTGCCCATGTGTCTGATTCCTGTGTGGTCAGAAGAGGGATGTCCACAACTTATTTCCATGTTAAAATAATTCCACGCTCGGCTAAATTCCACTTACACACAAGTGTGCACCTGTTAAAATAGGTCATTTTTCACTGTTAATCTTCCAGATTCCATGGACATGTGTGGGAACCCCAGACGAATGTAACCTGAATGTCACAAAGGGCATTTTTCTCTGCTGAGTGATCCTGGTCGGTGCAGACCCTGGGGTCCCTCACTCCCCCAGATCTGTGAAACTGAGGAAGACCCCTTTCTGGTGAAGGAATGGATTGGAATCAAACCTTAACATCGAAGGCCTGCATGAAATCGCATGGGCTTTTTGTCTTACAACCGGGTTATATTTTAGTGAGGTTTCTGGATAGCTTTTCCTCTGGTGCCCTATATTACACAAATTCAGTAATTTCCCCCAATGCCCCATAAAGCTAAAAGAAAAAAAAAAAGGAAAAGAAGAGAAAAAAAATTCCTTGAGTCAAGGATCTCTAACATGCTACTCTTCCAGAAGTAGAATCTTATATTTGCCACAAAACTTTTAAGGCTACAAAGTAAAGGCGTAAAAAAGTATTTTTGATTCTGAGGTATTGGTTTGTTTTTTTTTTCCCCCTTTCTTCAGCTCTGGAGTGCTTCCAGAAACCCAAGCACCTTAACCAGTATCGGGGGACTGCCATGTGGATCCTTCCGGATAGCCAGGCCTGAGATCTCCAGGGAGACTGATGGTCAATGCTGGAAGCCCGGTCCCCAAGGCTGAGTTCAGACTCAGGACTTGTGCTGGGATAGATAGCCTCTCCTCCCCTCCATGAGTTGTGAGGGCCTGCCACGGATGGCTAGTGTTCCTGGTAGTTTATTTTGAAGAGAAAGTCAAGGTCTGGAGCCCTGAGCACGGGGTGCTGGACTGGTGGCCTTGTAGACCACATCAGACAAGCCACAGGTCTCTAGGGAAAGCATTCGTCCTCTAAGGGAGGCAGATGCCCACCCCTTGCCTTTCTGAGGGGCCGTTCACGTGAATCCCCAATCCAAGAATGGGATCTCCAAAGTGATGTACTTAATTTTTTTTTCTTTCCTGAGACATGTTTCAAGAAGGAGATAGGAAGGCATGATATGGGGCACCTGGGTGGTGCAGTCGGTTGAGCATCCGAGTCTTGGTTTTGGCTCAGGCTGTGATCTCAGAGTTGTGAGATCGACTCCCGAGCTGAGCTCCACACTTTGGTGTGGGGTCTGTGTGGGATTCTCTCTCTCTCTCCTTCTGCCCTTCCCCCACATGTACGCGTGTATGCTCTCTCTCGCAAATAAATCTTAAAAAAAAAAAAAAAGAAGACAAAATGCATGTTCCGAGGTGTCCTTAAGGAAAACAAGGTGAAAAGCTATGTTTCAGGGTAGAATCTGGCACGGAAAGTGGCCCATGGCAGGCACTCCATAGACCCGCCACAACTGAAGGGGACTTGCCTTCTCCAACTTCCTTCCACCACCTCGGGGGTGACCATGTTGGTGACAAGAGCTGGGACCTGACGAAAAACCCTCCTAGTCAGTTGCATAGACCATAGTCTGTGTGATGATCGTCTCTTCCAAGTTTCCATCCAACTCTCTCAGTTCAGTGCAGTTTCACAAACATTTCTTCAGCACCCACCCATTCCCAAGGACTGTCGTGGGTTCCCCAGGAGAGAGAGCACTGAATGAGACGTGGTCTTTCCTGTTGCTGCCACAGCTGAGCAAGCTCATAGCCTGTGTCTATTTGCCAAGAGCAGGACCAACTAAAGGAAAACAAAACCAAACCAAAGCAGAAAATCTGATTCGGTGAGATGGCTGGACTTGGGAGGGTGAGGACAGTGTCCGAGCCCTGATCCCTTGGACACCAAGAAATGCCTCTGATGGCATGGTAACCATAGGGCGGTTGCTGAGGGAACCTGAAATCATGTCACATGGAGGAGATTTGTGGGAGTAGAAGACTTTGGCCTGGAGAAGAAAAGACTTGGGGAACTAAGCTGAGCTGAGCTGGCTTCCCATACCAGGGAGTGTGTGGTGGGGAAGACCCAGGGTGCACTGCGACGGGGGATGAGTCCAGGAGAAGCGACTGGGCTTCCAAATGGAGGGTCCTCCCTAGTCAGGGCCGCCCCCAGGTGATAGGGATGTGCTGGGAGGCGGGGATCCCACAATTGGAGACCTGTGGGCCAGGACAGAAAGCTCTTGGAACGAGTTGCTGAAGAGAAAAACTGAGAACCAAAGGGAGGGACCCTCTAACCTTCACTCTGGCCTGAAAGCTTAGCGGTTCCTCTCCCCCACTACAATTCAATGAGCTGATAAAGCCAGCAGCTAAGTTCCTGTTGGAACAGGCCCAGGTGCCAGTGGGGAGATCTGGCCCCCCAGCTGGGGCAGGGAGTAACAAAGGCCCATAGGGATAAGAGGAAAGGGAAGAAAGCAGAACATTCTGCAGACCCAGAGCTTACCCTCTGAGCCTCCATTTTGCTCCATGCAATGCCTCCTGGCCTCTGGGGCTGACAGCCACACTTCGGCCTGGGGTGGAGTGTCTGTGGTTTCTTTCAGAGGCGACAGGCGCTGAGCAAGAGAGCAGAGAGTGACGCACATGGGCAGCAGGCCACCTTCAGCCCCTCCAGCGCAAGGCAGGCGGCACCAGTCCCGAGGTGGGCACAGCCTCTCTGCCCTCTTCACACCCCACCTTTTCTCAGCAGAGGGCGTGCCTACCATGCACATCCCCCTGATTCCAGCCTACCCTTCCCCACACACACTTCTTGCTCTTTCTTTTTTTAGTTGAAAGTGTATCTTTTTCCTGATATCACTGTCTAAGAAATAAATGAATCACCATTGATTCCCCCAGTCAGCAGGCATTTGCTGAGCTCCTGTCACGGGTTGGGGTTGCAAGTTCAGAGATAACAGGCTCAGCCTCCCAACCACCGAGGACAACACTCCGGTGGGTGTGACCCTGTTGCTATGGGACAGGAGGGACCTCAGTCCAGAGTTTACAGCAGGCTTCCCAGGAGAGCTGCCATTTGACCTGGCTCTTTAAGGAGAAAAGAGCAGGTGCAAGAAGAAGGAGTAGGAAGGGTATTCTAGTTAAGGCCCAGTAGGGAGAAGCTGCATGGCAGCCATTACAAGTGATTAGCACTACTAGTCTGCAAATTAGGAGACTGGAGGGAAGGGGTGGGGATGAGTCAGCCTGGACACATGCTAAGAACCCTATCATTCTAAGGTGCCTGATGTTTTCCTATGGGTTATGGGAACACAGGTGCAACATGGACCTACTTTATAGGGATTTTTTTTCCTTTCCTCAAATACATAATATGGGGGGGGCAGAACCATGTCAGAAACACTAGTCACAATTCTCCTCTAATGGTTCAGTGAGCCTTGGGAAGGGCCTGAACCAGTGTAGCTGTAGTAGGATAGAAAGGAGGGGACCAAAAGGAGAGATTTTAAAATTTAAAAATCAACAAGGCCATCCAACCAATGAAAGCCACAAAGACAAATGATCCAATAAAACAATGAGCAAAAGACTTGAACAGTCATTTTGCAAAGGAAGACCCACGAATGCCCACTAAGCAGATGAAAGACACCATCAGTTTTCAGGGAAATGCCAATTAAAACTCCAATGTTTACCATGGAACTCCAATGAGAGAACACTTCAAGCTCTCTAGAAAGGCTATCTTCAAAATGACTGACCACACCGAGTGCTGGTGGGAATGTGGGAGAAGGGACTCACACACACACTGCTTGTGGAATTGCAGGGGGAGGTTAAATGGTACAAATGCTTTGGAGAACTCTGTGACAGATTCTTATAGAGTTAATTATCTTACAATGAAGGAATGCCACTTCTAGGTATTTGCCCAAGAAAAATATGTTCCCTAAAACTTGTACCAAAAAAATGTTCCCAATAAAATTATAAGGAGAGTTTGCAGCAGCTTTATTCAAATATTGCAGAACTGGAAGCAAACCCACGTGTTCATCAACAAAGGCATAGGTAAATAGGCTGTTATATCCATATGATAGAATACCTCCAAGCAATACAAAGAAACAAACTGCTGATACATGCGATGACATGGGTGAATAACAAAAATGTTGGTGCAAGAGACCAAGCACTATGTGAATACACCACATTCTGTTCCATTCGCCAACTGACAGACATTTGCGCTGATTATTATGAATTACGCTACAGTGGATGTATACTCTTTAGGAGGACATGTATTTCCATTTCTCCCGATTAAACACATAAGAGCGGAATTGCTGGCTTGCATGGTAAACGTGTGTTTACTTCTAAAAGAAATAGTCAAATTATTTTGTCAAGAGGCTATACCACTTCACATTTCCACCAGCAATTTATGAAGATTCCATCTTCTCTACATCCTTATCAACACTTGCCATTGTTGTATGTTTTAAACTATTCCAGTGGGCATAAGGTGGTATCTCATTGTGATTTTGATGTATATTTTATGGCCAGCGATCTTGAATATTTTTCATGTACTCCTAGACAATTCACACATCTCCCTTGCTGAAATAATTATTCAAATATTTTGCCAATTTTTTACATGGGTTATTTATCTTCTTCTAATTGAGTAATAATTCTTTATATATTCTGAATACATCAGAATATATACATCAGTTCGCAAATATTTTCTCCTAATCTATAGTCTATATTTACATTTTTCTCTTGCCAAGCAAATTTTAAAATTTTGATGAAGTCCAATGAATGAATACCTTTTGTGATTTGTACTCCTATGTCCCATCTAAGAAGTTTTTGCTTAACCAAGGTCCCAAAGATTTTCTTCTGTCTTCCCTTCTAGAAGTTTTATGGTTTTAGCTCTCACATTTGGGTCTGTGATCCACTTTGAATTAATTTTCATGTGTGGTATGAGGAAATATCAAGGTTAGTATCTTTTTTTTAAAAGGACTATCCACTTATTTTAAAAGTGTTTATAGACTCATTTTTTTTTCCTGTTGAATTATCCTGATTCCCTTATCAAAATCAATTGAACTTTTAAATGAGGACCTATTTCTGTTCCATGTACCTCTATGTGAGATGTTATCTGATACCACGCTGTGTTACTGTAACTTTATAGTAAGTCTTAAAGTTGGGTAGTATAAGGGGTTTTGTTGTTGTTGTTCTTTTAAATAATTGGGTTGTGACAAAGGACTTGACATTTCTCCAAAGAAGCTATACAATGTCCAATAAACACACGAAACGATGCTCAACATCAGAGAAATAGAAATCAAAACCACTATGAGATATCACCCCCACACTCATTAAGATGACTACTATAAAAACTAAACAAAACAGAACAGAAAATGATGCGTTGGCCAGAATGTAGGGAACCCGAAAGCCCTTGTCCACTGTTAGCAGGAATGTAAAATGGTGCACGTGCTAGGGAAAACCGAATGACTTTTCCTCAAAAAATTAAAAATAGATATGGCCCAGCACTCGGGCTTCTGGCTACATACACATTTGTACACCTGTGTTCATAGCAGCATTACTCACAATAGCTGAAAGGTTAGCAAACTATATGCCTCTTGATGGATGAATGGGTAAAGAAAATGTGGTCTATACATATAAAGGAATGTTATTCAGCCTTAAAAAGGAAGGAGATTCTAACACAATCTTCAGGACATTCCATTAAGTGAAATAAGCCAGTCACAAAAAGACAAACACTGTGTGATTCCACTTACATGAGGTACATAGAGAAGTTAAATTCATACAGACAGAAAGAAGAATGGTGTTTTCCAGAAGCTGGGGGAGAAGGAGAATGGGGAGTCATAGTCTGACGGGCATAGGGTTTTAGCCTTACAAGATGAAAAGAGTTATGGAGATTGGTTACATAACAATGTGAGTATACTTAACACCACTGAACTGGACACTTAGGAAATCATTAAGATGGTAAATATTGTTACAGGTATTCTGCCACAATTAAAAAATTTCTAAAAACATTTTGTTTCATCTAGGTCATTTATATTCCAAATAAATTTTAGGATCAGTTTATCAATTTCAACAACAGAGCCTGCTGGGATGTTTGCTGGGATTTCACCAAATCTGTAGATTCATTGAGGGAGAATTGTTCTTTCTAATCAGCAATACTGAGACTTCCAAATTATGAACCTGGCATATTTCTCTGTTTAGTGAGGTCTTTAATTTCTCAGCACCACTTCATAGTTTTCAATGTATGGGCCTTAAACATCTTTAATAAATTTATTCCTAAGTATGTTTATACCACTATGAATGGATTTTTGGAGTCTTATTTTTGGGTTTTTTTTTTTTTGCAAGCATATAGAAATACAATTGATTTTTGTATATTAATCTCCTATTCTATGACCTTGCTAAATTCACTTACTGGTTCTAATAGCTCTTTTGAAGACTCTTCAGAATTTTCTACATACATGTTTACCTCGTTCACAAAAAGACAGTTTTACTTCTTTCTTTCCAATATGTATGCCTTTTACCCCCCTTTTCATACCTTATTGAACTGGTTAGGACCTCCAGTACAATGTTGAATAGGGGTGGGAAGTGAGTTTGAAAATGGACTTATTTTACTCAACAAAGGTCACCAGTGGCCTCTGGGAGGTTAGTTTCGATAGAACAGCAGGGGTATTACCTTTCATGAAGTCTGAATGAAAAAGGAAGGACAGAGAATGGTTAGGAACCAGTCTCTAATCTCAAGGGGTCCCCAACGGGTAAAAAGGGGAGCTCTGTATATCCATGTCTCCCTGTCTGATGCTTCTACCAAATCCAGCCTCCCCTGCCTCTCACCTAGATAATTCAACAGCCACTTCCTTCTCCTTCCTATTTTTACTCTCCTTCCTCCCTCTCTCCCATGTATTCCCCTTTTACAGTCAAAATCAGATTACGTTACTTCTCTGCTCAAAACTTTCCAACCACTTCTGGCCAAGAGAAGTGACACCCCTATACCATGTCTTTTGAAGCTTTGTGTAACATGGCTCCGCCCCTTCTCTGGCCTCATCTTCCGACAGCCTCCCCTTCCTCACTGTGCCCTGGCATACTCATCTTCCTGATGTGCCTGGGACTTCCCATTGTTCCTACTCAAACTGGGGTCACACTGGAGAGCTTGTTAGAAATGTGGAATCTCAGGCTTCTCCTTAGATCTGCTATATTGGAGTCTGCATTTTAACAAGATCCCCATGGGATTCCTAGACACACAATTTTGCATCTCAAAGTGTGGTCTGGGTATGATCCAGCAATCCCATTTCTGGGTATATATCCAAAGGAAAGGAAATCACTGTCTCGAGGAGATCTGCACCTCCGTGTTCACTGCAGCATTATTTACAATAGTCAAGAATGTGAAACAACTTAACTTTCCCTCAACAGATGTATGGATAAAGAAAATGTGAGATCTATCTCTTTATCTATCTAGAGAGAGAAAGAGATGATTGGAAATTATCCAGTCATTAAAAAAAGATAGAGATCCCGACATTTTCTATAACATGAGCAAAAACTTCAGGGCATTAGGCTGTGTGAAATAAGTCAGAGAGATACAAATACTGTGTTGTTTCTCTTACATGTGGAATCTACAAAAACCAAACGCATAGGTACAGACAATAGACTGATGATGGCAGGATTGGAGTGGATGGGGAATGGGTGAAAGTGGTCAAAGGGTACAGACTTTCATTCCAAGATGAAGATGTTCTGAGAATCTAATGGGCAGCATGGTGAGTACAGTTAACGATATCGTATAGTACACTTGAAAGTTGCTAACTGAGTAGACCATCAAGGCTCCCACCATATACACAAAATAATAAAACAAAAAGGTAACTATGTGAGGTGATGGGTAAGCTAACTAACCTTATTGTGGCAATCATTTCACAACGCATACATACAGCAAATCCTCACATTGTACACCTTAAACTTATACAATGTCATATGTCAATTTTAAATCAATAAAGCTGGAAGAAAGAAGTACTTTATATATATGATATTTTTTAAAGATTTTATTTATTTATTTGACAGAGAGAGACATCACAAGAAGACAGATAGGCAGGCAAGGGGTGGTGGGGGAGCAGGCTCCCTGCTGAGCAGAGATC
Organism: Lontra canadensis; assembly: GCF_010015895.1. Taxonomy (NCBI): domain Eukaryota; kingdom Metazoa; phylum Chordata; class Mammalia; order Carnivora; family Mustelidae; genus Lontra; species Lontra canadensis. The sequence goes on along the minus strand of NW_022631032.1, from coordinate 386,991 downwards.
CCGATGCAGGGCTTGATCCCAGGACCCTGAAATCGTGACCTGAGCCGAAAGCAGAGGCTTAACCCACTGAGCCACCCAGGCGCCCCTATATATTATATTTTTTTAAAAAAAGAGTATGGGGCGCTTGGGTGGCTCAGTTGGTTGAGCGTCTGACTCTTGGTTTCAGCTCAGGTCGTGATCTCAGGGTCGTGAGATGGAGGAGCCCTGGGTCAGGCTCTGGGCTGAGAGTGGAGCCTGCTTAGGGTTCTCCCTCCCTTTGCCCCTCCCCCTTTCTCTCTCTCTCTAAGAAAAACAAAAATGTGGTCTGGGAACCAGCAGCATTGACATCGTCTGGAAGCTTGTTAAAAATGGCAAATCCCAGACCCCAACCCAGACCTCTGGAACCAGAATCTGCATTTTTAACAAGACATCCAGGAGATGTTTATATCCATTAAAGGCTGAGAAGCACCATCTTATACCATAAAAAACGCTTTCCTAAAGCAGGATTCAACTCTCTCTGGTAAAGAGCTTTAATTGTGTGTGTGTGTATCAATAAATGAACATTTAAAACCTCCTAAGAGAAAATGGAAAGACTTGTCCATACAACCAGTAATTAACCAGATGGGAATAAAATCTGATTAAAGAAAGAGAAGGGACTTCAGTTCATTAAAAGCATGAGATAAGCTTTCTGGAGAGGACCCTGTGCAACTCTGCCATGACTGGTTCACCCTTTGTCATCGGACTGATAACTCCCTGCTTTGGAACAGGGACTGATGAGGTGAAGATCTTGGCTGTTCTCATCGTCCCTTCCCTCTCAGGATTCACTCCCTCCCCACAGTCATACATATATACTAGGTAAGTAAACTCAGCAAAAAACACACCCCAAACAAAAGGCTTTGCAGGCAGCAGGTCCCAAGCTGCATTCAGGTCCTGACCTGCCATCTTGGAAATGCGTACCTTGAATCATCACTGAGATCAACAGCGTGGGGACTACAGTACAACCTAACCCCGCTGTGGGGAAAGCGACCCAGTCAGTGCACACAGGCTTCCAGGGAGCAGAAATGTTTGCAACTGGGAGAGTCCAGGTCCTTACCTTCTGCGCCAGCCTCAGAGGTTCTCTCTTCTGGGCCGTTCCCAACAATGTTTTGGTCCGTCCCTCAAGCCCCAGTTTGAGCTGTGCTGCCCTGGACCGTTCTCCTGTCAAGGCACTTCTCCTACAGTCCTACTAGAAGCAGAGCCCTCCTGGAGCCATGACAGGTGCTTCTGAGTCTGTGTCTTATAAGTTCAGCCAGTGTAGCCTAGGAAGAACCCCAAGCTAAACAAAAACATCAAAATACAGAGTGTATGTCACTGTGGGCAATATCATGGTTAGAGCATCAGAGCTGAAAGAGACTCATGTATCCAAATAGACCTTCAACCATCATCAATTTCCAACCAGAAGCAACAATAGCCACTTGGCAAAGAGCTCAAGTTTTGGCATCAGACTTCTGAACTTTAAATCTCAGCAGCTGTGTGATCATGCAGTAAATATTAACTTCTCCGGTCCTTGGTTTGCTCATCTGTATAATGGGAATAGTAACTGCTTGCTTCATAGGGTTGTTCTCAGAGTTAAATAGAATCACTGGCCTAAGACACTTAGGACAATGCCACTCTTTTTTTTTTTTTTTTTTTTTTAGATCTTATTTATTTATTTGCAGAGAGAAAGGACACAAGCAGGGGGAGCTGCAGGCAGAGGGAGAAGCAGACTCCCCGCTGAGCAGCGAGCCTGATGCGGGACTCGATTCCAGGACCCTGGGATCATGACCTGAGCCTAAGGCAGATGTTTCACTGACTGAGCCACCCAGGTGCCCCGGGACAACACCCCGTTAATAAATGATAGCTTTTGTAATTTCTGAAGCTGCGTCTGGCATAGCATCTCAACGAGGGGGAGCCCCCCACCCCTCCGCTTAGCGGGGCAACGAGGAGGGGATAGCACACAGACAGGAGGTGGGTGAGGGTCAGGAAAGGCTTACAGGGTGTGCTGAGGTTTAGCAAGACTAGTAATCTCCTGGGTCTGCATTCCACCTCTTCCTCCTGTTTTTCCTGCTGGAGAGTACACGCTCACACGTGGACGCGCGCACACGCAACACGTCAGGAGGTGCGCAGCTGTTGGGCACGCAGCCTGGGACAACTGCCAGCAGCTGGGACTGCAGCCCTGGCTCGCACTCGGGCTGCTCCAGCTCCAGCTGTGAGCAAGGACGGAGGCTGGAGCCAAGAGGCCGCCTCCCCCCACCCATGAGAAAATCTCCCTAGATTAGGCAGCTGCCTGCTCCTTCGCCTCCTCCCCCTCGGTTCTCAGCGGGAGGAGGGGAAGACGGCTGGGAGGTGAGGAGTGCGAGGCCAGGACACGGGCTGTATTTATGCACGTTTTCTTGGGGGAATGACCAGGAGAGCCCCCCAGCCCTGGGCTTGGCCGTCTAGCCTTGCTCACAGCTGCTCTGCCTTTGTGTCAGGCATCTGTCCTGCCACATTCTTCCTTGTCTGTGTGTGGGTGGTGGGCGGGGGAGACTCCAGGCAACTCCAACAGCAGTTTGCAACCTTGGCTGCACATCCGAAGCTTCTGGGGAGCTTTGGCCCGGACCCCACCCCAGAACAACTGAATCAGAACCTCTAGGGGTAGGGCTTGGGCCCTGGGATTTTTTTTTTTTTTTTAATTTTTTTTGGTAAAGCTTCCTAGGTGATTTTTATGAGAACCCAGGGTTGAGAAGGACTGTCAGATAAGGAAAGATAGAGCTTTCGGAAGTCAGAAACCCCAGACCTTCTGATCAGAATGGGAGGTTGAGAATGGTTTGGGCCAACCCCCTTATTTTACAGTTGGGGAGTCCTTATCAGTCCCTGAGGAGGGGCTGATAAGTCTAGCCTGCAGAGTGGGTCGTGGCAGAGCCCGGAAAGAACCCGAGGGTCCTAGTCCAAGTCCAGGGTTGTTTTCACAGCATTTACAAAAGTAAATTTTAAAGGTACCCCTTGAACACTTAGGCATTGAAGGACAGTACGAGTTGCCAGTGAGAGTAAAAATGACAAGCCCAGGCACCTGTTATTAAAGAGCCACATGCAGGGGGAGATATGTGCCACCTGAATGTCACCGTCTGCCCTTGGGCAGATGATGTAGTGTCAGGTGGAGGCCCACAATCCTGGCTCAACCACCTCACCTGCCCGGCCATGGAACTTAGCACCTTAGGCTGCTATCATCTAGCAATTCCACTCTTGGGCCTATACAAAGGGTGCTACACTTTACAGCGTCACCCCCATCTCCTAGGGCAGGCATCCGGCAGGTCAAGATCCATGGCTACAAAGAACCTGCATTCCCTATTCGAGACTGTAATTCCCCACCAAAACCCCACTAGGCACTTCCAGGGCCCATACAGGTCTTCCCCCAGGTCCGTCCTTTCCAGCACAGGTCATGCCACGAGGGTGTGCATTCCTTGGCCAGGGGTCACCAAGGGATACACTGCCAGGGTGCCCACCCCTAGGCCCAGACCCAGCCAAGGAACCACTGAAGCCAAACTTGCACATGTGGGCCAGGGTGTCGAGATTTGGGCGCAGATCGCCTTGCAGATGTTGCTGGGGGAAGGAAGAAAAGAGCGGCCTGGGCTCCGGTCCTCACTCGACCCCTTGTACTGTACAAACGTTGCAGAGCCTTCCCTGGCTGTTGTGGGAGAAAATCAACCTTAGCTCACCATCGGTGTGAGGAACAAACTGGGGGCAAGCACGCAGGAAGGCCGCAGTAAAACACGGTCACACTCCGCTCTCTCCCGTCATCCTGGCCTGCAGCTTCCCTCCATAGACAGCAGGCTTCTGAATTCACACCACCTTGTCTCCATCTCAGTAACTGCCCAGGCCCCTTGCCCTCCAGCAAATCAGCTGCTCCCTGCAGATGTCTGTTTTCTCCACCACGCCAGACACCGTCTCAGCGTGGGCTCTCAGGCCCTACCCCACATCAAAGTTCTCCTTTACAGACATGCCCTCACCACCATCCATAACACGGTACAGGCAGATTAATCTCAAGTGGAGGGACTGGGGACAACCTCACTGGTGAGGACTTCTGTAGGAGGCTAAAGTTTGAACAGGCAGAGATCCATGAGCCAAGTCAAGGAGGTGGGGATCGGTGGGAGGCTGGGAAGAGTGTGATGACATCAGGTAGGAGGTGAACAAGGTGAGCATGGAGCAAGAAGCAGGGAAGGCGCTGCACACCTGTCAGAATGGTTCAAATCAAAAGCACAAGAAAAAGCAAGTGCTGGCGAGCGTGTGGAGAAAGGGGAATCTGCATGCCCTGTTGGTGGGAAGGCAAACTGGTGCAGCCATTGTGGGAAACAGTATGGCGGTTCCTCAGAAAATTAAAAATAGAGCCACGTTATGATTCAGTAATCACACTACTGGGTATTTAGCCCCCAAATACAAAAATATTAATTCAAGGGGATGCAGGCACCCTTATGTTTACTGTAGCATTATTCGCAATAACCAAGATATGGAAGCAGCCCAAGTGTTCACTGAGAGATGAATGCATAAAAAAGATGTGATACGGACATGTGGTGGAATACTATTCAGCCCCCCAAAAGAAAGAGGTCTTGCTTTTTGCAGTGGTGTGGATGGAGCTAGAGAATATAAATGCTAAGTGAAATAAACCAGTCAAAGAAAGACAAATACCATGTGATTTCATATGTGGAATTTAAGAAACAAAACCAATAAGCAAAGGAAAGTAAGAGAGAGAGAGAGGCAAACCAGGAAACAGACTCTTAACTACAGAGAACAAGCTGATGGCTACGAGGCAGGAGAGGAGATGAGGAAAATAGGCTATAGGGAGTAAAGAGAGCACTTATTATGACGGAAAGAGAAAAAAAAAGCAGGCAGAGAGGATAGGAGGCAGGCTGTGGTCTTAAATGCTGTGATACACTGTTCAGATGGCCATTCGGTCTTCACGTTCAAGTCTCAGCTGGACCCTTCAGTGAGAACTCCAAGGCAGATATGTTTGTGCTGTTGGTAATTTTTGCCAGCAGGTAAGTGCAGGCTCAAGAACTGGGGTTCCATTTTCACCCACGTAGGATGCCGGACTTCTTCCCTAGTAAGTAGGATGAATACAGTGCTTGGAAGCATAAACATCGAGCTGACTGCTCAGGCAGGTGGCTGACAGTGTGACAGAGGACTCTGAATTTTGCCCCCAATGTCTCTGCAGCAGGGCCATGATGTGCTCATCTTTATGTCATTCATTAGTTCATTCATTCGTTCACCCATTCATCAGCCTTCATTCGCCAGCCTCCAGGTGAGATGTCCTCCATGTCAGGTCACCACAAAGCCAAGGACAAATCAAAGGAAACAAGTTACGGGGGTGCCAAAGCCCCCTAAATTGCCTCTGAGAGAATGAAGAAGGGCATGGGTATGTTCTGCTTATCTCTCAGGCGTCTCTCTTCCTTTGTCCTCCCTTCCAGATGAAGGTGCATCGCATATGGAATGTAACTAGAATGTCTTTAATAGCCAGAGGCTGGAAGAGTGAGGGTCGGTGTCCTGGAATGCAGGTTGGTATTGGCAGGACAGACTGCCTTTTGGGTGCTTGTATTTTGCTCTGTGGTGTAGCCATGCAGAGCCCCTCTTCCTCGGTGGCCTCTGTGTCTTGAAGTCAAACCCCACAGCACCCGCATTGCCTCTCCCCCAGTTCTGCCTGTGTCTAGCACCCCAAGTAGGTGATAAGAGGATGACCGCTGCCCTGAATACCCCGGATGCAGCTTGTCTTTTCATGCTCTGGAGTCACGCCAAGTCCCCTCCTGCTCTCACACCTCCGCCCCCCTACCAAACACACATTCTGACACCTCCACCTTGGTCGGCTGCTGGTGGCACTGGAGGAAGGGTGAAGTAATGTGGGGGGCGGGGGGGGTGACCTAAAGAGACTCCTCCCTGCTATGCTCCACATCAGAAAACAAATCTTGGATTTCCTTCAAACCCCAGGTCATTTGAACTAGAGCCCCACCCCTGGGAGTCTAAGAAAGAGAAGGCAGCAAGGATTAATTCTTGCCCACAGATTGATCTGTGATCGAAAACGGTGCACATCCGAGCGTTGACATCTCACCAGCTAAGCACTCCTACAAAGTTTCATTCAACAAGCCCAGACACATAGGCTATTTTGTAAAATGTGGCCAGCATTTGCCTAATCCACTAGCCTAGGCATATGAAAGGACTCCCCAAGACTCAGGAAGCAAGCCTACTCCCTTGGGTGTGGAGGAAGGGGGTGCCCCCTGCCATAGCCCCAGGACCCCAAGCTGCCCACGCACCCCCCACCCATCCACCCACTGGCAGCCTGGACTTGGTTTGAAAAAGAGAAAGGCGATTAAAAAATGTTTCTAAGACTCTAGAGGCGTCTGAACATTTTGGCCTCATCCTCAGTGCCAGGTCCTACATTCTCTCCTTTCATCTTTCTAATCACTCCCCAGGGTTGGCATCACTATCCTCACTCCGCAGGTAAGGAGATGCCCGCGAAGAGGGCTTGAGTGGCTAACCCAGGTCCTATTGCGAGTGGGCAGCAGAGCCGGGTTACAAACCAAATCATGCCTGGGGTTCAGTGCCATGGTTTCCCCCTGAGGACATAGGCACTCATGGCAGAATCCAGGAGTCAACTAGGTGTCCTCATGGAGGCCCCACCCTGTCCGAAGCTTCTATCTTTCCATATCTCCATCCCCTTCCTCCAGCATTAACAGTCACAGAAGCTCCCGCATTTTCCACCCCAATTGAGTTGTGACAGGAAATGCAGACATGGTTCATGGGTCACCATCGCAGGCCAGGCATCCCCAGGGGGAAGACGTCCCTCAGTCTGTTTGTGGAGGAGAGCAAATGCTAACCACCATTCTCCTAGGAGGAGCAGACTGCAGTGACTAATTCTCCCAAGGCTTGGCTGTCTGAAGTAAGGCGTGTTTGACAGTCATTTTGCCATCCTTTCCTCATTTAGTGAGCTGTGAGCTGTGTGGGGCTTGATCACAATTCTTTACATTCTCTACATGAGTATTTTCTCACAGTATCTCTGGGAGGAGGCATCTTAAACCTGAAGACAACTGCCATCCAATCTTCCCTCAGTTCACAGTAGAGAAAACCAAAATCTTGTCAAGGAAAGGGATTTGTCCAAAGGCGTGGCCTGAAACACAACCACAGACTCCCAAATCGGACACTGGTTCTTATTCCACAGACTCATGGCACTGCGTGATGAGAACACTTGACATCGTGTGGTCCTGTGTCCTGAGTATTGGCCTCTCCAGCTCAGGGGAAGAGAGCTGCTGTGGGTGGCAGTTGGGACAAGTCGGGACACACTCCTGCTCGTTTCTCTGCCCCGTAAATGTGGCTGCCTTCTCTGTACTAATGTCATCTGTTTGGGGGTTCGAATCCTTCACTGACTCACAGAACAAATGAAAATCTACTATGCTCAATAGAGAAAGAAAGAAAACAGGAATAATTCTCAGTGCCTGTGCCTGGCTTCAAAATCTGTCCATCAGTACCTATAGCCTGCTGGGGACCTCAGCTCCACATCCATATATGTCACCGTCTCCGTCTCCGTAATCACAGTATGTGCACCAGCGAGCATCTCAGCCCTTCCCGCAGACCCGGACCCACTCCCACAGTTCCTGGACCAGCGGCTGATATCACCCTCCACGCAAGAGCAAGACCCTGGGATCTTAGACGTACCAAGTCCCGGACTACAACCACGACTTGCTAGCAGCTCCAGCCCACATTCCTCCTTCTCTGTATGCCTTCTGCTCTTCCCTTGGGGCACGCTTTAATATTTTGCTGAAATTACTGCAATAACCTTTTAATTAGCCTTTTAACCTTCACTTTGGCACCCTCACTACCCTCACACCCACACTCCCGCCCTCACCGAATCTGTCCTCCACATCACTCCAAGAACAGTCCTTACCATGTGGATCTGTTCCTGTCATCCCTTTGCCACTTTAAAAGCCTCCAGGTCCCGCCCATTGTCTTCAGAATAAATGTTAAATCTCATGGCTGTGGCTGTTCTGCTGTAATTCTGTCTTCTGTCTTCCACTTCGGTGTGAGTTCCTGGGGGTTATTCTGTGTGGCTGGCGCATAGAATGCTTTCAGTAAATGGTTGTCACGTAGTGAAGAGAAGGACACAGGAGTGGACAGGGAGCCCACCATGGAGCTGGAATCTGTGCATTCCACGGGGCAGGCAAATCCAGTGCCTTGGACATCCATTGGAGGAAATATTAGACTGGGGAGGTGCAGTGCTGTTTTATGACATTGAGAGTGGATTTAGAACTCAGGCAGGAGGACGCAGAAGCAGTGGGGATGGAAGAGGGGGGAGGAAGAAAGGAGAGGGAATTTCAAGCATAGAAAAAAAGGGCCGTGCAGGTGCAGAGCTCGCCGAAGGAATTCGTGTCAATAACGCAAGATGCAAGAACAGGAGTAGAAGCAGATAAGGACAGGTGGCTGGCAGACCAGGGTGGGGCTTTTGTGGCCAGACTGAGGAATGTAACCTTCTGTTTATCACAGCTCTGGGGCTGGCTTTAGGGCACGGTGGGGAGGGAAATGGCTAAAGAATGGTGGTGACAGAATCAACACCCAAGACTGAGGGTGCTGGTGTTTAATTTGGTCCTTGTTGACTTGCGTTTCAAAGGAATCTAAGTATCCTACCCCCTCCTTTATTTTTAAGACACTAATTGAAGTGAACACTCGGGCCTTATAAATGAATGGTGAAGAATGAACCAGTTTTTGTTTTAGTGAGAGGTTTAAGTTGGCTCAACCTGAATTTGTAGTCAGCATCCAAATCCATTTTTACCTCTATAATTCTCCATGAGATGTGTTCTCCAGTACCCATGATGTGTTGATGGCCACCACCCTGGACAGCAAACACTGTCTCCACTCTGTCTCGGTCCTGGGCAGAAGTCCCTTTGAATGGGGACAGTGCCTCTTTGAATAGTTAGTGCCCTTTCAAGTGCACAGAGGCAGAGGAGGGGTTCAAGTTAACTCTTTTCAGAGCATGTTCTGCCATAGAATGGCAATCACACCTTAACTCTCTTCTTTCCTGGAGGACACAGGTGGAGATAGTGTGGTCAAAGGGAAAGAGCCCTGGTCTGGAGTCAGGGAATCAGGCTCTATCCTTTTCTCTCTTGACAGTTTTCTCCATGATGTCTGGCAAGTCTTTTCTCATTTCAGGCCTCAGTTTCCCCATCTAATGGCAAGAAGGATTAGACTAGACACACACTTTCTAGAGAACTCTTTGGCTCTGAAATGCCATTAATATCCGTGCAGTTTCTCTGCTGACCTCTGCTTTGCTGTGCCTGTCAGTAAGAGCATTAGAGAGCAGGAGCCCCAGAGGGCGAAATGGAAGGTTCTATTTTAAGGAGACAGATGACTAAGAAGAAAACCACTAGCAAGGAGAGAAAAACGCCCAAAGAGCTCTGGCCTTTGCACAGGCCTGACATTTTTATGGGACTCTGCTAGCCTTGGGCCACAAGCTGCCCACACACACACACATGGGCAACCCACAGCAGCCACTGAATGCTGCATTGTGGCACTGGGACCCATGAGCCAATAGCCTCTGTTTTCTGTCCCCATTAGAGCAACTGGGGGAGTGACTGGCCCAGTTTGTCAGCTCTCACTGGGCTTGGCCTGCTGGGTACAGCATGGAGACCTCCCAGGGAGACTGGAAACAGAGGAAATCAGGTTGGAAATTCACTGGCAACCTACACTTGACCCCATGGAAAGTGCTGGTTTGGGGCTAGAAGGAATGGTCCATTTAGCCTGGCCAGGGTATCCTGTTCAGTCAGACCCATGGAAAGCCACAGAGCACCAGGTAAAGCTTCCTATCAAGTGCTGACCTTACACAGTTGGATAGCCACTGTGTAACAGCCACAGTGTATACAGAGATAAAAGTGTATGGCCCCTGTCCTCACAGATCTTGTGGTCTAGTGGGAAAAGTAGGCACGCCAATAATCGCTTACAATCTACCTTTGCTAAATGTCACACTCGAGATACACAGAAGGGTTCAAGGGGAGCACCAAAAATCTAGCAGCTCATTCTGAGAGATGCTCAGAGGGAGGAAAAGCTTCACAGGAGAGGAAAAATGTCCCTTGAGTTTTGAAAGTTGCTCCTGTGGAAGAGAAGGGGTGGACAAGGACATTCCTGGCTAAAGACCCAGCACATGTGCAGTCATACGGGTGTGAGAATATGGAGTGTGTGAAGAACTGCAAATAGGTCTCAGAGGCTGGGAAGAGTGTGCAAGGGTGGAAGGGCAGTAGAGGATGCTGGAAGTTTTACAGGGTGAATGGTGTCCCCCAAAAAGATACATTGAATTCCTCACCTCTGGTACTTGTGAATGGGACTTTATTTGGACATAGGGTCCTTGTGGATGTAATCAGGTTAAGATGGGGTCGCTAGGGGGGTGTCCTTATAAGAAGAGGAAAATTTGGACATAGAGACACAGAGGGAAATATGTGAATGTAAAGACAGGTAGAGACTGGAGCGATACCTCTAAAAGCCAAGGATTGCCAGTAGCTACCAGAGATTAAGAGGGAGGCATGTAACAGATTTTTTTTTGAGCCCCCAAGAAGGAATCAATACTATTGACACCTTAATGTCAGACTTCTGGCCTCCAGAACTGTAATCCATTGAGTTTCTGTTGTTTTAAGCCACCAGCTTACGGTAATTTGTTCTCGAAGCCCTAGGAAATTAATGTAATGGACATATGAGCCACTCTGAACTCTCACTTGTTGGTTACCTAGAATGCCCCTGGCTTCAGAGATATAACTCTTCAAATAACTTGAAGATTCTCATACACAGATGTTCAAGCTACTACTCCTCAAGATTCCTTCTTATACCTGCTTACAATTCTTAATAGACCACATATCCTTATTTTCGTATCTTTTCCCCCTTCTTTTTCTTTTCTTTTTTTTTCCAGAAAGATTTACTTTCAGTAATTCTAGAATCATACTGTATGAGTTTGCATGAGTCAGCCAACCTGTTAGTGCCAAGCGTCTTCATCAGTTTTCCTGATTCACCATCCTTTCCTTGAGATTTCCAGAATTAGGTTGCTTGCACAGTTTGAAAAATGATCTCTGGCTCCCTGCAGACCCATGTGAGCAGATGACTATCTTCCTATGCCATCCCAGTCGAGCAAATCTTCCCATGGCATATCTAGGGCAGAGCCCACCTCTCGGGCTTCCTTGTGATCCTGAAAAATGAAGGTCCTATCTGGGATGTCTGCTCAGTGTTGGCTGATAGGGAACCTAAGTTGAACAAGACATCCTGAAGAAGCTGGCATCCTGACAGAGGCTGGGCTTGGGGGAGAGTCATAAAGACCAAGTCGTTTCAGTACACTGTAGTTAGAGACCCAGTACATGGATGCACAGGATGTGTCAGAGCCCAGAACAGGACCACAAGGCCCATATGATGCCTGCCATTTGTTGAGCTCCCACTGTGTTTTCAAGACATTAAGTAACTTGCTCAAGGTCACTGAGCAAGCCACAGAGCCATGACTTGAACTTAGGTCTGTCCAACATCCAAGATCACATGTATTTTCTCTGTAATGCTAGCCTGGTTGATACTAAGGACTTGTTTCATCAAAGTAGGCACTTAAAAATATTCATTGGTTTTTCCACATTGTTTCTGCTCTATCCAAAACATTTAGTGAGGAGAAAAAGGTTGAACTCACCAAGGATGTCAACAACCCAGTCACTGCTGTTCTTATCTTGCTTGAGCTTTCTGAAGGTTGAACTTGTTCTTGAAAATTCCTCTTCCCTTGCCTTCCACATCATATTTGGATAGTGGTCCTCCTCCCTCTTTGGATGTTCTTTTCAATTTACTCTTTCTCTGTCTAACTCCTTTAACATCTTGCCCTCCTTTCTTATTTATCATGCTGAATACCATCTTCAGGAAAATTTCATCTGCTTTCAATTATTTCAATTACCTTCTTGGTCATGTTGTGCTCATTTGTTTCTTGTTGATTCCCAAATCTCTATATTTAGTGTTAACCCCTCTTCAGAGCCCCAGACCTAGATACCAAGTGCTCCTGTGACCATCTCCACCTGAGGCTCCCACCAATACCTCACAGTCACCATGTGCACATCTGATCTCCTACCTTTCTTTATTCTCCATCCCAGGGAGTGGTGCCCCATATCCCTTTGTTGGCCGAAGCACCCCTCTACTTCATCCTCCCACATGTGGTCAAATTCGGTGAAATTTTCCTCACTCTACCTCCTAAATATCTCTCAAATATACCTGCATCAGCCATTCCCACAGTCAGCACCTGGAGTCTGTCCCCTGTTCTATCTCAAATGATTGTTTTTATTTTCAACTAATTTAAAGTTATGGAAGAGTTGCAAGCCTATTACAGGGAGCTCCTGTATTCCCTCCACCTGGCTTCCCTAATGTTAGCATCTTGCAAATCCATGGTACAGTTATCAAAACTGAGAAGTTAACAGTGTATACCAAATGATTTTTATGGCTTCTGCGATAGATACTCCTGGTTACTTAGTTTGCTTCCCCAGAATCTTTTTTATCCCCATTTTTTTAAGCTTGAAATTTTAGTGGAAATGTGTTCATCCCCAAAGGATGGAGTCAACAAGCCTTCTCTCATTTTAACTAACTTTCACTCATCTCTCAGCATAAGCTGACTCCCCTGCATCTAGGAGAGGTGGTCCTCCCAGATGCTCACCCAGTACCCTGGCCTTTCTCTGGGATCCCTGGGTTGTAAATCTCCATAAACTTGTCTGTGACCCTCCCTAGACTCACGAGGAATTTGCACTAATTGCCTGCTGCATTTCTGGCAGGCACTCAGATTATTCGTGACACGAGTGAATGAAATGAGACCATTGCAGCTGGAGTTATGGGATTGCAGTGGACAACCAGAAGGGTGTCTCCTATAAATTGAGGGGCTTGAGTAATGATTGGGCACCCAAAGTCTTTGATAACACAGAGGCCTGTCCCACGCAGATGGAACCCACGTCCCTTCCATCCTTACTTTGACCACTCTGGTAATGAAAGGCAAGGTCAAGCCTGGTTTCGTTGACTCCTTGAATGTCATGTCTGGCAGGGTACCTTGAATGCTATGGTTCCCACACCTGGCTGGCTGACTCAGAACCTCCAGGGATGGGGCCTGGCCATCTGCCTGTTTAATAAACACGCTAGGTGATGCATCACACCACAGGAGCCTGGCTCCAAACCAAGAACAGGCATTCAGAAGCCCCTGCTGCTGTAGACCAATCTGCTTATTTCATAGACAGAGTTGGCAATCTGGTCATGAAGGTCCCTTTGAGCTTTGGCTTTTCTGGTAGAGAATTCTTCTTCTTAAACTTCAAAATAAGCTAGCGAGTTCAAATCTTGTCATATACACCGTGGATATACATGTTATGCACCTAAAATATGTCTTTTACAAAGTCATATATGATAGAAAATGTCTCCATTTTCTTGAACATTTTTATTCTAAAACTTCACTTTGAGAGCGCTAACATCAGAGATTCTGATTTGATGAGACCTAAAGCAATATTGCATTAGGATCTGACAGGTAAATTGCATGCGTCTGAATCCTGATTTAGCTCTGCAATCATAGTCAATTTGCACCTTGGCTTTTGGGCAGTGGCTAGCCTTTATTTCTACATATAGCATTTACTGATTTTTATTATTGGACTATAGTACCAATTTTTAGTCCAAAATAGGTTAGTCCTAATGTTCACGCCTCTCCAAAATTATATCTCTCTGTCTAAGGAAGCCAAATTGCAGTAGATTTTCCACTCTTTAAAATACCTAATATTCCGTAATTGTTTGGCTGGTTACCGTAAGGAAACAGAAATACCATATGTTGGAACCCCACCTAATCCCTGGTCTCCCTCCCATTCTAGACAAAGAGAATGGAGGGAAGTCCAGGAGCAACGTGGATAGCCCCTACCATGAGATCTGCAGAGCCAGAGCAGGTGCATGCAGATCGGAGGAACAGTGGAGACACAGGGGCCCAGTGACCACCTCAGAATTTCTGCACCTTGGACGAAAACAATGCAGCTCATAAGTCTGTATCTTTTCGACTCAAGGCCCACTCCCTGAGTGCAAACTAGGGTCAAGCATGTGGGCAGGCATGGCAGAAGGTGAATACATAAGCTGTTACAGGAAAGGAACTTGGAGTCCTGTGGGAAGAACGTTCTAGGAGTTCTAAAGAACTCAGGATCCGACAGAACCATGATAAAAATTTTATATTCTCATGATAATTTGAGTATCTCAAAGGAAAAGAACAGTGGGTGTTCAACAGTTGGTCGGGGGGTGAGGAACGATTCCGTGATCTGTGTGGTATATTCCTCACCCCTTTATCGCTAGTAAGGATCCATTTCCAACAAACATTTAAGGAGCAATTAAGCCTCCCTGGCTAGTCAGATGTGCATGAAAGTATTTGGTCACCATTTTTCCGGGCTACCGCTATGATACTTGTTCCATACCACAGGGCTATAGGGAAAGAACCATGACTCTCTAAACTCATTTCCACATCCCCTGCTTTCTGGGCCTGTGACTGGAGGTGAAATGGGACATCCACTGAAGAACTGAAGTTCTTCTGACTTCTCTGGCTAACAAAGAGCAAGGAGCCCCTTTCTGACATTTTGGCCTTGAAACTGGCCATCAGCGCATTCACCAGAGGTATGACAAATCCTTTTCTACCTTCCTTTCTTCTTTTCTTCTTTCTGTTAAATATATTGAGCCTATCTATGTACTAGGCCCTGTGCCACGCTCTGGTGTAATTTACTCAGAAGAGAGAGGCAACAAGGTGACTGCTGACAGAGGTGCGCACAAAGTATTTGGGAAATACCAGGGTCACCTCTGCTTTTGTCCAATAATCTCTTACTGACCAATGGTTATGCAGTGTCAGAGAAACAGAGGTAAAGTAGAATGAGTTCCTGTTTGTACACACTCACAGTCCAGTCCTGACACCTAGAGAGAGGTGACTATGAAACAAGATAGATAATGTTGAATACATAAAGGCTGGGAGTCTGCCTATTCGTCTTTCCATCCAGCAGCCCTCCATCCACTCCATCCAACAAGTACTTATGAAATATATCCATTACAAGTGAGCTCTAGTCTCTCCCCTGGGGATGCTGTACACTCAGCAAGACCAGCATGCAGACCACAAAAAGGAATGTTAATAACAGAGTTAATTCTAATAGTGAAAAGTTCTACAGAGGGAATAAATCAGGGTGATATGATAAAAAGTGCCCTAGAGAGAGAGGTCATGGAAGCCCTTTCTGAGGGAAAGACACCTGAGCTGAGGCCAAAGGGGTAGGGAGGAGCCAGACATGTGATTATTTGGGTAAATAATCTCAGGCAAAGTTATATAGCAAATGCAAAGTCCTGAGGTAAGGATTAGTTTGGTGGGTTCAGAGAACAGAAGAAAGGCCAGCGTGACTGGAGAGTAGCGAGGAGAGAGGAGGCCTCCTCTCCTGCAAGTGGAGAAGATCTGAGAGCAGGGCATAGCCCATATCATGTGATCTCTTAGAGATCCTAAAAAGTTTGGATTTTATTTTAGTACATCAAAATACCTTTGGGAACTTTATATTGGGAGGGACATATTCTGATTTATGCTTTAAAAAGATTGCTCTGAACCTGTTTCTCAGTGACTAATACAGTAAGTATACAAAAAAGCAAACGGTAAAGATATAGATCCAAAGAACACGTAATTGATATTTATAGAACAGTTCCTACCCAATGATTGTAAAATACACATCCTTTTCAGCTACAAATAGAATACTGTCAAAGACCAAACATTTATTGAGCCATTAAATAAATCTCGGTACATTTAAGCAATTAAAATCCTGTAGACTATGTTCTCTAAACCAATGGAACAAAATTGGAAATCAATCAGAATAATATTATCTAGAAAATTCCACCAAATACTTAGAAATTAAATAACACAATTCTAAATAGCACATGAATCAGAGGGGAAACTATAAGGAAAACTGGATAATTTTGAACTAATAAAAAAATACAATATATCAAAATTTGTGGCATACAACTAAAGCAATGCTTAGAGGGAAATTTACAGTTTAATCACCTGTATTAAAAAGGAAGACACAGAGATGCCTGGGTGGCTTAGCCTCTTAAGCAGCTGCCTTCAGCTCAGGTCATGATCCCAGGGTCCTGAGATCAAGCCCTGCATCCGGCTCCTTGCTCAGCAGGGAGCCTGCTTCTCCCTCTGCCTGCTGTTCCCCCTCCTTGTGAGTGCTCTCTTTCTCCCCCTCTCTCTGACAAATAAATAAAGAAAATCTTTTTAAAAAATAAAGGAAAAAACATTTAAAATCAATGATAAAAATTTCTACCTTGAAAAGAACACATTAAATCTGGTCTAGAAGAAAAGAAATAATAAACATAAGAGTAGAAAACAATGAAAGGAAACACATACCCTAAATAGAGAAAACTGACAAAGTCAGAAGTTGGTTCTTTGAAAAAAATTAATAAAATGTATAAATCCTTATTAAAATTAATCAAGAAAAAAAAAGAGCAGGCACTAATGACCAATTTCAAGGATGGAAGAGGGAATATTTTATATACAGATATTAAAAGGGTAATAAGCAATATTATAAACCTCATGTTAATGAAGTCAGTAATTTAGATGAAATGAACAAATTTTTTGAAAACGTAACTTACTAAAGTTGACTCGAGTTGAAAGAGAAAAATCTAAATAGCCCTATGTCTATTAAAAATATTCAATTCACAATCTTACTCAAAAACATTTCCACAAAGAAAATTCCAGGCCCAGATGGTTTCACTGGTGAGTTCTACCAAGTATTCATGGAATCAATAGTACCAATTATACACAAACTCTTTTACAAAAATAGATGTGAAAGCTCCATTTTTTAATTCATTTTATGAGGCTAACATAATCTTTCTACAAAAACCTGAAAGACATTTAAGAAAAGGAATATTATCCTTGCACCTTGGGTGAGAACACTGAGGCTCAGAGTGATGACACAGCTTGCCCCAGATCTCAGGATTTGGAAATGGCAGAGCAGTAGCAGGGCCCCCATCTCCAATCCAGACTCTTTCCCCATTACGCTTTCTCCTAGGGAGTGGCCCCTTCAGAGTCCAAAAATTACGTGCTTTAGGCAACAGTTTAAGCTTCCCGGGGACAGTAACTGAAACCTGAGGAACCCTCCTTCACTACTGCCTACACCTGGAGGACTGATGGGTTGTTCTGTACTCCATATTGCTTATTTTGGAGACCCTGGTGTGAATCTTCCTATTTACAAGGAACAGCTATGTGAGGCCAAAGATATATGTGTAGCTAAAAACAACAACAACAACAACAAAACACCCCGAAATAAAAAAACCTCTTCCATATTACATCTGGCTTTGTCATTTGGGCCAATAATCCTGTCTAGTCCATTATGTATTGCTTTGGGTAATAGATATGGCCCAGAAGGAATACTGAAAAGTTTTAGCAGGAGTGCAAGCCACTGCCAGAAGACAGAAGAATGGTGGCGTAGTGACAGCAAAACTCTACTCAGTTCCTACTTACACAGAGGTGCCAAGGCTTTAAATTGAAGCTTGGGTGCTATGCATTGATATTCAAATAAGTAACATGTCTCATATTTTACCTATTATCAGAACTTGAAATAGCTGCCTCAGTGTGTTGATGACCCTGTAGTTCTGGTTTCCTAGGTAGGAGCTCAGAAGCAGGCCATTGGGTGGAATACGGGAACTTTTTTCCCAGTGTCTCTTATAATGGGTTGTGAACATTCACATTGGAGAATATGGCTTGGGCTGGGCTTCATCATTCAGCCTTTGATACATAATATTGCTAGCTTGTATAGTTGAGCCTACCTCCTGTATCTCTCTCAACTCTGCTTCCTCTCCTCATTCCCATCTGTCCTTGTTCGGGACTTCCCGCTCAGCTCTACGGCCATGGTTTCCTGGCATATTCCCTACCTCTCGTCTCCTTGCCTCCAGTCTAACTTACACAGGATCACTAGAAGTTGAATCTTTTGTTAGCTTTGTAAGCCAAAAACTCATCACTGTGTCTTCCTAAATTCTAGCCTCAGTATGTGTAATTAATTTCTCAGTTAATCTCTCCAAACTGAAATCCCAATGTCCTTCCCTAACCTCTCCCTCATACTCTCCCCCATCTTAATTAAAGACAGCTCCATTCATCCAGTTGTACAGGCCAAAAACTTGGAGTCAAAGCTGGCTCTACCCTTCCTTTCTGCCCTGCATTTAATCTAGTCAGCAAACCCTGCCGTTTTTATCTTCAACAGAAATCCAGAATCCTTACAGCTCACCACCTCTATTTCATCACCCTGAATTAAATCTCACTGATCTCTCACCGGGATTATTGCAAAAGCTTCCTCACTGGTCTCTCTGCCTTCTCCCTTACCCCACTATTATTATTTTCAAATAGCAGCCAGAGTATCTCTGTTCAGACCCAGGAGCCTGTTGTGCAAAATCCGCAGTTACCACCTTGCTCAGAGTGAATGAAAAACCTATTACAACGTTCTAGAAAATCCTACTCTATCTGGTCCCTCATAAGCTTTCCAAACCCATCTCTAGTATTCTCTCCAGTGCCTCCTCCACTCCAGCCAAACTGGCCCCATCCACATTCTAGGCAAACTCCGATCTCAGAACCCTGTGCCTGGCATTCCTTCTGCCTGGAGAGCTGTTGCCCCACATGTTTGAATGGCCCACTATCTTGTTTCTTTTAGGTACTTTGAGGTCTTCCCTGACTACCCTCTTCTCTAACTTCAACCTTTTCTATCTTTTCCTGCCTTTTCTTTCTCTCTCTCTTTTTTTTTTTTAACAGAGCACATATACCCTTCTGATGTACTATATGGTTATCTAATCACTTATTATTATTTATGGTCTGTATTCTCAAATAGAATATAAGTTCTATGAAGGCTGAACTTCATTTACTTTATTCACTGCTGTGTCCCCAGTGACTGGCACATAATAGGTGCTCAATAAATATTTATCAAATGTGTGAATAAATGAATATGTTTCTCCAACCTCATCTTCCAGAGATTTCCCCTCTTTGAACACCAGCTGTTAAATAATACTGATAATGATAATGAGGACAGTGATGACAATAAGCACTCCTTGGAAAAACTTTGTGATATACAAAAAAGGATTAAAAAACAGAGATAACTATTGATTGTCAACATATGTAGAACATATTGATTAAAACAAGCACACGCAAAAAGAATATAGCCAAAGCATGTGCAAAATACATCAGTGAAGAAAGTGCTCATTGGATTCCAAGGGCTGTGAATTTACAACAATGACTCCCTGGTCTCCACACATCCCAATGGTAATGTCACAGACAAGAAACCAGATGTTGGGTTTATTGTTCAAAACTCTGTGGTGATATGGGTGGGGCTGTGTTTAGCCACCATTCCCTCAATGTCCTAGCTATTAAATGTTCTGATTATTTGGCAAGAATAGAAAACATTCCCATGAACTACAGAGCGCCTAGTTGGACCCCTCATTCAAAGAGAGACCACTCAGGCACAAATGGATCACTCAGGCCCAGGATGTTTCCGGGGAAAGGAAATACCTAAGTCTCTTCAGTGTTGTTTGACTCTCCCTGTGTCTGGGGTTGCCAGATGCTCCAGGACACAGGTGCATGGGATGGTCCCATTTCCCAGGGCCTTGTCCTATTTCAAGCTACGTTGGGACAGCTCATGAAATCAAGATGTTTCTCCCTGATTGTAACTTCTTTGATGTCCCTCATGAAAGTGGGTTTTCTATCTGTAGATGACCCACATTCAATTCCTTTCCTCCACCCCGTGCGCCTCACAGACAGCCTAACAAGCCAGGGAGTCACTCTTACTAGAGACGGGCAAGCCAGGCCCAGCTTCCTGGAACCCACCTCCATAGTGTCTAACTCAGTAGGTGTGGGATGGGACAGAGCCTACGGTCCTATCAAGTTCCCAGGTGTTGTTGCTGCTGTCAGCCTTAGGACCACACTGAGACTCACTAGTTCACTTCTCCACTGTCCAGATTACCTCTTCTCTCCATTCTTCTCCATTCTCACTGCCAACGGCTCCGCTTGGGCCCTCCCAGATTTCTAGACTTTGATAACTTGGACAGATTTTAATCAAATTAATGTCTCAGGGAGGTAAAGGCACAGACTCAGAGTTGCACAGCTAGAAGCTGGTAGAGCCAGGATCCAACCTCAGGTCCTTCTGCTTCCATACAACACAGTACAGTGATTCCATTTCCTGCCTTGCTAGGAGGCCCTGGTGCCTATAGAAGGACAGGCCTGGCCCAGTGCAAAGGCACTGAACAAGTTAGTGGAGGGACAGGCCTGAGGACCTCGCTCTCTTGGCTCCTAATGCTTCTTTTCTTCACACTTTCATCCAGCTGCTACTCTAATGAGCACGTCCTGTGGACCAGCCATGAGATGATCCCTCCAATCTCTCAAACCCATGTGAACATCTACTCTGTAGCAGGCTCTGTCTCAACCACGGTGGTGATAGCAATAGTCCTCATGAATTCAAGTTCATAGTCTAATGGAGGAATTAGACATTAGCCAAATAACTACAGACAAATTAAAGTGGAACTGTCTTCAGAGCTCTGAAGGAGGAGTTCATGGTGTTCTGAGCACATGTAAATGGGGAATCTGATGTACACAGAAGTATAGAGGAAATTTTCCTGAGTAAGTGACAAGTAGGTTTGTATCTAAAGGGTAATCAGGTAAAGAGGGAAGGGCAAGGTATTTGGTGAAGGGAGAAGCATGTATGAAGGGCCTATGGTAGGAGGGACCCTGGTGATTACAGGGAATTTTTAAAAAAGAAAGAAAAGGAAGTACGGCTAGAGCAAGAGCTGTTGAGGCCAGAGAGGTAGGGGGATGCCAGGCTCACAAGACCCAATAGGGCTCATTAAGAGGTTTTAACTGTTAATAACAACAGGAATCCACCATGAGGTTTTAAGCAGGGAGTGACGGCATAATCAGATTTGCTTTCTTGAAAGATCCAGGTGTTTTTCATGTGACGAAGGTAAAAGGGAATGCAAGTTCCATGACTATTAATTATATCCTATTGGAGCCAGAGTGTGTCAATTCATTGAAAGAAAGCAGAACCAGGATGGAATCTCAAATCTGGAAATTACAGAGACCACCAACTTGAACGGAATATCCATGCGGAATATTTTATCAAATTAGGAAAGCCCCTAAACAGAAAAGTTAATTGCATATTCCAAATGTATCATTAAGTGTTTTCAAATGAGGCATCTCTAGCCTTCCCAAATGGAAATATATGACCACTTGGCCATTATGAATCTAAATTCATCTTACCGCATTTTCCCAGAATTCTCACATCCTAATAAAAAGTTGAAATGTGGGGCGCCTCGGTGGCTCAGTGGGTTAAAGCCTCTGCCTTCAGCTCAGGTCATGATCTCAGGGTCCTGGGATAAAGCCCCACATCGCATCCGGCTCTCTGCTCAGCGGGGAGCCTGCTTCCCTTCTTCTCTCTCTGCCTGCCTCTCTGCCTACTTGTGATCTCTGTCTGTGAAATAAATAAATAAAATCTTTAAAAATTTTTTTTAATTAAAAAAAAATTTTTTTTAAAGTTGAAATGTGTCCTGCTGTTAATTGATAAGCTTGGGAACACATTTCAATTAAACACCTTTCTTCAACAGCTCAAAATTTGGGGGCCTTATGCATAATTCCTTGTTTGGAAAACCCAGATTGACCCCAATGCCCCTTTTTCAGATTGGAGAGGTTTCTAGCTATCCTGCTGTCCCCTGATGAACAACCCATTTCCTCAGCAACCCCTGGCGATCCTGCATCTGCCTCTCATGGATGAGATGTCAGTCTGATATGTCATCTGTGTTTTGCTTCAGTCTGAATTCTGGGAAGTGCTACCATTTCCCTTCCTGAACGTCTGCTTTGAAGATAAAGAGAGGATGTCCATCTCCCCCAAGAAGCTCCCAGGGTGTTCCTGCCTGTGAGTCTTCCCCCAGCCTTGGGGAATTCCATCAGACAAACATGGGCTGGACTAATGACCCATCAGGTGACTGGACTCCGATGAGGAGTTGCCCAAGGAAAAGCCCTGTGTAGAATTCTTTTCCCCTTTGATACCCATGCAGTGATTTTTAGGAGGGTGACTTGCTTTTACTAATACCCACACACCAATTTAAGTAGATTTCAAAATCACGCTCAAGAAAATGAAGGCACAATAAAACCCAGTGGCCTGGCATCCGGGTTCTGGGTCTGGCTTTGCCACTGAGAAGCTCTGACCTTGGACAAATTTCTTCGCTTCTCTGGCTTTTGAGTTCATAATTGGAGAGTGGAAGAGTTGAATCAAAGTCATAGTTACCAACATTCTCAACTATATTTTCAATCCTTTTTATTAGATCCTTACTGCTCTAGGCCCCCTTGTTGGAGAGATTTTTTACTTCTAAACACACTGAACTTATTAAGCAGGCTTTATTTTACTTCTCCTTTCTATTCATCAAAGCACACACCAGAGGCTCTGATCAACAGGGCTGGCTGATATTATTCTAGCCAAATAAAACCTCATTGTAAGGACATGTGGTTTTTTTATAGGATGTTTGAAATTTTGAAAATAGGTTGCAAATCCTTACTGCAATTCTCATAGACCCCTAAAATCCTTAAGGATCTCAAATGGAGAGGGAAAAGATGGAATAAACGTGCTTAGAGAAGTCCTCTATGTCTAACGTTCTGAAGCTTAGGCCAAGAAGATAGAACCCACCATCCCTACAGTAGAAAAAAAAAAAAAAAGTGTTTCAGAGCTGTTTCAAATAGCCAAGCTCAGGGTGTGAAATCCTAGAACTCTTTCTTTCGTGTTAAAGGAGACCCACTACTGTCTCTAGATGACATCTATCCATGTTTCCCCTCTGTTTGACCTTGCCAGTCACAATGTTCACTCAATAGATCTGATCTCTCCACCAGCTACACCCAAAAAGGTGACTACCAAGGAGCTCATGTACATTTTGGATGGTTCCATATGCCAGTGTCCTTAATACTTGTGATTACTCTAGACTTCAAAACCAGACAAGTTGAATTTATTTTCTATCTCCACTTTATTTTTTTTAATACTCTGATTGAGTGCCTAAATTATTTTCCAGGCACACAGTGGGTGCCTAGCAAATGCTTGCTGGATGTAGGAATAAATTAAGCAACTGATATGACTAAATCATTTTCACATATTCTGTGTTATTTACCTCTCTCAGGAGCACTGCAAGGTAGGGAGTAGTCTCCCCCTTTTACAACCAATGAAACTAAATCTCGGGTTCTGTGACTTCTTTAGGTCATACAGCTAGCAGGTAGTGAGGTAGAACTTGAACCCAGGTCTTTGGTCTACACCTTGGAATGGTACCCTATAGGGCAGCCTGTCATGGATTCCTACTGTTCCTCCCTCATTTCTGAATGAGCTGACTCGGTCTCTCCTCCCTTTCCACAACCAGCCCCATCCAGTCCTTAGCTGTCTTAGGTCACTTAGAGCACTTCCCTTTGCCTATCTTGCTCCCCCACAGGTCATCCTGCCACTTCCTGCCCAAGAATGTGAATGCTTGTCCTTTAACAGCTTTTACCCAGGGACAGTTCTCCCCCCAGATCCCCAGCAATGTTCTAGTGGGACCACTGAGCATCCCAGCTTGGAGACACTTGCCCTCTCTCAGACCATCTCCTCACTGTGCAGACAAGCCCGCAGGCTCCAAAAGAGGACCTTTCCTGCTCGCCATCATCCAAGTGTACATCAGTCCTCCTCACTGTGAGAGGCTCGACCACTCCCCCTTCGGGACCTTACCCAGCTCCTCTGGTCCTCTCTTCACCTCCATCCTAACACCTCCTTCATCCTGCAAAGGGTCCACCCTGCCCCTTAAAAGTCAGCTTTATCACCAATTAGCTGGGTGGTACTGGGCAAGTCACAGGCCCAGCTGGGGTGTCCATCAGTTACATGGAAATATTTAACTTGGTGGCCTCAGCAGCTTAGAAACATATCCTTCTGGTGAATGCCCTTTCTTCCCTCCCTTCCCATTCTCAAGGCTACCCAGTCATTCGTTGAGCCCTCTGTCAGCTGAGGGGTCAGAGCACCTCTCTTTCCCAAATAACCTCTGGAATCATAGCTCATCACCATCTTCCTGAATCAAGTGACCCAAGGGGTCATTCTTAGCCTTTGACTCTGGCCCAGAGCTTAAATATCTCACCACATTGGAACCACAAACACGTGCTGTTAATGAGCACCTGCTGCCCCAGGCCTGTCTATGGGTCTCTATCCTTGGAAATTGGGCAGGGCTGAAGCCATCCCTTTATCACTACACCTGAGTCACTCTGGTCAACTTCGGAACCACAAGTGACATTACATTTCCGCCCCTTTTAGAATTGGGAGTGTTTTTTCAGAACAAGTGGTTCAATGTTACCCTTAACACCTATGCCCAGCTTACAAATGAAGACGTCTAGGCCCCTAAATGCCTGGGTGAAAGGTTGTGATCAAGAACATGAAGGACAGAGGCACCTGGGCGACACAGTTGGCTGAGTGGTCCACTCTTGGTTTCCGTTCAGGTCCTGATCTGAGGGTTGTGAGATCGAGCCCCACGTCGGCTCAGCACAGTCTCTGACTCTCTCTCTCTCCCTCTCCCCACCCGATCAAAAATAAATAAATAAATATTTTAAAAAGAAAGAAGAACATGAAGGACAATAAATGACAGATGCTTTTAGTGATTGGTGGTGGGGGTGTTTGACAGAAAGCTCTCCTTTCTCTCTCATAGGCTAGACTCACAAGGGACCCACTAGAACAGTGGCTTCTCCTTATTAATCCTAGCATCAGTGACAAGGCCTGTGCTTTCCTACCCCGTTAGCACAATAGCTCTGCTGCTCACAAACCCAACAGTGGTAAGAGCACCATGGTAGGACCGACTTCCCTGGGGTTAAGGGCCATGGTTATATTTCTGGAAGGAAAACAGGGAAACCTGTGAGCCAAGTATCTCAGTTTCATATAAAGCACCCCGGGCCATGAGCACGCACATTCACACAACATACACACATGCTGTCCTGTCCCTTTGATTGGACTAACGTTGTTTCCATGACGCTCTCTTTAATGAAGGGAAAAAAGCCCCCGAGGCTGGTGTTCTGGGACAGACCCTCCCTTCTTATCTGGTTTGCCAGGGGGTTGCCGAGCAAAGTTCAGGATCTGGGGTCGGAAGAAGTGGGAGCAGGATCCTGCCTGTGACTTGGCCTCACAGTTCGACCTAGGGCTAGTCCTCTGTCTCAAGAGACAGCAAATAGAAATGCCAAGTTGTTCACAGCAGTGTTATGGGCATTGGAAGAGTAAAGGTCGTGAAGGCTCCTGACAAACCGTGAAGGGCCGCTCCAGCAGGAGTTAGGAATACAGGTTGTTACTGCAGAGATCTTCCGGGAAGTTCACGTAGGTTGGCGGGGTCACGTGCACGCACACGCACATGGCTGCCGGCACACCTTTCTCAAAGGTGGCTACGCCCACATAGCTTGTCCACTCAGAAAGCCATGACAGCTCTACTGTGCAGGCTGCCCAAACTCTTTCACAAACATTGGTAACCTTCCAAGGACGGACCAGCCTCACCAACCATATTCACCCTGTCCCGGTTGCCCAACAAACCGGCAAACCGTCGCTTTCCTCCTTGCCTGCCTCTTCCCACGGAGAGTGCCCTACCCCGCCTCCTCCACCTCCACAGTCTCTGCACAACAGAAGCGGGCCCATCCTTCTAGGCGTGATTGTAATGCCACCACCTGCAGGGACGCTTCCCTGACTGTTCTCCTACCCTATCCCAACAGAAGGGGTTTCCTCTCCTCTGAATTTACTTCATCTGTCCTTCTCTTATTGGGTCTGTTTTCTTTAGTAAAGCTCATTAGGGCCATGTTCTATCACCCTTTACCATGGTGTGAATTGCTCAAGACCAAGTTCTCCATTGTGCTGTTCCCCCATCCCCCAACCCCACCGCAGCACCTTGCACAATGAACTGCTAGACCCAGCAAGGGTTTGGTGCTGAAAGAATCAATGAATGGATGCACTCCTACTTTCACTAAATGGCCTGGGGAATGCATCCTTTTCTCTCTGGGTTTCAGCCTCATGAAGAAAGCTGCACATGGAACAGATGGAAGAGCTAAGGTATGTCAGCAAGTGGAGATCTCTGGAAATGGGTAGGTAGCACAGACATGGAAAGTCACCGGCAATGTGAAGTCCCATTGTGCATGGGTTGGCACTTAACAACCACAACCAATTAACAAAGCCCAGGACATATTTTTAAAAGGTAGTCAGAGTTATAGGGTATATCTAATAAAAATCATAGTAATCACGACTTGATTTAATGTTTTAATGGGTTTACACCTATTCTTCCAGGATATTCAAGCAAATAATCAACCTCCAGGGGGTAATCTGGGAGCAGGAGTGTACAGGTGTTGGTGACATCCTAGGCTGGAAAACGGAGGTTCTAACCCAAGCTCTGCAAACAATTGGGTATGCAGACAAGTCAGAAGAATGTCCCTTAGCTCCCCCTCTCCTCTTGTAAATCACAGTTAGACCAGGTGGTCCTACGTGACCCTTAGATTAAAGAAGACGTACAGTTTTCCCACCTGCTTTCCCAATGCCTTTGGCCATTTCCCACGGACTTCTAACAAAAGACCCTTTGGGTTTACTTGAACATTAGTCAACTTGACAGTAGCACGTTGTTGGCCAAAACGAGGTTTCCTGATGACAGTTGTGGAATAGGAGCCCTGAGAAACAGAGAGGGCTGCCAGCAACTCCCTAGCCAGGGTCTGTCTTTCAGCTTGGGATGCTGCGGTCCCCAGGGAGCACAGGTGGGGAAGTCGAAGGCAGTGGTCCTAGGGTTGGAGTTCCTGGCTTCTCTGTTTTGTCTTTTGGAGGCTCAGCTTTCCCACAGAGAAACTGAGGTGACACCTTTAAACCAGGCTCCCGTGATTGTGTATTAGCTGTGCTGGCTACCAACACCCCTTGGCTGTCCCCCAGAGCCCGGAGGTGAGCAACCACCAGCAGGAGGTGGAAGACAAACAGGAATGGCCTCCCGCCCTCTGCCACCCACTGCCCAGTGCAAACACCATCCTCCTCCCTCAGCAGAAAGTCATTAGGTGTTCCCAGGGTGGCCTGTAAATTCTGAATTTCTCTCTTTGGGAGGTAGGAAGGAAAGGGAATTGCTGGTGAATATCTCTCTATTTCTCTGCCTGTGGGTGAGTGTGTATCAAGAGATAGAGTGTGTACGCATCCGTCTCCCACCCTGGGACTTACACGCCTGGGTGTTTGCACACCAGATGATCCCTGCAGGAAAAGGCAAGTCCCCAGCTGCTGTGGAATTTTAAGAGAACTCCCTGGAATGCCCTTCTGGGATGTCTGGTTCTAATTGCCTCCGTCAGCCAGTGCTGGCGAGCTGGCAGGAGCAATGAGAGGTGAAATTGAACAGACTACAGTTCACTTCAGACCCCCAGCCCTGCCAGAGTCCCCCAAGGGCCAGAAAAGAAAACACATGTGGCCACGGCAGTGGGTGTGGTGGAAAGAACTCTAGACTGGAAATCGGAAGGCCCGGATCCCTGGCCCTTTGCTGCCACAGACACCCCGTGCGCTGCAGACCCAGCGCCTCCCTCTCCGGGGCCTCCAGTTTCCTCCTGTGCTAAATGAGGGCTGAGGACTGGCTGCTCTCCACGAACTTAGGCACTGAAATGTCAAGCGCTCGTGGAGGACTTTGGTGGGGCATTTTCTTTTGAACCTTAAAACCAGATGCTCTGCGTTTTTAGATCTTTAAGAAGAAGAAGGACAGGGAGAGGATTTCATTCCCACCCACTCTGTGCTAGCCCCAGCCCCATTCTTTGCTCTCTTCTTGGCCAGGGAGAGCTGGGGAAGAGAGACCTGACCCCAGCCGGCCAGTAGACAGAGATCCTGTGGTTCCTTAGTGCCCCCTATAGGCCTAGAGGACAGTTACTCAGAAGCTGGAGTTGTCCCTCCAGCCACCTGCTCCCTGGGCACCCAAGGCTGCTTCCCCTGCACAGCCTCGGGTTCAGAAGCCCACGGCTCAAACTGGCCACTAATTTGGGGAACCTCTCTCTCCTCTTAGCCTAGTGCTTTAAAACTCAGACTAAAGCCCCTGATACAATGGCCACAACAGGCTGGGGGTGAGCACGTCTAGGGGACCTTTGGTTTGGGCACAATACAGCACGGGTCACCAAATAGGAAGTACTGCAGACTTCTGGCCCAATGCCCTGCTCTCACCCACCCCCACCCCCACCATTCCTCCCCTCCACTAAATCGCAGCTGATGCTTGCACATCTCCGGTGAGGAGGAGCTCACTACTTTGTGAGTCAGCATGAATCAGTTGGCATTTTGTTTGATTAGTAATCGAGTCCAAATCACACACTGGGGGCTTATCAGTTCCTCAAAAGGGTGTCTTTGAGGATAGGCTGCAGTCCTCGAAATCATCAGGAGCTAAGGCTGTTTCTAGACTGTTCCTCAGTCATTTCTAGAGTACAACTTCCTTATGGGCCTCACAAACCAAGATGAACCCCTTAACTTCTAGCCAGCACCTCTGCACTCCAGAGAGGAAGAGGGGAAGGGTCAGGGTCTGCAATGGCTCCTTCGCACCAGGTCAGGCCCCCTTGAAGACCTCTCTAATGACCTTTGCTGGCATCTCATTGGCCACTCTGGGGGCAGGTGTGGCTGAGAGTTAGTCTCCTTGACTCTCCAAGTCAGCTTGGAGTCTGTCACCAAAGAAGAAAGGGAAAATGGATTCTGGGTCCACGAAGACTAGACCACAACATGGTCATGTGTGTTGAGGGAAGCCATGAATGGTTGGGCAGCTCTGTTGTTGCCTCTTACAGACACCAGTTTCCCTCTGTCTACAGAGGAGACAAGGTGTTCTGTGTGCTGGCTCCCTCAGGAGTGCTCACCTGATCCCAGAGAACACCTCACCTCCCCACGCAGGAGCAGACTCCCGCCAAGCTGGTGGGGAGAGATGCTATCTTCAGATTGCTCTCTCCTGAGGAAGATGCCAGGCAAGTGAACCTCCAACCTGCTCTGAGCAAGGCCTCTCTAGTACTTTCTAGAGAGAACTATGCCAGCTCACCTGCAAGGGCCCAAGCCCAGCTCCAGACACCCCCAACCACCATCTGTCCCTGCCTCAGTAATCCCTACCAGGTCTGGGACCAGCGAACAACTTCTTCCCAGCAGGCTCTCATGGCTTTGTTCCAGTTTCCCATGCTGCCTCTGGCAGGGGGAGACCACAAGAGGATGTACCCTCCACTCTGGGGAGAGAGCTCACTGCTTTCTCTTCAGATTTGTTCTGCCAGGAGCCAGTGTCACCCATCAGCTCAAAGGGTAAACCCTCACATGTTTAAATTTGGTATTTAGGATGGTAGGCAAAGAATGTGAGGCCAACAAAGATGGGCTTGGCCCTGTGGCTAACTTCTTCATTAGTTGCTTTCTGCTTTTCTGCTTTCCTGGCTCCTCGGGCTTAGAGAGGGGGCTCTGCACTGTTTGGCGAAGGCAGTCCCTCCCTCCTCAGGAAACCCACGGGCGTTTTCTGGAGTTTTATTCTTGGACCACCTTCTGGTGCTTCCACACAGGGCTGCTTCCCTGGGAAGGAAGCTGAGGCCCAGAGCAGTGGTCGTTTCTGCTAGACCCAGGTGTGGAGGTAGTAGGGCCCTGGGGGGATGGATGAATTCTCTTGGGGGGCAGCGGAGAGGGCTTCCTTGGGGAACCGCTTTCCAAATCTCCCCCAGGGGAGCTTCACTCCTCTCTGTGTGTCTCAATCGCTATTTCTTTCCCTTTCAGCGGCCATCTACATCATTCAGTCAGCACACCGACTACTTGTTACAATAAACCTCATTCTCCTTCGAGAGCATTATTTGAAGCAGGCTTCAGTTTTCGCCACCCTGGCGAGACGTGGCCTAACAATACCTCTTCCTCCTCCCCGTCACGTTCATCCTTTCACTGCTCTCATGAGACTGAATGCGCTTGAAGAGAGAAGCCCTTAACCATACGATTAAAGCAGGATTTCCCTTTAAGATGGAGTTTCCAGGAATGAACTGTGTTTAAAAAGCAGGGACCACCTCTTTGGGAATGTGAGGGAGAGAAATAATCAGCTTCAATTTGTTAAGAACCATTTATCATGAATGCTCGAAAGCTATGTCTGTTTTAGATCTTTTCTCCGGTATAACTAAGTTATTGCACATACATCATGGAAGGTTTCGAGACTCCCAGGCTCTGCAGACGGCCCCCACCCCCGGAGGCCAGATATCTCCATTTCTTATAACATACTCAGGCAAAGACAGAGTGTCATTCTTAGCACTTGGCTAGTTAGTATTTCTTTTTAAAAGAAATTGTTGTGCTGTTTAATGTTAGGTACTTAATACTTTGGAGCCCTTCAAATCCTAATAGCAGGTTGAATTTTCACTGCTTTGCAGCCACAGAAGATAAAGAAAGGTTAAAAAAAAAAAAATGGGCAGGTGCATGTTCTGTCTTCAGTTCAAGGTGGAAGCCGGAAGTGAAGTCCCATGACTATATCACACTGACAGCTTGAGCCCTTCCTAGCACGGCTCTGTATACTGAAATTATTATGGAGGAAAACTCAGCCAAGACTCTCCTCTCTCAGAGACTCAGCTCTCCTGCCTCCAAAGCAGAAAATCAGAGTAGCTGAGATAGAGCAGCAGCTTGGTTTGAATAATTAATTTCGTTTCCTGGATAATTATTTTCCGTATAAAGTAGAGTCCCGTCTCTGGAAGATTTATGCCAAGTGCACTGAATTCCTGGAAAATGTACATGGGAAGTGTGAACAAGAGTGTTGGTACAGTAATCTCCTAATAACTACACTGGGATTATTTATTTAATAAGCCTTGATGGACGGTTTCATCTGCATTATCTTTTAGGAGAGCCTAATAGGGTTCAGGCTGGACCACTGGTGTTACAGAGTAGAAAAGGGTCAATTTGACTCCCAGTCCATAAATTGGAAGATATAAATGCTCAGTGAGAAGAAAAAGGAAAAAGTGTGGAACAGTGGATATAGTATACGACATTAGTATTTAAAAAAAAAAAAAGAAAAAAGTGTATGAATACACACATATTTACTCGTATTAATGGCATGACAGATATATTTGATAGCACCGGTTTCTAAAAAAGGATAAGAATAAAAGATTTAAAAAATAAGAAAGGATAAGAGGTGGTGGGAGGAAGGGGTAGGGGGGAGAATTCCACTTTAGATGTTTTGTAACTTTTGGATTTTAAACCATGAGAAAGTATTACCTATTTATAAAAGAATACAGAACATTTCACTAAAAGCACAATGCAACCGCTGAATGGTTCAGAGGCCTGAAGGTTGGGAAGCAGGACAAAGAGGGGACTGGCTCAGCCAGGCCAGCTGATAGCGGTGATGTCCCCTGACCCCAGCATGGGTTCCTCCTGCTACCCTGAGTACTCTAACAAGCCAAGGTCCAGGAGTCAAGGCTCTGGCTAGTTCTTCATGCAAGCAAAGAAGTAGTCACATCGGTTACTAGCTGGCATGTAATGCTTTACAAGCAAAGCGACAAGAATGCTGGTGTCCCCATCTGGAAACCTTGCTGTAGAAGGAGCCAGATCAACCAGAGGGCGATCCAGAAGCCGGACAGGTTGGGCTACAACCTGAACGCATCTTCAGGAAGGGAGAGTTGAAGGCATCAGCATGTAGCCTTGGGACCAGAGGGTTTGCAGAGCACCCCTGTCTCCAGCCATCTGAAGGGAAGCCAGAAGACCAGCTAGATGAGAGACCCCAGGCAGTCTGTGCATCTGGGGGCAAGCTACCCACCTCTCTGAGCTGCTTTTCCCCCTCTGCGCTGAGGAGGCAGTAACACTTATAACAATAGTACTTAGGGTTTTCTCATTCAAGAAATAACAAGGCAAGATATCTAGCACTTAGTAGGCGCCCTGCAGAGCCTTCTGAGCCCCATCTGTATCACACATCTCCTGTCCGAGCAAATAAGGTGTCCTGCATGGCTCCAGTGGGCAAAATCTGCGGGAAAAAGGACTCGCACTCCTATAAGAAAGACTTTGCCCTAGGACTGTCGGAGGAGACAGCAATCTTTCTTAATGGGCATCCCGGACATAGGGGTGCTTTCTAGGAAGAAGCTGAAGGCTCTGCCTCAGCTGTCTCTCTGGCTGCCACAAGAGGCAGGATCAGAGCACCCCATGGGGAGGCTTGTCCTCTCCATGCTCCTCTCCGCTCCCGTCCCTCCTCCAGCCAGCCTGCTCCCAGAAAGGCTCAATTAAGAAGGCATTTGCAGACCTCTCTGCGGCTGGCACCACCACATTTTTTACATTCCCTGCTTCTGCTGCCTTTGGAGCTGGGAGGTGTGTGTGTGTGTGTGTGTGTGTGTGTCACCTATCTCAGGAGAAAAGGACAGGAGTCCTGTGACCCAGACTAAGAGGGATTTTCTCCTTTGACCTCATGATTCTCACTGGTAGAATTTTCTCCAGGTCCCAGTGCTATCTACGAGAGATAGGAGTGCCTTCAACAGTGTTCTTAATTGTGCATTGACACTCTGGGATTTCTGAGCAGACCCTGCTGGGGGTTCGTGGGGGATTTCAGGATGAATAGGGTCTGGCCCCTGTCCTGGGGTAACCACAGTCAAGCAGGGGTGACACAGACTGAAGCGCGTCCGTCTCCTCCCAGGAGAGCTGTGACAGAAGCCGCATGCAGGAAGCTGAGTACCACGGGGCCCCAAGGAGCTGCTGCTGATGAATTCTGACAGGAGGCTCATAGGTCCGCCAAGGCCTCGCACAATCCGTGAGGCTGAAACTGGGGTTCACAGCTGAGTCAGAGGCTGGGAGTGGGAGGACGGACAAGATTTCGGAGCCCTCGTTGGCTTCGTTTCTGGTCTGTGAATCCTTTTGTTCTCCTGGGTTTTCACACCAGTGAAAGCGTTTCCCCTTTCTGGGTGTGACCTGACCTTGCTTCAGACACCCCTTTGGGTGGGGCCTGGCAGGAAGGGCTTCTCTGGCCGCCAGAGCGGGAGCTGACCCGACCCTGCCCAGATCCTGCCCAGATCCTCCCCACACCCCAGGGACCTGCTGCCCCCCCCCCTTCCCTTTCCTCTTTCCCCCTCCAGTGCCCCGTCTGGGGAAACTTATCCAAGTTCCAAGCAGTAAATTTAAGGCCTTGGCAGCCCTCCCACAGATGACTCCCAAATTATCCCATTCCGAGGGTGGGGGTAGGGAGGCCAGGAGTTCAGGCTGGAGGGCTGGGCCCCGCCGTCCGAGAGCTGCGGGCGCCATCTGCTGGTGGAATCGAGCCGCCTGCCTGGAATGGGAGGCCAAGGACGAGCCAGCAGGCAGGAAGAGAGGGGAGGGGGACAAGCCCAGGCTCCGACAGGGAAGAGAATTCACTGTTTAACAGCCATCAGACACAAAAAGGGGAGCAAGGGGGTGTGCTTGCGCCCGAGTTTGTGCCTTTGCAGATTCATCCGCGTTGACTGCCCGCCCGCGAGGCTGTGAGTCTTTGGGAGGGTGTGCTGGGATGGTGTGCGTGCTTCTGTTATTTTTCCATAGGGTGAGTCTATGGGACGGTCTCCAGAGGGAAAAGACAGTAAATAAGAAGGTAATCAGGCCCAGATGTATCCCTCCCAGGGAAGTTCCAGATGTCCTCCCCTTAAGCCTCAGCGCAAACATGGGTGATGTGTGAGACTCAGTTGATTGCATTTTCAGTTGGGGAGAGTGAGACTCGGCCAAGTGATCAGGGCTACAAGCATTGTGGCCTGGGGACAAAGATCCTAGAGGTCATTCAGTCCATCCTCACCATTTGCAGAATAAAAACCATGCATTCAGTGAGGAAAAAGCAAAAGAGAGATCAGCTTAGATTACCTGGAGAGTCTCCAACCCTGAGTTCTGATGGACCAACCACCTTCCACCCCACCCGGTCCTGGTGCCAGGAGGATCCCGGGCAGCAGCTCCCCTGCCCTGACTCTAACCCACCTCTTCTCTATTTACCCTCCTGAAGGAATTTCCTAACCCATAAATCTTGAGAGATTTATTATTTCCTGCGGCTCCTTTAGCTGGAAAATGTGGCTTTACAGTTCGAAACTCAGAACCACACTGGGATCA
The DNA here is from genome assembly GCF_010015895.1 of Lontra canadensis. Lineage (NCBI taxonomy): Eukaryota > Metazoa > Chordata > Mammalia > Carnivora > Mustelidae > Lontra > Lontra canadensis. The sequence continues at coordinate 352,948 of NW_022631032.1, read as the reverse complement.
CAGCTCTCAAGTGGGAGCAGACGTTCTCCTGGCTGGTGGTCAGCAGGACACCAGCCTGCCATTACCTACAAAGGGGCCACCAAGGACACGGCTGACCTTTCCTGGCTCCCAACTAAGACTGCTGGAATAGCCAGATCAGAAGTTTCTCTCTGTAGGTTGTAAGAGCAGCCCTAAGTCCCAGGAAAATTGAAGGGCTTAGTTCCTCTCCTCACCCCACCTGGAAGAAAGAGGGGCTGGGCTCTCCCTCTCTGTTCTCTAAAACCTCTGGCTCTGGCTCTAGTCTTTTCTCCCCACTGTGAGGAAAATCTTCATGAAACAGCTCAGCTTGATAGCCTGGCAGCCAAGCCCCCCTTTTTGCCTGTAGAATAAGTCCAAACGCTTTATAGGGTCTCCAAGCCCCATAAGACATGACCCCCACCTTTCTCTAACACTGAGCTTTCTTGCTGTGTTTTCGTGCCTGCACTGAATACCAGCCACATGGTTCTTCCCTGTCACTCGTCCTGCCTCCACCACCCGCCCCCCATGCCGAGCTGCTCTGCGCGTACCCTGGCCCTGCTGTCTTCCCCTGCTTCTTGCCACCTCATATGTTCTTTCTTCTCCCTCCACATGGTGATATTTTATTTTCCAAAGGCTGATTTCAAAGGTCACCTCCTCCTGGAAGCCTTCGGGGATCTCCTCCTTCCAAACTAAACAGAATCTCCTTTGAGTCTCCCAGTCTATACTTGGTTATATCCCTGCAGGTTCTGGTAGACTGCTTTATTTTATAGCCCCACGCTCCCATGAATTACAGCCCCTCATAGATTTTGAACACCTTGAAGGCAGAGGCAGCATGGAGTTCTCCTCTTTTTCCTCACTCCCTCCCACACTCCAGTGACACTGTCCCCAGCAGTAAGGATGCTCTTAGGGGACCTCGTAAGTGATATTCAGACAACCCACTATTTTGACTTTTCCAATCTCTGTTATGCTTCCTTAGGACAAAGTAACCTGGAAGAGTAACGTACTTAAGGGAAAACAGACAAACTCTTCACCACGGTCATCCTTCTCAGGAGAGAGCATGGCCCAGAGTTCCAGTGGGTAGGGAACGACTGTGCTATGGATTCACCAGCTCCCGACATGTCTACTCCAGACTCAGGATCTGCAGGGAGGCCTCATTCCAGAGCTGAGGAGCAGCACTGAGAAGAAAGGAACCTGAACCCTCAGAATTCCCACCTGGAGAACTCTAAGAGGAAATCTCAATCCCCGGCACCCTCCATAGCTGAGGGAGAGTGAAGGTCTTCTCACAGCACTGGTCTAGAGATGGGAGTCGAATTTTGAGGCCTGGCTATGCTGTGACCAGCTCTCAGCCTCAAACCACTTCCTCCCCCATCTGCACGGGGTGGGGAGCATCATGAAGGCCTGTGGGAGACCAGCACCCTGGCGTCACAAGACGCACATCAGGCAAGCAGCCCTTCATCTGAAAACCTTCACGCATTTGGTCTCCAAAATGAAGCCATCCAGAGCGTGTACATATCCGTTTCAGTCATCCATAGTTCTCATTAAGAATGTTCAACCAATAAATCACTTATTGCCTGACCCTTTGAGATTATTATTAGTTGCCATTTCATAGGTGTGAAAAGTGAGATAGGAAAAGAACACACATATTCAGCACCAAGATTTCATTTCCCTTAAATAATTTCTGTTATTTTTTTCTGATTCTCAGAGTGACACATATTTATTATAAGTAAATGCTGGAAATATAGAGAAGTTCACAGAGGAAAATAAATCTGTTAGAATCCTACCCCCACCAAGGAGCTCTGTGAACCCTTTGGTAGAGTTCCTTCCAGACCTTTGTCTAGACACATTTATAGATATTCTTTTCCAAGACTAGTGTCGTGTGAGAGATGCTCTTTAGAAATCCTGGATTTTTGCATCACAAAATACTGTAAGCATTTTTCCATGCCTACAAATATTCTGTGGTGTTATTTTTTTTTAAATCGGCTCCACACCCAACATGGAGCTTGAACTCACAACCCTGAGATCAAGGGTCACATGCTCTACTGCTTGAGCCAGCCAGATGCCCCTACGGTGTGATTTTTTTTTTTAATATTTTTTATTTATTTGACAGAGAGAGCAAGATCACAAGTAGGCAGAGAGGCAGGCAGAGAGACAGAGGGAAGCAGGCTCCCTGCTGAGCAGAGAGCCCGATGCGGGGCTCGATTCCAGAACCCTGAGACCATGACCTGAGCTGAAAGCAGAGGCTTAGCCCTCTGAGTCACCCAGGCACCCCACGGTGTGATTTTTAATGGTGTCCTAGTATTCCATTAGGTAGATATACTATATTTTACTTAACCAATCCTTTAAGTTCTCATAACTACCCTTAAACACATTTGTCTAGTTACCTCCTTGGGTTATTCTTCAGAAGAGAATTACTGAGAAGAAATTCTCAGGAATAATGGGCTTTCTGAACATTTCTGATATTTTAAAACTCTCTTCTTCATTGACCTCCTTGCTGTAGCTAAGTCACCCAGCCTGTCTCTGGTGTTTCCGACTGGCTGAATGATGGGATTGTCAAAACCGGAAGGGAGCTTAGGCTGAAGATTTACGGATCGTTTAACAGATGGGAAAACAGAGGTCCAGAAGGGGCAAGTGCCCTGCTCCAGTTCCCAAAGGGAGCTGGCGGCAGAGTTAGGGCGGGGGCCCGACTCCCTGTCGGTGGGCTGCCCCGTGTAACCCCGCCTCCCTGACGGAGAACCTGGACCCTGAGGAACATGAGCTTGGAGCACATTTCTCAGGGTTTGAACGTAGGTGTCACAGACCTGGACATCTACTGAGCTGGCATTCACACCAGAGAAAGATCTAGGCTAAATGCCCATGAAATAGAAGCATCGTCAGCTGGGACACCAACTGCCCATGATCTCCACAAACAGAAATCCTCTCCTCAGGATAAAATGTTTTGTCTTCTCCTTTGAGGGGTAAGACTGAGATGTTGAAAACAGCTGCCCAGGGCTGAGCTTCCTATAAATGGGATTTTACAGGGAACTCTTAAGAAGTGGCTTCAAGATTTGAGCATTTAGATATTCTCATTAAAATGAAAGATAGGGGCACCTGGAGGGCTCATGGGTGGAGTGTGTGAGTCTTGATCCCCGGGTTGTGGGTTCGGGCCCCACGTTTGGTGTGGAGATTACTTAAAAATAAAATGTTTAAATAAATAAGTGAAAGGCAGACCCAGTGTCTGAAGCCCAGGGTGGGTGCAGCCATCCCATATCTTGTCTTTGGCCTCCCAGGCACCTGCCATGCTTGTCCTAGGTAAATTCCTCACAGCTCTGGAGAAATCCTTCCATGGGGAAGGGAGCGGCTGGGGAGGCCCTGCTTATGCTAACAAGGCACTAAATTAGTGCATTACACGCCTCATTTAGCACAACTGTGCAAAACCTAAAAGTACTAATAAATTTTCCTTCTGGGGTCAAGAATCATAAAAGGATTGATGATCAACCATTAATTAGCAGAGAAATTAAAGCTTGACGGCTTCTGTTCTATCCCTCCCTTCTTTCAAATGGCACAATTTGTCCAAAACGCTCTTTGCAAAGCAGGCTTTCTTAGACCCGGGGGCGGGGGAGTGGGCAGTATCAGCAGGAGCGGAGAGGTGACCGTTCTAGAACATGAGCCCTGGGCATTTTATCAAGGGAAAAGGACTTTGTCTCCTTTTAGTTATTTTTCCTTTAGCTTTAGTGTAAGATACAGGTCTTATATTGGGACCAGTTTTCAGAGAAGGGCATTCTTCTTTCTCATTTGCACTAAAAAGTCAGTCCCTCTGAAGGATCTCAGCGGCACCTAAACTTGGCCAGATGCTGCAAAGCAGACCCTTCTGGAGGAGAAGGGAACTCCGTCTTCTGCTTGAGTTCACCAGTGACTCCCGAGGACAGGTCTCGAACAATCCTTTGTTCCTTTTCTTTCCCTTCCTCTTCGGATATGTATTTATGTATTATAGGAAGCTGGGTGTGCAGCTTTGTATACTTCCCAGCTGAAAATCTTGACCTTCCTGGAGATCTCTTCTGCAGTCACTGCTATCCCAGCTTGGGTGCCCTCGTGTGCCCACTGGGTTTAAAGTGGGGATACCCAGTTATAAAACACAAAGTGCCCTCATGGGCACTGCAAAGGTAACTTTTGCAGATGCTAAGTTTCCCCAGGCCTTGGCCCTGCCAGAAGGGCAGGTGAGTGTCCCCAGAGAGCCAGAGAGGGCTGACCCTGAGGATCTCCATCCATCACTAGATCTCCCAGGGGGCCACAAATAAATTTAAACAAAAGCCTAGAGGAAGGTTCAGCTCATTTAAATCCTCGTGTGTTTCAGTCATGGCTTTGGAGGTATAAATACACCCAGATGTTTTAAGCTTTTCCCCTGTTGTATCTAACCAGAACAACTGGGCCTTCTGCACCGCCCCTCCCAGCCCCTGCAGGGACATGCGGAGTGCCTAATTAAAAGGGTTCTCCTTTGTTTCCCTAATAGCTCTCAGCCCTGGGGAGCCCAGAGCATTTGGTCAGCAAGAGAAGCTCTAAGGCGCCATGTGAGGTGACTGCAGCTGGGCCCCACAGGGAATTGAGGGGCAAGAAGGGGGAGAGACAGTGCTGGGACCAGGTTCCTGGGGAGCATCCCGGAGATGGATCTGGATGGGGCCATCAGTGGGAGGGAGGATGGAGCCCGGCGGGGCCCCAGGTCCAGTTCCTAGGAAAATGTACAGGAACTGTTGCTGAGCTCTTATTTCCCTGAGGGATCCCTTCCTTCTCTCCAGAGGCTCTGCTGGAGCACCACCTCTGGCCCCCTCTGTCCAACCAGCAGCCACTGCCCAGTTCCAACCCAGGAATGGCTTAAATGGAGCTCTCCTTCCAGTCTCTACCACTCCCTGGAATCGCCGTCAGCCTCATGCATCCCCTCCACCACCGCTTGGACCATCTTCCCCAGACACAGACCTTCTCACTCCCTGGCTCAGAATTCATTCCAGATCCATCCTTGCTTCTAGAATCAACAACGAAGCTGCAGTCTTCTAGCCCTAGCCTCACCTTTGCCCCAGTCTCCCCCCACCCCCGCCCCAGTTGTCCCACTGCACTCTCTGTGCTCCCTGAGCACCACTTGCCTTTCCTCTGGCTGTGCCTTCTACATGCAGAACACTCTCCACAGTTTGGCATGGAAAAAACCCAGGAGCCCCTCAAAATCAAATTACGCAGCCTCTCCACGGTGGAGGCAGGCTCTTACCACCCCCTTCTCCATGTCCCATCTCTGTCGATGTGACCGCTACGGTCATATGACTGCTACGATACAACCTGTCGATATGTTCTCTGCAGGTGGTCAGCTCCGTGGAGGGAGAGGCATGTTCCATTCATCCTCATGCCTCCCCTCCTGGGCACAGGGTCAACATCTCTGTATGTACCACACACGGAAGCGGGAACATCATGTCGGACTACTTCGCAGGAATTTCCTGGGTCACTAGTCTGACTCCCCAGATCACTGCTAGTTAGATGTCAACTTTTCGTGTCCATCCAACCATCCATGGACGTCCCAACGGTGCAGCACGGGGCCCAGCAGGGCATGAGCTCTGCCCAGCCCAGACCACCACTGGAACATACACGCCTCCTTCCCCCTAACCCCCCTTGTCAGAAGACACCTGCAGAACGGGCCAAAACTGAGTCTCTGAGTCAGGCCAAGGAACACCCTAGCTCAGAATACATATGGATAAGAATGCAATGCTTGGACCCCATCTCAGACCAATTAATCACAGGCTTTGGGATGAGGCCCAGGCCTGAGTGTTTCTGAGCTCCCAATGTGCAGTCAAAATTGAAAATCACTACTTCAGTCCAAAATAGCGAAACCCTTGCAATCCACTTTGGAACTCTCGAGAACATAGCCAAAGTAGGCTTTCCGGGCGAGTTCTGTAAAATATTGCTACCCCCACCCGCCTCAAGTATTTGAAGGAGTCAGAGCTAACACAAGTGGCTTCTCATTGCCCAAAACCAGCTGACGCCTTGGTCATAAAAAGGTAGCAGAGAAATGAAGAAAAGCCCCTCCAGACTGCCACCATTCAAAACCACACAGGAATATAGGGCTCTAAAGACTGGGATTTAAGCTCACGCCCCACCAGTTAACTAACTTTGGACAACTTCTCTGAGGGTTGTTTTCCTCATCTGTAAAATGGGTTCAGCAATGATTCCTACCACTTCGTATATTGTGAAGACTGGGGAAAAGGCATGGAAGCATTCTGTAACCATGAAGGGAAGATGCTCCTTGTTGTTATTTTTGGTGCTGTAATCATACTTTTCTGGGAAACATGACCCATGTCGTATTCATCTCTGTGCCCTTGCACTAGACCCCTGTGTGAGGCTCATGTCTTACCCGGAGTGTATACAGAGGATGGGAATGAGTGATGAGGTTAAGAGTAGGTTTGCAGATGAGTTAGCAAGTGAATGGATGGGTGGATGGATGCTGGAGTTCTGTGTACACAATTCTCCATACCAAAGCTCTGCAGAGCAGAGACAAAGCTTGTCCCCTCCCCTGCCTCCCAGCCTTCCGCTGACATGACTCACACATGGAGCAACTTAAACTTAGCAGAGAAGCAAACATCTGGGACCCAGAAGCCCTGTTACACAAACCCCCCAGACCTGATCCCGATGCTCAGGAAATGTACATCGCGGGGCAGTTCCCACATTAGTCCTCATGCCCTTCCCTCAGTAGTCCTCCTGCTATGTCTGGGCAGCAGCAGGCCACGGCCAAATAGATAAGGACAGGGGTCAGGGCAAGAGGAGCACAGGAAATGGGTGGCCTCCTCCAGAGCCTCCGGTGCCCTGAAGCAAAAAAGCTGTGACCCAAAGGCAGAGACCACCAAACAGTGGCATGGGGCAAGACTCCCATCGTCCAGAGAAAAGAGCGCTGGACTTGGGACCAAAAGACCCATCTCGAGTTGAGAGACCGTCACTCATCTTCCATGTGGCCTCGGACACATCACTGACTCCCGCGTCACCGGGCTGTGCCAAGTCAATGGGAAGAAAACATCTTTCTGGAAACTCCTAGCATGATGCCCGGCTTTAAACATTCATTCATTCGTTCTCCAACAAAATTCGTTTCTGGTGACTTTCCAAGTCCCAGACACGGTTCTGGGACACAAGGCATTCAATTAGTCCTCCTTCCCTCCCTTCCTCTCTCCCTCCCTTTCTTTTTCTCGGAGTGGGAAGAGGACTTGGGTGTTATTTGGTTTAAACATAAAGGCAGGAACCAATGAAATTATCTTTGTTTTCCCTAAGAGAGCTACTTCCCCGGCACCAGAGAGGGGAAGAGGCAGAGCTGAGAGTTGTGCAAATACACCCTGAATACCGCAGACAGCGAAGCACACACATCCTCAAGCTGTCCCTCCACGGGCTGGAAAAGGGCAAATCGAATCCAAGCCCTTGATTGGCGAAGCCCGCCCTTGGCCGGGAGGAAACTCGGCGGGGACCAGATGTGTCCGGCGGTCCAGGAGGGCTGGGAGAATTCCGTGGGCTCTCCTGCAAGTTCCACGTTATCTCCCATTTCCTTTGGGAGCCCAGGAGACACGGCCTTCCCAAAGCAGCCTCCGAGGTGGCCTGTGACGCTTTTGTCCATAGCAGCAGAGAAATTTCTGCTTCAGTGGTCGCAGACAAGGCTGGCATTAACTCCGGGCCTGTGAGGAGAGCACGTGCAACAACACCCAGCACCATGTCCCAGCCCTCAGACAAGCACAGAAACAAATGGTGCAGGAATTTTTCCGAATAGAATCATCCGCTCAATGTCACTGCATACATTTACCTACCTCCGTGCCTATTCACGGCCCCCTTTAGAGGGGGCTAGCAATAGAGATGGATCAGACAACATCTCTATGGCAACACCTCCACTGAAAAATGGTGGCAGCCACAGGGAGAGGAGTGATGACCTTTTTTTTTTTTTTTTTTTATTAATATACGCAAATACAACGCTACTCACCCTGGAGGACCCCTTGGCTCCCAGGGCTTGCAGGGTTGTGTTTAAAACAATAGCGTACGGGCTCATGACAAGACTAATTAGGGGCACAAGGGGGACAGGCAAACTCAGGACCGAGAGTTTGCACAAAGAATTAAGACCTGGGGCCTCGGGGAGCTGGAATTTGTCAACAAAACTAACATTCTCTTTCCTGGAAACTCTCATGCTGAAGGAGCTCACGAGGACCTGATTTTAAGTGTCCAACAGTGGACAGGGAGTGAGAGACGGTGAAAACAAACAGTCACCAGCAGCAGGTCCCGAACAGGACCCTAAATCTAACAGAGGGTTGGAGCCCTCTGATGGGCACCCAGTTACCCCTTCTTCTGTGGGCCGGCACACATGGGCACACATGGCCTTCCCACCTCAAAATCAGAAGCCTCATTTGTGGTTCTAAAGGGCTGTGGGGGGATGAGCCTGAGACTCCAGAGCTGGGAACAACCACAATCACCACCACCACCAGAATCGTAAAGACGGAACAGGAAGGAGGGACATGGGTGCGACTGACATCCTATACCGTGTGCTTTAGAAAAAGATTGGGCACCATCTCGGGAGAGCAGTGTTTCCAGCGGCCGGCAAGGCGAAGACAACGAAAATTGCTCTTTCATTTTGTTTCCTCCTGGGTTGCTTCATGGGTTCCAGAACAGAGCTGGGAGGGCAAGCGAACCCCACGGTGGGGGAGCCTGCTGGGCAGACAGGCTCCGTTTCCATTGTCCCTACTTACTTATCCCGTGACCTTGGGCAGGTCATTCACCTTGCTTGCCTCTGGAGCTCCTTCCATAGAACGTGAAGTACTCGCGGATGGGCGGATGGCTGGATGACAGATTCCAAAGCGAGCTCAGAGTTTGTAGACAGCACCCTTTACACCTGACACGTGTAGGAAATGAGCTGTGAGAGGCGGGGCATCGGGCAGAGGGTGTGTGGGCGGGGCGCTCACCGGGACCCCAGTGTTTGGACTCTGGAGCTTTGAACAGCCTTGTTTTAAGAAACCTTGACAGGTCTGTGGCTGATAGCATGGTCATCTGTGCTGGAGACCAAGTTCTGGGGTAGGGTTTGCCGGATTTGCCTGCCAATGGCTGTCCGGTGCCCTCCACAGCCCTCACCTGGTGTCCAGGCTCCGAAAGGCCCCTGCCTGACTCTGGTTGGCTCTTTTCTTTCCTTTCTGTTCCTTCTTTCAAAATAGATACTCCTTTTATGCAGGGGCAAGAATTTCTATGATATTTTGTTTTCTACTTTTCAGGAACCTTAATAAAAACTTCTCGGGTCACCTGGGTGGCTCAGTGGGTTAAAGCCTCTGCCTTCAGCTCAGGTCATGATCCCAGGGTCCTGGGATTGAACCCGCATGGGGCTCTCTGCTCAGCAGGTAGCCTGCTCTCCCCCCACCCCCATGCCTGCCTCTCTGCCTACTTGTGATCTCTGTCTGTCAAATAAATAAATAAAATCTTAAAAAAAAAAAAAACTTCTCATTTTCTTTCTTCTTGAGAGGCTCTTGAACTTCAACACATACAAATTAGACTATGAAAATCATTCTCTTTGTTGGGATCTAGACTTCAAAGCAATTATCTCTTACAGATTTTAAAAAATCTATTTACACCATTAAAAGATATATTTTATATCCATTTGAGACATAACAAATATTCATTGCAGTAATATGTACTGATTTTTCTCACTAATATTTTGTATAACTAATATATATTTGTTAGGTTTTCTGCAAGGGCTACAAAACTATGATGAGGATTTGAAGCATCTCATTAAATTTAAAAGAAAAACACTTTTGAGTTCAAAAGCAATTGGTACCATTGTGTGCACACCATGAATTTTCATCTTATTTAATAAATTCCCTCTTTGACATGATAACACTATAAAGGCTTTAATAAACTACATCTGCTTAAATGACTGATACTAAATTTCATAAAGTCATTATATGTTTTTGCTCTTTTCACGGTACTTTTTAAAGTGAAAGCAAACTTTTTTTCATTTGTCCTCTGTCGGGAGTTGGTTTCAGCCCTGGAGGGAGATATGTGACTGTGTGGTTCAGATCCACTGACGATAAACACATGCTGAAAGTCTTGGTTTTCGACCTTGCATTGTGTTCATTGAATTGATGACCATTGTCATCTCCACAGGCTTTAGTGCCTCACATCGTCAGCAGCATGCTCTGGAGCTTGGCAAAATCATGGACTGAGCTTCTGTTTATGTTTTGTTTCTTAGAGTGTCTGTGGATTTGTGGAGGTCTCTGTGTCCAGCTCCCCCCACCCCTCTCCCTCTACTGCCCTCAAGGAAACAGCAGGAAGATCACGGCCTGAGGTCACATAAAAATGTGTTGGTGTACAGGCCCCGACCCATCTTCTCATGACACTTTAGAAGTTCTAGAAGATCGTCATGAGCTCGGGACTACAAAAGACAATCACACAATGAAGTTAGTTTCAAATGCTTAAGAAAGGCATTGTCTGCTGATTTGCTAACAACTGGGGACAAGTTCATGAATCTGTTGATTTCAACAGACATTTACTCTACTTCAGAGCGTGTGGGTGTGGAGGTTGGGGGGTGGGGTGTCCAACATTAGGGATGTAATAACCCTATAATGCTATCTCTTGATATATCTTCTTCTAAATCTTCCAAATCTTTCCCCAAGATCTTACGGTTCATAAATCTCACTTCACAGGTAGGAAAACTGAGCCCCAGAGGAGGCTGTACCTTGCCCGAGTTCATTTGGCATGTGAGATGAGAAGCCAGGTGTGCTGGCTGTGCCCCAAGGTTACATTTTGTTTTTGGAATAACTCCATTATCTCTGCCATGGACAGTATTAGATTCCTATGCTGTAGGTTTCACACCAGCAATAGCGATTAGGGTCACAGACAATCTGAGTTTACTGAGATTTACACAGTCCCTTTTTGCTCTTGCTAATATCCCGCTGACCTAGGCAGAGAGCTAGACCGGTCAAATGCATAATGGATGAAGAAGTGGCTTGCAAAGTGAGAGCTGAGATACAATTACTATTACGCCAGCACTTCCTAGGGCCCCTGGCCCCAAGAGTGAGTGGCAGCCTCTCTCTCCCCACACAGCCTACTTTGCTGACTCAGCTTCACAGCCCAGGAGCCAGAAATAGAGCAGCTGCATCTGAGGGGGGGGGGGTGGGGCAAATCCATGTGGCCATTTGGAAGCCATAAGCGTTTTGATGCAGCTAAAAGAAAAAAAAAAAAAAAACCCGCACATCTTTCTGTTTGTTTTCTTCTTAATGACCCAGTAATATCTCCCACAGTAAGCCCTTCCCTGTCCTGGGGGCTCGGGAATGGGGTGGGGTAGGCTGGAGAGAGGGTCAGGGTCCAGATGTCTGCTGCGCAGACCACTGTTACTTGAGGAGGTATTGTTGTGGCCGGGCCAGAGCAGCTGGGTCCCAAAGGCTGCATCCCTGGCTTACAGCTTTGTCCTGAGCGCAGGCCATGGCCATCCAGGGATGCAGCCAATCCCGCTCTGAAGCCCCTGCCTCCCTGGCCTCTGTTCTGCATTCTAAGAGGGTCAGCTGGAATGGCTAGAGGAAGTCAGGAAGTGAATATGGCCACTGGGAGAGAACTGGTAGAAAAGCGTTTAAGGAGGGGCTCTTGCATGGCTCGGTCTGTTAAGCCTCTGCCTTTGGCTATGATCATGATTCCAGGGTCCTGTGAGCAAGTACTGAGTTGGGCTCCCTGCTCAGTGGGGAGCCTGCTTCTCCCTCTCCCTCTCTCCCCCTCCCCACTTGTGGCCGTGCGCTCTCTCTCTCTCTCTCTCTCAAATGAATAAATAAATATAGGAAGAAAGGAAGGAAGAGAGAGAGGAGAGGAAGAGAGAGGGAAAGGAAGAAAAATATTAAAGCCGAGACCAGCTGGCTGGAAGCACCCTGGACAGAGACCTGTGTTGGCACCCTGGCCCCGCCTCTCGTGGGGCCCTGGAGGCTCTTGTCTGCTCTCTGGACCTCACAAACAGGAGACCATTATCCCGGTCCTGGAAAGCTCCTGCAGCTGCTGGAAGATCATTGGCAAAGACAATACCAGGAATCATTAGGTGGAGAACGTGTTCATGTATTTCCAAGGTGTCTCTGAGTCCTTGCCATGTGCCTACTATGAGGATGCAAGGGACGCAGAGATAACTAAGACACCCGTGCCTCAGAGAGCCTTAATACAAAGAAGTGGTAACATGTTCCCGGGTCCAGTCTACCTGCGGGGAAGAGACTGTTTAGGGCAGAGGCACAGGTTTTATTTCTCTAAGCCCGCTCTCTGAGCCCACCTAGGCAGAGAGCTGTAAGGGTCAAATGCGTAATGGATGAGGAAGTGCTTGGATGAGGGATGTTTACAAGGAGAGGGAAAGCTGCCTGGCATGAGGGAGTCCCCGGGGTGGGGGGAGGGGAGGGTGGCCAGCTGGCTAATCCACCTGGAGAATCAATTTTATTTCAATCTGTATAACACACTGTTCTAACTAATCTGATCCTCAAAAAGTTGTTCTGTTATGAGCTCCATCCTACAGAGGAGGAAACTGAGGCATGGAGAAGTTAAGATTCTTGCCCATCCCACGGTGAGCTGCTAAGTGACAGAGCAGAGATTCCTACACAGGGAGTCAGGCTCCAGATCAACTATGTAAAAAGTCATGTGTGTGTAAGTCAGAAGACTCATAGAGGCTAGAAAGAATATCACACAAGGAAAAGAGATTTTGTTACTTGACTTCTGTCATTTTGGTGTTTTTAAAAATTAGTTTTTATTGAAAAATTGAGTAAAGAGTTTGAAAGTAAGTTACCAGGGCTGGGGTTGCAGAGAAACTCGTGTTCAACCTTAAAGCTCCAACTTCCATCCCCGCGCCCACTGCAGTGGGTTCCCAGGACTAGGGTGTGAGATGGCAGCTTCCTGAGGTCCCCTGTCTCCTAGATTTCCTCCCCAGCCGGGCTCTCTGTCACCTGCCTCCTCTCTGTCTGGCCTCTCTGAGCTTCATCTGCAAACACCAAATTGTGCATCAGCCCAGAACATCTGGGTCTAGGATTTAACCTACAGAGGGCGACTCTTTCGCACAGATGCATGGATTTTAGCACTTTTTTTCTCCTAAAGTAAGTTATTTGCTTAATCCATCTCCTGCCTCAAGCAAAGGGATAGAAATCAGGACGCTGGCCATCACTTGATAAAAGAGAAGATGAGCGGACGGTCCCACATACTCTGAGGCTCCCCCCGCTCATTGTGTGGTCCCCATGCCCATATAGTGATCCCAGTTCTCTTCTTTCATCTTCATAGCTGGTTGGAAGCAGGGTCACACAAGAGCTATAACTTAGAGCAAGATTGCCATCTCCCTAGAGAAAGGGACAGACCCTATGCAGAGATGGAGTAAGCCAGGACCTTGTGTCTCTCGTGCTTTCCATGGAGATCATGCTTCAACATTCTTGCTCCCACCTTGGGGAGCCCCATGAAGCAGGGGAAGGCCTTACCCATGCCAGCAGAGGCCTCTGTCATGGATACCACTCATACAGGCCATCCCTCTGGCCGGAACACACTGCCTCCAGCCTGTATGTCTACAAGCTTTACTTCTTCTGCAGCGCCATAGAATTCAGAGCCGTGCCAGACACCGGCACTTGCCCACTGGGCAACACTACCCCACTGGACAACACCATTGCCCTGTCAAGGGACATAAATGTCTATACAGGGGCATCTCCCCATCATGGTCCAGTTCCATGACACGCTCAAACCCATGAGAAAGCCCACTGACTCCCAAGCAACCAGCAAGAGGGGAAGGGGCAGTTATAACCCACGGTGACCGTAAAACCTAGTCTCCAGTTGATTTGCTTCTGCCTTTGCCCTGAAAGACATTTGAGTGAATGAAGAAGAAAATGAGAAGCAGGGAACCAAGATGACTCCAGTCTGAGGTCTGAAATGGAAAGCAAAGGTCTGATTTGAAATAGCCTGGTGGCCACTCATTGTTTGCTCACAAAACTTACATCTTCTTGGGGACAACTGGGACTCCAAGTTCATGGGGAGGCAGAGATAGCAGAGCTGTTCGGGGCTGCATGGCTGCTACTCTATCCTTGCTCTTAAACGACCCTCTCTTCAGCCCTCACCATATAGTCTGTGGGCCCAGGTGGCCCGGCTCCTGCCAGCCCACACTCCTCCTGTCAAGGCTCTGATCTGCCCAGATTCTCTGCACAGACTCCTGGGGATAACATCAGGAAGACACTGCTTCTACTTTGACTTCTCTGAAGGCATTGCCTGCTGTGTGGCAGATGTGTTTTTTTCAATCCTGTCCCCCAGAGACCTCTGGGATGGGCCAGGCTGAGCTTAAAAGGAGCTTAGCCTTTCCACTATTAGACTGGTGGGTTTTCAGGTCACAGTCCTTGTACCAGGTGCCATGCTGTGATTTGAGGAAACACTGACCCCGCCTCGAGCCCTGGATCCTGAGTCTTCCAGGACTGCTTGAAGGCCACCAATGCCATCTCCTCCATGAAGTCACTTGCAATCACTCAAAGCCACCAGGAAGACAGAATGTCTCTCTCCCTCCTCTGTGCCCTCCTGTGGCACTTTGAACTCATATTGGAGGACTTCTCAGTCAGCTTTGTATTAAAGGTAGGTGTTTGCCAGGCACTTGGTGGCTCAGTTAGTTAAGCCTTCAGCTCAGGTCAAGATCTCAGGGTTCCGGGGTTGAACCCTGCCTTGGGATCCCTGCTCAGGGGAGAGTCTGCTTCTCCCTCTGCTCCCTGCTCCCCAACACCCACCCCCGCCACCGCCCAGCTTGTGCTCTCTCTCTCTCTCTCTCTCAAAGAAATAAAATCTTTAAAAAAAAAGTTATATGTTTCATGTCAAATTCTGACACCCATTCTAATGCATGTGTTTTTTTTCCCCCCACACCACCAAACAATCTTTAGACACCAGCTGGGTATCCTACAATTCATGTCAATTCTGATGCTATCTACTTAGAGAAAGCATCAGATTTCATAGGTTAAGGGCTTGGTTCCACAAGACTGCCCACTTCACATGCCATTTGCCAGTCTGAGTTGTTAGCTATGCTTCTGATAGACTGTAAATAGTAACTACTATAAATCAGAGGTTTCCATGACAACTTGGTCAATTAATTTGCTAGAGTGGCTCAGAGAACTCAGGAAAACAGTTACTTACTAGATTCCAAATTTATTACAAAGGATATTAAAAGATGCTAATCAATAGCCAGATGAAGAGATACATAAGGCAAGGTCCTGAACAAAGGAGCTTCTATTCCATGGAGACTGAGGTCCAGCATGGAGCAACATGGAAGTGTTCTGGTTCCCCAACCTGGAAGTTCTCTGAAACCTATCCTTTTGGTTATTTATGGAGGCCTCATTACATAAGCACAATTGATTGCATCATTGGGCATTGGTGATTGAATTCAATCTTCAAACCCTCACCTCTCCCCAGAAATCAGAGGGTGGGACTGAAATTTTCAACCCTTTATTCACATGGCTGGTTCCACTGGCAGCCAGCCCCCATCTTTAAGTGGGGTCCAAAAGTCACCTCAGTAGCATAACAAGTCATCTCATTGTTCTTATCACAGGAAATTCCAAGGATTTTAGGAGCTCTGTGCCAGGAGCTGGGATGAAGACCAAATATGTATTTCTTATTATAAATCATGATATCACAGCACAGGTATCTCCTCCAAAGACTGTGAACTCCTTGTGGGCTAGGCTCAGAGTAGACCCTCAGCAAACATTGAGTGACTAAATTAATTAAAGAGCAGGTGCAGTAAATGCCACATTTCACTGACCTCCTGGACCTATATGGGAGGAGGGGGACTCTTTTCATTAACTCAGCAAATATGCATGGAGTCCCACTATATGCCAGGCACTGTTCTTGATTATAGAAAGTAACATAGTAGACAAAAATGTTTATCCTCCTGAAATTTATAGTTTAGAGGAGGAGAATAAATCATATGGATGGGGAAAAACAATAAACAAAACAAATATATAAAATACATAGACTGAGAGCAACAACTAAAGTAGAAATAAGCAATGGAGAAAAATAAGGCAGAAAAGGGAGATAAAGGTTGGGATGGGGCCCTGGAGCATATGCGCTGGACTGTAATCTACGGAGATCAGGGAAGTCTTTACTGAGAAAGTGGCATTTGAGAAAATACCTGAAAGATGAGTGAGTGAGATACGTGGATATCTGGGAGAAGAGCCTCTGAGACAAGGGGAACCACATGTGCAAAGGCCCTGAGGCAGGAATATGCCTGACATCTGCAGGAATATCCAGGAGTTCAATGTGAAGGAGAAGGAGATAGGAGTTCAAGTGAAGGAGATAGCAATGGGAGGTGAGGCCTGAGAGATAATGAAGACACAGGATGTGTAGGGCCTGGTTGGTGTTATTAGTAAAATAGGAAGCCATTAGAGAGTCTTAAGAAGAAGAATAGCATGATCCGACTTAGGTGTTACCAGGATCACTCAGGCTACTGTGTGGAGCATAGAGCACAGCAGTGAGGTACAGAAGCTAACAACAGTTAGGAGGGTATTGTGATAATCTGGGCAGGCTATCATGGTGACTTGAGGCAGGCTGATAGGACTGGAGATGGTATGAAGTGGGAGGATACTGGTGCATTTTTCAGAGAGATACAATAGAATTTGCTGCTGAAATTGGATATGGCTTTTAGGAAGAAAAAGAGCAATTTGGGTGGGGAGGCCAGGGGTAGGGGCTGTAAGCACAACAGCAGCACCAAGCAAGAATTAGAGGAGTGGAATTTGGTGTTGGAGTGAGAAGGCAAATCTCTTAAGGTGTTTGGCAAGACAGGGAAGGAGAGAAGGAGGGTGTAGTCAAAGGGCATTTGGGATCATGTTTATGACTTCTATTTAGGCTGTTGATGGTGGACTAACAGAAGGGAAATTGAGCATGTAGGAGAGGAAAGCAACTGGAATAGTATCCTTGGGTAGAATCTGAACTCCAAGTGCCTCTCCTCTTCGGGATCCGTGATCCCCCACCACCCCTCTCCCAGGCCCACCCCAGCAGAAGTCTTCCAGTTTCTTGTGATTTTTCCAGTAGCCTGCAGGTCAGCAGTGCTCCACCTGGAGGAGGCAGAGCTGAAGGAAGAAAGGCCGCTTCTCAGTCAAGACCTGCCTTACCTCTCTCTGCCAACTCGGAATCCTTGACTAGAGAAGATGACCCTGAGAATCTCCTAGAACACCACCAACATTGTACATGTTCTGAGAGTTAGTATACCCTGAAGGGCCTGGCTCCATCTAAGAAGGACATTTCAGCTTCACATAGAAACATATTTTTTTATGGTCAAGTATGATAAAAAGGTGGTCTTGTTCCATTTTCTCCCCCACTTTCAATAACATCAAGCTGTTAGTTTCCAGTTTCCTTAATGACACCCAGAATATTTCTCCTGCCCTCTGTAAATGCTCTCCTGCCAGTCATGCCCAGCATTCTTCATCACCCTTGACCCCATCCCAGCTGACATCTCATGAAGATGTTAGATGGGGCTGCATTCCTGTGTGGGAGCTGAGAGTCAGGGAAGACTCATCCCTTCTTCAGTTTTCCTAACATTAAGCGTTGTCTATTTGAAGTAGCGCATCATCAGTACCCCCCGTGCCAGGCCTTGTCTAAAATGCCAGAGGCATTAGGATAGGAGTAGCTAGTGACTTTGAGATGCTCAAATTAGCAGTTGGTTTCCTCAGGGCTCTCACTGGGGGGGGGGGTTCATATAGCTGATGTGAAAGATGTTGATAAGCATCGCTCCAGAAGCATTTGTGGAAGTTTAAAAGGACTTCATAAAACCTTTACACTGGCAACCTTATGTTCCCATAAATAAACAATTTAAAGAACATTTTAGGTATTTTTTCCTCATCAAACACAACTCTCATCCTAGGATACAAGTAATAGTCATGAATCGTTTGTTTCTGTGTTTATGTATTGAACTTGTAGATAGAGGTTGCCATGAAAGGGAGTTGTATGGACTTGCACGTGGATCGGAGAAGAAACTGGAAATAGAATCCTGATGTTCTGAACCCCAGAAGAAGGGTTGAGCAGAGAAGGTCACTTTTATCCACTTTGTGGGGGGAAGAGACTTTCTGACTGCCTCAGGTTCTGTCACAAGTCCACTCAGTTTGCTTATTTGGGATACAAGTGTAGATTTCTGGATGTGTATTTCTGGGAGTCTCTTCTGTTTCTTTTTTGCTTTCCCAAAGATTTTATTTATTAATCTGAGAGAGAGAGAGAGGGCAAGCACAGAGGGAGAGGGAGAAGCAGACTCCTTGCTGAGCAGAGAGTCTGATGCAGGGCTCGATCCCAGGACCCTGAGATCAAGACCTGAGACAAAGGCAGATGCTTAACCCACTGAGCCACCCAGGTGCCCCATCTCTTCTGTTTCTGACAGCATACAGAGAAACAGGGATTCTATAAATCTATACATGGTAGTTTACATTTTTTTAAAGATTTATCTTTTTAAGTAATCTCTATACCCAACATGGGGCTCGAGCTCACAACCCTGAGATCAAGAGTCGCCTGTTCTACCAACTGAAACAGCCAGGCGCCCCATGTCGTATACATTTTCTAAATGTGCTTCTGGTTTAGAATAAGATACAAGTAAGATGATCTATTCCAGCCCCTTATTCACAGATGGTAAAATAAGCTTCCTCAGTTCATGCAACTAGTCAGAGACAGGATGTGCTCAGACCTTTCAGCTCCTGGGCTGGTGTCCTCTCTTTCCTGCTCTGATCCCCACCACAGCCTTTACTGATTCTAAACAGTCACTGGACTTTTGACTGAGGTCTCACTGCCCTGGAGGTTTCACACTTTCCTAGGGGTATGTTGCAAAAAAAAAAAAAAAAAAAAAAAAAAAAAAAAAGGCTTCTGTTCTGACCCTCTCCAATGACATGAGATTAGGAAGTCTCCTGCCCTTACTTGGGAAGATAAATGACTCAAGTTGAACATAGCCTTCTATGTAGGCAGGAGCAGGTGGGGAAGGTGGAGGGGAGGGGGGACAAACACACAAAAACAGCCTCAGTTAGAGGTAGATGTCCCAGAAAGTAGACATTGTGCTGCTCCTTACTCCCTAGGTGCCCTTGGATTCATTCTGTCCCATCTTGGTCCCTAGCCCAGGTTTCCCCCACCACGAGTTGAGATGTTATGACAAGTACTCACTAGTGTTCTATGTCTAGGGCTCTTTCAATCAAAGAATGTCCTGCTTTTGTTCTTGGTTTCTTCTGCCACCATAACTAAGAGAAAGCAAGATGTTCACGAAGCCATACGTGGAAGGCTCAGTGCCCTCGGAGTTATTAAAACCCATATATGTCAAGCCCTCCATAGAAAAGAGGAAGCCCTTCTCTGGTATGTGTCACTGTGAGGGAGGGCCAATTTGGGTGTACATCCCTGGGACAAGATTCAGTGTGTCACAAAAGCCCCAACAGAAAGCCTGGACACATGCACACCCAGTTCCCATCAGCAGCATCCTTCTATTGATTCAACTTCTGTTTCCAGTAAAAAGTAGCCTTCACAGTCATCTCTGGCCAAGAGGTCTTCGTGTCTTATAGATTAAAAATTACACATACTCAGGAACTAACCCTTCCTCTTTCAATCCTTTAAGCCCTTCTATTTTTATCCTTTTTGGTTGGTTCCAGAGGAATCTGTTCATTTGTGGATCCACTCACCAATTCTGTGAACATTCAATGAAGAATTCTTGGCTCCTATATGCCAGGCACTTTGCTAGATCTGGAGCTACAGGCAAGGTTTCTACCCTCAAGGAGATTACAATTTATGACAAGCAGATGAGTGACGGCGGGGGTGGGGATCACACAACACCTGTGTTTGTGTGATCCCAAATGGCTTTAAGGGCACTGAAGTTCAAGCGGGGGGGGGGGGGGGGGGAAAGTGGAAATAATGGGTGGTCCAGTGAGGAAGTACCAGCTTATGCTCCAACAGAATTTTGTGAGGATGTGCAGTGCTCACTGGTTTCAGATTGATGTCAATTTTCTGTTAACCTGGAAATGAGGACTCTGGCAGAAAGAGAGGAGGGTGATGGGGTGATGGTTTTCTGGGCTCTGACATCACATTTATTTCCTAGGTGGAGGACAGAAAATCAGAATAAGAAGGCTGCCCAATGCCAAGCCCCTCCCTTTGGGGAGTGTGTGGTCAGAGAAGATTTTGTTTAGCAATAAAGCATCCATTTCTCTCTTCCTAGTACATTTTGACCAGTTTCTAGTTAATCCCCATAAGCCTTCTCAGTGAAGTCACTCAGTCAGCCAAGCCTGAAAGACACACGACTTCTTGTTTTAAGCTACAGGGAACTTGTTAAAGACTATTACAACAGTTTAAGAGAAATCAGACCCTCCCACTCTGGAGCATCAGGAAGGCTGATGGTGTAAAGAATTAAAATCTCACATGGGGATTTCTGTTTCTGGCCACAACAGACTAACTGGTACATAGCTTGCTCTCCCACTTTAAATAGCTACCAACAGAGACAAAACATATGAGGGACTGACTTCAGACTCTGAACAATAGGCAGTGGGAGACTGAGTTTGGAGAGAAGACCAAGACCTGAACTCTACGAGGACAGACCCATGGTCACCCCAGCTTTGTGCCCAGGAGAGCTTCCCTGCAACAGTTGACTTAGATCCCACGCTGAACCAGGCTCGCTCTAAGCCGACAAGGCAGGGATGCGAACTCCAGACTACAGAAAAGGCTGGAATATGTGGGGTGGGCCATCAGAGGAGAAAGAGCTTCCCGGAAAGGCGGGCCCCTGACACCTGCTTGGGGACTGACTGAGGGTCTGTCACTGAGAGTGGGCTGCACAGACAGAATCCAAGAATGCACAGGGCCTCGCAAATGTCACATGCTGCTGGGCGGAGACTCTACAGAGAGGCCATGAGTCCGGCAGTGCTGAGCAGAGATGCCCTGAGGATTCACTTGAGACCCCAGGAAAGCTATACCTTAAGAGGAAGAACCATGACCTAGGATTAGGGCCAAATCAAAACTAAGCTCAACACAAAAACAGACTCACTCTTGCAAAGAAAAAGAAACAAGAATGACAGGACCCCAAAGATCTTTCAATCATTTAACTGCCTTTGAGAACAAAATCCAATGTCCTTCAGAGGAAAACGTCATAGTCAGAACTTCTTATATTCTATTATTTGTATTGAAGAATGTGCAATCAAAAATCACCAAACATGGGAAGAAGTTAAGACGGGGTGATCCAACAAAATCAATAGAAAAGAATCAATCTATAGAAATGAACGCTAAGGTGAAAGAGATGTTAGAATTTACAGATAAGACTTTAAATGTAAAGAAGCTATTGAGAGAAATGAGAAAATATTTTGATCTAAGCTATGATTACAAACCCATCGTATCAAAATTTGTGAGACTTTGGATGCCAGTCAGAACCTGCACTTCTAGTCAAGATGATTAACAAGGATCAGATTCACTCCTAGAGCTAAAATGACCAAAGACAAGGAGAAAAGCAGATGAGGTAGAGAAAACAACAGCTCTGAAGACACTGGCCATCAGGCAGTGAAGGACAGGGATCCCCGAGAGGCAGGAAACCAAGGAGGTGTGCCTATATCCACCTCAGCATACGGCCTGAGCCAAGCTTCCTTGGAAAATCAAAAATAGAACTACCCCGTGATCTAGCAATTCCACTTCGACTACTACCACTAACCTAAAAAGATATCCGCACACCCATGTTCCTTGCAACATTACTTACAATAACCAAGATACAGAAACAACCATGGCGAGAGGCCTGTGGTGTCAGGCTCCCTGCTCAGCCGGGAACCTGCTTCTCCCTCTCCCTCAGCAGTTCCCCCGCTCCTGCTCTCTCTCTGCCTCTCAAATAAATAAATAAATAAATAAAATCTTTTTTAAAAAATCTAAAAAATAAAAGAAAATGCTTAAACAAACCAACCAAAAGGCTGTTTTTTTTATTATTAAAAAAAATAATAATGAAATTGACTAAAAGCTGCCTGCTTTACATTATGTGACTGCAATTCTAAACACTATCAGCAATAGAAATATTGCTTACTTCCGAAAATATTCTTACCCCAGTCCACTTACCATTGATGACAACAGTTAAGCCCCTGTGGTGTGTATGTGTGTGTGTGTGTGTGTGTATATATGTATGTATACATATGTATGTATATATATGTATATATACATACATATGTATATATACATATGTATGTATATATACATATATGTATGTGTGTATATGTGTATACATGTATATATGTATGTATACATATGTACGTATACATATACATATACATATACGTGTGTGTGTGTGTGTGTGTATAAAATTTGGGTCCCATGTTTCTCCTTAACATTAATCATAAACATATTTCCTCATTAGAAGCTTCCTGGAATAGGAACTTTTTTTATTTGAGTATAGTCAACACACAATGTTACATTAGTTGCAGGTGTAACATAGTGATTGGACTTCTTGTACATGATGCTATACTCACCACAAGGGTAGACTCTATCTGTCACCATATGATTTTGTTACATTTCATTGACTCTATTCCCTCTGCTGAACTTGAAATAGGAGTTTTTACTGATACTCTTGCCTGATACTCCTTCAAATTTTGTTAACTGATCCCCCATCCTCGAACACTAAGATTGTTCCAGTTTGTCAACCTTACAAACAACACTGGGATGATGTCTCTGTGCCTAAGACCTTGATGTTTTTTTCAGGTCATTTCCTTAGAAGAGAAATGCCTCTTCTTGTGTTTTTATGTTTGAGGAAATTTTTGGCAGAAATAGCAGAAAATGTACAAATGAAGGTGTGTGTGAGAGGTGCAGGTGGCTGTGCCCCACAGGACAGAGGCCAAGTGGGCAGAGCAACAAGAGGGGCACAGCCTGGGAGGGCTCTGGGGGTGGGGGAAGAGGAGCGTGTGCAAGACTGGGTCAGAACGGTGGGCAGAGGAAAAATGAGCCCATGCCTGCATGCAGAACAGAGATTAGAAATACGTGGAAGCAGACCTGTTCCTACAGCTGGCCAACGTGACTCCTGTGGGCGTCCATTTTCTTTTCTTTAAAAACAGCCTAGGAACAGCTCCTGACTCCGTAATACTCGTTCACAGATGAAGTGGGTTAATGTTGGTCAAGTGTCTGGAATGTTAACTGGCACCCAGTGTAAATGTGGCTTCCGGGGGGAGCCTGAGCAGTGCCCAAGGGGAAATCCACACTGAAGGGCACACAAAATGGCGGTTCAGACTCCCTTTTCCAGGGAAGGAGACTGGCAGCCTTGCCCTGGAGTCAGCTTCCCTCAGAGTGAATCTGGAGGCCCCTGTGGGGAGCCCGCTGCCCTTGCTCTCTGACTCTGGCCAGTGGCTCCAAGATCGGCTATAAGAAAGGAAACGACCAGAACCAGGAGGAGGAAGATGCTGCCTCCCCCTTCCATCAGCTCTGGGAGGGCACAGGCACTGCTTAGTAAGCAGTTTTTGTCGTTAAGCATTTCCCTGGGGAACTGGGGAACCACAGGACAGTGGAGATAATGAAGATCTATTACATAAGCAGAAAAAGCTCAATGGTTAAATGCCTCCCCCTGCACTCCCTGGGGGCTCCCACCCTGCAGCCCTGTCTCCTTTTCATTAGCTGCATGAGAGGGCTCAACATGGATTTTATTTTCTCCCTCCTTGTGGGAGAAGACATTGATCCTGGCTTCAAAAGCTTCTCTGCCTGTGTTCCTTGAGGCTGAGAGTTGGGTCCCACTTGGGAGGATGGTTCTGCCAGGCCCAGCTGTCCTGCTCCTCATGCTCCTCCTGGGCACACTTCTGACTTGCCTCACTTCCCTTTCTGGGCCTGTGAGGTGGAGGACAATGCTTGCTCCCGGGTCCTTCCAACCACAGAGCACCACCCTCAGAAACAAGGAGCTACCTCCAAATGGGAGACAGGGTCTTCTCCGTTAGTTTCTTCATCCTGAAAACATAGGGCAAAGATGAAATGAATGAGGTCTCAGGACCTTCCAATCCTGGCATTGGGTGGGGTGGAAAGCCACTGAGGGGCCAGGCAGCATCTGGATGCAGGGTGGGCTCAGGCCAGGGGGGGCAGCCAGCAGGGAAGAAGTGGGGAGGGATGCTCTGCTTGACCCTCAGGCCAGCAGAGTCCAGGCATGTCTCCAGCAAAGGGCTTCTCATTCTTCGATAGAGCCTGGTTGGTGTCATGGTTGAAGAGAAACAGGTGAAAATCTTGCCACTAATTTCTAGCAAGCATCTCTCAAAATCTTTAATGACTGGTTTGGGGGTTATATTCCACTTCTGGCCCTCATTGGCCTCTTCCCTTGACTGTCTGCCCTGGACCTTGTTTACCAGTGCCTTCAAGTAACCCAAGCTTCAGGTGTGTCATTTGGGTCCCTGTCTCTCCCTCCCACCCCCGCCATGTTTATCCCATTCTTGAACTTGCCACCCTATCTCCCTCCATCCCCCATCTCCACTCTTAGAACCAGAACCCTGAAATTACAGGAGACAGCATTGCAGTCCCCCCAAGTTTGCTTTCACAGGAGAAGTCAATGCTTACAGTCCCTTTGGTGAGGAATAATGACATTATTAGAATAATCACCTGAAGCAAAAGATTAGGAAAAGTGCTTTTCTTTTGAACCCAGTAAACCATCTAGTTCTGAAGCAGAGATACTAAATCAGAAATACTACCCCTGGAGAACAATTCACACCCCACACCTGGGACATCTACTAAGAATGGGAAGCGGAGAAACCAAATCGATGAAGTCGATTTGGGGAGTGAGGTGTGCTCAGCCCACAAGACTGGAGTCAGGGGGAGGTGAGGAATAGGACTTAAACACGGGCCATGGCGCTCTGAGGGATTTGTAGCTCAGAGCTTCTCAACCTGAGAGCTTTAAAAATGTTTGACAAATAATTCTCAGTTCCAAAGGACCTATCCTGTGCACTGTAGGATATTTACCAGAATCCCTGGCCTCCACCCACTAGATGCCCCAAGTACCTTCTTCCAACTGTAACAACCAAAAATATTTGTGGTGTAGGGACTGGTACCTGTGCCCCTGAGGGCAGGTGAGATTTGCCACTAAGAAGAGAAAGAGACTATTAGAACTTCTACAGATTTTCACTTGATGATAAAACATAGAATTTAAGTTTGATTAACATTACTGAGCCATCATCCAAGATCTATCAGTGAGACAACTTGGCAGGTAGACAGAAAACTCACTTGTTCTGTCTCCTCTCAGCTTATGAGGAGGTGTTGCAGTTCATATGAGCCCAGTTAGGTGGTTTTAGTAATTATTTTAAATCGTGGATGGTAAATAACCATGAAGACCCCTGTGGCTTTCTCATGACAAGGCACTTAAAAATGAGGCACACATTTTTTCTCTTATGAAAAGACAAATTATTCTAAATTTCCCCTTTTCTGTGGTAGGTATCTATTCAGTAGGTGAATAGATAAACATTTTTATACTCAATTTGTTGCATACAATTGTCACTCACTGAGAAGTGAGCTCTCAAGTTATAAGAAGACATGATAGAAGCTTCAAAGGAAATGTTGGCAAGGATGTGGAGCAAGGGGAACACTCATTCATTCCTGGTAGGAATGCAAAATGGCACAGCCACTTTGGGAGAGAGTTTGGTATTTTCTTATAAACTAGATATTTTTAATATACACACAACCAATCTCTTCAAAAAAAAAAAGTTGATATTTAACGATGAAATGAAAACATGATTAATTTTATTTTTTTAAAGATTTATGTATGTATGTATGTATTTGACAGGAAGGGAATACAAGCAGAGGGAGAAGCAGGCAGATGGAGAGGGAGAGGGAGAAGCAGACTCCCTGCTGAGCAAGGAGCCGGATGTGGGGCTGGGTCCCAGGACCCCAGGATCATGACCTGAGCTGAAGGCAGACGCTTAACCGACTAAGTCCCTCCAGGTGCCCCCAAACATGACTCCTTTTAGAAAGAAATCCATGCTATGGCATTCTGGCAAATAGCTAGAAAGCTTGAAGATTCCTCCTGTGAATACACCATGTGCACTTTTTAGATTCAGAAAGGAGCCAGTCAGAACGTAAGGAAAATCACCAGGAGCCAAAAAAGAGGGAGTCAGTGCTGACCCTGCAGCTCTTCTTGAGAGTGGGGGTCAGAGTCTGAAATGAATCTGATTCTGCTGGTCCTGCCTTGGAAAAGACCAGACATTCAACCCCAGAACGCTGGGGTATTGGAAACAGGCCCACCATAAAGTGGGAAGCCTTAGGGATATAGTCTCATAGAAAGCTGGACTGGAAATAACCATACCATTGATCAAAGGAAGGTGAAAATAAAGCCTAGCTGCATGAGGGGTTAAGTTAACACTCCCTGTGTTGACTGGAAGCCCCAAGCAGAAGAATTTACTTTAAAGTGATGGGGTTACAGCATCCCAGGGTCACCTGGTAGAAGTCAAGTCATATCCTTCTGTAAGGATGCACTTATAAGCCAGATCTCATGGGCTTCCACAGAAAAAAGCAGCTGAACATGGGATTATGGGAGCTCACAATCCCAAATCTTAAAAAAAAATAGGCACTATAACAAAAACCTGAAGAAAAAACAGCCTTGTGAACTCCCAAGGACTTCATATATATATGTATATGTATACATATATATATGCACATACACACATGTATTCACACACACACACATATATACATATGAATTACATGGCACAGAATAAAAAACTGGTATGTTTTAAAGAAATTAAAGGAAATGCTTTAGGGAATAAATGAGATAAAAAAACACAAGCAAAGAATAAAATATTCTCAAAAAGGCCCAGGCATTGGTAGCAAACAACCCAACAGAATTCTAAACATGAGAAAACAGAATCATTGTAGTTAAAAATTAAGTGGATGAGGGAAAAAAAACCTACATGAACCTTAAGCATTAAATTAGGCACAGCCAAAGAAAGAATCTGTGAACTGGGAAGTTGATCAAAAGAAATATGAAGAATATGTATTTTTGGAGTCAACAGAAAGACCAAGTGCTAAAACAAAAAATTGTCAGCCCAGGATTGTAAACTCAACTAAAATATCATTCAAGAAAAAGGACAAAAATACATTTTCAGATGAACAAAACTTGAGAAATTTTGCCATAAACAGAATAGTTACTAAAGGATTTTTCTAAAAAAGAACTACTACAAAGGAAAGAAAACATTCCTGCCAGGAAGTTTCTGAGCTTCAAGAAGGAATGATTTCCCATGTAGAACAAAGATTCCTTTAACAATTCCTAATTATTAACAATTTACATACAAATTTATGTTACTTTGTAGTTTAAATGTAGTACTAGGATTTGAAAAAGAAGTATTAGAAGTTAAGGACTTTTTTGCCATTTACCCACGTTAAAATTTTAGACCCTTTTTAAATTTTTTGGACCTTTAAAAAAAAGGAGGAAAAAAGAAAACAACAGCACATGGATGTCATTTAAAAACAAATGTTTGCTTGGAAGTACAAACATACAAATTGGGAAGGAAGAAATAAACTGTCTTCATTTGCAAATGATGTAGAAAATCCAAAAGACAGGGTGCCTCGGTGGCTCAGTGGGTTAAAGCCTCTGCCTTCGGCTCAGGTCATGATCCCAGTCAGGCTCTCTGCTCAGCAGGGAGCCTCCTTTCTCCTCTCTCTCTGTCTGCCTCTCTGCCTACTTGTGATCTCTGTCTGTCAAATTAATAAATAAAATCTTAAAAAAAAAAGAAGAAAATCCAAAAGAATTGACGAAAACAAACAAAAAACTAAAACAACCCCCAAACCAAAACAACTCTTGGAAAACATAAAGCTAGTATAGCAATTGCAGGGAGCAAGGGTGATATACAGTCAATAGCTTTCCTACATACCATAAAAATGAAATACTTAGATATGAATCTAATGCAAAGTATATAAGATATAAATGCAGAAAAGTACAAAACCCTGAGAAGAGAAATCAAAGAGAAGCTAAATAAACGGAGAGATATTTCATGTTTGTGGATAAGAAGACTCAGTGCTGTCAATACGTCAGTTCCTTCCTAATTTGATTCAATGCAATCTCAATCAAAGTTCCAGAAAATTATTTTGTGACTACCAACAAATTGATTCTAAAGTTTACATAAAGAGGCAAAATTATAGGTGTCCGATATTGAAGGAGAAGAACAAATCCAGAGAATTGATATTGTCTGACTTCAAGACTTACCATAAAGCTACAGTAATTAAAATATAGTGGTATTGATGAAAAAATAGACAAACAGTTCAATGGAACAAATAGCCCAGAAATAGACCCCCACAAATATAGTCAAGTGATCTTTGACAAAGGAGCAAAGACAACACAATGATGAAAATATCTTGTCAACAAATAGCACTGGAGCCACTGGACATCCACATGCAAAAAGTTCATTCACAAAAATCAACTCAAAGTAGATCGCAGATCTAAATGTAAACGGTGAAACTCCTAGAATATAAAAGAAAAGCTAAATGACCTTGGGTTTGATGATGACTTCCTAGATGCAACCACAAAGGTGCGAACCATGAAACAAATAATTGATGGGCTGGACTTCATTAAGATTAAAAGCTTCTGCTCTATAAAAGACTGAGAAGAAAAGCCACAGACTAGCGGAAAATATTCTCAAAAGACACATTGGAAAAGGACTGTTTTCCTAAGTAGATGAGGAATTCTGAAAACTCAGGGTACCTCGGTGGTTCAGTGGGTTAAAGCCACTGCCTCCAGCTCAGGTCATGATCCCAGGGTCCTGGATGGAGCCCAGGCTCTCTGTTCAGTGGGGAGCCTGCTTCCCCCACTCTCTCTGCCTGCCCCCCTGCCTAGTTGTGATCCATCTGTCAAATAAATAAATAAAATCTTCAAAAAAAAAAAAGAATTCTGAAAACACAACAATAAGAAAATGAACAACTTGATTGAAAAATGGGCAAAAGATCTGAACAGACATTTCACCAAAGAAGAAATACAGATGGCAAATAAGCAAAAGAAGATACTCAACACAGTAAGTCATCAGGGAACTGAGAATGAAAACAACACTGAGACACCGCATCATGTCTATTAGAAAGGTGAGAATGGAAAACACCAACACCACCAAATGCCAATGACTATGTGAAGCAAGGGGAACTCTCATTCATAATACAGCAATCGCATTCCTGGGTATTTAGCCAAATAAGCTAAAAATTTATGTTCACACAAATTATCTGTGCACTAACATTTACAGCAGCCCTTTTCATCATTGCCAAAACTCGGAAGCAACCAAGATGTCTTTCAGTAGGTGAACAGATAAACATTCTGATACTCAATTTGTTGTATATAATTGTTATTCACTGAGAAGTGCGCTCTCACTTCTGCTCAAGTTATAAGAAGACAAGATGGAAACTTCAATGCAAATTGCTAAGTGAAGGAAGACAGTCTGGAAAGGCTGTATGATTCCAACTATATGACATTCTGGGAAAGGCAAAACTGTGAAGACACTGAAAATACAAGTGGCTACCAGGGGTTTAGGGGAGGCATGGAGGGATGCACAGGTGGAGCCCAGAGGATTTTTAGGGCAGCAGAACTGTTCTGTAAGATGCTGTAAGGACGGATACATGGCGCTGTGTATGTTTCAGCCTCCATAAAACTGACAACACAAGGGGCGAACACCAAACTAAGGACTTCAGCTAACAATTAAATCAATACTGGTTCACAGTTGTAACCAACAGACCACCCTAACGTACAGGAGGCCGGGTGCAAGGAGGGGGGGCATTCCCAAGAGGGTACATGGGAACTCTGCGTACATTCCACCTCATTGCTCTGTAAACTTCTCTAAAAAATAAATTCTATTTCCAAGCCTATTGGAATAAGTGAATTCAGGAAACCTCCAGGATACCAGATCGACATACAAAAATCAGCTGTATTTCTAGAGTATAGCAATAAACAATCTGAAAGTTCAGTCACTATAGCTGTAATTCAATTCCTCAACGGCCACGTGAGACTGGCGGCCACTCTATAGGACAGCTCAGATGCAGAATATTCCCACCATCATAGAAAGTTCTGTTGGACAGCACCACCCGAACACAGAACAAGGGCTCAGTGGCCTCGCCTGAAAAATGGGCATGGCTTCCACCTCACCGCTTGCTGTGACTACTGAGAAAAGTGATGTCTAGAACATAAGTGTTGTTAAATGCTGGTTTTGTTATGATGAACAAAGAGTGGGCAGCGCTGGTTATTGGAAAACGCCCCGCCTGGCCACCCTCAGGGCCACCGCTCACCCGCCACGTCACGTTGGAGCCTTTATTCCCCCTACCTTGGGCCTCAGCAAGAGGTATTTTCCGTTTTGTCTGGAAAATGCAAGAGTTGTACCAGATGCCTGTGACCAGTTCTGACATTTGAAGAGCCTCTTGATCAAAGGATCTTTCAATGATAAATGATTAAAGAAATGTTCGCTCTCTCTCTCTCCCCCACTGAAGAACCAAACCGGGCTAAAATGTCAAGGAAAAGAACAGGGGTAAATCTCTTTTTTCTCATTTTTATGAAAGGTCCTAGAATTCCTGGTGAAATTTAACAATTACAAACAAAAAATGATTCACTCTTTCAACATATTGAGGAAGGAATGAAAAAAGGGTCTGTGGTGGGTGGGGGTGGGGGGTGGGGGAATATAGGAGTGGGGGCTAGGGAGCCGCGGGGGGGGGGGGGGGGGGGGCTTGCAGAGAAAACCATAAATTTACAGGTTGACTCAACCTGTTCCAGCTGGCAGCTGGTGTGGTGGGGATGGGGACACTTGACCTCGATATATCTTCCGAACAAAGTGGGAGGGAAGGGCTTCCTGCCATCCTTTGTCATCAAGCAGGCCAAGCCTAGCTAATGGGAACTATCACCTGGGCCTTTCCAGGTCAGAAACGAAGAACAGCAATTAACTTCTCCCGGAGGCCCGCGGCCCTGAGCAGGCCCCGCTAGGCCAGGTAGCTAAATCATTAAAGACACAGTTCTTTTCAGTGATAAATTGTGCAGGCGCGTGAAACCCGCTGCTGGCCATTAATCTGGGCTAATCAGCTTGAAAGCTCGGTTGTTTTATTTAGTAATTAACGGGTTATGTGAAAAACATGATCCATGGCCTGGGGCGTGTCTATAGAGCACTGTCCAGGAGGAGAGAATGGAGAGCGGCGGGGATTCTCTGGAGAGCCACTCAGCCTTACGCAATTACAGCCATTGGCAAACGCTGAAAAATGACCCTGGGCTCGTATTGACACCCAGGAAAAAAACATTCCTGCCAACAGCACAGGCGGCGTCTTGAAGGCCGATAAT
This sequence comes from Lontra canadensis, assembly GCF_010015895.1. Lineage (NCBI taxonomy): Eukaryota > Metazoa > Chordata > Mammalia > Carnivora > Mustelidae > Lontra > Lontra canadensis. The sequence goes on along the minus strand of NW_022631032.1, from coordinate 321,762 downwards.
TGCTCTGTCCCTCCTTCCCCTCACCGCAGCCTGCTCTGAACCCCAGGTTTCCGAGATGCACGTGGATCCTGCAAGCACGCAAGGCTCCTCAGAGCAGCAGACAGCCTGCTTTGGAAAGTGGGCGGGACGGAGGTGGTGCCTGTTGCTGAACCGGGGTCTAAGGGGGGAGAAGGGGGGCGCGAGAGACGAATGGTTTGCGCTGAACACGTTGGCATCTTGGTGGTCAGGGATGGCCAAGAGGGAGGGGGGCCTTGGCTAGTGGACAGATGGATCTGGAGCTCAGACGTGGGGCTGAGGCTATGGTCGCCAAGGAGGGCGTGTTAGGGGCAAAGTAGGGAAGGCCGGGCTCAGGGCCCCGGATGTGGCCCAGCTGGAGGTTTGCGGGGGTGGGTCTCCTGCCCAGTCCACCCCACCCCCCTTCCGCCAGCACAATTCTGCTGTTTACTGGCTTCTCTCCTACCCTCTTGCTCCACATCAAGTTACCAGAGATCAAGCCCTACCCGTTCCAACTTCTCACTCGCCCTCATTTCCTGTTTTCCTGCTCCTTGGCCTGCTCTCCCCATCGAGGCACCATGGCCTCTGTAGCAGTCTGTTGCAATAGCTACCTTACAGGGCTGCCAACGTTCATTCTTCAGTCTGCTTCAGCCTCCTCCAGGGCAGCCACGGTGATCTTTCTAAAGATCTAAAATTCTTGGGATACTCCTGAATGACGTCAAGATAAAATCAGAATCCTCACCGGGGTTGTCAAGGTCTGGCATGATATCAGGGCTTTGCCTGCCTGTCCATCCTTCTCTCCAGCTACCTCCTTGCCCCTCACCCTCTGAGACCCAACCATGCCACACTTCACTTCTACAAATCCACATTCACGAATCTACAAGTCTGTGTCTTCCTTGCCCCCTGGCCCCATGCTAGCTAGCATCCGCCTGGTCTCTGCTGAAATGTCCCCTCCTCTAAGAAAACCTATCTGGCCCCTCAAGCTGGCTTAGGAGCCTTCCTGTAGGGTCCCTCCAACCTGTGCCTCCAGCATGCCCTCCACTTTGTGGCCATTACCTTTATGCTTCTCTCTGTGTCACTCACTCCAGACTCTCTGAAGTCACAGACAACAACCAGAGTGCTGTTTGATCTTGCCTTTCTAGCTCTGCAAGGGTTCCTGGCACACAGTCGGTACTTGACAAAATTTGTTGAATGAAGCTGTGAGTAAAAGGGTTCACTGAACAGGAAGCCTCGTGAAGAGCACTGACTGTCAACCCTCGCTGTACGGATAAGGAAACTGACCCCAGAGAAGGCCGATAACACACCAGGCCATATGGCAAATGGGCGGTGGACTCCAAAAGAAACACGGGTCTCCTGACCCAGCCCAGGGCTCTGGCAGCAAACTACGTTACCTTTCAATTCACATCTGCCAACGGCTTTCTCTCTGGAAAGTTGATTCTTTAAATTCTTTGTGGAAGGCCCTTGCTCTTTTGATCAGTTTGAGCAATTTCTCCAGATAAGCAGCCTGTTGGTATGAATGGGAATATCTGACATTTCCCCACAACATCAATGACGAGAAACGATTTAAGGAACATTCCTTAATTTTATGTTAACATTCTAGGAATCTCTGGAGGCAGTTCAAGTGACAGGTAAGAGTGAGTATTTTGGAGCCAGAAACCCCCCGGGGTTAAATCCTGGCTCTGCCATGTATTAGCTGTGTGATTTTGGGCAATGTGCTGGACTTCTCTGTGCCTTACTTCTTTCATCTATAAAATGGGGATAATACTAACACTGACCTAATAAATTATCCCTAATAATAATGGAAGATAATGTTTATTAAGTGCCAGATTCTGTGCTAAATATGTCTTATCTCCATCTCTGAACAACATACTCTTCTTATTCCTGTTTCGTGGCTGGGAATACAGTGCGGCACAGAAAGAGTCCGCCAGTTGCCCAAGGTCACGCAGTCATTTGGTGGAGGGGCCAGAACTGACTCACTTGGAACCATGGTGCTCTATTCCCCGTACAGCCAATACTTGCCATGAATGCACCCCCTCGGCGATGCCTGGTATGAGTGGGGGCAACACCAGGAGCACCTGTAGAAATGGTGTTTTGTCCAGGGCCTTCTTCCTAGTAGCTGCTCCATAAATGGTAGCTTCTAGGACTGTTACTAGCCCAAAAAGTCTGTGTTCCAAAATGTGTTTTCTCTAAAAAAAAAAAAAAAAAAAAAAACCTCAAATTTCAAAAACATAAATTCCAGAATTTGTTTAAAAAAAAAAAAAAGATCTAGGAGTCTTTGCAAGGAAATCCGATCAACAGGAGTGAGTTCCTGTGAAGCTACAGAAGGCCTTCTGGCCATGGAGGAGTCAGGGGTCTCAGTGGGCCAGGAGTTCTGGGCTTGGCCGGCTTCCAGTCCGTGGGCTGCCAAGTCAGGATGTGCCAGGCTCCAAATGGTTTCATCTCCTCCCAGTCTGGAGGCTCAGCCCATGTGTGCAAGCCAGATGGAGGGTCGGGTCAAATATATGAGGGGCAGTGGAAGAACCTGGGAGAGGACGGTGAGAGTTCCAGGGCCCTTGTTTCCCCTGGGACTAGGCCAGGGATGGCCAAGAGAGGACACACCCCAGCTGCCCAGGCCAGCCAAGCAGCAGAGAGGGACGTTCCCACTGTCTTCTTCTCCTAGGAGAAGTCTCTCATCTCTCAAAGACATGCATCTTTTGTGGGTCTTACGGTCTGGGTGAGCAAGGGAAGGTACAAGCCAGTCAGGGCTGATTGGACAAGAACATCAGTGGCACCAGCCCTCAGCAAAGTGGGGCCTTGCTGGACTCGGGAGACGGAAGGGTACTTGCTCGATTTCCTATGAAGGTCAGTGTTATCATATTAAGGCTGAGAGCATGGACTGTGGAAGCATCCTCCCCAGGTTTGAATCCAGGCTCCGTGATGTTCCAGCTCTATGAACTAGGACATTTCCCTGTAACTCCATTTTCTCATCTGTACTAATGGGAACAATAACAGTGCTTACGTCTTAGAGTTCTGTGAATATCACAGGTGAGGGCCCATGTGAAGTATTTAGAACAGTCCTGGAGACGTAATGCTTGCTCCGTATCAATTACTAATTCATGTGTCTATAACCTGCACACCCCCTGCAGGAATCCTCACGATGACTCACATGCAGTTATTGTCTGCTTGACTTTCTCTAGCGACAGGCAGCTCATCACCTTTCAAGGCTGTTCTTATAGCTGCCAGACAACTCTGATTATTGGGTGTACACCCCAACTCTATGCAACAATTAAAAAGCACCATCGGGGGTGGGGGGAGCACCTGGGTGGCTCAGTCAATTAAGCCTCTACCTTCAGGTCAGGTCATGATCTCTGGGTCCTGGGATCAAACCCTGCATCAGACTCTCTGCTCAGTGGGGAGTCTGCTTCTTCTTCTCACTCTCCCCCTGTGCTCTCTCTCTCTCAAATAAATAAATAAAAATCTTAAAAAAAATTATAAGTGCCCGTGGGAAGTCTACATGTCCTAGAATGAAAGATATCCAACATATATTCGACATACTCAGTGATAGCAAATATTGGCTCTCCTGTCTGGGTGATTGGATTCCAAAAGGAATCCGAGGAATCGCCCTCCCACGGGCAAATTTTAGGCATCAGGGCAGGCCGATAGGTAACAGAGGAGAGTGTAGGTGGGGAGGCTCCTGCTAACTTGCCCAGCTGCCCATTAATCCTGTCGTAGGTAAGGTCAGTCCCAGACCTTGACCAGAGGAGACTCACTGGCTTCAAGAAGTGGTTTAGATTATTCTGTGAATGGAGCTCAGGACCTGGAATCAACGGGAGTTCTCCGACCCATCATTTAAAAAAATTCCCTCAGTTCTCAAGAGTTGGTCAAGCATCTGTTCTAGAAGACATGACACGTGCTAATCAGGGCAATCCTAAATCACCATCTCTTTCAGGACACCCCAAGAGTCCTGCTGGAAGCCTCCTGTTGTCCTCCTGATGGCCAGACCTCCTCTCTGCACCTGCTCTACCCAGCCACAGGGGGAGTCAGATTTCCTCCCTGCAGAGGGGAGACCTGGAATAGTATCCTGCAACCACTTGATTAGCATAGAGAGAATGCTCACCTTGTCTGTGAGCATGGTTTCTGCCAGAGAAGTTTCTGTGGGTCCTTGGAAGTTGGCAGACCTGACCCACGTGATGGTGCAAAACTCCACCATCTTCTTTATTTTGTTTAACCTTAAAATAAGGCATGTGGGAGGTCTGGTTCCCATTTCACAGATGAGAAGCCGAGACAAGGAGAGGGAAAGAACCTCCTGAAGGTTGCACAGCTCCCTGGCGGCAGAGGTTGGTTTATATTTTGTCTTCCAACTCCTCACTGAAGGTTCTTTCTCGGCCGCCCTCCCCCACCCCCCACCCTGGCCCCTAGAAGCTTCCTCATTTCCTCCCATCTTTGTTCTTGGACCCGTTCTGCTGCCCCGTTCAAACACCTGCCATCCTTCAATACCAGGGGGCAGGGAGGGTGGAGGAGGAGAAAGGTGAAAGAAAAACATGACAGAACGGAGAACTGTTGGAATTCCAGCGTTGGCACGGCAGCGATCGCAAACACAAAGCCTGTGCCTCCTGCCCTGGCCCCAGACCATCCAAGCTGAGTGTGGGGGTCTGGCTGGAAGGAAGAGGAAGCTCCTCCTGGCGGTGAGCCCAGTCCCTGTGCTCAGAGCTTCAGAGGGCTAGCTCATGAGGCTCAGCAACAGGACTGATGAGGAGACAAAGGGCCCTGATGTGGGCCCGAGGGCACGTACACCGAGGCCACAGAGGTGCCTTAGAGCCTTGAAGCCATACTTTGAAGAAGGGCAGGGATGTGGCCAAATCAAGGAGGAAGGTCATGGACAATGGCCAAAGTGGCAGCCTCACCCGGCAGTGTCATTTCCAAGAAACAGAGACGGGCGGGGGAGAGAGAGAGAGAGAGAGAAACAGAGAGAGAGAGACTAAGGGGTGGGGGGAAGAGGGAGAAAAAGAGGGAAGGGGGGAGAGAGGAAACCAATCACTAGACTGGTCCTGTGCCTATGTTTTGCCCACTAGCCCCAGTCCTTCGCATCTTGGAGTTCAAGGCAAGGATGGTCCAGACATACCCTCCCTCCAGTGGGGACTCTACACTGAGAAGCTGGAGAAGAGGTTTTCAATTTTTTCTCATAAGTAGGGGTTCTTTGGGGACTTTCGATTCCACATCTGTGGGACAAGGGGCTGAAGAAAATTTCCAGTGTTTGTTCCGCTTTCCTGTGACTCTAAATCCCACACGTTGACTTTCAAAAAGCCTGTGTCCCCAGACACTCCAGGGGGACCTATGTGAGATTTTATCCCAGAGAGAGGCCGCTGCTTTACCAAGCATCAAAAACAAGAAAATATTAAATTTTTCCGTGACAGCCTCAGGTGTGTCAGTGTGGCTCCCTAATTCAGCTGCACCCAGTTACCAGGTTAATATAATAATCTAGGTAGGAGTCGCCATGGCTTTCTTTTAATTCAGCCAAAGCTCTGCCTGGAGGATCCCACAGGTCCCTCCAGGTCCGAAAGTGCCCGTTTTAGGTCTTCGTGCAGGTTTCCAATGGTTTCCCCGCTTCCAGCAGCTCAGAGATATCCTTTTCTTAGGAATTTTTATAAACTTTTAGGAATACATGGGAAGACATGTGCACACACCCATGTACATTCATTCAGCGAAATGCGCCCTTGGTCCAGCTTTTGTGCGGGGTGCCAGGCTGACGGTCTCAGGGAGGATGCAGACGAGATAAGCAAGCAGAAAATGACGTCAGAAGCTAACATGGACATGTGTGCCTTGATCCTCCAGGCATTCGGGATCAGACTTGAACACAGGAGATGAAGGCTAAAAATAGGAAACTCACATTGCCCTGTGCACAGGGCTATGGCGGAGGTCACAGGGCCACAGTGGGCAGCCCGGGAGAGTCTCCCCTCCCACTGACCCGACTGGCCCCTCACTCCCCGCTCCCATCACCCCATCACGTGCAGCTCCCTGGGGACCCCATTGTCTACACGGATAAGCACGGGGTTCATTTGGGAAACTTGTCCCTGGGAATGGAATGGGAGATTTCAACCGTGGAGTTGGACTTTTGTGTTAATACAACCATGTTTTGTCTTTTTTCAAATAACACCACACAGAGAACCCTAAGAAAGTCCCCAGGCTGCGACAGACAGACGCATCGCATAGTTTCTTTTTATCTCATCAGTCAGGGGGAAAAAAGTGAGAGAGAGAAAAGAAAGGGACGAAAAGAAAAAGAAGTCCCTTAGAGCCGCTCTCCTGTCCTTCCCATCAGCCACGTGGGTCCGCACAATTAAATCTCAATAGCTCCTTCCACGGATTTGTGGGGCCCTCCCTGCCCCAGGAGGACACCGGGCGCTCAGAGGAATGCTCCTTTGCACATGCCCTCAGGTCTCTCTTTCCGGCCATCACCTAGCCAGGACTGACTGCTCCTGAGGAGTGGGTCATGTTCCCAGCCACAAAGGAGCCCATGCCTGCCTGAGGCAGCCCAGCCTCCAGCTGGGAAAACCTGCCGAAAGCTGCCAGTCCATAAAGAATACAGAGGCTGGCCATGGGCATCATGTACCTTTGCATGGCTGCAAAGAGGGTTCATCCCAAGTGTTACGCTGGTTTATAGCAAGAACAAGAAAATGGTTTGCTCAGAAATTTTTTGCTTTTGTTTTGTTTTCCCTATTAAGGATCTATCTAAGGATCTATCGGGGGTCTTGTGCATTCACAAACCTTTAGTATTTTCTACTTTCAAAAAATCCTAAACTTTCAATTTATAGGATAATGAAATTAAGAATGTGGAAAGATCTGTATATAAAATTACAGTCTCCCTGGTGCTGGAAGCGGGGCAAGGAGGGAGGACATCAGGGAAGGGAACCATGCAGGTGTGAATGGAAAATGGCGACTGGTTTTATTGGAACCAAGAAGGCTCACAAGGTGAGTCTGGAAGAGCTGGTTGAGCGGTATCTGTAGAGGCTTCACATGAGTATTAGGAAAGCCCTCGAGGATTTTTGAGTCAAGAGGTGATGTGCTGTGGGGCGCCTGGGTGGTTCAGTGGGTTAAAACCTCTGCCTTCAGCTCAGGTCATGATCCCAGGGTTCTGGGATCAAGCCCCACATCTGGCTCTCTGCTCAGGGAGGAGCCTGCTTCCCTTCCTCTCTCGGCCTGCCTCTCTGCCTGCTTGTGATCCCTATCTATCGAATTAAAGAAAAAAAAGGTGATGTGCTGTGAGCTCCATCTGAGTGCAGTGACTATGACAGATTGTGCTGGAGGATGGAGACGATGGAGAAGGCCACCATGAGTGGCCTTCTAGCCAGGCAGGTGTGGACTGGGTTGTAGCAACAGTGAGGAGAGAGTGGATTCCGACTCCACCCTTTACCCCCCAAAGGAAGGGGCCTTTGCAGATTACCTTCTGGTGGGTGAGGAAGGAAGGCCAAGAAGCAGTGTCCATGACATCATGAGTGGGTCATCTGTTACCCCAAGGCACCCCCATCCATAGACGGCATTACAGCTGCCTGTGGCTTGTCGGTCTCCCACACTGGACTGTACGCTCCTTGAAAAGGTATCAGAGCAACCTCATATGTCCAGCATCTGGCCCATGGAAGGTGCTAGTAAATACATGTGTGGAATGAATGAGGGTGACTCAAATGTACCCAGTGCCTTCAGGAGAGCCCGTTAGTGAAAGCCTGGGCAAAGGGTTTGTGAGGGAGCTACATTTTGGATAGTGTGGCCCCTTGGGTCTTCCCCCATCCCAGGAAGTTTCTAGTTGCCTCTATTCACGCTTTGCTTTGGCTCTTCCCATCTGATGCAGGTCCCATGACAAGACGAGCCCAGCCCAGACCCAGTCCTGCTCATCACTGATAGCCACCATGGCAGGATTTGTGAGGTGTCTGTTCTCTGCTAGACCCCAAGGCTATGACATCCATCATCTCATTTAATTTCACTTCATCTTTATGGGGAATCCTTTCAAAGAGTCATCACCCCATGTATCAGTGGTAGGAGCTGGGGTCCAGAAGATGTCAGTAACTTGCTCGAGGCTACACAAGGAAACACAATGGAATCAAATTATTCTGCTGCGAAGAACCTGAGGGTAAGACAGCATTGCACTCACTTTTGTAGCCCCCACACCCTGCCCATGCCATGCAATTTTGAGTATTTGTTGAATGAATGAATGAAATATTCTTTTCACTCCAAAGCTCAAATATATCCTGTGCTTCCATTGCCTCATCTAGAAATAATATGAACCTCATGGACTTGGTGTGAGGTTACAAATGGGTCCTAGCTGTTTGTTTGGTAAACAGAGGGGTATGTAAGCCACCTTCTTTCCAGAATTCCCCAAACCCCACGCTGCAGATAATGCATACGGATACCCTCTTGAAGATATTTGGCCTTCAGAGCTCAGCTCACTGCCCACTGGCCTCATTTGTGGGTCTGATCTGATACTTAAATACTGCTAACATCACTGGCTAGCAGGCAAATAGCAAACTTTCCATGAGAAGCTGAACAAACTCCCTTTATTTCCGGAGTGTCTGAAACCTGCTCACCATACCTGGCCACCACCCGCTGGACCACACCTCCCAGCTCTGCTGCCACCTTGTTCTACAGCCCTTTGTCAAAGATCTGAGAAGTGAAAGATTAACTGAAGGGGGACATCTCTAGGGCCAGAATAAGTTAGCAGTGGGTCTGGGTCTCTGCCATTCCTGCTCAAGTTTCAGCTGCTATGGCCACACAGGGCAGGCCTTGTTCAGTCCTGAAAGTTCTAGCCCCAGTTTTGTTCCAGGGATGTGAAACCTTCAGTGGGACCTTTGTGGCCAAAGAAATCTCCTGGACAATTGGGCTACCCTCCTTCAAAATGCTTCCTCCACCCTGGAGGGAGGGCCAAGGCTCACACACTTTTGGCTCCCCAGCACTTTGTGGACGTGGAAAGTTCCATGAAGCCCAGGAGATATGGAGAGCTCAGGCTTCTACTGTGCCATGCCCCTCTTAGGCCAAGTCACAACCCAAGGGACAGTGGCTGCCAGCCCTCGCCTGCCTAATGGTGCCAACATCAACCAGATCCACTGGGGAGCAAGAAGGGAGACTGAAACTCAGCTGAGCTGTCTCACTCCGAGGCGGCCTTCCTCTGCCCAGTGCAGATAGAGACCCCTCTTTGTCTAGAGTGCCAAGACTATGTCATGACCAAAGACAGAGGGTTCAGTGGGGAAAAGTTATGGGGCACTTACTGAATGCCAGGTGGTGTGGGAAGCACCTTAACAAATTAATATGTATTAAGCATCTATTATGTCCTCGGCACTCTGTTAAACAATTAATATCCCTCTTTTCACTTTAGGTTCCCAACAATCTTACAAAGAAGGTAGGAATAGTACAGTCCTCATTTTACAGGTGATAGTGCTGAGGTTCGAAGAGTTCTAGTGACTTGCCTATGGTCTCACAGTCTGTAAATGGTGAACTGGGGTTTAAACCCACGTCTGTACAACAGGGAAGTCTATATTCTTTTTCTTTACTCGTGTATAACTGACAAAGCATGTATGTCAGAGTGAAAGTGTAGAGTTGATCGTTTTCAATGTACATGAGACCATCACCACTCAAGGTGCTGAACGTACTCATTTCCCCAGAGTTCCTTTGTGCCTCTTTGTAGCACCTTTATCCTATCCCAGAGCAACCACAGATGTATTCTTACTGTAATTAGTTTACAATTCCTATATGATTCCTAGAACCATATAACATGTACTTTTTTTTTTAATGTGCCTTCTTTCACTTGGCATAATCATTTTAAGACTCATGTTGTTGCATAGACCACCAGTCTGTTCCTTTCGATGGTCAAGTACCATTCCATTGCCTAGATGTACCAATGTTTGTTTATACATTGCTCTGTTGGTGGACATTGGGATTATGCCCAGTTTCTGGCTGTTAGAAATGAAGCTATTCTGAATATCTGTGTACAAATCTTGTATAGATGGGGCGCCTGAGTGGCTCAGTGGATTAACATCTGCCTTGGGATCAGATCATGATCTCGGGGTCCTGGAATGGAGCCTTACATCGGGATCCCTGCTCGGCAGGGAGTCTGCTTCTCCTCCTCTCTCTGCCCCTCCCCCTGCTCATTCTCTCTCTCTCTCTCTCTCTCAAATAAGTGAATAAAATCTTAAAAAAATAATAAAACACAAGTCTTGTATAGACACATACTTTCATTTTTCTTCGGTGGAAACCTAGGAATAGAATGACTAGATCGTATGAAAGGTTACATATTTAAACATTTAAGAAGGGGTCAACTGTTTTCCAAAGTGGTTGCAGTGTTTTACACTCTCCACCAACAGTGTCTGAAGATCCCAATTGCTCCACACTTTTATCAACACATGGTGTGGTCAGTCTTTAATTTTAACATTTCTAATAGGTGTGGTGGATGGTGGAACCTCATCTTTCCATGGGCTTATTTGCCATCATACACCTTCTTTGCTGAAATGTCTATTTCAATCTATCGCCCTTATTTTTATTGGGTTGTTTGAGTGCTTACCTGGAGTTTTGAGAGTTCTTTATACATTCTAAATACAAGACCTTAATGAGATATAGGATTTATAAATATTTTCTCCCAGTCTGTGGTTTGTCTTTGGAAGAATGGAAGTTTTACATTTTGATGATATCTAATTTATCAATTTCTACTTTTACAGAGGGTACTTTAGTTGTAGTCTGTAATACATGGTTGCCTAATTTAAAGTTGTAAAAATTGTTTCCCTATGTTTTCTTCTATAAGTTTCATAGTTAGAGTTTTTACATTTATGCCCATGATCCTTTTCATGTTATTTTTTGTATATGATGAATTAAAGCTTATTTTTTTGCACATTCAATTGTTTTGGAAACATTTGCTGAAAAAAACATCCTTTCTTCATTGAGTTGTCTTTGAACATCTGTCAGAAATCAGGTGTCCATATATGCATAGGTTTATTTCTGTATTCTGTTTCATTGACCTATTTGTTTGTCTTTAACAGAATATCATGTTGTCCCCACCTGCTTTATTGATTATCTTCTTCTGCTTTATTCTTCTTTGCAAATTTGTTTTGTTTTTTAAGTCCTTTGCACGGCCATACAAATTTTAGAATCAGTTTGTCAATTTTTACTAAAAAATTCTGCTGTGGGGCACCTGACTAACTCAGTCAGTAGAATAGGCAACTCTTGATTTTGGGGTGGTGAGTTCAAGCCCCAAACTGGGCATAGAGTTTACTTAAAAATTTTTTTAAAAATCTGCTGGCATATTGATGAAACTCCTATCTTTAATTACATGCTAATCATATTTGAATTTTACCAAAAATCTTTGAAGTTAGCATATTATTCTTACTATTTTATAGATGAAGAAACCAAGACTCATGTAGGTAACAGAATTGCATTAGAACCAGAACCCATGAGGCGCCTGGGTGGCTCAGAGGGTTAAGCCTCGGCGTTGGCCTCAGGTCATGATCTCTGGCTTCTGGGATCAAGCGCCGCATGGCATCCGGGCTCTCTGCTCATCAGGGAGCTTGCTTCCCCCGCTCTCTGCCTGCCTCTCTGCCTACTTGTGATCTCTCTCTCTCTGTCAAATAAATACATAAAATCTTAAAAAGAAAAGTTCAAGTTCAAAAAAAAAAAAAAAAAAGAACTAGAACCCATGACCCCACGACTGCTATAATTCTTGCTACAGCACTAGAGCTTGGAAAAGTTAGCTGGGTCATAAACGGTGTCCCCGCCTTCAGCTGGGATTTCCCTTTAAACATTTTTGGGTTGTATTCAACCCATGAAGCCATCATTTGATGTCTACTTGACTGCAAAATAGACCTTCAAAACCCATCCTTCATGCTGCTTCTGACTGACCCTCTCTTCATCCTCACTTCTTCCACAAGTGGGAAAAACACATGCTCTCATCTATGTAAATAGCACCTTCCCTGTGAGTCTCACTATGCATGAATATAACAACTTACTTACTGGGCCTGTTCATAATGCTCAAGTAATCATCTCCTTAAAAGCATGTCACTCTCTTGCCCAAACACAAAAAATGACTCCCAATTCTATTAAATTATGTTGACTCGTGGAGTTGTGCACGCTTAGAGCAAAAAGAGACCTTGGAGATCAAGCATACAAAACTTTGAAGAAGTCATGTTGAACCCTCCTGTTTCTGATGGAAGAGCTAATTACCAAGGAGAAGAAATTACTTTGATGCAAGGAATCTGTAACTCCATCTATCTTAGGAATTCTGGTTTTGTTTTATTTGGTTTTGAGTTTATGGCAGGATTTTTATTGCAGTCCCAACCTAATGGTTTTTCTTCTAAAACTCTGCCATTCAAGGCTCTCCTCACTCACACGCCTGCCCGTTTCCTATCGTTCCAGCATACTCCATACTCCATACTTCCTGACCTCTGTGCCTTGCTTTCTGCTGGTCTGTCCAGTGATGAGTACTCCTTTCTCTCTTCGCATCCATTTCTTCGTAAAATACCCCTACTCCTTATCACTTGAGGCTGATCTCAGATGCCACCTCTTCCATGAACTTCATTTCCATGAAATCCACATGCGGACACTATGTTCTTCATCCTCCACCCCCAAGTTTCCAACATCCTGGGTCTGATATGAGAAATACCCTGGATGGAACTAAGAGCAGATTGGTGACTACAGAGGAGAAGATGAGTGGATTTGATGACAGAGCAACAGAACACCAAATGAGAGCCAAAATAAAACCCAGAGATAAAAAGAGAACAGGAAAAATAGACAGTCAATGAGTAGCAAGATAGCTCCACGTGGCCTAATATATGTAATTGGGTCACAGAAGAAGAGGAGAGGTTGCCCAAGAAAATACCGAAGAAGTAATAGCTAAAGTTTTTGTACGTTTAATTTTTAAAAAGCAAACAAACAAAACAGCCCAGATTGAAGAAAGTCAATAAACCCCCAAGAACAGGAAATATGAAGAAAAGTACAAGGCATATTCTAATCAAATAGCTTAAAACTAGTGGTAAAAAGAAAAAAAAAATAAAAGCAATTAGAAAAAATAGGCACAGTGTGTAAAAAAAAAACAAGAATGACAGCATACTTCACCTAACAATGCAAGTCAGAAGATGGTGGTGAAACGTCATGAAAGTTCTGAAAAAAAGAAAACCAACTTAAAATTCTATACCCAGAGAAGGTGAAGTAAAGACTTCCTGGGACATGTGAACGCTGAAAGGGATCATCCTCAGCAGGCCTACACTATGCAAAATATTAAGGTAAATCCATTAAAAATGATACCAGGTGGACATCTGGGATCTACAGAAAGGAATGGTGAGCACCAGGAATGGCTAAACGTGGGTAAGGGCATAAAAGCATGTAAATCCCTTTGAAAGATTCTTTAAAAAAAAAAAAAAAAGAAGAAGTCTCAGGGCACCCGGGTTGCTCAGTGGGTTAAGCCTCTGCCTTCGGCTCAGGTCATGATCTCAGGGTCCTGGGATCGAGCCCTGCATCAGGCTCTCTGCTCATCAGGGAGCCTGCTTCCTCCTCTCTCTCTGCCTGCCTCTCTGCCTACTTGTGATCTCTCTTTCTGTCAAATAAATAGATAAAATCTTTAAAAAAATAAAAATAACAACCATGTATTGGAGAATTTGTAACATACGTTGAAGTAAAATGTATGATAGAAGAGCCCGAAGTTGAGGGATTGCAAAATGGAAGTGTTCTCTGAAAGGTTCTTACATTATATGTGAAGTATAACATTGTTTGAGGTAAACATTTACATCACGAACCCAAAGCTAACATTAAGAATCAAAACAAAGAGGTATAGCTAACATGCTGATAAAGGAAATAAAATGTAATCATAAAGTATATTCAATTATCCCAAAAGAAGGAGAAAAAGGGGAACAAAAAATCAGACAAGTAGAAAATATCACGATGACAGACATAAAATGACAAGATGATAGATTTAAGACCAAGTTATCAATAATCACGTTAAATGAAAATGGTCTAAATGCCTGAATCCAAAGGCAATATACGTAACATAAACAACAATGTTAACCTTTTAACAATAGAAGAGTCAGGGTGAAATGTACATGGAATACTTGTCACTTTTCTTGTAATTTTTCTGTGACTTTGAAATTATTTTAAAATTATTTAAAAATAACAATTTAAGAATATAATCTTTGTGGGTTACCTGGGTGGCTTAGTCGGTTAAGCGGCTGCCTTTGGCTCAGGTCAGCATCTCAGGGTCCTTCTCAGCAGGGAGTCTGCTTCTGCCTCTCCCTGCCCCTCCCCTTGCTTGTGTGCGCATTCTCTCTCTCTCTCTCTCTCTTTCTCTCTTGCACATGCATGCATGTTCTTTCTTTCTCTCTCAAATTAATCTAAAAAAAAAATATGATCCTTGTATTTTTTTTTAAACCAATAGATATTGGTTTAAAAAAACCTCTCACGTCTCTTTCCATATGGCCTGGTATGATCTCAGGTTTCCACTGTGCTAAATGCTGGCAGAGGTGTGCACTGGAAAAAAGCCCTGGTCAGGGAAGCACGGGACCTGAACTATAGTTCTATTTCTACTATGTATTTGACTTGACCTTTCTGATCCTCAGCTCTCTCATCTGAACTGGGCACAATAAAGCATACCTCACCCAATGATTGTAAGAGAGATGGTGCTGAGACATGGGTGCCCAGTGAAAGGCATGCCACCAACAAACAGCCTAAAACCAGGCCTTGGGAGCTTGAGTCCATCTCAGCTCTGCAAGTGGAAGCTAAGAAGAACCTTGTCTCTGGAACCAAACCCAAGTCCAGGCCAGAACCAGGACGGGGCCAAGGCCAGCTGGGCTAACCTGGCCCACCTTCTGCCCTTGCCCACTTCCGGGGCATCATTCCTGATGGCTTTCTCTGGGAATCATTAAAATGCTGAACCTACCCATGCTCCTCCCCGCCCCCACACCAGCATGGAGGGAGATACTATGCCCAGACACAGACAAAGAGTGAACACCCATGTTGGTCTCATCAGCTTCATCCTTATTGCCAGGGTCAGGCTGTGACCCTTGTCACTTCACACCTGGACCATGATGAAGACTCATAAAGGTCACTGAGCCTCCACTTTTACGCTAACCTCCAGCTCCTCACGTCCGAAGCTACTCTCCACTCCATTACTGTGGTCAAAATGATCCTTCAATAAAGCAATTCTGATTACATCTCTTCTTTCTCAAAATTCTTCAACGGCTCCCCATCACCTTCAGGATGAAAATCTAAACTCAGCTGGTTGCAATGTCACCCAAACCTGACTCTTCCATCTCCTCACCCAGCCTGCTCCCCCAGACAAAGACGCAGCCTCGGCTATCATCACCCCAGGTCAGCTGCGGTTACCTAACTCCGTGTGTGACGTTTAACGAGCACCTGCTGTGTGCCAGAAACCCTGCTAAGGGCTTTAAAATATTTTAAATACATATACATTTTCACTGTAAACTTTCCCAGGCTTCACGACAACGAAGTAAGAGCTTACTGTGCCAAAGGGAAAACAGGATGGTGCATTTTCTGAACGTCAGCTCACAGGCCACCTCCTCTGTAAAGCCCACCTAGGCTGGATCTGCTCTCTTTTTGCTCCTTTTCGGAGTGCTGGTTGTCTAAAGTTATTTATTTATTTATTTATTTTGGCCTGTGATCAGGATTATTACTCTCTTCTTCAAGTTCAGCCCCTACCAAATGGTATGAGCCCCTTGAGGGAAGTGAAGCGAAGGCCTCAGGACAAGGGAAATGTTCCCAAGATTGCAGGGGCTGTAGGGCATCCGGGTCCCCCCATGGAGGCCCCTACGCTGGTGGTCTCTGCCAGGCCCTTTTGCCTCTGGTGGGTGGTGTGTCTTGACCATCTGGCAATGGCAGGTCCACCGCGCATGCTCAGGAGAGAGGGCGCCGGACTCTGGGTTCAGGCAAGAGGGGAGATCCCGAGGCTCCGCCTGCTGCCTCAACAACAGAAGTCTCTTAGGAGCATGGCATTTCCCAGTCAGTTTCTTGGCCAAGAATGTGACACGGGGTGACATAATCCAAAATGCAGAACTCCTAGTAGCAGGACCCAGTGTTGTTTTGACCATGGGAAGCGCAGATTCCGAAAGAGACCTCAGTTGGGGTGGGGGTAGAGGTGATGTGAACGCCTGGAGAAGTAGGTGACATGGAGAATTCTCATGGTGCGAATAGTCGTTTTGTTGTTGTGTGTCTGTGCGTCTGTGTGTGTGTCCCATGACATTAGCAATGAAGTTCTTTAAAAGCATTCCAGGATGGATATGGCAAACTGGAGGGAGCCTGTCCACTCTCTACATAGTCTCAGGGAAGTCCCCTCCCTTTTTTGGCCCTCAGTTTCCCCACCTGTTGAGTGAGACAGTTGAACCCTTAGCTCTGGCATGCTTTTTTGTCACCCATTTTAAGCTGCCTCTCATCTCCCAGCCCCCAGTTTGCTTTAGGAATGTGAAAGGAGTGGGGTGTCACGTAGCAGAGCATAGTTAAAAGGAGGCTCCCCCTTCCCTCTCTCAGTTGGCCTGGGGGTGTTTTCAGGCAGAAGAATGGACCAGATTCAGGACTGGAATGACTCCAGTGTATTTGGTGGCATGGAGGGAATCCATAAACCACGTGTCTTCTGATGTTTCTGAACAGTGGTATGGAAGGTATGGAGGTACAGTGGGGCATGGTGGGCTGGGCGCCTGCAACCTTCCTGGGACATAACACCCGAGCCTGTGCATTGCCCGTGGCTTCGACAGTCCTCCTCATGCTCGAGGCAGTAGAGTGGACCCAGGGACCACACACCGGTACTGGGAAGGCCCCAAGGGACATGAGACCAACTCTGTGCTTTCCCGGAGCCCACCCCAACACCAGAGCAGGGAAGGGGCTTGCCTGGGTCAGGGCAGAGCTGGGAGCCGTCGGTGCCAGGCTGTGTGGTGACCATGCCCTGTGGGACAGACACATCGCAGGCCGGCTTCAGATGCCACGGGAAGTTTTCAAAACCATGCGGCTTAACACAGGGGGAACTACTGTATGTTAGAAGTCAGGCGAGCAGTCAGCCTTGCAGGATGTGATGCCTGGGAGGGTCGCAGGTGGGCTTGGGGGATGCTGGGAACATTCAGGTTCTTGATCTACTGGATACAAGGGTGGGGTGCTCTGGGACAGTCCATGAGGCTGACAGATGACACATGTGCATTCTATAGCAAACTTTTTTTTTTTTTTTTTTAAACAAACCGAGAAGAGAGGAAAGGAAGCCTGTGTCTTGGCTACTGTGGTCAGCACCCCTCCCCAGGGGGCAGGCAGAAGAGGGTGAGCGAGGCTCACGCCCCCAGCTGTCCCCCAGCAGTGGGAGGCTGGAAGGCCCGGCCACCCGCACGTATTGGCAGAGCAAACACAGGGGCCTCCGAGCACACTGGCCCCTCTGTGTACACAGGGTGTTAGGCCGGACTCCCCTGGGCTGCACTTCATGGGGACAAAGACAACAAAGACACCATCTCCGAACAGTCAACAGCATGGCCGTACTCGAGTCTTTGGTTCAATATTTGCAGAGTCAGACAAGCCATAGCCACTCTGCCATATTGACTTAGATCCACCACTTACCAGAAAAAGTGGAGGCCCCCGCCCTGCCTGCTCACCTGCCTGGGCCTTCAGTGAGTCTGTGGCCTTCAGCAGGAAGATGGGGGCCTGCGGGTTTGGAGACTCAGGCCTGCTTTGCTTCCTGGCTGTCTGTGTTGTCATTGTTACCTTCTCCCTGTACCTCGGGAGGGAGTCAGGCCTTTCCGGATCGCCTGTAGCCCCGTGTGAATGCTGAGGAGGCAGCTGGGAACACGAGGCATGAAGTTCACAGCCTTGAACTGAAGCTTTCAGGAAATGGCAATTAGAAAGATTTTTTTTTTCCCTGAAAAAGTTTTCTTTTTCATAATGGAGTTAAACCCTGCAAGTGCCAAACATGCTAGCCTCCGGTTCAGGATTTGACGTCCCTCCCAGTAACTTCTGAGTGAGACACTTTCCCATTGACCAACACAAGAGACTACTTTCCAGAAACTCTGCCCCCTTTGTGAGCTCCAGGCCCCCGCAGTGGCGGCCATGACCTGTGACCTCCTGGCTCCCAGCCTTGCTGTCAGCTGGAGAAAGAGAGGGGCCCCGCCTGCGTCAGCTGGACAGACGAGGGCCTGGAAACGCTGCCTGGAGGCTCTGCTTTCCGCAAGGCGCTGACCCCTCGCTGCAGGTGCCTGTCCCCAGGGCAGCTTGCTGCGCGGTCAGGTGGCAAGTTGCTGAGACATCTCAGCTCTCTGAGAATGACTCTTTTTTCCATTTGATCCGAAGAGCTCTGAGGACACTGCTTGGCCTGCCCTCTCTCTGCCTCCAGGGCCCACACATTCAGTGAGGCCTCCAATAACCATTAATTTAGCCAATTTCCTGGGCCACACGGGCCCCCCAGGACCCCACTTTGGTGGGCGGCAGCGGAACAAGCCTCCCTGCTGTTTGCCTTCCCTTTTAATTACACGGGGACAAGCTTCCTTGGGCTGACTTTGGGAGGCAAGCCCCAGGCCAGCCTGGCTGCCCTCCACGAAACAATGCACACATGTTCGGGAGAATTCCCTCCTCGCCTAATCCGGGCTGGGAAGAAAAGGGCTTTTCTTCTTGTTGTCAAAGGGGGTCTTCGATGCTAAGATACCATTTTGTGTCTCAAGTCATGTCACGGGACTTCTGCCTCGGCCTCCGCTGCCTGCTCTTTAGAAATGAAAGACACAGTCCTTGCTTCACCTCAGGACAAGTGCCCCCCACCCTGCCCTCCTCTGAAAATAAAGGGGGTTGGGGGCCTAGGGAAGCAGGAAAAGCTCCCAACTCCCACTGTTCCTTTCTCGTCCTGGCAACCTCGGCTTTCTGGACTATTTGCCCAAAGGATGAGTAGGGAGGGCTGAGCCTCACCTGCTGATCTCAAGGGTCATGAATATTCTTATAATCCCCTGGAAAGAAGGACCCTTTCATTAGAGGAGCAGATTCCTCCTGGAGGCCTGGAGGCTGGCCTCCCCCCTCCTCCTACCCACCGGCTTGCCTGCTGGCTGCTTTCCTGCTCTGCGGCCTCTGGGTCTGGCTAGCTTCTCTGCTCTTGGCGCAGGTTGCATGGAGAGCCAGATTTTCCTAAGGCATTGCTATGCTGCTTCCCTCACTACTCCCTGTCCCTCTTCTGCAGATGAATCAAAGGACATAACAAAGAAACCCCAGACATGCCTCCTGCTGCATAGAAAGGAGCTGGAGTCAGTACAGGAAGGAGAGCAAAGTGACAGCATCTCTGATAGTTGAGTGTACTTATGTTTACATGTTTTACCTATATTTGGCAGAAGAACTGGAGGTCGCTTTTGGAAATACCCACAAAAATTCAGATGAAGAAATCAAAGATAATTAGAGCAAAATGTAACCAAGGCAGGGGAAAGCTTAGTACCACCAGTCAATGTTAACAAGTAAGTTACAAGTAAATGTCAGTATCCATATGGGAGCAAGGCTGAGCTCAGAATGCAAATTTGGGCTTCCTAGAAGCCCAAGAAAAGGGGGAAAAATGGTCTATGGATGGTCAGAGCACTAGTCGCTCAGGGGAAGCACAGTTCTCCCTGACACTGAGGGCTGAGACCCTCTACTAACAGTGGGTCCTTAAACAAACAAAAATTTTCGTGCGCTGCATTAAACATATCACCCCTAATCTTAGAACAGTTTCCTCAATCTGTCTGTCAAGTGGTTCAACCTGCAAGTCACAAACCAACAATCACTGACGTTTGCTAGACTACTTTTAACCCTTGCTATGGATTTAAAATCCATCTTGAATTAGGCTAAGAAACTAAGAGGTAATTCTCATGGAGAGTGCATTGCTTCAGATTTTTTTTAAAAGATTTTATTTATTTATTTAATAGAGAGCGAGATCACAAGTAGGCAGAGAGGCAGGAAGAGAGAGAAGGGGAAGCAGGCTCCCTGCCAAACAGAGAGCCCGATGTGGGGTTCGATCCCAGGACCCTGAGATCATGACCTGAGCCTAAGGCAGAGCTTTAACCCACTGAGCCACCCAGGTGCCCCTGCTTCAGATATTTTAAAGAGGCTTTTTTTTTTTTTTTTTTAATTTACTTGACAGAGAGATAGAAGACAAGTAGGCAGAGTGGCAGGCAGAGGGAGAGGGAGAATCAGGCCCCCCGCCGAGCAGGGAGTCCCAGGATTCTGGGACCACAACCCGAGCAGAAGGCAGACGCCCAATAGACTGAGCCACCCAGGTGACTCTGTTTCAGATATTTTAAACAAAGAGATGGTCTGGTCCTATAGTTAAGCCTCATAGTACAAAGCAGTGATTTTTAGAATTTTAATCTCTTAAAATTATTGAGTATCCCAGAGAAATTTTTCTTTAGATGGGTTACATGTATCAATATTTAATATTTAATATAATATTTGATATCGGTATTTTCAAAATTGACATGGAGAATCATTTAAAATATATACTCATTAATTAATTAAAAAATAAAACAACTTCATGTTAACATAAATTACATTTCTTATTAAAAAACTATAGCTTAATTTTTGAATTTTCTTTGATGTCTGGCTTGATAGAAGATAATTGGAGTCTTCCATCCACTTCTACATTCAACCTATTACAATGTATTGTTTTGATTGAAGTGTACAAAGAAAACTTGGTCTCACACAGTAATGTAATTAGGAAAGAGAAGGAGAATTTAATAGCTTTCCAGGTAATTATGAATCTTCTTTGGTACTACACCAACATTTGATAAAGTTTAGTTGCAATGTAGACTCTGTAATCGTTATCAATGAACTTCTCATACTCTGTGATGTAAAATCCATAGGTCTACCTTCCCCTTGGAAAGGAGCTTTCCCTAGGCTTGACTTGATCCCATCATGCATTAGCCATTTGGAAAATACTGGTTTCCTTGGTTATGCAGATCTTCTGATACATTTCTTTTTACAATATCAAAAAGATACATTCATCTAAATCATGAGAATAAAAGGCACAGCGTAGGAAATACAGTGACATTGTAACAGCATTGCATGGTGACAGATGGGAGCTGCACTTGTGGAGAGCATAGTACAGAAAGGATGAATTACTATGTTGTATGTCTGAAACTATGTAACACTGTGTGTCAGTTATTCTCAAAAACATTAAAAAAATTAAAACATGCTTTAAAAAAAAGATATTCATCAAAGTCATCATTCATTCATTTCTCCAGAAAAATACTGAGAAGTTGTCACGCTCACTCTGTTTTTCCAGATTCCACTTTTTGCCTAAATGTGTAAGTTTTATCATTTGGAAATGAATACAACAGAGTTTTCCATGAAGTGGCAGGCCCACTCTGCTTATTTTTGAGAAAATGTCTGCCACATGACCAAGTTTGAATTAGCATAGTTTCTCAGTCATCCTCACCAAAATGGTGTTCTTTCAAAAAAGTGAGACTTCAGGTCACAAAGCAAGTAACTGCATAACTATTCTTCCTCAAGATGATCATCATATTTTGGGCGTCAAAGTGTTTTATGTGAACCTCCGAATTCGTCACAGACCATGAAAAAGACATGAAAAGTACTTACAGGTGGAGATTAAGCAAAAGTAAAAATCAGTAAAATCATAGTAATACAAAATAATAAAATAAATGACTTTGCTACTTCATCAAGCCATTCATTAAGTAAAACTGGCTTTTTCCTTTTTCTAAACTGTGAGTGTGTAGCAGTGTGGGCAGCACAACATCCCTGCCTGATTCGATCTTAGCAGGGTCACCCACCGCAACTCTGGCACAGCCAGTGGGTATCAATGCAGTGCAAAGGGCAAACAACATGTTAGTACTACTACAAAGTCATGTTGACCTTGTGAGCCTGGAATAGTCTTGACAAGCCCTGGGGTCCACAAACCACCTTTTATCAGACTCGGGTGCAGAGGAAGACCCAGTTTGTAAGACAGCAGTTACTCGAGGAGAGGATCTCCAGATGCCAAGTAAGAAAAGGCAAGCATTTCCTTATGAACATGTTTTACGTCTTGAGTACAGCTCTGACAGCTCCAAGAATTAGAAATGTATCCTGTACTGCAGAAACAAATATTTTTGCAGAAACAAAATACTTCAGAAATTTAGTGGTAGAGTCAAACCATTTGATTAAGGTTAGATAAATACTTAAAATAGGCTAACCACTGAATTCTACTCACCCTATCACAATGACTATCTTCTCTATCGTATTGTTAAATTGTGAAGATCAAATGAGATAATAGCTCTGATGGCTGTATGCCAATTAAGGGTCGTTTTATTTTTTATTTTTAAGGGTAGTTTTATCGGTAAGAGGCAGTTTTGTATAAAAATAGTATTAAAATTTTCGCAAATTATCAGCATCAGAAGGACCTTTAGTGAATATCCAGACAAACCTTCTGTTTTATCAGTGAGGAAATTAAGACCAAAGATGAAAAGGACTTTCCAAGTTATAGCAAATCCTGATTATGGGTCCAATTTTTTGCCAACTGAAGTGAAAAGTTGTTTATGCCAGTTAGCAAATGAAAAGAGACCACACGCGCGTGCGCATGTGCACACACACCCACCCACACCCACACCCACACACCCCCACACACACACGAGTAAACATACAGAGAGCAATAAACATTAATTTGTATGTAACTCAGTATCTACATAGTCTATGCTTTATAGACATGAACAATTGACTCATTTAGACAGTTTTTCCATATTTGTGATGTGCTAAGTGTTAGGTATCTGAAAAGAGAGAACACAGTCCCTGTCCTCGAGATCTTTCAATCTTATGAGGAAATGCGTGAGTGATCAGTAACTCCAGGACATGCCGCTGTGTTAGGATAGGAGTGCGCTTAAGGCGCTGATGAAAAGCAGTTAACTCAGGTGGGAGACAAGGGCGTAAGGAAGGGGTCACATAAGGAGATGGTGCTGGATTGTGGTCCCCAGGAAGGCAGGAGGGTCGCCAGAGCAAGGAAGCTGGTCCAGCCTGAGCAGTGTGTGTGCAGAAAGGCAGTGTGGTGGAGCGGGGGGCTCTGGGCACCAACAGGGATGTGGGATGAGAAGCAGGGCTGGAACTGCTGTCAGAGAGGTGGGCAGATCTCTCATCAGGAAGAGCTATGAGCTGAAGATTTTGAACTTTACCTTGAAAGCTATCTGCAGACAGTTATTAAGTGGTCACGTTTGCACTTTGGACACATCATTCTGACAAGAGTGTGGAGGATGGATGGGGGAGAAGGGACAGTGAAGGTCTGTGGTGGCAATAGAGTTAGACATGAGGGTCATCTGATATGCACAGAGGCCGTAAGATGGTGATGTAGGATAGTAAGATGAAAAGTAGGGAGACTGGTGATTGGGTTTGTCGGGGAGAGAGGGAGATTCCCAGATGTTTGTCTTGTGCACCTATCAGTCAGTGTCTGTCACCAAAATAGTGAGGTCTGGAGAAGGGACAGGTTTAATGGAGAAAGCAGTAGTCTCGCTGTGGACGGGTGTCTGTGGGACATGGGAGTGGACAACTGGAGATGGGGCTTTGGGGCATGGGGAGAGGACTGGGACAGAGCCAGAGAGTGACAGTCACTGCAAACATGGCAGGGAGTGGACCAGCCAGGGAGAACATGAGATTGAGGAAAGGACACTGAGGGAGAGCTCTGGGAAAGGCCACCATTTAGAAAGGTCTGCAAAGAGCACCAAGAATCAGCAGCTGCTTTGTTACTAGAAGGGAAACCAGGAAAAAGTGGTGTCATCAAAGGACAGAAGCCAAGGAAATAAGGGTTTACAGAGAGAGAGAGAAGGGAAGGGAGAGGGAATGGATGCCACCGTGTTAAATGGCCAAGTAAGTAAAAGAGTGCTTGGGGGGACAGTGGTGGCCTCGATGAGGGGCATGGCAGAGCAGCCCAGGTGGCCAAAGAAAATGCGAGCTAGGAGTGAGCCAAACAAGGAATGGTGCATGATTTCTCTTTCAAGGATCCTGGCTGTGAATGAAAGGAAAGATAGTGTACACTTTACAGATTGACAGACTTCACAAAAGATACCAATTTGTTTCTAGATCCTGGGATTCACGGATATTTTAAAAGTTCATTTAGAGTGTCTGAGTGGCTCAGTAGGTTGAGCCCCTGACTCTTGATTTTGGCTCAGGTCATGATCTCAGGGTCCTGGGATCGAACCCCCCATCGGGCTCTGCCCTCAGCACACAGTCTGCTTGAGATTCTCTCCCTCCACCCCTCCTGCTTACATGTGCACATGCCCTCTCTAAAATAAATAAGCAAATCTTTAAAAAAAAATTTTAAGAAAAATTCATTTGCCTTATTTCCAAATAACTATATCCAGAGTACCCAGAACACAGTATGTTAAAGTGGTGGTATAAAATGAGAATAAAGGAAAACCCATTCGGATTAAAAAAATGCAAAAACAGCAAATGCAAACCACCATACTGGTAATCTAAAATGCTCCAAATCCAGTTTCCTTATACCCACATGGTGGCTAAAGCATGGCCTGGGATCCCAGCAGGTCTATTTTAGAGAAGGCAATCCCTTTTCCACCTGGTTGTGAACCTAAGTTCACTCAGCTCGCACTGTGCTCTCTCCCAGGCAGCCAACCGATAGTCTCTTTGGAAGCCTAAAGTGTATATATATACAATGTAATATAATGCAGCCACCAAAAAATAAATAAATAAATATTGCCAATTGTAACGACCGTGGATGGAACTAGAGGGTATTGTGCTGAGCGAAATAAGTCAATCAGAGAAAGACAATTATCATATGATCTCCCTGATATGAGGCATTTGAGAAACAAGACAAGAGGATCACAGGGGAAGGGAGGGGAAAATAAAACAAGATGAAATCAGAGAGAGGGAGACAAACCATAAGGGACTCTTAACTCAGGAAACTGAGAGTTGCTGGAGGGGAGAAGGTAGGAGGGATGGGGTGAACACTGGGGAGGCTATGTGCTATGGTGTGTGCTGTGAATTGTGTTAAGACTGATGATTCACAGACCTGTACCCCTGAAACAAATAATACATTATAGGTTAATTAAAAAAAAATACAAAAAAAAAAAAAAAGAAAAAAGAAAAAAAGAACCCTACTTTGGATTTAGGTCTCTTTGCTCATTCCTGTTCTAGTGCAGATTGACACAGGCTCATGCCCTTTGCCCCTGGCAGGGAGTAGCTGCTGGCTGTGAGCTGTCTTGTTCGAAGTGAGGGGTATCTCAGGACTGGTGTGTGGAGCCAAGGCACCTGTGAGCCAGCAACGCTATTTCTCTGTGCAAACATTCCTGAGAAAGCAGGACCTCTCCTTACCTACAGCTCCCCAATGCCTCCCTTCTGAACTCACAACCTCCCAAACTTCTCTGGTGTCTTTGCCAACAGTAACTTCTTAGTCTTGCATCGTACCATGCAATGCAGGCCATTTATGGGTGAGAAACAATTTATAGCACAGGATGGTGGTGAGGGGCACAGATCAAGGTGGAAGTCCCAGCTTTGCCACTTATAAGCTAAGCAAACTGACAATGTGGACAATTTAAAAGCTGTTTTGTTTTTGCCTATAAAATGGGGGAAATAATAGTACCTATCTCTCAGGGTTGTGGAAGTTACCAACATTCACATAGTTTAAGTGCCTACAACAGTGCCTGACAAACAGTACATGGTAACTAGTTATTTAGAAGGATTCAACAGAGAAACACCTTGTACCTGGTTTTGAGGCAACTATTAGAATGCCTTTCACTGAAAAAAGAGTGTGATCTGGAAAACATCTTGCCTGACTTGGTTGGACAAGGATGCATGTTTCCTTGGTTTCTCTGGATGCTAAGTTTAATCAGTGGCAGAAACTCAGAGGTTATCTGGGCTGGAGGAAACCTGTGGGGCTGTCCTTTCACACATCTGGTCTGGGGAAGGAAGTGGCTCTGACACAGTCATGTGGGGAGCAGAGCATGTTTAATCCGAAGTAGGACTCCTGTGCTTCATGGTCCTGGGCTCTGCTTTGCCCTTCTGAAGAGCCAGACACACAGGCTTGAGCTCTGTGTGTGCCCATGTCATTGCCTTCTTTCCTGACAGAATTTCTCCAAATAGGATGGCTTTTTTTGGGAACTAAGTTGAACCCTTTGTTAGAGATCCAGGATAAATACACACACACACATACACAGTAGACAACTGGCTTTCCCTTATGATTCGGTACCCTTTAGTTAGTGAGATGATTTTATTAAAGCTGAGCAACAAAAACAAAATAATTACCAGAATTCTGGGCTACCTCTTCCTCCGTAAACCTTAAAAATAGAATGTGCTCTGAATACTCAGGATTCACTTAAATTGTGCAAAATTTGGCCTCGGGGCCATTTTCCCCTGTTGAAGTTCACCAGCGTGACTTTCAGAACTTGAAAAAGGTAGGCGTATAGAACAAAAGACTTTTACTTAAATATGTGCATCTTATTCAATCAGGGTTTCCTCTCAGCACCGACTTGTCCGTGGTCCTGGAAGTAGTATATTAAGTATCTCTTCAGGAATGTGCACACTTCTTTGCGGCTTACAACATGAAAAGGAACTGCTGGGTCAGGACAGGTGAGTGGGTGACGGAAGGGGGCTCCGGGCACGTTGCCAGCTTATTCACTACCCGCTCTGTTTTCCAGGCTCTGCAGGCAAACCTACATGGGATCCCAGACAGACTCAGCTAACTTGTCAGCCTGGGAACTCAGGGAAGCCCTTCCAGCAGGCATCCACATACTGGAAAACAGCGATAGTGCCGATATTAGGAAGAATTAAGAAATATATTTAGTATAGTTGGCATTTAATAAATGAGATTTCCCCCTTCAGTCCAGTCTCATCATTCAACTTCATTTAAAGTTAAGGCTCCATGCCTCTAAATGCAGCTGAACATCTGTGCACCTCTAAGCATGCCCAGAAATCATGCTCTCTTCAGAAGCCCTCAGGAGTGTTGTCACTCAGCTGCACGGAGGCCGGCAGTGAACAAAACGCTGCAGTTCAAATTGAGAGTTTTCACATGGTGATCCGTGGCCGGGCAGCATGCTGGTTGTGAATGTTTCTGTCTGACTTACACACCGTTTAGGATTTTTTCAAAAAAATATTTATTTATTTGAGAGAGAGAGTGAGCGAGCAAGCAGGGGGAGGAGCAGAGGGAGAGGGAGAAGCAGACTCCCCGCTGAGTGCAGAGTTTGACACAGGGCTAGATCCCAGGACCCTAAGACCGTGACTTGAGCCCAAATCAAGAGTTGGATGCTCAGCCCACTGAGCCACCCAGGCGCCCCAAGGTTTTTAAATACCTGCTAACATTCAAAAGTAAGGCGATTTCAAATAAATATTCAGATTCCCCAGGTTCTTTTGCAAAATGCCTGACTTTGGGGGCCCTGAGTTTGTGGCCTGGCTTAAATCTTCTCAGAATAGAAACAGTCCCCCATGATCAAGACGCCGGTGGATGCCTGAAACTGCAGAGTTCCGGCCCTATAGACGTCATGTTTTTCCCTATTCATACATACCTAGGATAAAGTTTAGTTTAGTAAATCTAGTAAGAGATTAACAATAACCAGTAACAAGATAGAACAACTGTAACAATATACTATAATAAAAGTTGTGTGAATATGGTCTCTTTCTTCAAATACCTTATTGGCCTGTACTCACCCTCCTTCTTGTGATGAGATGGAGTGAGGGGAATGACGTAGGCACCATGACAGAGCGTTAGGACACTGCTGGCCTGATGATGCCTCAAGAGGGTCACCCGCTTCCAGATGGGGGTTGCCCTTGGATCACTGGAGTCCCGGGTAAGGGAGGATGCCTGTACTTGTTTAGGAGTCAGAAGACAATGGTTCTCGTTCTGTCACTAATTGAACAAATTGTTTCTTCTCTCAGGACCTCTTTTCTTCTTTTGCAAATGGCAAGCTATCGTTGTTCTCAAACTATAACTTACTGGCTAAAGTGAAGCCGAGGGTAAAAAAAGGGATAGAAAGCCTCTGCAGATCACACCATCCTCCATACGGTCAGCCAGGTCGTGGACGCCTTTAAAAATGTTTCCAAATACGCATCTGGTTGCACAGAAGACTATCCAAACTACAGGCGTTAGTAATAAAAGCTATGGTAGTTCAGAAGGAGGGAACTCTTTTTTAAAGGAAGAACTACTCTATTTTATATACACAGGACGATCTTCGCTTCCCACAACCAGATGGCAAACACGTAGACGTGCCGCGTATGCATCTTCTCTAGAAATTTCCCTATTTCCATATTCTCATCTTGTAGTTTTGAGGAGGTTGGCTGAGCATGCCACGCCTGGTCCGTGGAGGCTTTCTGCTCGGTTGGCTTCAGACAAAGTTACCATTAACTCCCCAACCTGCAAGAAAATTATTTAACACAAAGGATTCCAAAATGTCCTCCTCTCCCCCTACAAGCCTGCAAACAAATGGTACAGGAATGAGGTCAGAAAGGAATCCCCCGCCTACCAGGCCTCTGAATTCATTTACCTACCTCAGAGCCCATTCAGGGAAAGGGGTGGAACGGGGAACAAGAGATGCTCGGAGGCCAAGTGGAGTTTGGGGGTCGAGCGCTACATTACGAGATTTGACAGGCCTTTGCCAGCCTTCAGCTTCTTTGTGTCTCTCACATAATAGAGAAACACAAACTGAGCAGCACACGATCTGTGGTTACACCCTTGGACAGAGCACACTCTTTGCAAATGCTAATAGTATTGTAGCATCCTGTCACCCGGGAACACAAAAAAGGATGTTGATTTTCACATGAACCAGAACAGGCCCATTGTACACACGTTTGTGACCAACTTGTAGTATCTGCACATCAAAAGCCCAGCCAATCATAGGGTGCGCAGCTGGTGAACTGCACCGATGGGGGTGTTCAACGGCGAACAAGATCCAAATGCCTCGTCCGTCCATACAGCGACACACATGGTACTTTTGACATGAATGAAACTACCATCTCACAATCCTGGTTCAGCTCTGGCCATGGCAATTGGCAAGTATAATTAGCAAGAAAGGAGATGTCTCGGATGTTTAAAAAGAGAAATCTGGATGTATGAAAACGAGAGTGGTTTCACTCGTGCTGAGAGCCTCCCATATGGGAGAGGCAGCAAAGGGTGGGGGTGTTTAATTAAGGGTGATCTGATACACGAGAAGATAAACTCATGAGGATGCTGGCAAGAAAAGTATCTATTTCCAAGTCCTGGCGAACTAGAAACTCAAGGCAAGAAAATTAAATAAGGAATGTATATGATGTTCTTAAAAATAAGTTGAGTCAAAATTGTAGAGGCTTCTGCTAACAGCCTTTCTCTCAAGGTTTAAGCTTATTAGAAACAGAAAGGCAGCCAAAGTTTGGGAAGAGATTCAATCCAGGTTTTAAAAACTGGGGTAAAAATAATCCTGGATCTGAATAGTTGGGCTAACTCAAAAGAATGTAGAGAATCAACATAGGTAAGATGCGAAAATTAACATGATTAACATGTTGAGGAAAAATCACCAGGTACTACTAACTACTACTGAGGTTTGAGGTCTGAGGCAGGCAGGAGATTCGAACCCCTGAATCTCAGTATCACCTTGTCCCCCAGGACCCCACAGGAGCCCCCGCCTCTGCCGAGATCCCCATTCTTGTGATGCAGCAACAGCCTCATTAGTTAGGGTTAGTCCCTTATGCACGTTCTAAGTCTGTCGGGGGCCAGAATACTCCTCAATGAATTCACTTCATAAATAAGCTTACTGTCCTAAAACTACGTCTGAGAGACAGCAAAGTGCACACGGGTTTGTAACCAGACTTGTTTTCAAATTTAGACTTTACTACTCACTAGAATGACCTTGGGCAGGTTACTTAAAATTTTGGAGCCAATTTCCTCATCGACAAAATGGAAATACTACTACCTGGGGTAATGAATGCAAAACACAAGATATACCCGTTTGAGTTCGTTTCTTAACTTCAAAACTTAAAAGAAAACCCCCCAAAATTTATGGGACCAATCCTTGGCAAGATAGGATACTAAAAAGGCTTAGGGACCTCAAAATGCTAATGGCCAGTGACAGTACACATCTTTGCTGTGCGCTCAGTCCTGCAAGGACCTTTCTGATGGGCCCTTAGTAAGGGTGTGCTACTGTCTGTAACTTTCTCCCAACACGCACCAGGAACCTCTTCCTCCTGTTAGTACTGCTCATGGAGGCAAGGAGGCAGGTTTGCTGTTTTAACTGGGTTCATGCTGTGCTCTTAAAGCACAGCTAAGGTGTTTTAAGTGTGGGTACTTTTGGACTTAAGCTCTCTAGACAAATACATTTCTTGATGAAGAGAGAGTAAGCACTGCAGCTTGTTAGTGATGTGTGACTACTTCCATGTTAAGACCTATGGAAAAGAGAGATTAAAAACAAAAGTGGAAAGCAGAAAAATGGATAGGTTAATTCCTTAAGAGGTAAATTAATTTCAGCATTTCCTGCAGCTGAAGTGAAGAAACAGGTTAAAGTCTTGAATTCTTTTTGACAGAAAAGTGACATACACATTTGTTTGGAGTGGGAAGCTTTGCTGGAACTTAATTATCTCGTAATCCTTACTTTAATGAACTTAAATGAAAAGTCATGTTCTTAGGTTTTACTTCTGCAAAGGATACCTTGCAGAAGAGTATTTTCTTCAAATAGGTACATCATATAGGATCTGGGAGAGCCAAGGGCATATTAGATAAATCAAGAGGTAGGTCAGTGGCAGTCCAGGCACTATTGCTTCCTGAAGATTTGGCCTAATTCTCAGAAAAAGTTTAGTAGAGCAAGATGGAGTTAGTCTATTCTCTACGTACTTTCTCAGAAATGTTAGAGGTCTCACAAGCTTCTGGCAAGTGCTAAATCATGTAAACCATGACTGTATTTTCTGACAAGTGGATATAATTCTAATTTCCATGCTGTTGCTATGTGATTAAGTGACTGCAAGAGGGAGCAGCAGAACAGACATTCAGCTTCAAACATGGAGTATACCCTGTATTGGTAGCACAGCTTCTGGGAGAGGCAGCTAGCAGTGTCACGGCATGGTGACTGGGTTTTCACTGGGGTCTTGGGCCTATAGGCGTTTTAAAAATCGGGTTTTTCAATTTTCTCAAATACCTGGATAGGAACCAGGCCAACACCTGGATTAATTAGTTAAAAACAAAACAAGTAAGAATTCTTTACCTCAAAGAATGAGGGAATAGGGATTTAAAAAGTTACTTCCTACTCAGTGACTTGTCCGCAAATGAGCCTCAACACTGGCCCTAGGGAATGTGAACCTAACTCAACTCCTTCATTTCAAGATACTTATTTAACCTTATGAGGCACATTTTTCTTACCCTTATCCTATAGAACTGTCTTCTTCAGGGTAAAGGTCACTCACATTTAAATAGAATGGAGGTTCCTCAGTAAGTTCAAAATAGAGCTACCCTAAGACCTAGCAATTGCACAGCTGGGTATTTACCCCAGACATAGTGAAAAGAAGGGCACCTGCATCCCAATGTTCATAGCAGCAATGTCCACAAGAGCCAAACTGTGGAAAGAGCTGAGATGTCCTTCAATAGGTGAATGGATAAAGAAGATGTGGTTCATGTATACAATGGAATATTACTCAGCCACCAGAGAGGATAAATACCTTCCATTCATATCAACGTGGATGGAACCGGAGGGTACTATGCTAAGTGAAATAAGGCAATCAGAGAAAGATAATTATCATATGGTTTCACTCATATGTGGAATGTAAGAAACAGTGCAGAGGACCATAGGGGAAGGGAGGGAAACTGAATGGGAGGAAATGAAAGGGAGACAAACCATGAGATACTCCCGAGTCTGGGAAACAAACAGGGTTGCTGGAGGGGAGGTGGGTGGGGTGATGGGGTAACCGGGTGATGGGTATTAAGGAGGGCATGTGATGTGATGAGCACTGGGTGGTATATGAAACTGATGAATCACTAAACATACATCAGAAACTAATGATGTACTACTATATGTTGGATAACTGAATTTAAATAAATAATAAACAAAAATAAACTTTACTGATACTGTTCTGCTTCTTAATCTTTGACAATTTTTATAGCACTCATCTTAACTCTAAAGTTTTCTACATCTATTAACTTATATGTGCAGAATATAACCATTTTAATTATCACCAATTGGATGTGTTTGATTATTTTAAAACACATTTTGTAATACAATTAAACAATACATCTGTATTATTTACAAGCACATGATAGCTGCTTCACTTTGGTAGAGAATTCTTCATACATCTGAAACTAGTTTAATATTATGTTAACTGTATTTCAATTAAAAATGAGTAATTTTTAAAAGGTATGACTTTTTTCATTTGGAAGCGTGAGAAGGAATAAATCACTCTGTTAAATCTACAGGAAGTAAATTCTTCAACCTTTTTTGATGCATGCAGTTTTTGAACCTGAAGTATACAAAAGGATAATAAAGTACAACTACTTTTTGAGCCTCACATTGAGACTGGTCTGTTAACAGTGACAAGTGACATACAGGCTAACGTGACTAAAACATGTTCTTTGCTACAAAACTTCCAAAGGAATTCGAAGACGGTCTCTTGACATTAACTCACCAGCAATAAACCATATTCCAGCTAGAATGTACTACTTATAGAAGCAATCATGACTTTGAGTCTTTCCCTAGTTTTGACTTCAGCCAACCAGAGGAATCCTGGAGAAGGCACACTTCTACTCTGTCTTATTTTACACATCAAATGATCAACAAACATTTAATAAGCATCATTTAGGAGCAAAGTTCTGGGAAGAAAAAAAAAAGAGAGAGAAATAGGAGTTCATAACAAGGTGGTAGATGGAAGTAAGGGATCCTCAATTTCTTCCCATTCTAAGACTTGGGTATGATTTTCCAGTAAGCCTCCTGTACAAATGAACATGCTAGGTAGCATCATTAATGAAAATGATGGCCATGGCAGCAAAATCCAATTAAAAGACATTTTTAATACATTTTATCAGAGAAGATACCAAAATGTTTTGACAAATATCAAGACATGAAAAAAGGCATTGTTTGACCATGGATTACAACGGTGAAATGTGAAGCATGTGAAATATAAGTATTCAGAAAAGAGCCACATTAAGAGGCTTATGAGACCATGAATTTGGTTAAACTATGAGGTCAAATTATGAGCCTAGGTGCACAGGTCTCTCTCTCTCTCTCTCTTTCTCTCTCTCGCCTCCTCATTAATACAGAGAAAAGTTAAAAGATGCTCTCCAATATCAAATTATAACATGATTTAAATATTTTTAATTACTAATCTATACAAATGACCTTAATT
This sequence comes from Lontra canadensis, assembly GCF_010015895.1. Classification (NCBI taxonomy): domain Eukaryota; kingdom Metazoa; phylum Chordata; class Mammalia; order Carnivora; family Mustelidae; genus Lontra; species Lontra canadensis. Next base: position 288,570 of record NW_022631032.1, on the reverse strand, counting down.
AAGCACAAGCAAAATAAAATTGCAATAACATCTACATGGAGTACGAAGGTTTTAAAAAATAATACAAAGTTCATTCACAGTGCACAAGTAAAAACAAGGTTAAGTTTTAAAAATTTAAACACATAGCCATGACCATTCAAAAGTAAGTATATTTGTAAGCACATCTGTACACTGCTAAGTACCTACAGCCAACACCAGCTTAGAGAACTGAGAGAAAAAGCACTATTCTGATCCCTTTCAGTGGAAAACTAAAATACCATTATTTCTTTTTTAAGATAAATACATCTGAAATAAATAAATATAAAATTATTAACTAGTTAAGGAATTTACCTTGTAAGCCTACACTCTGAATCTTACCATCGTATGTAAATTTCCCAAATTATACGGTGAGGAAGTATCACTCTCTGCAATGTACCCTACTCATTTTTCCACTATTCATTTGTATTTGGAGGCCAAATTATTTGTGGGAAGGAGTCCAGTGGGGTAAAGTCTGAAAAAGGGGGGTAATACAAAGAGGAGAGAATACAATGAAGCCACTAAGAAAGGCGGATTGCTCCACCGATAGCTAGAGCTCAGTGGGTTCAACTGTGAAGCAGTGAGAAGGGCTTATTTCCTGTTGTGCACTGCCTACGAATATGGAGTTTTAAAACTGACACCTTGACCGAGTCAATTATAGATATCATCTACTTACAGTTGTTCAGTCTTCCATACGGGGCTTTGTTCACCCTATTCTTGGCAAATTCTGCCAGGAAAAACAAATGATTCCTGGTCAAGTTAGAACTTAACTCCTGTATATTCAATTTCTGAAATGATTTGTTTAAATTTGAATCATTTGTAATTTTTTGAACTACAGACAAAACACACAGGATTTACTGTTGAGAATCTGAATTTTATTTTTTCTTTAAATAACATCTGCATCAACCTAACTTCCAAGGGGCGGAGGGGAGGCATGCTTAGAATGAGATCAGCTTAAAAAGGGAAAAAAAAAAAAAAAAATGTAGCCCATGAAAGAAAGAAGTCATATTAGTGTGGGGGATGAGGGGGGGTATCTGGACTCTTACATGGGATTTTTAATCACATTAATTTTTATCACCTATTTGTGTGTTTAATTTATAAACACTGATCTCAAAAATGAAGACACCTATCACTGTTTCTTGTATTTACACAAAGAGATGTGAAAAAGTACTGACTTAACATTAACCTTCTGCTTGGGAAAAAGCTATAGAAATACAGCTGAGGGTATTTTTTTCCTATCCATAGCATATACAAATAAACATGGTCCTATTTCTTTAGAAACAGATTTATAGTTGTAAAGTGGCTGTGTTTTACAACTACAGAAATATTCCTAAGTGCACAGTGCCTGCTTCAGTGAGGAGTTACCACCAAACAGCACTGGTTAGAGGGAGTTAACCAGTGAGGTCATCTCCAAACTCAGCACAGAACACGTGTGTGTGTGTGTGTGTGTGTGTGTGTGTGTGTGTGTGTATTTATTCCCTTTCTGTTCACCCATCAGCCCTAGAGGTGAAAGACACATGAAATGTTCTTGACTCTCTTCTACCAAATAACAACACAGATTGCTACCAGCTGTGTAAAACTGGATCTACCTTTCTTATCAAATAGTATAAAACAAATATTTACTGAATTCTCAATTTCTGAAATATTCTGTGATATCCTTCCAACTTTGTATATTAAATGTCCTCAGATCTTAGAGAAATCACAATGAAGAGTATATTGATGCTAAATTAAAAAAAAAAAGTGGGATAGCAAGTAAACTGTTACCAAAACATAATTCTAAAAATAGCTGTAAAATTAAGTAAACTATAAAATAAAACTGTCACACAATGGGCACTTTTATTAGATTAATAAAGGCTTAATGAAATGGCAACAAAGAGCAGAGAGAAACGAGAAAGATTTTAAGCCCAAAATGGCTTATTTCTTTGCTTTAAAGTCCTTCAGCCAATAAAAAAGTATTTGTATGAAACACACGAAAATGCTGTGAGGGTACAGTAACTGAACTACAGTGAATCAAATTTTATGTTTTTTTTTTTACATGTTCAGCTAAGAGGGAGATGGTCGTTATTCGGTTGAAATAATTTCTATTTAAAACAGTCTTGTGACAGAAAGCCTTTTCCTGAAGCCCACCAGAAATGCTTGATAACAGTCTCAATGAAATCAGTCAACTGATTATTCTTTATCTTCCTTACCCTGTGTCACAATCCAGTAGCTCTGTCCACGGGTTCAAAACATCCATGGTTAACAGAACACCGACTTACCTATACAACATCCAAAATGGGTACAGAAAGGATGAAACTGTCAACGGAAGCAAACAGGGAAGCCGCTGCCGACTTGGCTTCTAAGGCAGCCCTCTTAGCCAGCAATGAAGGGTGAGACCTCTTTCACGGGATGTACCCGGAGTTGCTGAAATCCGAATTCACCTATTTGAGGCACTCTTCTGTTAGCTAGTCCTCTTTCACATGATAAATGTAAACTGAATTTTCATAATCAGATAGCTACTGCATATAGAGCATTACAGATACAGACAACAACTTAGCGGGCTACCATCATCTTATATACAATTGATAGCTCTTCACAACATCTGGCATTTTTTCCCCAGAAAAAAACTGACACTGAGTAACATGAGCTAATGAATTAGTTGAACACGTGCCACCACAAATGAGACAAGCAGGAGAGCAGGTTTCTTATCTTCAAGGACTGAATCTAACTGCCACACCACTTGTACTATCTTAATTTGTCACTTCAATACAATAAAACAGGATTTTAATGCCATTTCCATTGTTCTTGCATTCGAAAGGCAACTGATGGTTAAAGTGCCTCGAACACACATAAATTATTTTTATCCCATGACTTTATTTTATGTTTAAAAAGGTGGAATAGCAGAAGGAAAAAAAGCAGGACAAGAGACCTTGAAGTTTTCTTTCTTCACATGTATGCAGAGGTGATTATATTATGGGTAGGATTCTGCAAAAATAAACACATTTGATAAATTAAGGTATGAGACAAATACAAAATTTCTAAACTTTATTACTGCAAGATTATAAAAATACTGAAGCTTAACTGCTTGTCTGCTAGTTTTATTAAATTCAAAATATCACCTAATGTAACAATAGAACAATTTTATTAACATGATGTGTAAATCAAAAAATGCTGTTAATTTATTTTTGATGGCAAAAATTTAAAAACCTATTAAAACCAATCAGCAGAAGGAAACTGTGTATGACTGTGTTGGGTATAAACCTCTTCAGCAATTATCAGAATGAACTACTTAAAAACCATCAGGCTGAGAAACCCTATCATTAAGAAACTATTCTTTAAAGTTCGTTCCTGGTAACTTTTATAAAATGGTCAGAATGAAGCAAGGCTACTACCATTTTGCCACGTTTATTCTTTTCATTGGCTTTGCAGGGTACAAAATAGAATTACTAACAGTTGACAAGGTTATAAATCCCAAGGGTTGGGAAGGGCCTTAGAGACTAAAGACAAGTAAGGAACAATGAAAGTTGGGGTGGTTTCCTCATAGACAAGTGTCATTACAACTTAGCTCTTGGGACTGCCCTGGACTCCACCTGACACAGACACTCTGGAAGGAAAAGGCATGTTCTCAGTAGCAATGGTAACACCAAGATGTCACACTGACCAGCTCAGGGAAGTGACATCGACCATTATGTAAAACACTGGCTGGCTTTAGGCTTCTTCATTTTATTAAAGACAGAAATGAAGCTTTTATTTTTAATGGGTTTCTGTGATTTTCATGAATTTTCTCCACCCCCCCATCCCCGCCCTGAACCACATTTATAAACAAAAATTTCAAGAGAACGTTGGTACTGAAGAAGAGAATCTCCAAATCAAAAAGGCTCTCAAAATGTTTATTTCTAACATTAATATTAATTACTGATAGTAATTATGACAGCGAGGAAGATATAACAACCTTATGGCTTTAAGAGAAAATTTTCAGACACTGAAGTTGTATAAAATAATTTATGAACATAGACACTTTTAAAAACAATGAATTACTTTTGGATTGTGTTCAAGATGATTGATACTTAGTTTCTAGATACATTTTGTATACATCCATATATACATCTGTCTTAACTTCAGGGAGAGAGACAGAACAAAGTAACAAAGCATTACTGGAAAGCTTTCTAAGTCCTTCCTCCCTCATTCATTGCTGGGATGCTATTCTGATGAGAAGGATCTGAGCTGTGCTTCCTTTTCTAGCTTGCTTTCTCAAATATACTGTCCCTCCAATAGAGGAAAACAGGTAGTCTGGCTAAAGACCTTTCCTGAAATGAATGCAGCTAGGGAGGGAATCTTTCATTTTTCTATTCCTTCCAGTTCTGAATGTGTTGCATGCTGCCTACAGGGCAAGGCTCACAAATGAAGTGATTAATTAAATATTTTAAATACATGATAATGGCTTAATTACAGCATTTTCCCTTTCTCAGTTTCTTCAGTAAAAGCAAAAGACTTACTAATTATAATTCTTTAGCAATAATCAGCAGGTTACTAAGCTACTAAGGCAAGTCTTTAAATATGTAATACTTTATTTGGAACATGCTTCCAATGCCAGACTACAGAATTAGACAAGAGTCCACACATTCAGAAGAGTACTACATTCTAAGGCTATCTGAGTTATTTTAAACAACAGAAATATTTTTAAACATAAGAGAATAAGATTTAGGAAAATTTTTAGGATTACTAGTCAAGCCAAATAAATGCTTTGCAAGTTAACATACACATAATTACCTACTGAGTGTGAACAATGAGCAATAAAATAATGAGGGCTACAGTCCAATTCTTTACATGCAGAAAACTTACGAGCCACGTGCATATTATGAAACAGCTTAGAGCTTTGTTTACCTTTGTTCTGTTCAAAATGAGTTCTAGAGGATATTTTTAGTTCAGCCAGAAGACAATCAAGTATTCAAAAGGGACATTACATGTATGAAATGTAGAATTAGTTTCAGAGATTCCTGCTATTAAAATTATTTAATTACACTAAAACTGTTATTAAGGACAAGCAAGATATAGTCAACTATAATGATAAACTATAATAATAAGTTAAAAAATACAAATTTTGCATCTAGTCAGTACCAATGCAGTAAGAGGACTTTTACTTATTACCATTTATTTCTCCTGATGAAGAGCTTCAATAAAAGCATCAAGTTTTTCTTGAATTTCTCTGACTTTTTCTGCAGAGATAAAAAGATAACAAATTAGTTAAAAGTGGATTTATTTTTCAAGGCAACACAAATCTTAAAAGATAATTGTCCAATAAATGGTCTGGGATACTCTATTAGGGAAAAGGGAAAAAAATTACTTTAGCATCCCATACTACCTTATATCGAAAAAAGATTAAGATAAATTGTAGTAGTAGCTCATAACAATTTTCTGGAAAGGGGCATGTAGAGTTTGTGACAGACCCCTTTCAGAATATTAAGAGTTATGGAATCTTACACAGAAAAATGTATGTATAGATACATATGTAATTGTGTATAGAATTTTAGGAATTCTCAGATTCTTTGGAGTCCAACCCAGGACTCAGTTAGCAATATCTGGAACAGAGGAAAATATAAAATAAAATAATGAAACCATTTTTAAAAATTAAAAGTGAATACAGGTGAGCATTGAACAGGCCTTAGACTGGAAAATGACTTTCCAGGATAAACGGGAAAAGTTACAAAGGGTAAGATTACCAGTAAGACCACATTAAAATGCACACTTTATATGTCAAAGTAAATCAAAGAAATTGCAGGAAATATTTGCAACAAACATGAAAAGGGCAAAACACTTAAAAAATACATATAAAAAAGGTACTTTTCTAGCTATAAATGAATATAGTTGAAAAACACTGCAGGCACTGAAGACAGACTTACATTATTTTATTTGATTTTAGGTTTTCATGTTCATAGACTTCCAAATAAAATCTATAACTTCCCTATGAAATATAAAGATTTCCTTCACAGATACACACTAGTCACAGTACATGTCAATTTCCAAATGTTAAAAACAATGGAAGTTGTGATTTATTCTACTTCATTGCCAACTTAATAATGCAACTCCTCCTTCAAAATATAGCTTGTGGTAAGCACAGTGACAAATATTTTTGTTCTTTTAACACAATTCTATATATTAGTGAGAATTATCAATTAAAGTAAAGTGACTGGTTCAAAACTATTGATCTAGAAACAAAACTGTAAAGTATTCTGCATTATAGCTATAGAAAAACCATTAAGATTTTCAACATTAGTATCTTTTAAAAAATTTACTTATTTATTTATTTACTTACTTTAGAGAGAGCAAGAATGCTTTTAAGCAGGAGAAGGGGCAAAGGGAGAGGGAGAGAATCTCAAGCAGACTCTGTGCTGAGCATGGAGCCCGATGCGGGGCTCATCTCATGATCATGACCTGAGCTGAAACTTCAGGTTTCAGATACTCATGTGACTGAGCCACCCAAGCACCTCAACATTTATATCTTTTATATTTAAAAAGAATCTGCAACTAAAGACGTTAAGTATTTCTATCAGTGAGACAGTAGTTTTGATGAACATCCAAAGAAAGGGAGACCTGTCCTCTTCATGAATTCTTATTAGCATTATAGGAACTCAACAAAGCCTGTATGGTTCCAGATCAAGAACATAACGTCTTCATCTTTTTTTGCCAGTCATTTAACACTTCTACCTCTTGGTATTAGTCTGAGACTAACACAAAATCTAGATATAGGAAAAAAAAGTATATTGTTTTAATCAAACTATTTACTGAGCAAACATGAGAATAGATATCGCAGAGGTGGCAGTAATTCCTTGTATGTGAAAATAAACTAGAGAAACTGGAAAAAATAATCCCAACCCATCTCATGGAAGTTTAGTCTGTACTTTTTGACTATAAACAGTCAAACCCAAAATATACAACCTTTCTCAAAATAAGGCTGTGTTTTTATTTTTAAAATTAATTCATTTGTTGCTTAGAAGCATTTTCACCCATTTTCTTCAGTGAGTATTTAGAGAGTTCCATGTAGAACAGTTCATCAGTTTAATAATTTTTTTAAAAAAAGGGGAGAGTAGGAGAAATGGAGTTTTCTTTTCTTAAGATTTTATATATTTGACAGGCAGAAATCACAAGTAGGCAGAGAGGCAGGCAGAGAAAGGGGGTAAGGAGGCTCCCTGTCAAGCAGAGAGCCCAATGCGGGGCTCGATCCCAGGACCCTGAAATCATGACCTGAGCCGAAGGCAGAGGCTTAACCCACTGAGCCACCCAGGCGCCCTGAAAAGGAGTTTTCTAAGTTGTCTCACAGAATTTTGGAAATGAACAGGGTATTTAAAAAATCATCTGGCTTAAATGGCACAACATATGGAAATCTATACCAGGTGTTTAAAGCCTTGGCAGCTCCTCTAAACATTTCACCGAGAACCACTTCAACTTGGGAAAGCTGTAACTGTATGAAAAGGAAATCTGATTCCTCTTCTCCACGATCTGCGTACAATCGGGCAGCTGTAGGGCCAGCTCTATCCATCCTTTTGCCCTGTCCATGACCTCTATCCTCAGCTGGACAGACGACCTGAGAGTGGGTAGTATAGCACCATCACTCACCAGAGACTGTTCAGAGCAAGATCTATTTGTATAGAAAGAAACCAAGGGCTACTCAGATGGAGGCAGCTAACTGTGGAGTCTGAATCAAACTCAAATTCTTCTAAAATTAGAGATAAGCAGTGTTTTTTTTTTCCCAAATGACAGTAAAAGACTTATCTAATTAACTTTAGTAAGAAAACCACAGAATAAAATTGCCAAATTTCCCTTCCAAAAAGCTGTTTTTACATATTTTACAATTAGAATATCAGGACACCATGCCACTATACTCTGAAATCCCAAGAATGACACAAAGGGTATTTAAGTAAGTAACCAGGAAGTAATGGGGGTAGAAGAGAAGAGAGAGGAGAGGGTGGAGGTAAACAGTTTAAGTAAAAAAAAGAGTAATTGTGATAAATGTACCCTTTTTACATTAAATTTAAAAATTTATTTCTGCGTTTGTTCATTCATTTAATACAGCGCACTTAATGGAGTGACCTGGGGATACAGATGCTATCCTGACTTTGAGAAGAACTCTTCGATCACCTCCTACCTACCTCATTCTAAGTCTATATATATAGTGTCTACTATATTTGGAATGATTTTAAATCCCACCTTTCATTTGGTCCTCACAGACCAAAGGTGTCACTGCCAAAGACGAGGACATGAATCCTGGAGAGGTAGCTTTGTGACATCACTAATTCAGAAACATACCAGATCTGTTACCATATACACACTCTAAATGGTAACAAAACAAATGCTGTTATTTCAAGTGTGTTTGTTTTAAGTTTTACCTTCTTTGTGAAGTAAGACACACTGTGGTAAAAGTTAGGGAATGGATTAGTTACCAAGCAGGCTCCCAAGTATGTGCCTAAGAATGACTAAAAAACTCTTACTTCTTAAGGAGGACTAGATCTGCACACATTTGAAGAAATTCTTGGAAAATAATACAAAAGTACGAAACTGGACAAAAAAAGTTCAGCATCTTCAGCATCTACAACAATGTCAGACTCAATATACATGCTCAATAAATACTCAACGGGTGGTAAGCGAAGTTCCCAAAAGTATAGCACAAAAAATAAAGGCTATAGGTTACTAAGAAGGAAAAATATCACTTAATAGGCTTCCTGGGTATGATGCCAATGACCAAGAGGACAGAAGTCAGGAGCAGAGGCCAGAACTAGAGCCACCCTGGGAACAGGAGGCAGGCTACATACACACTGACCACGAAGGTCAAGGACAGCTGGTGGGTCACCCAAACCATATAAGCAATACAGAAGAGAATACTCAGCTCTAACATTATCAGTGTAAAGAGAAACATCAATTTGATTATTTCACCTTATTAAGAAGACTAAACTATGCTGACTGTGCGCGTGCATGCGCGCACACGCACACACACAGAGCTTTAGAAAGTAGACATTTCATTGCTTGCAAAGAAGCTATATTACCAATAATAAACAGTATTATTTCTTATATTTGAATTCATTCATTTTAAATTCTAAGTTTTCAGCTCTTCTTATGTACAAACTGTCATCTAACTGCACACAGGAAATAGAGTTATCTGTAAAAATAAGGTTAAGTGTTAGCAACTAAAACTTTCTACTTTCTGATCCTTCCAAATTAAAGTCCCAGTATTAGTGTTTTCAAATTCCAAGATATTACTTTACTTAACTATTTTGCTATTTAGAAATTATTTTCCCATAGAAATGTGTATACAGATTAGCATAGCTAATTACAAAACAAACTCCTTTTTCTATTATATATTTGCATTAAATATTTATAGCTAGAGAATGCTTATAAAATTTCAGATTAACTTGATAAATTAAACCAACTCAGGAAGGGATTAACAAACCACTATTTCTGTTTGAACTGCTATTTCGATTCTGAAATAGGCAATTCTACATATAGTGAATACGGAGTCTACTTTCCATTTATCCAATGTTTACTTAAAAGATGAACTATTTCAAACATCAATTCATTGTGCTTCTTGAGTCATGAATATTCCCATAATCCCCACCGCATAAACCATCCGTCTCAGTGAATGAAGTTCCTTCTCTTTTTTCTTTTCTTCAGATGACTTGACACCCATTCATGTTTTGGGTCTCTTTATCTCCACATGAAATGATACTGCTACTCTGGATTTCTTTTTGAAACTTCTGATACTTGCTCTAAAAGTCTCAAATATAGACTAATCTGTAATTAGGTTTTGAATACACTGTGAATACCAAAAGACCAAACCAGGGAGAAGGTTCACTTCAGTGGTTAATAACAGTTTAGAATAGGAACAAAGAATCACACACAAAACACTACTATATGCGCTGAAATAAATCTTTTACAACTTCTGAGGTTTTTAAAGAAAGCACAAAGAAACAAACTGCAAAGTTCCTCATGCAGTGTACTTTCAAGCAAACCACACATCCAAAGATCAAAATGTACCTTAACAGAACTGTTTTGTAACATGCTGCATACCTACTTTGTACCAAGCTTGAGGACACCTTGTAGGTGAGATTTCCCTGTAAAAAAGTTGGTTCACTAAAGGAACAGTTTTTAAGATGTAACATTTGTTGTTCCTAAAAAGGTTTGCCTTTTATTAGACAATTACACTGCAAGTGCTCTATAGAACTTCAGTATTTAGAGGAATTATCTAGAGTACAGGGAAACAAGGAAAATACCCAACAGATGAAAAAGGTGGACAAGAATCCAGATTTAAGATTCTCAAAGGTATAGTCAAAACAGATTTAGCACAAGTAAAACGGAGCACCTTTTATAGTCAATGAGAGGGAAAACCAAAAAGATAGTCAAACGTGTAATGCTAAATTTCATACTTCTCCTCTAAATCTTGGCACTGTAGTTTTTTTTCCCCCTTCAAACAGGCATGGCTATTTTTAAAGGCTTATTAATGAAGATGAACAGAATACTTCTGTTTGTTATAGAAAAAGGAGGCATCATTTCCTATGTTCTGGAAAGCTGTTTGAGACTGATATAGTAATTTCAAAGCTGGGTGGGGTCCCTGACTTCTAGGGGTCTGCTGAAGGTGGTAGCAGAGTTGTCTGGGTTATTTCTATTATCTCAGGAAATCTTTGGCCAGAATTATGCCTACTCCCAGAATAATTATTATTTAGTCTGATAGGAGATATAATTTTAACTATGTTTCTAATGAAAAAGTATATATTACTGTAGACAGATCTTCCAAAACATAGACTTCTCAGGAGTATATAATGAAAGGAGTGTTTTAGGACAACAAAGGTTAGAAACCCCTGCACTAACACCCCTAATAATCAATGGGGTAGTAACTTTATATGGTTTTTATAAAGATGAGAACATAATGGATTAAGAGCTATGGGACAGCGTAGTCAGCAGAAGCAAGGCTTCTAGTCCTTCCTTTGCCTTTAACATTCACAGTCATGTCACAGCCCCAGTTTATGTGTAATGTGAGGGACTATCCAGAAGAATTCAAAGCCTGCATTCCTTTAAAACTCAGAACTGAAATGTACTATTCTAACTGATCATATCTTTTAACTGCATCCTTTTAAACTTGTCTTGTTTGCTCCTTACTACTTTTTATAATTTATTCAGTATTAAGCACGGAATAAAAATTCAACTGCAAATGCCATTATTATTCTCACAGGGCTACATAATTTCAGAAACATTAGATTTTTTTTAAAAGATTTTATTTATTTATTTGAGACAGAGAGACACAGCAAGAGAGGGAACAAGAAGGGGAGAGGGGGAAGCAGGCTCCCCACCACCGATGTGGGGCTCGATCTCAGGACCCCGGGATCATGACCTGAGCTGAAGGCAGATGCTTAATGGCTGAGCCATCCAGGCTCATCAGAAACATTAGTTTTATACTATTGTATAAAACTAGAATCAATGTGGGGCAAAAAAGTGTCTTTTAATATCACTTGGCCTAGCACAGAACCTGCTCTGCAATAGACGCCTATGAAGATTCATTCACTGTTGGGTAATCTACTTAACCGAAACATAAGTCAAACAGTAAAGATGACTATTTTAAAAATTTGCTGTAATCAGACCCCCAAAACAGTATGATTTAGAAAGAAAGCTGCCTTAAGAAAGTCTATGAGATAAAACATAACTTAGGTCTAATCAATATACAAATAGCTCAGTGACTTGTTAGTAAATTTGCCTGCCAGCCAGCCTGCCTGCCTTCCTTTCTCCCTTCCTCCCTCTTTTTCTCTTTCTTTTTTAAAACTCTTAACTGCAAGCATTTCTACTAGGCTTTTTTGGCCAATATAATCAAAACCTCTTAAAACATTTCCATGATATATTAAAGCAAATTCTCCAAAAGACTTCAGGATGAATGAACACAGAGTAGCCTTACACTCAGCTCTTTCATTTTTGTAAGTAGATGGCCCTATAATTTCATCTCAGCTAGCTATTAATGCTTATGGGATCTGCCCTTAATTAATAGAGTAGCTCCATTCCAGGTGTTTGTTACTGTCAATGAGTATAAAACCTTGAACTTTCTACTGCTTGATTATTACAAGGCTCAGCTGCAAAAAGAAATCATATGTGAAAGACTGTATAGGGGATATTAGATACTATGTAAGTTCATCTTTAGATAAGTCAAACAGCTATGTATCTGGACTGCATCATTTTGATTTCACCTAGAACTACTTATGTTATTAGCCTACAATGAGCCAAAACCAAGAGCCCCACAAAATTCGTGATAATACGTAGTCATCTGATGTACTCTATCATATAACTCAGTGTTCTGTCTGTGAGGATGGATGAAATTTCCCTCAGGTGTTGTATGCTAGCAACACCTATGCTTCCACTAAGCAACTGCTGGGTCTGACAGCCACCAGCAACGTAATCAACTTTGCTTTCCATTTTGCATCAGCTGTCCAGGAAACTCAGGGCTAAATTTTCAGGTTACTTACAAAACAGAAGAACCCCTAAACAAGTATTTTGAGAGGGTACCAATCTTATCCCAAGTTTCACATGATCTCACGGGCCTTAACTTTCTCTTTCCTTTCACCCAACTTTCCACTTAAGCATTTCTACCTTTTGTATAGGATAGACCTTTGCAAGCTGCTGCAAACCCTCTTTTTGAAACAGGAGAGGGAATCAACAAACAAGCTAAAAAAACTAGTTCGTGGAAGGTGTACCACTAGGCAGCTGTTTCATATAATACAGCATAAAACTTGAGAAGTGGTCTTTTTACGCTGGTAATATTTTTAAAATCAGTAATTTAAAAACATTTTTGGAGGAGTGATATTTGTCCCATTAGGCTTCTATAAGTAACTTCTGCATGGGAGAAAAAAATATTTTTATTTCTGCTCAATGCTTGGAAAATCCAATCATATAAATATATATACTTGAAGCATTTCTTTTTAGCAACTGAAGAAAAAATAATAAATTTTTATAGGATTCATGATTGTCTTTTCAGTGTAAAAGTTAAGATTCTAGCATAAGATGAATAGTCATCTACTGTGAATTATTTTATTCTGTATCCAGTACATAAAATGTTCCATATTAATTACATCTATCAACTCAAATTATGGTGAAAAAAAATCTTTAAAAGTTATTCTACATACTAAGTCATTAATGATACATTGCTTTATTTGTCCCCCACAAAAGTTTAAATAAATACATTATTTCAAAATAAATACATTCCTTTTGTCTCCACAGAAAAATCTAAATATCAAAACAATTTCTAAAATATGATTGAGGCAGTTAATTGAGAAAGCTAAAAAATCTTTAGTAAAATATTTGGTCCCAATCAATTAAGAAAGTTTGAAAATAATCCATCACTTTTTCCTTTCCTATTTTCCTCTTCTTCTTAAAAGTATATTTTATTCTGAATTTTATTAGAAGGGAAGTTGAAACATTTTAAGAAAAAGAAAACCACCCAGGCAGCCCTTAAAGAGACAGGACATCATTTATCACCAGCGAAGACAGATTTATAAGAAGAGGGCCCCTTCTGTTCCTTTAAGGCTGCAAAACAGATGGGAAGTGAATGGACAGTCAATGGGACAAGAAAACACATGGGAGGTGCTGCTGTATGTATGTTCCCAGCATAAGAAAGAGGTCAAGATTGTAACTGCATGACTGGGTCCTGGAAAGGGTCTTTCTTCAAGCTGTTACAAAGACAAACGCTGTTCCTCATCCTGCTGTCAAACTGTTATAAATATTGGTTTGTCAAAAGACCTTCAGTGCTGAAGCTTTAAAAGGAGGCGTAACAGATGAATGAATCATGAGAATGATTCTTAAACAGTCAGCTCATTAATGTAATCTTTAAAAGTAGAAGAAAATAATATGAGAATAAAGACTGTAATCTGATTTATGAACCTTACCAAAAGCTTATGAAAAAAATATGGTACTAAAAATAGCAGGTTTCAATAAAGTTATGAGCTAAGTGAGATGAAAAACAAAAATGAAACACAATGATATTTCTTAACTTAGATGCTGCACTAGGACAAAGGATTATTATTAAATTTATCACAAGAAGAGCTAACAGGAATTCATGTTTTGTTAGGCTGATTCCGTAAGTTCTCAGTTATTTCTCACCAAGCCCCTGTAAAGAGGTATCATTGTTGATGCTGGTTCCAGTCAGAGTAAGACTCAAGGAAATGAAAATAACTTCAGAATTAGTTTTACATATAATCATTAATTCAGAAAATCACCTTCACATTTCATCACAATTTCTTATTTCCTACAAAAAAAGGAAAATCACAAAATTGAAAGACCAATGCAGAACACACAGTTTTATAAACCTATATATTTATCTTTTTTGAACAATGAAACCATTACATACATCTTTAGGAGACCAATTCATTGTTCTTGATTCTTAATAATTAGTTTAGGAGAGGAGGATCAAAACTAGCACACTGAAAATTATATAAAAACGGAAGCCAAATTATATGACTTTGGTCACCCACAAGCACAAACCTAAAGACTAAAGATGAGCAGATCCCAAAACAAATCTGAAAATAAACTATCTCTAACACATGTTGTTATCCCCAGCTTTGCCATAAATATTTATGTAACTAGCTAAATCTTTTCCCTCAATGATCATTAATTTCCCCATCTGAACAACGGGGGATTAATACCTCATAAGCTTCATATGCCTTTACAAGGCAAACATGGACAAATGTAACATGTTTTGGGAAGTACAAAGCTCTACACAGTTGAAGAGGTCCAAGCGGGATGTGGATCCCGAAGTACCAAATGCTGCGGTTACACCAGAACATACTTTCTATTCCTTAATGCTCACCTGGCTCACTGCTCTCTCCTGACTGTCAGCGATCTTGGAAAAAACAAATTTGGCAGAAGTGAAAATAAAAGATTCCAAAGTTAAGAGAGTGGATGGTTAAAGTGGAGGTAGCAGGCAAAAGTTCAAAGGTTTTTCTGGATAAGTCAGATCAAGGCAGAGGGCATTCAAGAATCAATCCAGTGGCTTTAAGATGGGGCCGATGTGAACATCTTCGGAGAAAGGACAGACATAATGCAGGCATAAGCACACACAGGAAGTGCCAGGGTCCTGGATACAAGGTGGATATTAACTTTCAAAGCAGAGTGATTTTCTATGTGTTTTGCTATGATATATCCTTTGGAATACCTGACCTATTTAAAGTAACTAGTACCATATGAAGAAAAAAAGGAGAAATTTCGCTTACTCTGATAAATGAAGAGTCCAGAAATAGGAGCAATGGCAAGGTAGTGAAGATTGGTAGTTTAAGAGAAAGCCAAGCTAAGATCTCCACATGAAAAATGTGTTCCAGAAATGTGCAGAAATTATGTCCCTAAGACCACATTAAAATTTTTGTTAGAATACAATGTTACAGTGGTTATCTCTGGGTAGTGGCAATTGTTTTAAAAATTTTGCGCTCTTTATTTTCTGATTTTCTTTCCAAAGACTTTATTTATTTATGTGAGAGACAGAGAGAGAGAGAGAGAGAGCAAGCAGAAGCAGGGGAACAGGAGAGGGAGAGGAAATTGGAGAAGCAGGATCCCCACTGAGCAGGGAGCCAGATGTGGGGTTGAAAGGCAAAAGCTTAAAAGACTGAGCCACCCATGTGCCTAGTATTTTCTAATTTTCCACAATGCAAATATATGTACTAGCCTATGATAGTAAGAGGGATTAAAACCAACATCTGAAATCCTGGTAGTGTACTTGGTGGAGACAGGTAGTCTGTACCTATGACTCAGAGAATGAAGTAGTGCCTCAAGGAGACTCAACAGGTAAGTTTAGAAAGACCTGAATTCCTTTATCCAGGAAACAGATCTAACTCAAGTGAATAAAAACCAGCAAACTCATTTCTACAATGCACAATACTAAGGAAGATACGAAACAGATGTCCTAAGAGAAATTAAAATGGACTATTTTCATACTTCGCAGGTAACAATGAAGCAGGGAAAATCTATTATCTTGCATGGGTTGCATGAGCTTGAAAACTTCACCAGTTCAAGAAAGATTTCAATTTGTTTACAGATGACAGAGTGGGCATTTACTGGAAATCAGAAGAATTCAAAGTGAATCACAACTACTGAGGAAGACCCCATGATGAGCAATTACTATCTAGTCCCATGAAATGTCTCTTGTCACCACAATCACCAAGAAATTATTTGAAAAAATCATCCGTCACTTTTAAGATTGATTATATCATGAATTAGATTTGTCATTTCTATGAATACAATAATTAAGAATATGAAATTTTTAAGGTAATTTTGAATTATGCTTATTTGGGGAAAGAAATTTAGAAATGTACAAAATAGTAAACAGTTAAAATTCCTTTGCTTTTAATTCCCCTCTCCAACTACCCTGAGAACCCTACTTCACAGAAGTTACCTTTTCAGTATGCACCAATTCATCCTCCAAGACAGTTCCTTTTAAAAAAAATTTATTCATATCTTGGCTTAATTTTATTTTTTTAACATAGTGTTTCACAGGCCAGTAGCCTGTTTTATGATTAGATTTGGTTCTCAATGACTAAAATGTTCTTTTTTTTCCATTTTAGCAATGGAGAGAAAATCGTAAAACAAAAACCAAAACACATCACAATTTAATCCCAACGTTAAAGATACTACTTCATTCTAGTAAGGTCTCAGTAAGGAGGAAGTGGTTAAGCGTTATTAGCCTGGGTGGGGGGAGGAGTTGAAGTTCTAGCTGAAAATATGCACACTGGCTTTTTTACATAACGAGAGACACATAAACACACTACAATATGTAAATAAGACCTACTTCAAAATGATAAACGAATACCTTTCTTATCTTTATTCTTACTATTAATAAGTTAAAATGTGAGTTTAAGGCAAAAAGAATATACTTGCTAATAAAACACTACCAGTAGCCTGTATAAGATTACAGAGAAGTAAATACCATTTTAATCATATACCAATTTATCAATAACCCTGAATGCTGCCTTTAAAAGATACACTTAGGCCATGAAAAATGTGCTTGATTCTAAATGCCCCATTTTGAGTCTGGATTTTCTCATCAATAACCTGGAAAGCACACCGCTCAGGCTTGTCATGTGAATTCTGTGTGTAAATAACTACTTCTCTAACAGAGAGGACTCTCCCTGAGGATTACTTTATTCTTTGTGTTGTCTGTCTGTCTGTCTCTCTCTCTCCCTCTCTCGCTACAACACAAAGCAGAGTCTACTTCACCTGTGCAGACTCAAGGTAAAAATAATTCTTCGCTATCTTCCTTAGTTTGTCATTTTCACTTACTATGAAAAATATTTCACAAAGGCAAAATGTAAAATTCAACTGCTTTTACCCTGAACAGATGCCTTAAAGACCTCAAACACTGGTAACACAAAACAGAAAGAAGTTATCTTACCCTGTATCAACAGGAGAAACATTCCAATCTGTTTTTTAAAATATACTAATTTCTACTAATAACCATTCCAAAAAGTACACAAAAGGTACCCGAATGTGGAAGACAATGAAAGCAATTCCAATCAACTTAAAAAATTATGAAAGTTTTTTGGTAAATTGGATGGACTGGCAATTAGGAAATCACTGGTGACCTAGAAGCAAGTGGTTTCATTAGGAATGAAAGCCGTATCACAAGATGTCAGCAAGGGAATGGGTGGGTGGAGACAGGGGAGAACACAGCAAATGCAAGCTGTTCTACAAGAGAAATGATATGGTAGCTTCCTGGCAGGACAGAGTGTTAGAAAGATTCCTTAGGATAAGAGTTAGCTTCCTTCCTCTTTTTTAAGCCAGGAGGAAGAGGAGGCTAATAAAGAATCTGTATTAAAAGGTCATGATTAAATAGTCACTGAACACTTACAATATATACCATACAAGATATGGTGCATTTATGAAATAACCAAATCCCTTTAGCAGAACAGATCAAAACAGATAAGAAATTTTTTTTAAAGATTTATTTATTTGAGAGAGTGAGCGAGCGTGCCTCACAAGCAGGGGGAGGAGCAGAGGAAGAAGCAGGCTCCCTGCTGAGCAGGCAGCTGGATGTGGAACTGGATCCCAGGGTCCTGGGATCATACCTGAGCAGAAGGCAGGCACTTAACTGACAGAGTCATGCAGGTTGCCTCCCCCTGCACCCCTACCAAATTTTATTTTTTAAACTGATTATTTCAGTTGATCTACTGTTGCCTACAGTGGGAAGTCTGCCTTCTGCTCAAATAAACAATACTGGCAGTAACTCAGTAAGGTTTTCAATCACTGGAGGAAGGCAAATAAGTAGGGAGGAGGAAAAATCCTGGTTGAGCAAGTGGTAATAGTCTGCAAGAAGGCAGACTGCAAGAAGGAAGAGACATAAAAAACAGACAAAGGGAAAAGACTGCTTAGAAATGTGCTAAATGCCAGGAGAGATGAGAAACCTGTACTGAGGTCTTACAATTACTGGCCAAAGAAATGAAGTAACAGTATTCAGATACAAGTAAAACTGAACGGGTTATGGTCCTTATACTTCATGTTTTCTCTCCAGGGCACCTTACTCTATTCTCTCTGATTGTGCCTTGAAAAAAAAGTAGGCCTCTCTAGGCCTACTTACCTAGAATTCTACAATTCAATGCTACCTGTTCCCTTTTCAAATCCCTTTAAAATTCATTTACTGGGGCACCTGGGTGACTCAGTGGGTTAAGCCTCTCCCTTTCTCCCTTTGGCTCAGGTCAGGATATCAGGGTCCTGGGATCCAGCCCCGAATCGGCTCTCTACTCATCGGGGAGCCTGCCTCCCCACCCCCTCTCTCTGCCTGCCTCTCTGCCTACTTGTGATCTCTTTCTCTCTGTCAAATAAATACAAAAAACTTAAAAAAAAATTTATTTTCTTTGGTTATATCAATAGACACAAAATGAATATGCTACTACAGACAGAGTTCAAATAACTTACCAATTTTCAATAGTCACATGGTTTCTAAGGGTCTACTGAAAGAAGATAAGTGTCAATTTTATCCCAGTTAATAAAACGACAATTTTAATGCTGTGAATAGTTAGAATTTTCTAGAGTATGGACTTGGGGGCAGGATGATGGGTAGTGGTGGTGCCTAGCAAAAATCCTCTATGGAGACTTGTTAAAATTTGCATGCCAGAGCCCTACCGCTAGAAAAATAGTTTTAAATAGGAGTTCTCTTTTCCATAATTTTAAGTTCCAGATTCTGAGTATAATAATCATTTTTTAGGATAATTTTCAGTCTCACACTACTTCATAGTCACTATTTTCATCCATAATGGCCTTCAAGGATAAGGCAGGTATGGAAGAAGTTTAGGAATGTGGAATAACCAACAGAAATTAAATCCGAGAGTATCTTGGTAGTCTTCCTTTCTAGATCAAGAACAACAGTATTGTTCTGGCTGAGGGTTCCATCTAGATATGTTCTGACTACCTTTTACTCAAGTTTCAACATAGCACAAAGATGTATTTCTTAACTACCTTACACACTTAGAATTATGCTTTATTTATTTATTTATTTAATGTCAGTGGTCTTTTTAAAAAAGATTTATTTTGTTTTATTTAAAGATTTTATTTATTTATTTGACAGAGATCACAAGTAGGCAGAGAGGCAGGCATCGAGAGAGGGAGAAGCAGGCTCCCTGCAGAGCAGAGAGCCTGATGTGGGGCTCGATCCCAGGACCCCGGGATCATGACCTGAGCAGAAGGCAGAGGCTTTAACCCTGAGCCACCCAGGCGCCCCAATAAAGAGAGAGAGAGCTCGAGTGAGCGCATACACGCATGGGGAGAGGGAGAGAGAATCCTCCTGGAGCGGACTCCCTGTGGAGTTCAGAGCCCAACTTGTAGGGCTTGGTCCCAAGACCTTGAGATCATGACCTGAGCCGAAATAAGTCAGCTGCTTAACAGACTGAGCCACTCAGCCACCCTTAGAATTATGTTTTAGATCTAATAAAAAAATGTTTAAAAATTTTTTAGTTGAAGTATAGCTGACATGCAATGTTTTATTAGTTTCAGGTGTACAACTCAGTGATGTGAGACAAGTCTGGTATTCTATGTGCACCACAAATGTAGCTCCCATCTGTCACCATACAGTGCCATTATAATACCATCAACTTGATTCCCTATGCTGTACCAGTAAAGGATCTTTTTAAAATTTAAGCAGCTATGGTGCATTTCTCTTCCAATTTTAGCTTTTAAAACAGCAGTACTGGTTCACTCTGCTCTCATGCCCTTTTTATCATCACAATTTCAAAAATACCCTAGTAGGCTAATAATGAACAAAACTTTCACTCCAAAAATAATTTGCTAGTGAGTATCTGGTAGCTCAGAGAAAAATAAAATTTCCATCTAAGTTTTTAGAGTCAAAACTGAATCTCATTCACACTAAGATACAAAGCTGGTAACTTTGCTCCTTTCTAATTATCAAGAGAAAGCACAGGATGGATTATAAGAGGAGACTGGGAAAGTGAAGAGACACAAAGACAAGCCCCACCAGCATTGTACACTCCCAAGAGAAACAAACTTTAAGTTTTAAGAAACAATTGCTGGCTGTCTGGGAGATGCCCAGGCATCAAACAATAAAGAACAGTCAACAGAGGCAAGAGGCCGAGCACGCTGCTGTGATTCCTGCTCCCTAATCCCTGGGCTCCAGTGAAAGGCCAGCTGTTGCCACCTCGCGTAGGGAGTCAGCAGAGCAAATTAACTGCAGGAGGAAAAAAGCTGCGGATATTGGAAAATTCTAATCTGCTAGGCTCTATTAGCTATACTATTTTAAACATTAGGGACATCAAACTGTATCATTAAATAAAATAAAGTATAAAGCAATGGCAGCCCAAGTAAAGGAGTTTATCACTGTTTCACATTTCACTTAGTAAATGAGATGGAAATACGAAGTTACTCAATTTTTACTGAAGCACACCTTCAATTTGTATAAAGTACAAGAAGCAGGAAGCAATACACTGAAGCCCATTACCATAGATTTCAACACTCCCAAGCCAAAAAAAAAAAAAAAAACCAAAAAAACCCCTCAACTTGGAGTAACAATGTTTATGCTCAAGTAAACATTCTCTATCTGTTACAACTGGATCTTGAAAAGCTGTGTCTGAATTTCGGGCAATGTACATACTATTTAACTATGGTGGAATTTGATAGATATTAATTTGAAGCATGTTTACAAGTCATAAATTAATTTCTTTAACCTGGTCAATGTCTTGGTTTACACTTTAGTGTTCCCTTATCTAGATGTTCTAATTCTATCAAAGTTTTCATATCATTTGAAAGTTTAAATATTAAATCACTAATATGTAGGTTTTTTCTGACGCACTCCATAAAGGACATTGTTAACTATAAGCTTCCAAATGTAACGGACCACGTTTTGTGTAATTACATTTTTCAAAGGCTTGAGTTTTATTCTCAAGTTAATTCGGCACAGTAGTTGAAGACATGGACTCAAATCTTGGCTTTACCACTTACTACCTATGTGTTCCTAGGCTTCCATTTCTTTATCTATAAAATTAAAAAAAAATGTCTGAACCTATGAGAACGCATATAAGGCACACAAACTAACATCTGGCACAGGAAAAGTATCCAAATATTAACTCAACATAAACAGTTTCAAGTTCTGATATAAAAATGAAATGTATTTTAAAATAAAAGGGAAAGACTATAGATCTTGGATCTAAATGATTTGTAACGCCCCTTTAACTCCCAGGTATCAATGATTCTTTGATTACATACAGAATGAAAATTCGGGCTTTAGTGAACAAGAATTTAGAAAGAAACCTAAGCTCTAAATCCCAGGCAATTGATATAAAGGTCCAAAACTCACAATAACCTTGTTAACAATTGATATAACATTCATATAACAAATAATAAAAGAATTCCACGCTGTTTTGCTGAAACTCACTTTAGCAACATTACAGCAATTGTTACCAGTGCCCAAATACCCCATTTCCAGGATAGGGTAGAACAAATTCCAAAATGTCTATGAGATGTTAGCATTATCTATGAGATGTTAGTATTGTTTTATATGATGACAATTATAAAATAGGTTTTATAAATCATAAAACAGTACCTTATGAAAAAACTATACCAATCTTCCCCTCTTCAAAGAAAGCATTAAAAATACAGTCTGTTTCAATAAATATATTGAAAACATTACTACAAATTTTACTGGGAATCCAAATGGATTTTATCTAAGTTGACACTGTATTTAAATATCCACAAAAAATCCTTTGAAATAAAATTTGCTACAAAGTCAAAAGAATTTCATCAAGGTCATAGTGGGCATATTTCAACACTAAATAGTTGTAGGTGGAACCAGATGCTGCAAATAAGGAATTAAGGTGGAAAGATGAGCTATGCAGGAGATGGGGTACCTGGCTGGCTCAGTTGGTAGAGCATGTGACTCCTGGTCTCAAGGTCATGAGTTTAAGCCCCACGCTGGACGTGGAGCCTATGTAAAAAAAGAAAAAAAAAATGTCCAGGAGGTAACTAAGCCTTTCAACACATTCAGAGTTCATATTTTTAAAATTCTCATTTTCTCTAAATTATTTTCATCTGACCATGATCCATTTATACAAACAAATACAGTTATAAAAATAAAATTAAACCATTTTTACACTTTTTTATGTAAAAATTATTTCAGATATGGAGAAAAGTTGTAAGAACACTACAAAGAACATATTTTTCCTGAATAATTTACTCTCATTACATCCCATAAAGCCCAAATATTGTATTGTGTACTTGCTACAAATGCAGACTATCTTCCTAAATAATCCCAATTTTACAATCAAAATTAAAAAAATTTACACTGATGTATCATTACCATGTAACACCCCATTCAAGTTTTACCAACTGTCCCAGTAACATCCAACAACATCCCAACAACATCCCAATAACATCCTGTAGAGCAACAAAATTAGGTTCAGGATTACACATTGCATTTTGTTTTCATTCTTTAGTCTCTTTCAACCTGAAATACTTCCTCACTATTTTGTTTCTCATGATCTTGATACATTTGAAGATTATAGGCCAGTTATTCTACAGACTGTGCCTCAATTTGGGTTTGTCTAATGAATCTTCATGATTGGATTTAAGTTACACATCCTTTGGTAAAAATATCCAAGAAGTGATGTTTGGCATTTTTTTACTGCATTCCACAAGGTGCACACAGTTCTAATTTGACCATTACTGGTAATATTAATATTAACTTTGACAACTTGATTAAGGTGGTTATTGCCAGGCTTCTCCATTGTAAAGTTACTCTTTTTCCTTTTTCAATTATTTTGTGAGGAGATACTTTGTGTGATTATATAACCACCCCATTCCTCATCACTAATTTTGTTCATTTATCTATATAATCCATTTTATTCATTTATATAATTATCAACTTATGGAATCCTATTTTATTCAGTGGGTTACAGTTAGTATTTGTCATTATTTCTTTTGCTACCTCAATTGTCCTAGTTTGGCTAGTGGGAGCCTTCTGAAGCTGGCTTTTGCACCTTGCTGACATGTCCCCATCATCCTTCAACCACTTCCTTCTTCCGTCATCTTAGGATGCTCCAGGTTCATCCTAATCTTTTCTTGCTCCAGCTATGGAATCCACCACCTCTCCAAAGAGTCCTGTTTCCTATGTATGACTTCTGTTCTTGACACTACAAGGGGTAGGCTCTTGTTTCATTTCTTTGACCCTCCTAACTCAGGACAATCAGTTGATGAAATCTCCAAAGTAAAGAAAGTAGTGAAAGGATTTAAAATCGAGCAAGTTTAGTAAGATTGGCAAAAAATATGATGCACCAAACTTTCCCAAACTCCACAATACTCTACCCCTATACTATTTTGAAATTGTAGTAAAAGCTTGTTTGACAATTTTCCCTTCTCTGAATTCCATCAACACACGGTATTCTAACTGAATACGCTATATATGAAAAACTCTGATCCCAGTAATACAGTAATTACTGTTAAAACTTTCAAAGTTTTCTGGCTAAAAGGATCCATGACCATATTCCCAAGTGTTACACTAAAGATAAAAAAGTATGGAAAAGGTACTCCCAAGAGTCTTTTCCAACTAATAGACAACGTCATGGCTCATCTGCTCCTTCAGTGTGAATGATGAATCTGAGTCACTGGTGAAACACCTGCAAGGACGTTACTTGGTACATTAACACGACCATAATTTTATATGTAAAAAACAGTAAATCATTTCAAGGGAGTCATAAAGTACTTTCTCAGGAAAACGAGCAGGATAACGTTAAAGACTTGGCTTGACAGGGTACAAATCTGTGTTAGCAATTCACTTTCCTGAAATAATCAAATTGGGCCTGGAAAGTAATGGGGTTATATAAAGCTCTCTTACAAAATATGAGAAAAGACACATTATTTTTAATTACTTAAAATTATATATGCTGGTGAAATACAATGAAGTACTTGCTGTCTGATAACCATGTCCTGAAGGATACGAAAGAAATTATTTGCGCATCTTGGAACACTGACACACCTCTTCCTGTAACAGCACTAACGGAGCATAAAACTGTGAAGCAGGGACTTGCAAGTGGTTTTTGAAGTAATTCTCCCAAAGCCCCTCCAAGAATATAGTAACTACTGGAGTCATTTTTATAAACAAAGGGACTAAGACTCTGAGAGATACCCTGCCTAAGGTAACACAGCTAGTGTAAGGCAGTTCACAAACACAGATCTACAAGTTAGCACAATCTTAATTATTCGATAAAGTGACAGGAAAGACATTTAAAAAAAAAGCAGCAGAAAATGAAAATAAAGGCTAAAATGAGATACGTTTAAAAAAAAAAGATTATTTAAGGGAAGAAAGGACAGAAGAGAGAACAAATGACGAGCTGAGGTAACACAGAGGAGGCAACGGCAGTGGAGAAGTGTGCTGCTGAGGCACCGGGTGTTAAAACAGGAAAACTGCTGGTTTCTCTTGGTTATTTTAGGGAGCATATTGTAGTGACCTAAGTTCAGATTAGAAATGGTTTTCAAATGTGAAGAACTTATTCCTATTTAGTATCTGCTTTCTCTTAGATATCAGAAAACTCCTAAGACTAAATTTAAGAAAAAATACTGTTTCATGAAATTAATGAGGGGAAACTTGTACCAAGGTAAGCTCAAATGGAAGCACCAACCTCAGTATTTTTATTTTTATTTAATATTACTCTTTCACGGATTGCCTCGGATTCTCGAGGATCTAAATAAGTCTTAATATGCAATCCAAATACCTTAAAGCTAGGAACCAACTAGCGTTCAGAGAGAACCAGATATTCCCCTCAAACAAAGCGACAAGGTGATCATCAGGAAGGCTAAGCCAGGTTTGGGGTGGGGGAGTGGTGACAGAAGGGAAAGCCTTGTGGGTCTAGTATAGCTGTTAAAGCCCAATCTGGCAGAAGAAGGTGTTCATGTGGGAGTGCTGGTGGCTTGGCCTAGTAGTGAGGGGACTATCTCTGCAGGAGAGCAGTCCAGTCTGGTGCACAGTACAGGAGCACATGTAGGATGAAGAGGGTATCCTCCAAAAAAGCATGCCCTGGCTTCAGGTGAGGAGGATGTCCTGCTGCTGGGGAAGAGGTGGGAAGGATGAAGGGGGATACACCCGGTACACAATGCCAGAGCATAAGCTCAGTGAAGAGTGTCAACACAGGGCAAGTTACTGTGGTGTGGCCTGGAGTCGGGTGGTTAGAGCCTGAACTGGGTGAAAAGGATGCCTGTGCAATGAAGGGAACAGTGACAAGTTTGGTTATATACAGGAAGACAGATCAAAGGAAGTAAATATATTAAGAAGACTTGGAGCCAGATTTCTCATTGTCAGAAAAAAGGAGAAAACTAGGATGAACTCTGTATTACTGAATTAAAATGGAAACTTATGATTTTTCAATACATATACCTATGATTGGGAATACAGATGTAAATACGTGTAAATATATCTATATGTGTACACGTGTGCATTTACACACGCGTGCACACACACACACACACGAATGCATGCAAAATCTGTTCTCCAGCTCTTTCCATTGAGAGGGTCTGGGAATAGTGATATTCCAATCATAATCAGTGTATTTAGTTTCCAACTCTTGATTTCTAAATACCATTCTCAAAAAAAAAAAAAAAAAAAAAAAGAAGAAGAAGCTGTATCAGGGAAAATACAGGATGAGCATGGAACATCCTGTTAAATGGAAGGACAATACCAGGATGACACATGACTAGAAGAGGGCCTGAAAATTAGATGTAGTGATGTATCAGTGTCAATATCCTGATTTTGATGGTTGCTAGGAGAAAATCCTTGTTTCTAAGAAACACACATTAAAGTACTTGAAAGTGATGGGGATACAGGTCAGCAATTTTTTTCTCAAATAGTTCATGGGAAAAAAGTTCTTGTATATACTTTTCCACAGTTTGCGATTAAATGGATGATTGAATAATGGAAATGCGGAAGGAGGAAAGGTAGTAAGTGGAAGGCAGGAAGAACTACTTACTGAGGTCTTCAGCCAGCTGAACTCGTTTGCCAGTGAGCAGTTTTACCTTCTTTTCGCTATCTTCAGCAAAATCTTCTAATACCTCTTTCACATTTTTCTCTAATCGCCTGACTGTTTAAAGTAAACAAACAAACTTGAAGGGCATCATTTTTATGAATGCACGGGGATGATAAATTAGCAATATTTGGAGAGTAAGTTCCAATTTTTCTCTTCATGTTAGATCTGTTGAGTTCAGACTTCTCACAGTTATAGGCAGAATCTGTACCTATTACATAGTACACTTATCCAACAGGAATCTAATACATATTCTCAAGTGCTAACACTTTAAAGAAGTGAGGATTTCCCCCAAAAACTTAAGTGATGCTTAGGAGTCCCTTTCTAACAGCTTTTGTGTAAAGAAGGAAGACTCCTGGTATGTTTTAATTTCTGTCTTTTCCAATTATGATTTATTTTCATTAATATTTTAAGGACAGATTATAGTTCTCAATTTTTCTAACAAATCTATTTTTACTTTAAAATTTATTTTGAACTTATTTGAGAGAGGGAAAGTGTGCATGTGGGGTGGGGAGGGTCAGAGGAAGAGGGAGAGAGAGAATTTCAAGCAGACTCGATTTCATGACCCTGAGATCACGATCTGAACCAAAACCAAGAGTCAGGGACTTAACCGACTCAGACACCCAGGTGCCCCTAATGAATCTATTTTTAAAGAAGTATTTTGATATCCTTCCATTAAAAAGGAGTTATTACTATTTTTTTGATGTGAGAATTACAAAGCGGTCCCTCTGTGGCTTACCTTCAGTATTTGTAAGTTGCTGCCTCAAAGTATTTGCAGTGATAGCAAGCATGCGCTGTATTCGCCAAAAGAGGACGACATCATTGCATTCCAACTGAAATTTAGGTAATTAAGATTACCAGATGCAAATTTAAAATTAAAAACCACAATCATAAATACATATGGCTACTGAAGTTGTACCCATACCCTAAACTTATTTACCTAATACATATATTACCCATATTTACCTAATACATATATTCCTATTGTAGATATAAGCCACTGAATCTTTTCTGTACAGATCCAAGAACATTTGCATGAATTGGCGTCAACCTACACCGCCCCCCCCCCCAAGCAGAGGTTTGTTTTGATTCCAATGACAAAGCAAATAAATTTGGGAAGTAGAGAATTTCATGACATTATATACAAGTAGAAATTCATAGCATATACCCTTAATTTTTATTTAGTTTCAGCTAACATCCATGTTAGCTTAAATATACCCTTAGGTTAACCTCTTTTCTGTACTCAAGCCAGTTTTGAAATGCAGCTGTATATAAAGGTAAGTTAATGATATGTTTTAAAAGAAGCTTATTCTGTAGAGAGGCCTCCTCAACAATTATGCAAAAAACTTTCCACTTTTTACATAGGTATATTTAAATACAAATTTACTTTAAGCTGTAGAAAACGCAAAAGCTCTTATTTTAGGGGTCTCAAATAAGGTCACTGATTAATAGAGAGCCCTTTCAGAAGGATAATTTAAAAAGCATTTCTGCTTGTAAGAATATGCTCAAAATATATCCATCTGCTGCCACCTAGGGGTTACTCTATGAAACGTGGCATTAAACAAAGTACAACTTTATACACTCCTTTTAAATAGTTAAGAGATTTTAATGATATGAAGAATTACAATACAATACAGGAAAAAGCACAATAAAAATTGTTTTTGCAGTCTTATTTCCACTATCCAAAGGGACTGCTACATTATACACATGCACACACAACTAAGTATAGAAAGAATTGAACAGATATGTATAAATATGTTAACTAAAATTTCTTCTAGGACAGGAAATTATAAGTGACTTATTCCTTAATAGGGAATATTTAAATAGGTGACTATTTTCTTTTGTAATTTTTTTTACATTTGTTTATTGATTTTCCACAATAATTTTTTTTACATTTGTTTATTGCATTTCCTCAAGAAGAATGCATTATTTTCTAACATAAAACATAAAAATGCAGTATTTTCTAACATTAAAATTTTTTTTTAAAATTTTGTTTATTGGTTTATTAGAGAGAGAGAGAGAGAGAGCGCACGCACACAAGCAGGGGGAGTGGCAGATGGAGAGGCAGAAGCAGACTGCCTGCTGAGCAGAGAGCCCAAAGTGGGGCTTGATCACTGAACTCAGATCATGACCTAAGCTGAAGGCAGACACTTAACTGAGCCACCCAGCTGCCCCAAGAAGTTAATTCTTAAAAAAAATTAAGAAAGTGGTTTGGAGCCCATTATCTGCATACAAAATTTTATAGTGTGTAAAATATAAACTGGAAATACCTTAGAAAGGTATTTAGGTATTTAGGTTATTCTTCATAAATCACACTTACTTTCCCCAGTATATCAAAGGATTTAAAACTAATGCAAAAGCTATAGTTCACTTTTAAGCATCTAAATAATGATCACTAAAAGCATTTCCCCTTGTTTTTGGACACCTTACCTCAGAATCTACAAAATGCCTTTGGTAGTAGTAAAAGCCTCTTCGACAAAGGTTACAATGGTTTAGAGCTGTTTTTAAGAAGTGTCTTCTATAAACTTGGTGCCAAGTATCCTTAATCTAAAATGAAAAAAGAAAACAAAAAAACAGAGTTATTGTACACTCTGCAGATTAACCAAACACATTCTGAAAAGTCATCCAAAGAGTTTACTTACAAAAAAAATAATTAAAACTAATGGTAATATTATTATTCTAACCAACATTTTTATCCATTAAAAATATTTTAAGACAAAGATTAGATTTACCACACTCTGACCCCTTACCAGTTTATGTACTTCCAAATATGCAGTGTTTTTTAACAAGCATTGTTATTATATTCATATAATCATCCTGTAGAGTAGATAGGGTTGAGATTATCATCTCCCCTAGTTAGAGGTAAGGAACCCCCAGGAAAAAGGGCTGGTGAGCCTAATCTAAGGATAGTTAGGACTAGGAAGCCGATCTCAGACCATGTCCATCGATGTAACAATATTTCCTTTTTGATTACTTCATTTCATTTTTACCACAGCAAAATGACCGCCACTAACGTCATTACTATGTAGTGTCCAAGGTTCTTTGACATCATTATCTTTTCTGAGCATGACAGTGATAATGTTAAGTAGGCAAAACAAGTATCACCAACACTATATGGCAGATGAGGAAAGTTGAAGTTCAAAGAGATTATATTAGTTACTAAAGGTACTATTACTAATGAATGGGATGAAACTGCGCTAGAATTCACACCTCTGACATCTAGCCCATCTGCTATTCTTGTCATTATACTTTGCTAACTATTTCATAGCTTCATAAAGTATCCTGAACAAAATGTCTCTTGGAAAAAACCAGAGATTTTCCTGCTCAGAAAAAGAAATTAAGATATATAGTCAGTCCATATCTTAATATGTGGACAAAGTCCAAATGTGGATAAATTAAATTTATATTCAACTAATAGTTCCATGTAATCATTAGTTTTAATTTCATTTTTTAATTATAAATAATGCTAGATAAAGGGTTTAATCTGCTTTCCTTTCTTCTTCTGACCTCTGGTGGAATTTATATATTAAGTATACTCATTTCTCAAGTGCAGAAACATAAATAGTAGATAATCTCTGAAAGAATTAATGGGTGGCTCTGAAATTTCTTGTATGATTATTTTTCTCCTTAGAATTATTTTTCTAATTGTGTTTCACTTAACTTAAGCTAATATTAAAGTGAAATTTCGATCCCTTACACCCTAACTGGGGCACACAGGCCCAGGAAGTTATTTTCTAAAAAATTTCCCAAATAAGCATCACGAAGGTAAGCAAAACATAGTCTGAACTGTAATTATTTTTATTCTCTTATTTATAATGAATGAGGAAAATGAGACAAAACCCTAAGGCACTATCCAGTTTAATAAGACTGTAACATTTCTATTTTTTTCTCAACCTACTCATACCTGATAAAGGTACACCGGACTAAGAAAATACAAATAAAAAAACTGTATCAAAGTAGAACTTGTATTTTGCAATCTGAAGCAGTGGAGCGGGGTGCAGAGATGTGGGTGGGCGTCACCCCCTCCTGCCAGAGCTCCCTGCTCAACCTGCCCAGGTACGTCACTTTTTCAAGTCTCAATCTCCTCACTTACAAATTAAAGCATTATGTTTAAGAAAGCAATACCAAGAATAAATCTCTGCTCTGTAACAGTCAAAATGACTGTTCTTATAGTCATTTTTAGAGCCAACAAAAGTACACGTGACTAAGGTCAAATCAAGCAGTTAAATACCCAAATAACATGTGAGTAGTAGTCACATTTCACCCCAAGAAACACAGATTAAGGAAGCAAGTTCATGCTAATCAGCAATATGTATTACCAAGCTTGGGTCCACTTCTACTCCTCGGGATTCGAGGTTCTTCCGGACCGTAGTTATCTCATCACTCGCCAGATAGGCTGGGTGCTCCTCATTACACTTCAACATCTTCTCTAATTCATTCTTGGTTTCATTGTGGACAAACTTTAAATTGTTTAAAAGAGGACTGTATTTTAGATGGTTCATCCTTTGGCACACTTATAAAAAATTTTAATAAATATATTGCTATTGCACAACAGGGGACACAAGCTCCACACAAGAAACAAAAAAGAACACAGTATCCTGGCTTATGAATACAGAACAATGGGCTGGACTTGGGTGAGGCAAAAAAACAAAAACAAAAACAAAAACAAACCTTATCTGTTACATATTTTACTTTTGCTGAAATGTTTTATTGTCAAAGTTACAGTACCAGGTACCTTACTTCTTAACCTTAGCGTGGAATATCAGTATAGGAAAAAGGACCCTGAATACACAGGAAGAGATAATGTTTTATTAATGCCTCATATCTAAGAACTAGAGGATTATAAGGACTTGCACCTGCTGACATGTTTTTCTGATAAATATTAAATACATAGTTGGGATTTTTTTTAAATGTCTGTTCATTAAAAACTGTGCTTTAGACTGCTTCTGCAAGGTGCTTATCCTCCCCTTTTTTTTAAGATTTCATTTCTATTTATTTATTTATATAGATTTTATTTATTTAAAGATTTTTATTTATTTATTTATTTGAGCGCAAGAACAAGCAAGCATGAGAGACAAAGCAGGAGAGAGAGAGCACAAGCAGGGCAGGGGCAGAGGGAGAGGGAGAAGCAGACTCCCGGCTAAGCAGGGAGTCTGATGTGGGGCTCCATCCCCTGACCCTGGGATTACGACCTGAGCCAAAGGCAGACGCTTAACCCACTGAGCTACCCAGGTACACCTAAGATTTTATTTTTAAGTAATCTCTACACCCAACATGGGGCTTGAGCTTACAACCCTGAGATCAAGGGTAGCACCTGTATGGACTGAGCCAGTCAGGCACCCCAAGGTGCCTATTATTCTTAAATGTACTTCCAATCCCTTCTCTGTAATTGTTCAGTCTGATGACCAAAGGAGGAAAACACATACTAGTGATAAACTTGAAAATAAAACTCATGCAGTGTCAAATTGAAATTTTTCTTCAATCCTTTCAAAATTGCATAGTAAAAGAAACTAGCTTCATATTCACCGATTATTCTCAAGAAACTACCACCACCGACAGCACTTTGCCCCTATTTAAGTATAGAAGAGTAAGATGTAAATGTGAATAACTGGCTTACAAATGAAACTACTAATTAATATTCTCCTAACACATGACACTTTATAAAAGCTATTACTTAATGAAGAGAATTTTACAGTTTCCTTAAACATCTGCTAGTGGTCTGAAGAAAGAAGGAAATCTCTAAGTTAGATAATGTTCCTAACTCTTGTCCTGTTTCCACTTCCGTCTGTCCACCTGTCCCCTGACCACAGTGGGTCTTCATGAGAACACTACTCTCCCATCCATCCTGAAGATGATCTCCACAATTCAGCTCCAACAAGGAGAGAATGTTTCGATGGCATGGATTTTTCCCCAGATAACTAATGAAAATGTAATAACATAAAAGAACAAAACAGTTTTTAGAGCATAGACTTCTCATCTTTAACACAGGACAATCTTAAATTTTCCGGCTAAATCAGTCATTCAAAAAGACAGAAGGAATTGTTACACAGCCACTGAAACTTGCAGTGTGAGACAAGGGTATAGTCTCAACCTCTTCCAGAATCTGTTTCTCACAGTAGCCTCTAGGAATGAGGTCTAGAATAGTGGCTTTCAACAGGGAGCAGGAGGGATAAAAAGGTTAGAGAATGAGAACTTGGTTCAGTGAATCTGACAGGAGGGGATTTCTTCTGAAACAGAAAATGAAACACAACACATACAAATACCTCCCCAGGCGGTCCTGATGCGGCTGCCCCTACACTTCCAGTTACAGCCTCTGTTCTAAAGTCAGTCTGGGTCTTACACATGCTGCCCTGAAACCCTGAGGGGGCTCTTCTCTGAAGGTTTTCCACATCCCTCTCCTAGGCGACAGATCCCTGCATTAATCTAAAACTAATTCTTCTACTTCTCTTGTAGGGATCCCATATGGGTTCAAATTCCTGAGACAATAAGTTACGACTAAGAATTATTTCTCTCTGAGAGTGATTGACCAAAGCAGTTTTGCCACTAGTTGCTGAGGCAAGCTGCCATCACTGATTATTCTGGGGACTTCAGGCCTAATTGCCCATTAGCCATGGTGGTCAGACACCATTTTTCTTCCAAGTTTATTTGCCTCATGCCAGTGCTTTTCAATCAATTCTTCTTCTAGTCTTAAAATCAGAAACCTCTGATGGATCTCCTAAAACTTCGGACAGACTTCGTCCTCTCAACCCATGTGTCAAGAGAGATAACTGTTGCTCCCTGAAAACATGCATGATCCAACCACTAACTGTCCACTTCCTTGGCTTCTCTCCAGTCTCTTAATGACCCATTTTTCCACAAGAATCCTTCCAGGAAAAAAAGAAGAGGAAGACTGTCCCTTCACCTTTTTAAGACAAATTGGAACTCACATTGGACAGCTTATGAAACAAAAAATGGATGAAACTAAAAAAACATATATATATATATGTGTGTGTGTGTATGTATGTATAGGGTGTTGATGATATAACTTAATTCTGTATTTAAGATGAGAACAAAAAAAATAGGAATGACATAATATTTGGTAATTTTCCATTTTTAAAATTTTTTCTCTTGATATTTCCATATCTTGGCCTCCTTTCTCTAATTACATGGATTCAAAGATTGAAGGAAAGAAAGAAGATTGGATTCCACCTCTTTTTCTTATTCATTACTTCCTTCACTTACATATTTTCATTCTGATACCCTCTTTTCTCTCTTTAGTTTAAGGAATGAACATAAGAATGAGATGTGGTATAAAACTGATTGCTAGATAGGAAAAGAAGCCCTAATGATAAAGAATAAAAAGATGGTAGGGGATAGGGACTTGAATGATCTGTACATCTTCCCTGCATTCATTTGTTGTCATTTATACTTGCCTTTACTGTTTTATTCTTCTGAAGTGCTCATTGAGTATTTACTGAATGAACAAATTCTATAGTTCCTCTTCCTACCTGAATTTTTATACCATTTTGGGAACACAACAGCAAAATAACAGAAAAATCCAGAGGTAACTGATATCAGATGAGGTTAAAAAAAAAAAAAAGTCACTATAGCTTTTATTCTAATCATATTCACTCTACATTCTCTGAAATCCTTGTCATTTTTTATTTCTGTTCATAATTTTAATTTTCGCTTTACCTCAAACAGGGAATTGAAATGAACAAAGTATTCTACCACAAAAGGGGCATGGTTCATTTCCCCTTCGTTTTAACAACACAGCTACTTCACTTAAAAAAAACCAAAAACATAACAAAAAAAACCCCAAAACAACTTTCTTTTGTAGTTTTCTATTTATTCTAAAGATTCATTATAGTTTAGAAAGGCTGATGTAAAACATTTGAAATTATTAAGCTTGGTCTGGAGGCATGGAAAACCTGTATTTTAATACCTGAATTACAATAAATGGAATTGTATCATAACACAGAGATAAGCTTGTTTTAACCTGTTCTTGGGTCCGGTTCTTCCAGTACAACCACCTCTTTTTCCAATCTGGACCTATCATGTTTTCAATTGCGTTTTCAGCTGGAAAAATTAAAAAACGTTTTTAATTCATCAAGAATTTGATCATTTACCAAGTACATGAATTATAACTAATAATAGTCTTGTTTTCTTAACTATTTCCAACTGCTATCTCAATATAAAGTCAGCTTAAATAAATTTAAAGATTACATGATTGATATGGTACATATAGAAGGAATAATTTAATTATATGTGTTTATAATCTATGAAAGGTACAGTTGCTTGTAAAGTTCCTATAAACATAGAGTCAAACACTAAAATAGTCTTCAATTTATAGTTTTTTAAGAATATGAGTACATAAAAACATGCATCCAGTTTATTTAGTATTTTCAGTAGTTACTAAGCAGTTGACTGAAAAATCTCACAAAAATATTTAATTATAGTATTAATGACAAAGACTATGAAATGTAGGTTTATTTTTTAAAAACTTTTTTTTTTTCAAGATTTTATTTATTTGACAGAGAGAGATCACAAGTAGGCAGAGAGGCAAGCAGAAAGAGAGGAGGAAGCAGGATCCCTGCCGAGCAGAGAGCGGGATGTGGGGCTCCATCCCAGCACCCTGGGATCATGACCTGAGCCGAAGGCAGAGGCTTTAACCCACTGAGCCACCCAGGGGCCCCGAAAAACTTTTTTTTTTTTTTTTTTTTTTTTAAACAAATGTTCATCAAGTTGACTTAACTCCTTCACCACTGGGAATACTCAAAATTCAGTAACCTGTGTCCCTACTTACTATCTTTGAGACGAGCTTGAAGAGCTTCTTCCATAAAATAAATAGCTGCATCCCACTGCTGTTTATCAGATATGGAACGATCTTCTAAAGCATTGTGTTGAATAACCCTCTGAAATGACAAGGAAGGAGAAACAGCTAATTTGATTTATGCCTTATCATCTTTTTTTTTTTTTAAACATTTTATTTATTTATTCGACAGAGACAGATCACAAGCAGGCAGAGAGGCAGGCAGAGAGAGAGTGGGGGAAACAGGCTCCCCGCTGAGCAGAGAGCCTGAAGGCATAGGGGTGCCTGGGTGGCTCAGTGGGTTAAGCCTCTGCCTTCAGTTCAGGTCATGATTCCAGGACCCTGAGATCATGACCTAAGCCGAAGGCAGAGGCTTAATTCATTGAACCACCCAGGCACCCCATGCCTTATCATCTTAGTAATTTTATTCACACAGATAGCTTATCAAATATACAAAATAACAGCTACACCTAAAACATAAAAGTATGTAGCTCCCACGCAAATACAGGAGGTCCTACTGTCTGCCTATTTTGTCAGCTTTCTTCCAAAAGAATGAACAGTGAAGATTTCTTCCTATACCAAATTAAATGATCTATGTGAGACAGAGACACATCATACATGTAACTACATAAAATCTGCCTAGAACCCGAGTACTCAAGAGTTAATGATTCAGATCTTCGCTACTCTCCTTTTTGTCATATGATCTGTATGTCTCATCTTCAAAAAAGAGAAAAACAACCCATCTCACTGTTAACATCACTGAAAAGTATAAAGGAGAGAAGCTTAAAAAGTATGGACAACTATAAGCAAATGTAAGTTATTATAAGAAAATTGATTTCTAAATTTTATAATTTTTGAATGAATGAATAAAAAAGGACACTCGCAGGAAGCTAGTCTCAAAGGCATTTAACAAGAATGAATACAGCTTTCAAACACAAAGACAAACCATTGTTTAAAAATAAATTGTAATTACAACCAGCCCCCAGTGAAATATGCATTTTTCTAGAAAACTGTTCTATCTTATCTTTCAAAGGTACCTTTTTGGAACTGTCTGAGCCGAGCAGGGGCTTATTAACAAGTTTATGGTGATGTGAACATTTTACATAACAAAAGATCTGTTGGAGGTGGAGGATTTGGTGAAGGTCAAGAGCCAGGCTTTGTAATTAGAGCAGGGCTTGAGTCTAAGCTTTGCCAAGGACAATAATAAAACTGCTTAAGAACTAAATAAAATAGTGCTTAGAAAATATATTATAGAGTTTCTGGCACCTTTTAAGCATTCAACATGTGGTAATTAGCATTATTTTAGGAGTCTAATATTTTATGACTCAAATCCGCTGAAAAGCAATGCATCTAATACCTTTCATTACCCCCAAGGGTAAAAATGAGAAGCAGCTATCCTCTGAGCCATCTGTGGTTCAGGCTCATGTAATGGCTAGTCTACAACAATTTGTGAAAGTTTAAAGAAGCCTTTTTACTGCGAAATTTGACTCTTCTTTGAAATGACAGCCATGAAAGAAATAGCAGAGAATTGTTAAAGGGCTGATTACGGACAGTTAAACTATTTCTTTTCCTCATTATTTTAAATGCAGATCCTAATTGAAATAGTCATATAAAAACAACTTCCTAATTAAAAAGGGCATACATTTGAGAAATTATATAAAACTGTGAGGATGACACTGTAATATAATTATAATATTACATTATAATAGAATAATCAAATTATATAATACATAGTAATATATAATTACATATAATAATACATAAATATAAGTATATATCAATAAGTATATACATATATGTAATATAATATAACAATAAAATCACGTACCAAGCTGTCCTCCGCAAAATCATTCCACTTGTGGCGTTTAATACTTTCTTCCTTAACAGCCTCTTTAAGTTTATCAAATATGTCATCATGCTCTTTCCCTTTTGGTTCTGTCATGAAGCGGGAAAATTCTTCTTGTAGCGTCTCCCAAGCAACCTAGATTTAAAAGAAAAAAAGCTGTATTTATACTACATACTTTAATATGTAACATGACAAACACGTGAATTTAAGCCAAACGGATGTAATAAGTCAGCTTGTCACAAAACACATATGAAACCACAATTTTTTTTTTTTTTAAAGGCAGCAAATATAAACTCTGGCCTAGATATCTCACGCTGGTAGCTGGTGGGATAGAGCGGGTGTCCTGACATTTTTTTCTAGACATACAGTGTTTTAAATTTTAAAAAATTAGTAGCCAACACTAAAAATAGACTTCATATAAAACCCGTGTTTCCAGCCTCTCTCTTGAACTGACAGCACTGTACCCGAGTTCCCATACAACACTAGCTGCAGCTGAACTGGGGCTACCCCCTTGAGATAGGTTTGCACTCCAATCATCCACCACACTTCGTTCACGTAATTATTTCATTCTGTATAACATGTGAGTTTGCCTGCTTCTTCCATACTGTAGAAAGTTTAAAATGTCATAATAATTTATCTTCTTCACATCATTGTGAAGATCCAGTCTTTTTCACATCTTTGCCTTTATGCAAATATATGAACCAATGCATCAATACCTTCAATCATATTGAATATTACTTATACCAAATAAGTAATATTCAACTTATATTAATAGCTAACTCATAATTACCTGGCCAGTGAAAGGAAGAGCATAGTGTCAAAAGTAACTAAGAACTGAATCTACCTAGGATTAAGTGGGCTAGTTGATGCTGTATTTTTTATTTAGCCCTCTTCATTTTAAACATTAAGAAATCAGGGCATAAACAACGTGACTGTCCAAAAACATGCAGTGAGGTGTGAGAATCTGTATTTCCTGACCGTTCAGCAGATCTACATCTTTCTGCCAACTCAGCCATGAAGGGAGAAAGCAGCAGGAAACAGATTGACCATTTCCCTGCTGAGCCTTAGGATGTGACAATATCCTACCATGGGACAGGGCCCAGATAGATGTCAAGGCCAGCTGTGAGAAGAGCTAGTGGAGTGGTGGCAGCGGCCCCCTCGTTATTTGAAGTACATGTGTCGAGAACTGACAGGGGTCAGCTCTATGCAGCTTTGGAAAAACAGCTGTCAGTTCTTAGAAAGCTTAAAGAAGCTGAGAAAAGAGGTGAAGAAGCCAGGAGCAGAGCACGACAGGAAAGGGGGAAACACACCCGAATAATTAAAAAGTTGACATTTTCTTTTTAAGAAAATGAAAAATAAAATTATCTTTAACACTGATTCTAATTTTGTGAGCAACCTCACACAGAGGCACAGGACACGCTGAGTCTTTGCTAGAATAATCATTCTTCAGAGTAGCACGTATGGCAGATGAACTTAGATAACAGCAGCTGGCACTTACTGTGAGCCAGGTATGTCTAAATATTTTACATGTTACATACATTTAGGTATCATTTACTTTTTTTTTTTTTTTTAAGATTTTATTTATTTGACAGGCAGAGATCACAA
Source organism: Lontra canadensis (assembly GCF_010015895.1). Taxonomy (NCBI): domain Eukaryota; kingdom Metazoa; phylum Chordata; class Mammalia; order Carnivora; family Mustelidae; genus Lontra; species Lontra canadensis. Next base: position 249,815 of record NW_022631032.1, on the reverse strand, counting down.
GTAGGCAGAGAGGCAGGCAGAGGGAGGGGGAGAAGCAGGTTCCCCACTGAGCAGAGAGCAGAGAGATGCAAGGCTTGATCCCAGCACCCTGGGATCATGACCTGAGCCAAAGGCAGAGGCTTAACCCACTGAGCCACCCAGGCGCCCCACATATCATTTAGTTCTTATAACAGTCTGTGAGGTAGGCAACATTACCATCCCTAACATACAGACAAAAAAAAGCTTAAGCAACGGGTCCAAGGCTCACACAGCTACTAAGTGGGAGACCATGTGTAACAGAAAAGCATTCTTCAAGGTACTTTCTTTTAATTCCTAGTCTAACCTTCTGGCAGGACCCAAACTAAGGAAATGATTAAGTACAACTGAGCTTTGCAGAAAATCAGTAAATGAAATGTTTCATCCATTAAACATTTTTCTTATGAAATCCTTATCCATAGAAAAAGCTAAAAGCATTTCATATTTGAGCAAATTTTGCTGGTTTTGTTATATGCTATCTTTGGAACAGAATACCCTCAGGCCACCACCATACCAATTAGTAAATTTTTATAATGGTAGTCACCAGTAGTAGCATTAAGGTTAATCCCACCACAGAGAAGAGGAGTACAGAATAAATGGAGCATAATGACCCAAAGGAGAGACAATGGCTGTGATGGGAATAAAAACTAAAATTCACAGCCCCTACTCCCTTCAGATAATGCTTCTTACCCATTTAATTAAATTATATCCTAACCTCTACTGCTTTATTAGGAAGCTGTTTATCAGTCCACTGTTTAAGCTTGATATCCACTGTTGTATTAAAAGTCCCTGAATTCATGGTCTGTGCAGCTGGAAGATAGATGTTTTCAATCACATGAGTTGATACTCTTTCCCATAAAGACTGCTGAAGGATTTCTTCCCTGAAATTAAAAAAAAAAAAAAAAAAAGTTTCAAAAACACCAAAATTTAAACATAACCTTGCTTTCAAAAACAACTTTATTGAAGTATCACTCACTTATAATAGATTGCACATATTTAAAATGTTGACAATATGAACACACCTGTGTGAATCACCATAATCAACATAATGAACTTCTCCATCATCTCCAAACGTTTTAGCCATCGTATCCACTTTATTACTAGGGATTAGCTTGTATGTTCTAGAACTGATTATTAATGCAACCATACAGCATCCTCCTATTTTGTCTGTCTTCTTTTACTCAGTGTATTTTGAGATTCATCCATTGTTGTGTATATCAATGTTTCACTTCTTTTTACTTCTGAGTAGTATTCCACTATATGAATCTGTTTATCTGTTTACCTGTTAATGGACATCTGGGTTGCTTCCCATTACTGGCTATTCCAAATAAAGCTGCTACAAGCATTCACTGTATGGGCACATACTGCTGCTCCTCTTGGGCAAAAAATCTAGGATTGGAATAGCTGTATCATATGGCAATTATACAAATAACTTTATATGGTACTGCCAAAACTGTTTTTCAAAATGGTTGAACTATTTTACATTCCCACCAGACAGTATGAGAGTTCTAGATGCTCTACATGTTGCCAACATTTGATATGGTTAGTCATTCTGCCAGGTTTACAGTGGTATCTCACTGTGGTTTTGTTCTGCACTTCCCTAATGATTAATACCTCTGAGCATCTTTTCAAGGGCTTATTTGCCCAATATTAATACATACTCTATATGTATTGATGGTGAAGGGGAGTCCAAGTCTGAGAACTTCTTGGTGTGATTTTAAGAATTTATCAGACCAGAGCACAAAGCACAGAGATGTTATCAGATACTGCTACGTAAAACTGTCCAACACATCACGATAAATAAAGGTAACAATGTAAAAGATGGATAATCAAGTTGAGAATCCTTCCTGCCTTAAAGACATCTTAGAAGAACAAAGATCTCTAAACAAAAAAATCAAGGAAAAAACCTGAACTCTTAAGAAAATATTTATTTGGCTTCTCCCAAACTAATTACTACTATAAGATAATACTACAACATAAAAAACACTCTGCTTACCCAAAGTGGTCAGTCTTAAGAGTAACCTCAACCCGCTACTACGCAGCCATAAAGCTCAGGGTAGCAGAAACAGCTGACCAAAGGCCAAGTTGCAATTTTCTTGGTTGAAAAGTGTCAACACTCCCTTCTATCCAAACTCCTCATGTTCACTCAACATCTTGTGTAAAAACAAGTTTACTGAGTCAATAGGCTTAGCTGCTGGTTTCCCCTTGTTAACTTTCAGGTCTGTTTTCAGTGACAACCAGAACACCAAAGAGTGTAAGGAGGTAAGGATATCCACAGCCCAGAAGGACAAAGTTAATTTAGTCACAGTGTTAATGACAGATAATGACAGGGAGATTTTTAGGAGCAAACTGGAAAAAAAAGCTTCTCAGGGTCTCCTATTCATTAATTTCAACTTAATTCATATTCATATAACTTTAAACACAAATTCAAGATTTCTGAAAGATGAACAAAAGGCCAAGATCCAGCCTCTGACCAGCAAGCTTTTTGCTGCTCCTGTCTCAGAACAGACTTGGTCTGTCGTCTCTTCCCTGGAGTCTGGGCCAAGAAGTGACATCTCAGACACCCTTTCAAGGAGATAATAACAAAATTCCAGACCATCAAATCCTGACAAGTCTACGGTAACTTTCTTACAGGAGGCCTCTTTCCAATCCACCACAGGTAGCTGCTGTCACCTATCCTCACCCCTCAATCCTCACCTCCCCTTTCACCACCAAGCTGTTGTCCTCTGTCCACACTCCGCCTGCTCCCCTGCCTTCATCATAATCATGTTTACTGTGCCCTCTATACTCTGTTCCGTAACAAACAAACCACTTTACATTCTCACTCTTTGCCTGTTCCTTATATCCTCAAACCTTTCCTGGCTCTCCCTTCCAGACAGTGGTTGCCCTTACATTCTGCTGTCTGGAAGCTGCTCACAGTTAGGAAGTGGAAGCCATGTTCTCCTCACCCCACAATCTTTCTTCTGGACCATTCATTAGTCCTCAACTCTGACGCAAAAATCCCTGTGCTGAGGCCAGCTCATGTGCTTACACTGTCTGCCACCCTGACATGCACCCTTACTTACATTTCCCAACATGTTATATGACTGTAGACTTCTCTATTCTACATTTTGCCATCATCTAGGGAAAATCCCACAAATACACAAAATATAACTTTAACATTATAGTTCTATGTATTCCCCTCATTATTTCCAGGAACTTTACCTCCGTTTTACTCCATTTTAATGAAAACACTTTTCAAAATGGAAGTTTTAAAGCAGAGGACTCACTCTATAATTTCGACTAATACAGAAAATGTAAGAAGTCCTCCATAATTCCTCTTTCAGTAGTATAATTCACAGCTTAATTTATCAATAAAAACATTTAATGCTTGCATAAATATCTGTGTGTTTACATAGATGGATCATATTACACAGACTGATATATAAACACTTTTTAAAAGTTAAAAGCATATTATACAGTTTTCCATGTCAACATCTTCTATTTTTTTCTTTTTATTTTTTAAAGATTTTATTTATTTATTTCACAGAGGTCACAAGTAGGCAGAGAGAGAGGAGGAAGCAGGCTCCCCGCCAAGCAAAGAGCCTGATGTGGGGGCTTGATTCCAGGACCCTGAGATCATGACCCAAGCCGAAGGGAGAGGCTTTAACCCACTGAGCCACCCAGGTGCCCCAACATCTTATATTTTTCAACGGCATCACAGTAATCCAGTCTATGAATAAATCAAATATGTTAATTCAAAGAGAAAACATAAGTTTTCAATTTTTTTACACTTACAAGTAAAAGAGTGAAGATTCTTATGTGTTCATCTTTGTCAAATATATCTTTATTCCTACAAATTCACAGCAATGTAATGACTGGATAAAAATGTACTCACTGTTTAACTAATTTTTCCATTATCTATACATCCAATCACTAAATCCTATCAATTCGACCTTCTAGGTAACTTCTCAGATATTTTAAAACTGTCTCCTCTTCTCCATCTGCACAACACTATTCAAGTTCGAGCCACCATCACCTCTCATCTACATAATTTCAACAGCCAACTGTCTCTCTGCTCACTGTCCTCTTCTTCATAACATTCCACTTTCCCTAGTACAAAGATCCTTCTAAAATGCAAATCTGCCCTAAAGTTATTCAGCGGCCTTCAGTGCTCATGGGATAAATTCCAAGCTTCTGAACAAGGCTTATATGGCCCTTGATAATCTGTATCTTATTTGTATCTACGGTTTTATCTCCTGCTACTCGCCTCTCCTATGCTAAAGCCATAGGTAACAGTCTTCAGCTACTTTTGTCACCTTGCTTGTTCTCACCTCCTGGGTTCTGCAATTTTCTGTCACTGCCTTTACCTAACACTTTTTACCCATTAAATCTAGAATTATGATATCAGAAATTTTTTTTAATTCCTCAACTCTGAGTTAGGGAACTCAGCTGTGCATTCCCATTTTCCTTTCACTCTTTTAACAAAATAAACTTAACACTTTTAACCAAAAGTTATATGCATACCATCATACCATTTTTTAAAAAGTGTATTTCTATTAATATAGCCAGCTACCCTTCTAAATGACTATGAAAAACATATATAACTATAATAATGGTCACATAATGTTAATGGTATACCAATATCTCCTACTTAATGTTTGTAATCAATTCCTGATGATGAGGTATATTACGTGAAATTGCTGGGAGCCTATTTCTGCCTATAATGCATCATATGTCAAATATAAACCCCTAACAAATTTTTTAAAAACACAGTTACAGTACAGTAGAATGCCTATAAGTAAATTATAAACAATCAACATTTGGGACATAAAATACTTGTAATTCTGCTTCCAGATCACAAAGTATAGATCAAGTAGTCTTGGTAATTAAATAATTAATATCTTAGTCAACCCTAAAATATCACATAAGGCAGATGCAACAACAACAAATACTACTTAGGACAGTAACAACTATGTCGCAAAAATAAAATGCTTTGGGTAAAATGCAGTTGAATTCAGTGTGGTATGAATACTTCCAATTAGGACCTGCTATTTTGATATATGTTTGTGTTAAGCTACAGAGTCCAGGAAAAAAAAAAAAAAAAAAACGCTGATGAAAAGATATAGAATCATCTGATCCAGCAGCTCACAGAATAAATCTCTAAGCAGCCATATGTCCTATTTCTTCCCCTTGCCTTATCAGTAGGCAGCCTGGAAATACAGGCTTCTCATCCCTTCACAATTCCGTTCGGTCACCTGTGTGTTAAATAAATGACATCTATATCCATTGCTCACTTTAGTGTAGGCATACAAAATTACCCATTTCATGATGATGACAGAAATTTACAGAGGCATCATATTTTTCTCCCATAAACAGCATTATTAGCTATAATAGTTTACAAATCACTTTTCATGTACATTATCCTCATACAACCTAGTACAAGTAGTATTCACTCTTTGTTTGCACATGTGTCGTGTGTGAGTGTGTACACACACACACACACACAGTATATTGCAATTTCAAAAGCTAATTGGCTTACAGAAAGCCATAGAACTGGCTTAAAATACAAACAATAACAAAGATGAGCTGGACTGTGTATATAAACCTGATTAATCAATCAACAAGTATAGATAAGATCAAGAATCCTTTTGGGGATATGGAGAAGAGACTGGAAACAGACCAGCTTTGGCTCCTTGAAGAAGAAGAAAGGACACTGATGTGGGGAAACTAACAATACTAAATAAACTAATAATACTGAATATTGAATTCAAATTTAAGGACTGGACACTACTCTCTAGGATCAATTTGGATCTTCAGCTGAGCAAACAGAAGAACAGAAAATACTTAGTTCTAGTCCAAGAATGATAAATTCTTAAAAACACTATAGACTTCATTAGAAAGATAATTCATGCATAAGGAATTTGTTAATTAAAATACGATCACAAAAAAAAAAAATCAAGGCTATTTATACATACCTTACCTGAGGTACACAGAACCTATTTTGGTTTCCAGTGCCCTATTCCAACAAATTTAAGAGTGCCAAAATTCACTTAAACATAAATAGAAGGTGAAAATAAATAAATAAGTAAATAATGAGAAGGTGATAATTTGCCCCGAAAGAGATTTGCATGACTACTTCTCCAGATGATGCATTTACCTATTTTTTTAAATCTCCAATAAAATTCAACTTAAAATATGATTTGTACAAAACATGAGGCATGTTATTACAAAAAGCACCAACTGTTCTTACTCAGAAATGAGAACTTGAAAATACATATTCTTTTCCCTTTACAAATTAGTTTTCACTACAGTTTTGCTCTCTGTGATTAATCTAACAAGAGCAACCAGGTTTTTTAAATTTATTTTTTTATTTAAATTCAGTTAAATAACATATAGTGTATTATGAGTTTCAGAGACAGAGATCAGTGATCATTCTATCACCCTGTGCTCATTATATCACGTGCCCTCCTCAATGTCCAGCACCCAGTTTCCCCATCTCTCCACCCACCACCCCTCCAGTTTGATTCCTATGATTAGGAGTCTCTTATGGTTTGTCTCCCTCTCTGATTTTGCCTTGTTTTATTTCTTCCTCCCTTCCCCTATAAGAACAACCAGTTTTGATAGACTAATCCTTTTTTTTTTTTTTTAAGATTTTATTTATTTGACAGAGAGAGATCATAAGTAGGCAGAGAGGCAGGCAGAGAGAGAGAGAGAGAGAGAGAGAGAGGAGGAAGCAGGCTCCCTGCCTAGCAGAGAGCCCGATGAGGGACTCGATCCCAGGACCCTGAGATCATGACCTGAGCCGAAGACAGAGGCTTAACCCACCAAGCCATCTGGGCAGCCCTTGATAGACTAATCTATAACACACAACTTGATGCAACTTTTGCCTAAAGGACTTGACAGAAATCAAAATTTTTACATGGTAAAAAGTAGTCCAAGACAAATTAAGATTTAAAAAGACCATGCAGAAAGCAATTTTTCAGAATACATTTTCTGAAAGATACTTAATAAATATATAATTTATTATATTTAAGACTGACCACTTTCAGTAAGCAGAATGTTTTTGTATGTTGTAGCATTATCTTACAGTAGAAATTAGTTTGGGAGAAGCCATATAAATATTTTCCTGAGAGTTCAGTTGAAATAGCCTTTTTAAAAAAAAAATTAGTTAGACTACAATAGTAGTTAGATTTTGCAAAAAGAAATACTTTTATGCTATTTACTGTTTGGGGGGATGAGCCAAGGCTACAATAAATCACTGATTTATCAATCTAAATTTTAATATTTCGTTATAATCCATGTAGTAAAATCTTTGAGAAAAGGTCAAATACTCACCAATGTTTTGGTGTAACCTGGCTCAGACTGATAACTTCATCGAGGATTTCATTTTTTGCTTTTTCAAATAGTTCATTCTAGGTAATATAGATACAAGTAAGTAAGATTTTTGTAAGATTAATCTGCCCTGATGTGAATTTCAGAGATAACTAAAAAGAAGGCCTCTGACAGGCTAGTAGGGTTAGATTACATCTGAAGCATGCATGACCAGCAAGTAACGTTCTTCTCTTCTACTCTCTTTTTTAGGAATACCAGTAGCCAGATAAGAACAAAGACATGGACAAGGACGTCTATCTTATTCAATCAATTCTGAGTGTATTTTTTCATGTAACAAATGTTACATGAAAATATCAATACATATTTAGTCTATTAGCGTTAGTAAATTGATGCAGTGTTTTACAACAGATAGCATTTTAAAATCAAAGAAAACCAATATTTAAGTCCCACTAAATTAGAGTATATTTCTCCATGGTAAATACTGAAAAGGTAAAGTTGATGTATAATTTTTAAAAGTTTACATTACACATATATTAATTCTATTAAGACCTTTAAAGAAATGTTCCTCACTTTTTCAGAAAACATTTTTAAACACTTGCTTTAGCATCTTATGATCTAAAATTATTTTTTAATATTATGTGCTAAATAATTTAAAATTATTATAGAAGAGAGAACTGCACTCTTGCATTTATACAGAGACTGTATTCTTGCAGCTCTAAATTAGTAATGCTGTGGTCAAAACCAAAGCAGTGTGGCTTACCAGACTTTGCTCATCAACATAAATTCTGTCGGAGCACAATATTAAACAAGCCATACGCAAAATACATGAGGCACACAAACATTACCCGGTCAAGTTCTCGCAGGCGAGGATAGTTATTCTTCCACTCAGTTTCAAGGTTAAAACGTGTTGCTAAGGAAGAAGGAAAGATGTTCCAGTTTCAGGATTCTCTTTCTATCCAGCTGCAGTGGTTAAAGGTGATCTGACTTATCTCTGTACTAACTGAATTCCTGGTGTGTATCTACGGCTCCTGAGTATTCTGGCTCTCAACACCTCAGAATCTCACTATTGCAAGTTTTCCAAACCAATCTTCTTGACTTGCTTCTCCATCTTCAATCCACACAGCACAGAGCTGAAACAGCTTAGTACAGCTGCTAAGGCATGGACTCTGGAGTCACATCACAACGATTCAAATCCTGGGTCTATTATTTATTGTGTGTGATACTGAGTGCATCACTTCGGTAAGTTACCCTGCTGTCCCAGTTTCCTCTTCTGTAAAATGGGAACAATAACAATACTCATAGGGTTGCTGAGGGACTAAGCAGGTAGAATTCCCAAGTGGGAAAAGGGAAGGAAAGTATACTCCCATCAAATGAAACTATGGAAACAAAGCCACAGAGCAGGAAAGTGTGGGCTTCAGGAACTAGGACAACAGAGCTGAAGCAGAGGCTGCTCTGCCTCCAACACCATTCCCCTCTTCCCCCTAAAACAGGGGAATTTGCGTCCTCTCTAGTTTACTAAGCTTTCTCCCAAACACTACTGCAAACTTTTTACTCTGTTTAAACTCTGCAAAGTGCTCCTTGCAATGTTTCCTCTGAAGGAGAAAGTGTTCTTGAACAACTGAAAATTTCTATTCTTCCCATTTTCCACATGCTAGCTAATAGACAATGAGCTAAAAAGCAACAGTTTGGGGAATAAAGAATCTGCTGGATACCTAAGACTGCCAACTAAAGAAATGTCTAAAGTTGTTAACTTACCTTTGAAACTATCAGCCTGTTGCTCAACTGACTCTCGCACCATTTTCCAAAAGCAGTCTGAAACAGCTAGGCTTAAATTTCTTGTAGTCACTTGGTGTGCCTTCAGCATGCTTGTCCTATTAAAAAATAACAAGAGCTATGTACATAAAAATGGCAAAAAGGACAACACTCTCACCAGGTTTGAAAATGTGCTTGTTATAATATAATGAGAATAGTTACTCTCACATTTTATACTGGCGCTGTTCAATAAAACCTTCTATGATGCAGAAACTGTCCTCTGTCTGAGCTACCCACATGGGACCTACTAAGTGCATGGGGTATTTGAGCCCTTGGAATGCATGGCTGGTGTGACTGAGAAACAGAAATCTAAATTTCCTTGAAGTTAACTAATTCAAATTTAAATAACCATCTGAGGCTAGTGCCTATCATGTTGGACAGCTGAGTTCCATATACTTGTCAGCTCCAGTACCCACAGGTAATACTCAAGACTATGTTTTCAAGAGCTATCTTGACTTACTACACTAATACAGACGCAAATATACGTTGCCATTTTTGAGACCCTCTATATAATTTTTAATATAATTCAGTTGTCCCTTAACTCTTCCTTTTTGTTTCTCTGTCCGGATCTTACTTTCTGTTAATTTCTGTCAATATTTACTTAGGGATATCCCTTTGACATCCTCATCCCCTACTCCAACTTTCCCCAATACTGAAAGAGAACCAAATATGTGTACTCAAAATGTACCTGTTGAGCGCACTTGGCTGGCTCAGCATGCAACTTTTTTTTTTTTAAAGATTTTAAAAGATTTTATTTATTTAGGGATGCCTGGGTGGCTCAGTTGGTTAACTGTCTGACTCTTGGTTTCAGTTCAGGTCATGATCTTGGGGTCATTAGATTGAGCCTGATGCTGGGCTCTGTGCTCAGCACAAAGTCTGCTTGTCCCTTTCCCTCTGATCCTCCCCCTGCTTGCCCCACTCTCTCTCAAATAACACATAAAATCTTGAAACAATAAAACAATATTTTATTTATTGAGAGCAAGCGTGCGCATGGGCACAAGCAGGGGGAGGGGCAGGGGGAAGACAGAGAGAATCTCAAGCAGACTCCCCACTAAGTGCAAAGCCCAACACAGGGTTCAATCCCACAACCCTGAGATCCTGACCTGAGCCAAAATCAAGAGTCAGACGCTGAACCGACTGAACCCCCCAGGCACTCTGGTAGGGCAGGCAAATCTTTTTTTTTTTTTTGAGATTTATTTATTTGACAGAGAGAGAGAAAGAGAGACTGATTGATCACAAGTAGGCAGAGAGGCGAAAGGCAGGCAGAGAGAGAGAGACAGAGAGGAGGAAGCAGGCTCCCTAGCGAGCAGAGAACCCGATGCGGGGCTCGATCCCAGGACCCTGGGATCATGACGTGAGCCCAAGGCTGAGGCTTAACCCACTGAGCCACGCAGGCGCCCCTAGGGCACCACATCAGAGGCAGGGTACTTACTTACTTACTTATGAGAGAAAAAAAAAAAAAGAAGAGAAGAGAAAAGAAAAAAGAGAGAGAGAGAGAGAAAGACAGAAAGAAAATAAATATGAAATACAAGATGGGTTTCTTTAAAAGATAAATAAAAATGTTAAGTATTGATTTTTAAATATCACTTCATAAGTAAAACTAAAGAGGTGTCTGTGTTATCTTTCAGTGCCCACAGTCTAAGGGGCAGTTTATCACACGAGCATGTGTTGTACCAGGTGATAAGCTGCTTCTCATTTTGAGTAGTTTGAGGACTTGCCTTTTAGATAGAGACCGTTATTTGGGAAAAGTTCTGGAAATTCAATGTTAAACTAACAGCTATAAAACAAACGTTTAAGTGAAAACAGTTTAAGCTACTTCCTCAGTATAAAATTTTAAAATATTTAAACCATATACCTACTTTAGAAGTTTAGAATTTTGAAAAAATTCTTCTTCATATTCTCTTATAGCTTCAATGCTTTCAGAGCTGTTTCCTAGGGAAAGATGAAGGAGGTCTAAGAAAATTAATTTTATTTGAAAACAAGAAAAACTTAAATTATATAATAATCCCTCTTTGCATACCTTTTCCTGTTACAACAGCAAAATAACCCAGAGCTTTCATTGGGAAGAGTTTTCCTTCAATAATCTGCTGAATCTATTTTTAAAAGTGGGAAATAAATGTGAGATATATGTTTATGTAATTTTTTAAAGCACAACATACTATTCAAAAAGAAAATTTAATAATGCTGCATATATATATGTTCAGTGAAATATATAAATCTGTACAAAACTGTTAAAATGGTTCTCAATCGCTATTTGAGGGAAAAAAATGAATATATTTAATTTCACTACACTAAAAGATACATTATTAAGACCTAAGATGATTAGTAAAACCTGGGATGATGTTCAGTGGAGTCAGGCTTTAGTTCAATTTCAGTTCCACCACTTACTAGCTACGAGGCCTGAAGAAGCTACTTACTTTAAAAAAAAAAAATTTTTTTTTTTTAGATTTTATTTATTTATTTGACAGACAGAGATCACAAGTAGGCAAAGAGGTAGGCAGAGAGAGAGAGAGAGAGAGAGAGAGAGGAGGAAGCAGGCTCCGTGCTGAGCAGAGAGCCCAATATGGGGCTCGATCCCAGGACCCTGGGACCATGACCCAAGCTGAAGGCAAAGGCTTTAACCCACTGAACCACCCAGGTGCCCCGCTACTTTTTTCAAAATGACTGTTGAGAAGATTCTCTGCAGCACTACGATACCTACCACAGTGCCAGGCAGGCAGAGGCACTTGATAAATGGCAGCTGTGATGATTATTTCCCTATACTCTTCTTCAAATAGATAAATTCTAACCAAGGTGGACAGTCTTATATTACTTTTAAAAATATTGGGATCCATTGGCTCTCATCTCTTTTAGGGTCAAAAACCCTTTTCTAAATGTAGTAAAAACTATAAACTCTGTCCCCAGAAAAATGCATATTTACATAGAGATCTATCATTCACACAACTGTAGTTTCTGCTCCCAGAAGCCCATTCACATTAACACTACAGGAAGAATCACTCCTCCAAGACAAGTTACACCTCTGAGCTAATGCTGCCTCTTTGGTATAAAAAAGGACTGATAGAAAATTTAACTGCATTTCAAAAGAAATACAAACTTACTATCCTAGGGAAGAGGGGAGAGGAATGAAAGAAATGAAGGGACATGGGAAGGAGGCACAGAATTCCCTTCCACTTTGTTTCTACTTGTCTCCATACCAGGACCAGCACTATCACAGCGGGCCCTCCCCCTCAAAACATGGCAAAGCAAAGATCATGGAGGCTGTGCAGAGAAGAGTTAACAGAGCAGGCATGAGACTGCGGTCCTTAGAAAGGCCTGTTCGTCCTTGGCTGGCATCCGAGGACCTCACTGGTAAACAATTCCCACATTGAAACAAAACCTTCCCTGCAAAAGAATGGCTCATTGTGTGAGTAATGTGGTTTCTGCTGAACATCTGCTTTCCTTTGGGCATCTGGAATTCTGGTACTTGAGGGGGCCTACATGAACAGCCCCCAGTAAAAACCTTAGGTGTTGAGTCTCTCATGAGAAACTTGTTGCTGGAGGGATTAAGCGTTTCCTTCAAGACTGTCCCGGGAGAGGGCTCTTGGATACCTGAGCCTGGTTTCCTCCAGATAGCATCTCTTGTACTTTTGCTTTTTGGGATTCTTCTTTGTATCCAATCACTGTTAACAGATGCTGGTGTAAGAATGACTATGTGCTGAGTCTTGTGAGTCCTTCTATGGAATTGGTGAACTCTGGGGTGGTCTATCTTGGGAACACAGCATAAGAGGCACACATGCAGCAAGTTTCAGGTGGGAAGGAGAGAAATTCTAAGCAGTAGCACAAGGGATGGGTACTTACACCTGAAGTTGTTCTATGGGGGATCAAGATATAATAATAACAGATGACAGCCACCATGTATATAAGACAGTGCCAAGCACTATTTTAACCACTTCACACAAATATTTAACTCATTAAATCTTTGCAACTTATGAGACAGTACCATTAATATCTTCATTCCAACAGATGAGGAAGCCAAAAGCACTAAAAAAGTTTAAAATACCCAACATTATACAGCTAGCGAAGAGCAGAGCCAGCATTTGAAACCAAGCAATCTGGCTACAGACCCTGTACTTTCAATCCCTGCCTTCCGCTTTTAAAACTAAGAACTCACTCTAAGTCATGATTTGCTCCCTAGTAAGAGTTACAATGTCATGTTGAAATAAAACTCTCTCGTTGTTAGAGGAGAAAGAGGGACATGGAACCCCATGTATAAAGATGTATAAAGCTGCAGAATTTTAGAAATGAAAATGACCCTAGAGATCAGCTAGGCTAATAGGATGGATTATGCACTAACTAGATGCAGAGAAGTAACAAGATTTCTCCAAGGACACACAGCTTGGTGGTGGAGCATGGATAACAACTGTGAGGCCTGAGACCAGCCTACTGCCTTCCGTTTTATAAAAGTCTGCTTCATAGTCTTTGATCAGTTAGGAAAGGTAATGTTTGTTTGCAAAACAAAAACCAACAAAAAAAGTATACACAATGTCCAGAAGGAACCTATAGTGTCACTAGGCCTACACTAATTTATAAACATTAACTTAAAAAAAATTTTTTTAAGAAAAGAAACACCACAATCATTATTAATTTGTGGTTAATTAATAAGTGGTTAATGATTATTGGCATAGAAGATTATTTAAGTTAGAGTAAGCAGCATTAATAGTTTTCTAAGAATTTCTGAAGCAAACAAACTGAAATTATGGAATTTTATTTAAACCTCAAAATTGCACTTAAGTAATTAACTTCCTAATACTTTGTTTTTAATGAGAAGAAAAATCCCACTAAAGTATTCCATAAGTTTTTGTTTGCTGTATGTTTTTGTTTTTATCACCAGTCCCTATCATAGCTGAAGCTTATACAAAGAATCTATTCTCTCACAATGAAGAACTTGCCCTCACCCTGCTTGGACTAGCCACGTTTTTTTCTGCCAGGTCTACTTTGGTCAAAACAAATATCGTCCTCCTTCCATGGGGATCCATTTGACTGACCAGGTCTGTAACAATGCTGCGTTCAGCATCCACAGATCCATCTGAAAAAAATTTGAAAAATGACACTGTAACAACTGCAAAGTAGACTTTAAAATTTCTATATGCTATACCCTTGTACCTACATTACAGTAAGAAAACTTAATACATTTATTTTAGTTATGAAAAGAACTTCTAGCTAATAAAAATCTGTGATGCCTACAATGAAATTTATCAAAATATTGCCAATCAATCCTATTTACTAATAAATGAATGATTTAGGGAGGGCAAGACATTTATCTTCTATGTTTATGTAATATGCATATTTAGAGCAAAGCTTAGCCTGCTAAAGAGGGAAGCATTATCAGTGCAATTAAAACCTTTTGATAAGATTTACCTTGAATACACAGTATGATGGCATTAGGATTCTGCATATAAGCTTTGCTGATACTGAAAATAGTTTCCTTTGTGTCAGGAGCCATGCCTGATGTCACAGTCTTGAAGAAAAAGGTTTTAAATATCGTTATACATATTTTCCACAATAGGAACAAGACAAAATACATGTTCTATATATACTTACATTGATCACACCTGGTAAGTCAACAAGCACCATCCTCTGCAATCCCGGGCCTTTTACATTTAAAGATATGGTCTACTCAGGGAAAACAAAACAAAACAAAACAAAACTCACCATGGGTGGCGATCTGTTAGGAATATATTCATGATATATATGTTCTGAAAATTCTGTACCTCATCCATTTAGAAAGAAGTTATTCTTTTTCTGATCCTTTTATTTAATTATTCTAGAAAATTACTCACAAAATGATACATTATTTGGAATATTAAAAAAATCTGTGTGTTTTAGAATAGCTGCAATCTAATGAATGCCGATCATGATTTATCTCAAATCATAAACTCTGAATTGCCATAGAACATTGTCAAAATGAATTACAACACTCACCTCAGGACTAACAGTACAGCCTTCTTTCACATTTTTCCTCATTCGGAGTTCTATTTCATGTCTTAATGCTGCGAGCTATTAATAGAAAACAACAAAATCCTATGAAAATCTTCAACTAACAAATATTCCAGTTTAGTTGTCTTTCATAAGCTTATAGGAGTTAGAAGCTACACACATGAACCTCATACAAATTCTACTTACATCCTCCTCTTTGGTAAGATCGAACTCCCGAGAACTATCTTTAAACAAGGCCACATGGTGAGGGCCTTCACTCAGAGTAACCTGAAATTAATGGAAAATCAAGATGTAATACATTTACAATTCATATTGATCCCATAGGACTTACAGGGTCTAGAGCAGCCCACCGCACTGCATAAATCCAGGCATCCCCTCACAGTACACATAAAGGAACATTCCCGGGGGCTGTCAACATGGCAGTGCAGAGACTACAGAATTTTTTATCTGTATTGTCCATATATCTGTTGCATGTGCTGTAATTTCCCAACAAGACTGCTGGCTACTCTTGATCTTTCATGACCTAAAACAAAATGCTGCTGCCCCTATCCTTTTCCAGTCAATGCTATAAGACTACTAAGAACAGAACCATCAAACTACAACTTGAAAAACAAAAAGAAATCTTGGATTGAACTTCAAAGGTTAACTTAGGTAAAGGACAATTCATTCATTCAACTTCTATCTATTAAGGACTAACTGTGTCAAGTGTTGCTGGAGGGTAAACAAAGAACCTACTGTCTCTGGTTTTAGAGCTCACTACCTCCTGGGAGAAATAATACACAGAACTAAATGGACAGTGTAGCAAAACCTAGGCGCACATAAGACTGACCACAGGGGAGCTAATGTAGCTTCTACCCAAGGAGTGAGAGACCTCTGCATAAAGAATTCTCTAACAGCTTATATATCAACAGCCAGGGCTTTCATGAGAACTTCTAAAGTTCACATTCCTTTGCTTTTCAACTGCAGCTTTTCAGGCTTCTTTATAATGATCCAATTTTACTTTAAAAATACAATTCCTTCTACTGAGACTTGCTAAGAAAACCAACAAAACTTAGCTGTTTGAAAGCATCAGAGAGCAGCCATTGCATCCTGGACTGGGCCCAAGACCCCAGAGGATTTTAGGGGCATATTCCTATGGCTGTTTTCCTTCAGGGTGCTTGTAGATTTGTGGCACAGGGTAACATAAGAGAAAAGGTTAAAACTTGAAGCAGTCTTACTGGGTTGAGGAGACAAGATCAGAGATCAGAGGGTATCAAGCAGCCCTGGCTTAAGGTGCTAAAGCTCCAGAAAAAAACTGACAGCAGAAATCAATCTCCAAAAACCAAGCCCTACCTTTTGTCCACAATTTCCCTGTAACATGTTTGCACATGAGTTAGCAAAACAGAAAGAATCTGCTAAAGAGGCTAAATCAAGATTCTGGCAATCTGTCTAGGGGAGACAAAAACATGGAGTTCAGAGTCTATCAAAGAGGAGAAGTCCTGGTAAATTCTAGAGAAGTATGGTGAACTGGAAAGAAACCAGCCTTGTCTGTTTCAAGGAAATCTGTCCATGATTTACTCACCTGCCAGAAGAAAATGAATTCCTTCCTAAAATATGACATCATTCATAATGCTATTCATATAACAGCCACTATAATTAGAGTGCTGGTAGCAATGTAGAAGGTAGATTTACAACTTTTTTAGAGATGATTATAGAATAAGCTATGAGGTACAGTCAGACTTTCCCCCCACCAGAAATATCCCAAGTGCCTATCAATAGTTAGATGGATCTATAAAGTTTGGCATGTTCACACAAAACCATGGAGCAATGGAAAAGAAACTGGTTTTACACAACATAGTTGAATTCATGCCCAGATCCAAAACAGTGCACTCCGTTATAAATCACACTAGATTGTTTGTTGCAGTTATGAACAGACTTCATTTCTGGAAGATTTTAGCACTAGCCTTATTATCTATTCTGGTCTTTGTTCTTGGTGATGTCAATTTTCTAATTCTCCCATTACTCTACACCCACCAGCTAAAGTAAAAGAAAAAAAAAAAACAAAACAACCTTACGACAGCTTTCCCCCGAATTTATGTCCACAGATCTTTCTTGAGAGAAAGAGCAGACGTGCAAGTGGAGGGGTGGAAAGAGAGGCAGAGGGAGAAAGAGAATCTTAAGTAGGCCCCAACCCAGCAACAGAGCCCAACGTGGGGCTCGATCTCATGACCTTGAGATTATGACCTGAGACAAAACTGAAGAGCTGAACATTCAACCAACTGAGCCACACAGGCGCCCCTATCTCCACAGATCTTAATGGAGACCTTAGTATGCCTCAGGAATCCTATTATATCTTGCCTTATCTCATCAACTCACTTCTGGAGTCACCACTTGCCTAGAAAGACTTGTTCACTCGATCTTTAATACCTACTCCCCTCTCATTACTTCACAGCTGATAATCTAGCCTCTCATTTCACTGAGCAAGTGGAAGCAAGCAGAAGGATACTTCTACATATTCTACTTAATTGCCTTCACTGGTAAAATGGCCAATTATTCGTCTTCATCTTTCCTGATCTGTCAGCAGTGTTTGACCTCACTGATCACCGCCTCCTCCTAGTTATTTTCTTGACCTGGCTTCCAGTACACTGCACTGCTTGGGTTCCCCCTATTACACTGCTGGCTCCTTGAGAAGCTCCTTTGTTGTCTGCTCCACCCTCAAGCTCTTAATCTTGGGTATGCCCAGGACACAATCCTTCGTCCTACGTCTTCTCTTTCCTCACTCCCTCGGTGATCTTACCTAGTAAGACCATGGCTTTACATACCACCTTTAGATATTTGATTATGACGTCTAAATTTATGTCTCTAGGCCAGGTCTCCAACTGCTACTTATTTGTTAATATCCTTTGCAAGTCCAAAACTCCCAATCTTCTCTCCAGAGCTAACTCCCACTACTCCAGACTCCCCCATATCAATTACATGTTCTAATTTATTCAGGCCAGAAGCACTGGCATCATCTTGATAACTGACTCACACTTCATATCAAGTATGCTAAGAAATCCTACTGATTTTGCTTTAAGAATCGATCCATAATCCAACCATCTCTTATCATCTTTGTGGCTAGTTCCCTGGTGAAAGAATCACCTGAACATTCCAACAGCTTCCCATTTGGTCTCTGTCGATCTACCCATCTTACTTACGTCTATTTTCAGCACAGCAGCTACAGTGAGCCTTTTTAAAAAGTAGTATTATAGGGCGCCTGGGTGGCTCAGTCGATTGAGCATTCAGCTCTTGATTTTGGCTCAGGTCGTCATCTTGGGGTCCTGGGATCGAGCCCTGTGTTGGGCTCTGCACTCAGCACAGTCTGCTTGGGATATTCTCCCTCTCCCTCTGCACCCCTCTCCACTTGTATGCACGGAGAACTCTTTCTCTATAAAAACAATGTAGTAGTACTCTGTTCAAAACCCTGCACTGGCTCCCTATTTTATTCAAAATAAAAATCCAAGTCTGTGCAATGACCAACAAAGCCCTAATGATCTGTTTCCTCCTGGCTCCCATTAGTCCTCTGATCTCATCATCCGCTACTCTTCCCTCTGCTCTAGCCACACTGGCCTTGAACACAACAGCCACTTAACTACCTCAGCGGCTTTGCACTAACTTTTTCTCTGCATGGAACACTCTTGAACCAGATATCCACAGGACTTCTTCCCTCACTTTGTGCAAGCCTTGGTTCAAATGTCACCATCTCAATGCAGTCTACCTGGCACCCTACCCTTACCTGGCTTCACCTTCTGTTCTTTGTGGCACAATAATTATTACCTTCTAACACACTATGTAATTCAGTCATTTATTTTGCTTCTTACTTATTGCCTGCTTCTTCTACTGGAACCCATCCTCCATTATGGAAAGGATCTTTGTTTTATTTAACTAACACACTGCCTTAGAACAGCGCCAGAGCATAGTAGGCACTAATAAATATTTGTTGAATGAAAGACTTTCTTCCCGCGGCAATGAATGATGGATGGATGAACTGTGAGAACTTCTATATATTGCATGCTGAGTCGCAGCCTTTGTCCTCAAAGACTCTGCTACTACGAGCAATCGTTCCCTGTCCCTTACATCATCATTTTTACCTCTCAAACTGTATCGTTACAGTTTGTAAATATCTTTCCCTTGACCCAACATACTTCAACTACTACTTCCCCATTGCTCCACTCTTCTTAGAGTAAAACTGGGAAATTATCTACATTTACAGACTCCACTTCCAATATTCTCATTTTCTGACTCAACCTCTCACTGACCTCACTCTGAATAAAATCCAGAGTCCTAACAACGGCTTAGTGCAGCTTGGTCCCACCACACCTCTGCCCTCCTCTTCCATCTCTCGTCCATCACCTGCTCCACTCCTGTCACACTGGTCTCCAGGCTGTGCCTGCACTGATTCCACAATAGGACTAATTCCCAGGGCTATGTATCCATTCTTTTTAGTTATAAGTCTTCATTTCAACATAACAAACTTCACTGCAGCAGCTACGTTCCCGAGGAGCTTCATCCAGATGGCCTACTGTCCTACCTTAACCGGAGAGCGTGTCATCATCTCCCCAGATCCTCGAGGGAATATCCGTGCTTGAGCAATCATTTCCAACACACTGGTTTTTCCAGCACTCTGGTCTCCAACCACAACAACCTTACCATAGAACAAATAACATCAGTTCAGATTTTAAATACACACTTTTACTTAAATAGATTTGAAATATCACTGAGATTTTTTCAGTCTTTTAAAATACTACAGTTAAATGATTTTTAAAAATCCCATCCATAAAAACAAAGATGGTCATTACCTCTATGTATACCGAAAATATAAACAGTAAAATATTAATTAGATCCAGTATTTATATCCAAATTTTAAACAAAAAATTGTGTTAAATTAAACTACTACTTCTAAAACCAGATCACTCATGTTCTATGAATCTTTTCCGTAGCTAGCTTATTCATTATAAAGACATTTTCAATTCCATGATGTTAAATTTCCTTCATGACTAATTTAATCCACTGTTCCAATATTTTAGTTTCGTGGATGTTACAAATACATAATGCCAAGTACCTAATAACCTTACTTCATTACATATAAATATAAGTAAGCCAGTGGGCCAAGAGTCAAACAACAGTCAATGCTTAAGACATCACCTAAAGCACATAAATAATATTATATAGGTAAAAAATATATATCTCTGTTTATATCTGTGTCATATGTCCATATGTATATGGCTAGACTGTATGTCTGAGTATATACATACACATACACACACACATAACTTTTTTAAAATCTGAATTGTTCCTTTGCTGAAGAGCAAGCTCACTGCGTATAAATTTTTCACTTACCCTTGGCAGATGATCTTGTGTATTGTAACTGGCATCATAATCAGATAGAACATCAAGAACTTCAGAATACATGTCAATCAAAGATTTCTAGAAAATTTCAAAAATTAATATGAACAAATTAAAGAAAATCAGATGTGTCAAGAGAAAAAAAGTTGATAAATCCAAAATGTTTTTCCATAATGATTATACTGTTTTTTCTAATTACATAATATACTTTCATAGTAAAACAGTATATAATAAAATTCCATTTTCTCTTACTCAATTTAGAGATATGCTGATTTAATATAGTACATTAACTGAGGATTTCCTAACCTTCCAATTAAATGTTAAAAGAGGGAAGTTACTGTTTAATATTGAAGAATAAATATTAAATGCCCAACAAAGGAAGACCATTAACACCACAAAGGCCAAAAAAGGAGTCAGGTGACCAACTACAAGGAAATCATCCCCTATCAAGTTTGGTATGTGTATGGGGTCAGGGGGAGAGAGAGAGAAACTGAAGAAAGGATAAAAGTAGAGAAGAAATCACTAAGAAGACTGTTAATTCAGTAAGAATGAGTAAGTGTACTGTGACAGTGGTACAGACTCAAGTGTGAGAGCATCAAGGGCAGACATCCTGCATTGTTTCTCTCTCTAGAACCAGGACAGAACATGGTACCTGGAAAATACTTCAATAAAGTATTTGAACAACTAATGAACAAATAAACAAGTGAGGAAAAAAAGGACTACCATCCCAAGCATTTAATAATTAAAGACAAGTTTCAATGCAAGGTAGGAACAAAATGAGGGCCAACATTTCCTTTCAGCTCTTAACACCTAGAAGTAATTAAATGGAAAGCAACTGCTATCCCTTCCACCAAAAAATTAACAAAAAATTCTTGAAATTTTCATTACAATTTCATTTTATGAGAAAAAATACCATTTCTGAGATGAACTCTCAAAATATATTACATTTGGACATGACTTTACTCAATTGCCACATGTAAATTGTTGAATAAAGCCATGCTCTTTATCTGTTTTATGAAGTCATGATTTACAGTTAGAACTATTAATACAGATAGGGAGTCAAGATGGCGGAGAAGTAGCAGCTGAGACTACTTCAGGTAGCGGGAGATCAGCTAGATAGCTTATCTAAAGATTGCAAACACCTACAAATCCAACGGGAGATGGAAGAGAAGAAGAACAGCAATTCTAGAAACAGAAAATCAACCACTTTCTGAAAGGCAGCACTGGCGGAGAAGTGAATCCGAAGCGACGGGAAGATAGACCGTGGGGGGTGGAGCAACGGAGCACAAAATCAGGACTTTTAAAAGTCTGTTCCGCTGAGGGACATCGCTCCAGAGGCTTAACCGGGGTGAAGCGCACGCGGGGTCAGCGTGGCCTCAGGTCCCGCAGGGTCACAGAAGGATCGGGGGTGTCTGAGTGTCGCAGAGCTCGCAGGTATTAGAACGGGGAAGCTGGCTACAGAGACAGAGCCAAGGAGTGACTCTCAGCTTGGGGTTACCTTGAACCGGTCGCAGGCTCGGTCAGCTCGGAGTGCGGCCGGAGGCCAGGGTGACGGGAGCAATTGGGCGCTGTTCTCTGAGGGCGCGCTGAGGAGTGGGGCCCCAGACTCTCGGCTCCTTTGGGCCGGAGACCGGGAGGCTGCCATCTTCATTCCCGTCCTCCGGAACTCTACTGAGTGCGCTCAGGGAACAAAAGCTCCCGAAAGCAAACCCGAGCGGGTTACTCAGCCCGGCCCCTGGTAAGGGCGGTGCAACTCCGCCTGGGGCAAAGACACTTGAGAATCACTACAACAGGCCCCTCCCCCAGAAGATCAACAAGAAACCCAGCCAGGACCAAGTTCACCTACCAAGGAGTGCAGTTTTAATACCAAGGAGAGCAGCAGAATTCCAGAGGAGGAGAAAGCAAAGCACGGAACTCATGGCTTTCTCCCCATGATTCTTTAGCCTTGCAGTTAATTTAATTTTTTTTTCTTTTTCAATTTTTTTTTCTCTTCTTCTGCTAAATTTTTTTAACTTTTACCCTTTTCTTTTTTAACGTTTTTTAACTAGTTTATCTAATATATATATATTTTTTTCCTTTTTATATTTTTTCATTATTGGTTTTCTTTTTTTATTTGTTTCTTTTTTCTTTTTTTTTTTTCTTTCTGAACCTCTTTATATCCCATTCCCCCCCCCCACTCACGATTTGGGATCTCTTCTGATTTGGCTAAAGCATATTTTCCTGGGGTTGTTGCCACCCTTTTAGTATTTTACTTGTTCCTTCATATACTCTTATCTGGACAAAATGACAAGGCGGAAAAATTCACCACAAAAAAAAGAACAAGAGGCAGTACCAAAGGCTAGGGACCTAATCAATACAGACATTGGTAATATGTCAGATCTAGAGCTCAGAATGACGATTCTCAAGGTTCTAGCCGGACTCGAAAAAGGCATGGAAGATATTAGAGAAACCCTCTCAGGAGATATAAAAGCCCTTTCTGGAGAAATAAAAGAACTAAAATCTAATCAAGTTGAAATAAGAAAAGCTATTAATGAGGTACAATCAAAAATGGAGGCTCTCACTGCTAGGATAAATGAGGCAGAAGAAAGAATTAGCGATATAGAAGACCAAATGACAGAGAATAAAGAAGCTGAGCAAAAGAGGGACAAACAGCTACTGGACCACGAGGGCAGAATTCGAGAGATAAGTGACACCATAAGACGAAACAACATTAGAATAATTGGGATTCCAGAAGAAGAAGAAAGAGAGAGGGGAGCAGAAGGTATATTGGAGAGAATTATTGGAGAGAATTTCCCCAATATGGCAAAGGGAACAAGCATCAAAATCCAGGAGGTTCAGAGAACCCCACTCAAAATCAATAAGAATAGGTCCACACCCCGTCACCTAATAGTCAAATTTACAAGTCTTAGTGACAAAGAGAAAATCCTGAAAGCAGCCCGGGAGAAGAAGTCTGTAACATACAATGGTAAAAATATTAGATTGGCAGCAGACTTATCCACAGAGACCTGGCAGGCCAGAAAGAGCTGGCATGATATATTCAGAGTACTAAACGAGAAAAACATGCAGCCAAGAATACTATATCCAGCTAGGCTATCATTGAAAATAGAAGGAGAGATTAAAAGCTTCCAGGACAAACAAAAACTGAAAGAATTTGCAAACACCAAGCCAGCTCTACAGGAAATATTGAAAGGGCTCCTCTAAGCAAAGAGAGACCCTAAAAGTAGTAGATCAGAAAGGAACAGAAACAATATACAATAACAGTCACCTTACAGGCAATACAATGGCACTAAATTCATATCTCTCAATAGTTACCCTGAATGTTAATGGGCTAAATGCCCCAATCAAAAGACACAGGGTATCAGAATGGATAAAAAAACAAAACCCATCTAAATGTTGCCTACAAGAAACTCATTTTAAACCCGAAGACACTTTCAGATTTAAAGTGAGGGGGTGGAAAAGAATTTACCATGCTAATGGACATCAGAAGAAAGCAGGAGTGGCAATCCTTATATCAGATCAATTAGATTTTAAGCCAAAGATTATAATAAGAGATGAGGAAGGACACTATATCATACTCAAAGGATCTGTCCATCAAGAAGATCTAACAATTTTAAATATCTATGCCCCTAACGTGGGAGCAGCCAACTATATAAACCAATTAATAACAAAATCAAAGAAACACATCAACAATAATACAATAATAGTAGAGGACTTTAATACTACCCTCACTGAAATGGACAGATCATCCAAGCAAAAGATCAACAAGGAAATAAAGGCCTTAAATGACACTCTGGACCAGATGGATATCACAGATATATTCAGAACATTTCATCCCAAAGCAAAAGAATACACATTCTTCTCTAGTGCGCATGGAACATTCTCCAGAATAGATCACATCCTCAGTCCTAAATCAGGTCTCAACTGGTATCAAAAGATTGGGATCATTCCCTGCATATTTTCAGACCACAATGCTCTGAAGCTAGAACTCAATCACAAGAGGAAATTTGGAAAGAACCCAAATACATGGAGACTAAACAGCATCCTTCTAAAGAATGAATGGGTCAACCAGAATTTAATTCTTTAATTAAAGAAGAATTGAAAAAATTCATGGAAACAAATGATAATGAAAATACAATGGTTCAAAATCTGTGGGACACAACAAAGGCAGTCCTGAGAGGAAAATATATAGCAGTACAAGCCTTTCTCAAGAAACAAGAAAGGTCTCAGGTACACAACCTAACTCTACAGCTAAAGGAGCTGGAGAAAGAACAAGAAAGAAAGCCTAAACCCAGCAGGAGAAGAGAAATCATAAAGATCAGAGCAGAAATCAATGAAATAGAAACCAAAAAAACAATAGAACAAATCAATGAAACTAGGAGCTGGTTCTTCGAAAGAATTAATAAGATTGATAAACCCCTGGCCAGACTTATCAAAAAGAAAAGAGAAAGGACCCAAATAAATAAAATCATGAATGAAAGAGGAGAGATCACAACTAACACCAAAGAAATACAGACAATCGTAAGAACATATTATGAGCAACTCTATGCCAACAAATTTGACAATCTGGAAGAAATGGATGCATTCCTAGAGACATATAAACTACCACAACTGAACCAGGAAGATATAGAAAGCCTGAACAGACCCATAACCAGTAAGGAGATTGAAACAGTCATCAAAAATCTCCAAACAAACAAAAGCCCAGGGCCAGACGGCTTCCCAGGGGAATTCTACCAAACATTTAAGGAAGAACTAATTTCCTATTCTCCTGAAACTGTTCCAAAAAATAGAAATGGAAGGAAAACTTCCAAACTCATTTTATGAGGCCAGCATCACCTTGATCCCAAAACCAGACAAGGAACCCATCAAAAAAGAGAACTACAGACCAATATCCTTGATGAACACAGATGCAAAAATTCTCACCAAAATACTAGCCAATAGGATTCAACAGTACATTAAAAGGATTATTCACCACGACCAAGTGGGATTTATTCTAGGGCTGCAAGGTTGGTTCAACATCCGCAAATCAATCAATGTGATACCACACATTAATCAAAGAAAGAACAAGAACCATATGATACTCTCCATAGATGCTGAAAAAGCATTTGACAAAGTACAGCATCCCTTCCTGATCAAAACTCTTCAAAGTGTAGGGATAGAGGGCACATACCTCAATATTATCAAAGCCATCTATGAAAAACCCATCGCAAATATCATTCTCAATGGAGAAAAACTGAAAGCATTTCCGCTAAGGTCAGGAACACGGCAGGGATGTCCGTTATCACTACTGTTATTCAACATAGTACTAGAAGTCCTAGCCTCAGCAATCAGACAACAAAAAGAAATTAAAGGCATCCAAATCGGCAAAGAAGAAGTCAAACTATCACTCTTCGCAGATGATATGATACTATATGTGGAAAACCCAAAAGACTCCACTCCAAAACTGCTAGAACTGGTACAGGAATTCAGTAAAGCGTCAGGATATAAAATCAATGCACAGAAATCAGTTGCATTTCTCTACACCAACAACAAGACAGAAGAAAGAGAAATTAAGGAGTCCATCCCATTTACAATTGCACCCAAAACTATAAGATACCTAGGAATAAACCTAACCAAAGAGACTAAGAATCTATACACAGAAAACTATAAAGTACTCATGAAAGAAACTGAGGAAGACACAAAGAAATGGAAAAATGTTCCATGCTCCTGGATTGGAAGAATAAATACTGTGAAAATGTCTATGCTACCTAAAGCAATCTACACATTTAATGCAATTCCTATCAAAGTACCATCCATTTTTTTCAAAGAAATGGAACAAATAATCCTAAAATTTATATGGAACCAGAAAAGACCTCGAATAGCCAAAGGAAGTTTAAAAAAGAAAGCCAAAGTTGGTGGCATCACAATTCCAGACTTCAAGCTCTACTACAAAGCTGTCATCATCAAGACATCATGGTACTGGCACAAAAACAGACACATAGATCAATGGAACAGAATAGAGAGCCCAGAAATAGACCCTCAACTCTATGGTCAACTAATCTTCGACAAAGCAGGAAAGAATGTCCAATGGAAAAAAGACAGCCTCTTCAATAAATGGTGTTGGGAAAATTGGACAGCCATATGCAGAAAAATGTAATTGGATCATTTCCTTACACCACACACGAAAATAGACTCAAAATGGATGAAGGACCTCAATGTGAGAAAGGAATCCATCAAAATCCTTGAGGAGAATACAGGCAGCAACCTCTTTGACCTCAGCCACAGCAACATCTTCCTAGGAACATCGCCAAAGGCAAGGGAAGCAAGGGCACAAATGAACTATTGGGATTTTATCAAGATCAAAAGCTTTTGCACAGCAAAGGAAACAGTTAACAAAACCAAAAGACAACTGACAGAATGGGAGAAGATATTTGCAAACGACATATCAGATAAAGGGCTAGTGTCCAGAATCTATAAAGAGCTTAGCAAACTCAACACCCAAAGAACAAATAATCCAATCAAGAAATGGGCAGAAGACATGAACAGACATTTCTGCAAAGAAGACATCCAGATGGCCAACAGACACATGAAAAAGTGCTCCATATCACTCGGCATCAGAGAAATACAAATCAAAACCACAATGAGATACCACCACACACCAGTCAGAATGGCTGAAATTAACAAGTCCGGAAATGACAGATGCTGGCGAGGATGCGGAGAGAGGGGAACCCTCCTACACTGTTGGTGGGAATGCAAGCTGGTGCAACCACTCTGGAAAACAGCATGGAGGTTCCTCAAAATGTTGAAAATAGAACTACCCTATGACCCAGCAATTGCACTGCTGGGTATTTACCCTAAAGATACAAACGTAGTGATCCGAAGGGGCACGTGCACCCGAATGTTTATAGCAGCAATGTCTACAATAGCCAAACTATGGAAAGAACCTAGATGTCCATCAACAGACGAATGGATAAAGAAGATGTGGTATATATACACAATGGAATACTATGCAGCCATCAAAAGAAATGAAATCTTGCCATTTGCGACGACGTGGATGGAACTAGAGGGTATCATGCTTAGCGAAATAAGTCAATCGGAGAAAGACAACTATCATATGATCTCCCTGATATGAGGGAGAGGAGATGCAACATGGGGGTTAAGGGGGTAGGAGAAGAGTAAATGAAGCAAGATGGGATTGGGAGGGAGATAAACCATAAGTGACTCTTAATCTCAGAAAACAAACTGCGGGTTGCTGGGGGGATGGGGGTTGGGGGGGGTGGGGTTATTATGGACATTGGGAGGGTATGTGCTATGGTGAGTGCGGTGAAGTGTGTAAACCTGGCGATTCACATACCTGTACCCCTGGGGAAAAAAATTTATGTTTATAAAAAATAAAATTAAAAAAAAAAAAAGAACTATTAATACATGTTGGTTAAAGAGGAACTACTTATCTTTGGACCCTGGGTTCAGAATACATGTGCCATGACTTATTGACGGTTTGCTATATACAAATTCTGTTTACTTATATGAGATATACGTTAAAAATCTTACTAATTCAACTAATTCAGCACATACAGCTTGGTTTAGTGGGCAATAATGAGATTTAACTTACTGATAATGGTAATTACCAATGTGCTGATGATAAAAATACCAGCATACACTTTTTACAAAAATGCTGTAAAATGCCTACGAAACCTTCCAGAAGAAAACAGTAATTCTCATAAAACTGAAGAAAATGGACTAATCATTCACTGGAAATTTAAGATATGATGCCAAGTCACATCTAAATGTCCCTCAACTCACAATTCTTATTTTATAACTGTAGAACTTAAATCAGCCTAAAGACAAATGGGGTATTTCTGAAAAATAAATTGATTCACAAGAAATGACTGTTAAAAGGATGAAGATTTTATGGCCCCATATGAAACAAATATCTGTAGACTATAATTTATGAAATGTCTTAATATAGGAAAAGACTTCCCTATCTCCAAAGGATATCAGGTTAGAAAGAAAAGGATAGAACACATTATGGCTTTAAAAACTGGTATTGATGAATGTACAATGTGAAGTGGCAAAGTTCTGGAATTAGCAAAATTAAGGTAAACTGAAAATACCTTAAGTTTTCTGTGATGGATGCCTTTGTCATCTTTCTGCAATACTAATTTTCTTAATTCTTTGTTCTCTTTTTCTAACCGTTCCAAGATCCTCTGGTACTTTAACTGTAACAAAATAACACCATAATTACATAAGAAAAAGATGAGTTAACAATTTAATTAAGTCTAAATTAAAATCTTCCAAAATCCTGAAGTCATATCTTCTGAATATTTAAAATGAATTATTTCATTTAAGAAGCTTCTTTGAAAATGCTGAGGATAAAATAAATTATGAAAATTCTCATACAAACAATGGAATTCATTTTTCTATTATAATTTGACATTTTCTTTGGAAAATTCTTTGCTATTTACATTGAAGAAATTGAATTATTTAAAAATAGTAAAATGTAAGAATTTAAAGAAGCAAGTTCTTAAGTATACTCTACTGAAACAGTATTTCCTATTACATCAAAAATTTAAGTCTTTACCATAGGGACATTTGACAAAAATTCAAATTCTTCCCATTCCCCACATTATTTTATGTTGTATATTAAAATGAAATAACAACAGCTAATAGTACCTGAGCATGTATTATGTGACAGGCCCAATACTGAATGTTTTATTAGCATTAGCTTCCTGAAGTCTTTACATGAGGCAAAGGTTCCCTAGATTAGGGCTCTGAGGTTAGGGACCCTTGGTAGCTTATCACAGGGTTTTGATTATAGGTCAGAATCGAGAACTCAAACTCTCCAAATTTTGGTTAAGTTTCCAAGGCCAGAGATTTCACATTAATTCTTAAAATACTGATATAAAAAGAGATTTTAAAAAAAGACTGATACATGTAGACAGCTTGCTTTGTCGAAGTAGATGCTTAGCTACACACTTTTCTTCTCAAATAAATGCAATCCTTTTCTACTTGATCTTCTCAGTTTGTATACTATCATCTCTTCTCTAATTATGAGCAATGTTCAGACACTATTAAGAATTACTTCTTCCTAAAACCAGCAGAATGTTTATGTCCAGAATGTTTATGTCCAACTTATATCATGCCTTTCAAAATGGAAAAATCATCCTCTGGAAAATTTTTAGGTTGTTGTAATCTTTCAAGAATAAAGTAATAGGCAATCAGGGGTCTATCCTCAGACAATGTCCAACTATAGTCAAATTTTAAAAAAGCATATTCTGCAGTAGAACTCAGTAATATGAGACAGGTAGAACAAGAAGCTAGATTTTACTATAAACATTTTTAAGTAACACCTGCTCATTTATACATTGTATATGTAATATATACAACAGAACTCTGACATAAATAGATCTTTGCTGTGTAATATGGTAGCCACTAGCCACTGGAGCTGTTGAGCACTCTGAAATGTCGTCAATTGGAAATGAGATGCACTGTTAAATGTAAAATACACACCAGACTTTTACAATTCAGTAAATAAATGAATAAATAAAATACCTCATTACTATGTTTCTACTAATTACATGTTAAATGATCCTAATTTGGAATTCACTGTGTTAAATAAAATATATTATTAAAATCAGTTCTACCTATTCCTTTTTACCTTTTTGGAATGCAAAAATTTTAAATCACACATGTGGCTTGCACTGTATTTCTACTGCACATCACTGCTATAGATAGCTAACCCTAGGGTTTATTATATCAAGAGTCAATGCCCATGGCTGACACTACAAATTACACGAGTCAAAGAGTTGATATCAATAGATACACAAGGGTGGTAGGATTTACACTGGCTCATTTCTTTGTAAATATGGAATCAATTATGTGGATCTACATTTTCTGGGGATGGAATAATTCTTTGGTACAGGTGCCAATCTTCAGCCATTCTGCAGAGATGTGTTACTGAGCTGTCCTCCAAAGATCAAGACCAATAGTTTTCAAACTTAAGGATGCATCAGAATAATCTGAGGGCTTTTAAAAAGAAAGATTGTTGGGTTTTACTTCTAGAGTTTCTGATTCAGGAGGTTTAGGAAGGGGTCAATAATTTGCATTTCTAACAAGATCCTGGAAGGATGCTGATGCAAATGCTGGAGAGACCACACTTTGACACCAATGATTCCTAACCTCTGGCTGAACTGAAGATTGGAATTGCTTGGCTGAAAAGCCTTTAAAAATATACATGGAGACAGCCAGAGCACAAGTGATTCTATGGTGTAGTCAGGCATGAGGATCAATGCATAGATATCAACGAAATCAATGATATTAAGAGAACCTGTGACTCAAAATATACTGTTTAATTTCATATAGGTTGTCCCTTATATTTCTTCCCTAAAAAAGAGACCCTCCTTTAAAAAAGTGTTAATTTAAAAGACAAAAACTTAATTATTATTGCACATTGTTGTTATCCATGTAAATTAACATAACTAGATTATATATTTCAATTGTATTTATATCATATAATAATCATAAAAATACATTAATTAATGATGGAGTGGGTGATATGGCAATTCTGCACTAGAATTTACCTACTCATCAGATTGTACAGAACAACATGTCTTTAAAATAATCAAGGTTTTATAACCAACTACAGGAGAAGAGCTTTTCAAATCAGTGCCAGAAATACATTTAGAAAAGCCATTATCTGATTCATTTTGGGATTAGAGAAGTAAAGGAAAAAGATACTGAGGGATGATTAGAACTACGGTAGACTCAAATCAACCTAGTAAATGACTTGAATTATTAGCCTATCTACGTAAAAATGCAAGCATAGGTCTATGTAAGAACAAGCCACTTTCCTCCACTTTTTTTTCCGCAGCAGTTTTTCATTAAAATTAGAAGTACAAGATTCACTCAGATACAGGTTTTTACACATAAATGAGTAAAGCACACTTACCAAGTTTCTTTTTTATACTTTATTTCTTAATTTACTTTTGCATTTTTTTACATCTATTTATAAGGTTGTATCATCAAACCACTCCAAATTTCGCTCTCTTAAAAAAATTCCATTATCAAACTTAAGTAGAAGATAAAGTCCCTTGTTCTTTTTTCTTTTTTTAAGATTTTATTTATTTGATAGAGATAGAGAAAGAGAGAGAGCCAAGCAGAGTGGCAGGCAGAGGGAGAAGCAGGCAGCCTGATGCAGGGCTTGATCCCAGGGTCCTGGGGTCATGACCTGAGATGAAGGCAGATGCTTAACCACTGAGCCACCCAGGTGCCCCTCAAGTCCCTGGATCTTTCTATTCATCAGAATTACCTGAGTATGCAGAAGTTCTTCTTGAAGCTGGTCAATTTTCTCTTTGTCTGTCACCTAAATATTTAAAATAAATTAATTTTATTTCAGTAGAAATAGATTTACATAAAATGTACAGTAAGTTAAATTTTTTGAAAAGTATTTTTAAAAACTATTGACTTTATATGCATATTTAATCAAAGCAAATTTTAAGTTACATGATTTAATAAAGTAAAAAAATCTGTATTCAACACTAAAATTGCTTATCAAAAAATTTTAACTATATTAATAGGTAAAAGCCTTAAAAAGCAATCCTTTTCCAGACGCTATTCTAGTCATTTCTGATGAAGGGCTTGTTAAAAAAATAAGAGATCAGCACATACAGTTACTATAGTTTTCATAGGTTGTTTTATACTCTGCCCCAGGCATTTGGATGCTTGGAGAAAAAGAGCACTGACACCTCCAGAATGTGTTTTGGGAACTTAGATGCATGTTATCACTTATAGTTACTGAAAAAATTCACTAGTCACAGTGTATATGTTAAGCATCTATTACCATTACTATTACCCATTTCTGTTCTGTAAGTAGAGAAGTATTTAATAAATCAAAGAACAACTTGTATTTTCAGAGCTTTAAGTAGAGCCAGATGCTTGTTTTTAAATTCAATTCCAGTGCAAGATCTGCTAACCCACAACAGAGTGAATGCATCAGTAGCAATAAAATTGAGTAAGGCAACTAACATTGATTTAAACAAATCTATTGCTGGAATCTATTGTGGAAACTACTTCCGATTGTTACTAATGCTAACAGTTCTAAGATAAAATATCCAAAACAACAAAGAACTTTATTGCATTAACAGGCTCTAGTCACAGTATAATTCAAAATATAAAACAACTGATCAATTTTATTAAAATGATGTCATTTATGACAAATCCATATAACTGCTCTTTGACTCCTTGGTGAGGTGCAGAAGTTGTCATACTCAGTCTTTCAAAATAATTATCTAATTTCTGATAATCAAAATTCATAAACATGACTTTATTTCACAGGAGACAAAACTCAAGGTGAAATTCATGTAAGTCCTTGTTCACTTTCATTCAATAGTTATTTAAGCAATCAAGACATGGTAGCAACTACATATGAAAAAATTTTAAGTGATTTACTTCTTGAGATAGATATTAATAACTCTTATCCACACAATAAAAATGTATTTTGAGGTTTTAATTCCTCTTTCCAAATAGTTTCTCAAAACATTCCCCAAAGTTCTTTTAAATAAAAATGGCAACGCTTGCTACGAACATAGTGTTTTTCCTTAAATCTCTGCAAATATGATTCAGTAATTAGAAGAAAAGATAATATAAAACAAACTCTGTATTATTGTTTTCTCATTCTTGTATAGCAAACAGACTTATGGAGAAAAGCTTTTTCATTTGACTGTGTTTGTGTAAAATGGACAAGAATTATTAATAGTCTCCTAAAATGTGAGGAAACAAGCAAGTTGGGAAGGCATCAACAACTGGAAGAACAAAATCTTGAAGACCGATGGAGAAATAAATAATTTCATATTGTTTTCATATGGCATGCCATCATACTATAATAATGCACTCATAAAAATTGTGCTATGTGGGGCGCCTGGGTGGCTCAGTGGGTTAAAGCCTCTGCCTTCGGCTCAGGCCATGATCCCAGGGTCTTGGGATCGAGCCCCACATTGGGCTCTCTCCTCTGCAGGGAGCCTGCTTCCTCCTCTCGCTCTCTCTGCCTGCCTCTCTGCCTACTTGTGATCGCTGTCTATCAAATAAATAAATAAAATCTTTAAAAAAAAATTGTGCTATGTCGATTAAATTCTCAATTCATTTTAAAAGCTAACTGTTCCATTAAAAACTCATCTGACTGCAGCTAATTAGTATGAAATATATAAGCAGTGTTAGTATAAACTTTTAGTTTTGAATGTGAGTATTAATGGCTTCATGCAATATACCCTAAATTATACCAGAAAAATCCACTAGTACTCTACATATGGGACAATAATTAAGTAACTGATATAATTACACCAAAACAGTTAGAATGCTTACTGTAAACCAAGGTCTATAGAAGGTTAACTTGGTAATTTGGTAACATAAAAAGGGTAAGTTAAAATGATACAAGGTTATCAGACTATTAATTACAATCTTTATGCTAACATTAGTATTTAGTAGCAGTGACTTAAGATTTTATATATTTGTATTTTTAGGAGTCTTTAGGTTTATCATTTGCCTTTTTGGCACAAGTGTTAGGCATAACTCATGCACAGATTTAGCACTATGCTTCCTATCTGCTCAGTTTAATGGAACATCAAAATTATATTAAGACAAGTGTTGTGGAAGTAAAGAATCAGACCTAATATTTTCTGGCAAATAAGATGAAAACTTTTAGGTTTCTAAAGTAAATGTTAAAGATAATGAGAAGACACTTTTCCGTATTTTCTTAAGGGAACAGCACATCTGACTTTTCACCTGTCACCTATTCAGTATCTTAACTAGCCATCTGGGTATATTTAATGTTGATGCACTTTGCTGGTACAGTTCCGCCACTTATGACAAGAGTTAAGTTCTTGTCCTGTTGCTCAATATATTCAGTTTGCATTATGAAATTAATTTAAAACTCACCCTGACAGAAATGGGTATCAATGGTCTTGAAACCAGAGCTTTTCTACAATTCCAGGGCTGTGAAACTGATGGAGAAAGAGCGGAATCCTCCGCAGAAACAAGCTAAAGCTGAAAAAGAAAAACCTTTACTAGCTCCTCACAAAACCAAGCCTGAGTTTCATATTTTAAGTGTTTCTTTCTACTAAGCCATTGTGGCCATTCTGAAATACCAAAATACATAGGTAAAGGACTCGTAAACATTTCCACATATGTTATGTATTCACAGGAGGCAGAACTACCAAAGGCAGTTTGAATCTACTGTCTCTGCATGAGCTATAGGGACAGTTTATTAGCGGCTACTAATAAGATATAAAGAAGTTCAGGCCTACCTACATTTTCAAGAAGGGAGGAAGAATGATTAAAACACAACAAAAAGCTGTGGTTTTGCACCTCAAGAAAACCTCAAATGTTTAGAGGAATGACACAAATCTCATGAACTGGGGTTCAGATCATGAGGACAGTGAAGGGCGAAAAGTCACCTGTGTACCCACCATAGGGAGAAACAGGGGAAGGTGAAGTAAGGAAATGATCTTTCAGGACAGATAGGGAATGATGTCATTACAGAAGAGTGTGAATTGTTTTTGAAGTTCAATTTCCTTGTGCACCGTGTAACTCTGGAGTGGACCAGACTGTCTGGTATTCTACTAAGTATGCCTCAATGAGCCACACACACACGGAGGTGCAATCCTGCCAGCTACTGTTTTACAAACGGGGAAAATGCAAAATAAAAGGTTACATGGACAATCTGATGACATCAGAAATAGAAATGAGATTTCTAAACCTGAAAACAGCCTAGTAAAGTAGGCCTCAAATGAACACTAACCTTGAGCAATGTAGAAAATTAACATTATTCACTACTAAGATCCCTTTAATTCACTACTAAGATCCCTTTAATCATCCCTTTAAGCCCCATGCGGGGATTCAAAAGTGTATTGATAATCTTAAGCCATATCTTAGAATATTAGGATGGCAGATCTGTGGGGCTCATTTCAAAATATTTTACCATTCTGAGAAAACAAGAAATTGTAAGTAGAGCTCTTCATATTTCTAACATACCAGAACATAGTAACTCCTTCCCTTCTTTGTGTAACAAACCTAAGAACAGATGGCTCAGCTTAAGCATCCAATTTGTAAGACTATTTATGGCACTTCAAAGACATACAGAGCAGAGAATGTTAAAGCACCACTTAACATAAGCCCTTTTTGGTTTAAGGCATCTACTTTAACTTAACCAAATAGGAAAATAACTTATTTTCAATTTCTACCTATGTTGTTCATTCACTGAAAGTTAAATATACAGGAGTTGATTCCACAGCCATGGAATTGAGAAAAGTCAGGAAATGACACTGAAAAGATAAATGAAACTGTGAGGAGTACTCTCAAATATTACCCATCACCAAACGAGGTAATAAGGTTAGTAAGCAAAACTTCATTAAATCATTACAATATTGGTTGACTTCAAACCAGAACCTAGAGGAAGCTAATTAAATAGCTGAATCTCTTTTCCTGAGTAAAACTTACATACCACTTTTAAAACTTTCCTGATCTAATAAATGTAACCTAATTAAGCTGATGTCAAGATCTCAGAAGTAACTCTGAAGTCATTACATTCCTTTCATTTTGACTCAAGTCTTTTCAGAACATTAACCTTGGGATCTACACCACGGCATCATTTAACAGCCAAAAGCATTTTTTTAAGTACTTCTTAATTACACCTATAACCAAACATTTGTACAGATTTATGCCAACTTTTATTAGAATCTGTTCTTTAGGACCTGAATCATATCAAATTTCCAATGTCAATCCTTCAGTAGTCCAAGGTGAAAATTTATTTGTGCTAACTTCACTGATGATTGTGGAAATAATCAATGAGTTTATCAGGGTGTACTAAATAATTTTGCCCAAAATTTATACCAGAATATTTTCTTCTACAAGAAGTAGCCATGTTTTCTGCTAACCCATTTTACTAAAACAAGTAAATTTCATTCTTTAGATAATTTAAATAGTGGTCATCCACAGTAATCCTTTACATTTTAGGAATGAAAACTTGGGTGAACCACAGACAAGCTGGCTACAAAATGGGGTGACTCCATACAGTAACTGGACCAAGTGAACTACAATTCATAATTCTTCTCTAAATACAAATCCATGGACCCTCACAGAGAATCTCAGTTTCAGAAAATAAATTCCTATGTTTAATATTTTGGGTTTATTAATCCACTCCAGAAAAGTTACAGATTTGTATTAGGTGTCTTTTATATTTTTACTTTGTTAAAAATAATTTCACTGGTCCACAAACAGATTAAGGTGACATGATCCTGGCAGCAACGGCCGGTTAGTGTGAACACATCAGTAGCCCCCTTAAATCATCCATCACCTTGCGCTTCTGTTGGGCATAGCTCGTGCTATATTGGCCACCGGCTCTGCGTGCTTCCTCTTCATGCTCTTGAATTTGCTGTTGTAAGAGAATGAGCTCACCAAGCAGACCCTGCCGTGAGTTTACAATGAGGAGAAGAGGAAAATTGGGGAGGAGAACAATGTTAAACCAAAGGGCACAAGCAAGGAACAGGTGTAAGTTAGGGAAGAATGGATAGCTTCTAACAAAAATGGAAATGCATTTCTGTACCTCTCGAGCCGCTATATAATAGGGCTCTATACTGCATTTCCATTCTCCCCCCTCACTAAAACTAGATGTGTCAGAAATATAAAACAGCAGAGTTTAAAAAGTGAAAAGCAATGTGACTGTCAGCTGAATAAAATGAGCCAGACATATAATATTAAGATACAGTAAAACCTAGACTAACTGGAATGCTCAAGGAAAGTGGCATTGTCGTTAACAACTTAATACTTCAACGCTTATTTTTGAATTGCCAATATGAACTAGTGTATGCTCCTGACTTGAATCAAAAGGGAAAAAAATCTTTTAATTCTCAACCATAATTCTCACAAGACTGGAGTATATATAGTAGCTTATTTAATTATTAAGTTATTATTAAGTATTTTTTCCTTGATATCTAATGACTTCAGTTAAAGATTACAGCCCCTCAAAACTATAAATTTGAGTTTCTAAGCATCAAGTTAATCACAGTTTTATATTAATTCATATATTCTATATACCTTCTCACACAAGCTTATATGACTACAATTTAGGATCTCTTTCCAAATTAAAAAATGATGTTTGAGGCACTGCTTTAACTTTATAATACATAAAGTAAGTAGTTCAACTGAATTTTCACTTTTTATGAACTGTTCTGACATTCAGTAAAAGCAGCTTCTAAGAACGTAGGTAAAAATCTATCAATTACTAAAGCAAAAGTACTATAAAAGAACATAACTGAGATTTGGAGATAATACAGTTATTCTGAAAATTCAAAATGAAACAAAACCCAGTAACCCATATACAACACAAGCACCATTCCTATGTTTAAAATTCATTCCATTTAATAATTGTGAAATGTTAACTGGTGCAATTTTTATCACAATGTATTTACATGTGGATTGGTACTCAATACATGTTATTTTCTGTACAGTATTTTTAACTGCTGGCCTATCAGATAAAAGACCTCAAGAGATATGGGAGAAAAGACAACTAAGAATTGACAATGTCACAAGCCTAATATTTTTTTCAATTAGACACCCAAAAAAGGGTAAAGTTGCAATGAATGAGGTCACTAATTTGCACAAGAACAGTGTTCTGGGAGAACAATGGGCTCAATTTTTACCACATTATAAAAATACGAGTTAGGAAAACTAAACTCATTAAAATAATCTAAATTGGCAGTTTCAAATAGCTTCAGAGTTTTTAAAAATAATTGTCCAAATATTATATTTTATATAATACAACTAGAAAATTTCCTAAAATGCTGGTTAACATTACATTGAAAATTTTAATGAGTAGACTCATCCAGAGGCTTAAACTTTATATAAGCCAAAGACTTCTACTATAAATAAAAATTTCCTAGAAAAGAAAAAATTACAAACAGTAAGGCATTTTAAATTAAGGGAAAGTATTAGCATATAATTTGGGAGATTTTTGTCTGATTCTTAGACTGAATACATTAGGCTACGCCAACAGTAATGAAACTGGTTGATTTACTATACATCAAAGGATGAAACTAGTTGAAATTTCTGTGTGACAAGCGAGAGAACATCAAAATGGCAGGTGACATAACTGAACTGTCAACATCTGTTTCCAAATTCAACAGTACAAAATGTATTTACAAAAACCTATGGCTGTCTTTAGAGATAACTCTTCTAAATGAACACTTCTATGATCATGGATATATCTATAAAGAAAAGACAATGCCAAACGACTACTCTCACTGTCCTCATCATTCCCCTCATCACCTGTCATTTTTTCATTTTTTTGTATGATTGTTTTCATTTTTTTGTATGATTTTTTTCATTTATTTGTATGATTGTTTTTCATAAAGCAGAAAAAAGAGTAATCCAACTTATTTTTATTAATTTAATCATTTACTATATAATCACTTCTCATCATCCAAATGTTTAGATGTCTCAAAACAATATCCTTTTACAGGTTTCTTGTGTTGGCTTATACAGTAGTAGTGTACCTGTGGTTTAACATACCACCAATACTCTAACTTATATAATGTCAAAGCAGTAAGCAAATACTCCACATTTCTTAACTGTCTAGTAGTCTACCAGGCACACAATTCCTTTTTTTTACCTGTAGCTTAAATACCATCCCAAATCCATATATATCTATATATAAATTATATGGTAAATACTTAACATCTATTATATTACAAGCAAACACCCGCTTTCTAATGACACCTCACTTCCTTCCAAGTTTGTTACTGAAGCACTGTTATGTGAAGGTAGCTGAAATTAACTGTTACCTCCTAAAAAGACTAGGAAGAAAACAAGAATTAGACATGGAAAAAACTACTTATACTATGTTAAATGACTAAAGGAAGTTACTGTTATTCAATTTGGGGCATCAAATCTCACCCTAAACACAGCTTCTGAGCTAAGGCCATGTGGAATAAGGAAGGGAAAGAAATGTGGCTACAAATGGACAAAATACATTTTGTTCAATAAATATTTTCCCAACCTCAGACATTTTCCATCAAGAAATAGCACGTAATTATGTTAAAATCGTACACATTATATATAAAAATAATTGTTGTAAATAACAAGTTATTTACAGATGATAGTTATTTACAGATGATATGCTCTCTAAACATCTCTTATTGTCAATTTGATACTGCAACTCTCACAGTCTCATATTTCTATAGAATTGTCAGATTTTAAAAATATTATTAGATCAAGAAAATCAGTGATAACTCTAGAAACCAAAACATCAGCCAAAAATGCTGTGAAAACCTTAAAGTCTCTCCTTTCGATAGGAAAGATTTTAAATAATCTTAAATTTAGAAGTCATTCATATATGAATACATTTAAAATACTGTATTTATAACAGCATTTTAAAAATTCATAGCAGAACTAGGCCCTTACACTGTTTGTATACCCACCACCTAGAATAAGACCTGACACTTGAGATGTGTTACAGCTGACACCTAAGGAAAGGCTTGGCACATGTTTGCTCCTTCAGTAAATCGAATTATGACCACTTTTACCTAATAATAATGATGCACATGAAGTTTCTAGTATAAAAATCCAAATTGGCTTTTCAAAAAAATGTATATTCTGTCAGTAAGGTATACATCAGCCCTATAATCTATTTTCCCATTTTTCATAATCCCCAGAACAGACTCCATAGAAATTAAGAAAAGGGGAGAAAAGTCATCAAATAATGTTAATAGGTGATAAACTCATACAGTGATTAAAAATGTAAGGTAATCATCATCATCACCATCATCATCACCCTAACAGCCAGTATTTGTTTAGTTTTATTATGTGCAGATCTTGTGCTAAAGGGCTATACATAAAACAACCCTATCAAGCAGGGGGTCTGCATTTTACAGAAGAGGAGACCAGCAACTTAGAGTTTGATCTTGTCCAACCAAGATCACATAGCTCAGAAAGCAAGCAGGACAGGATCTGAATGCAGGCAGTGTGACTACAAAATCTGTGCCTGATACTGTCTTATTGCAATGACAGTCTATTTACAAAGTAGCTTGACTCCATCCGATTTAATCCATATTTAAAAGAAGAAAATGGTAAAACTTCAATACACCAGAAGGCATATCTGAATCACTAAGAAGGTGGACTGGCTGAGTAGTCCACAAAGACCTTTGGGCCTACAAACCTAAAATAGTCACTATCTAGCCCTTTACAGAAAAGTGCTAACCTCTGCCTTATTAGTTTTAAAAGTAACTTGGGTCTAGAAAAGAACTTTATGAAAGTGAAGACTTCTTTTCCCTTCCATTCAAAAAATACTGGTATGCATTAAACTACTTTTCAAAATTTGAATAATTCTATTTGATTAGCTAAAAACAACTATTTCCCCCCTCCCAGTAATACATAGTACTGTTCAAGGTATTTATGGTCAATGGAAAAATGTTTATTAATGGATATCAGAAGGAAATATGTCTTTCCATTTGGATTATTTAACCTGCTTCTATTCAGACATATCATTTCCCATTTTACTAGTTAGACAATTTCTACAACTGATAATTTTTAAGAGATGAATAAATCAGTCTGTTATGGATAGTTATTATCAATATTATAATTCCTACAAATCTCCTTTGTTCTAAATTGTTACCAAAAAATAGTATTAGATACAAAGTATGTACTTAATGTTTCTTAAAAGACGTAAAAGGACAGTGTGCTTCTGAAGGAATAAAATAGGATTGCCTGTTTTGCCATTCCATTTTTCTTCATGTAGCTCTTCCCTGCTTTTCTTCCTCTGATCCCTCTGCTTCCTAACTACTGTGCTCTGGTGCAAAAGCGGGTTGGCTTCCTAGCTAAGATTCTAACCTACTCTAGTTGTTGCCAGTTCGCTGCTCAGGAAACTTAAGTTTACTGATCTTCGGTTGCTTGATGATGTTGGTGGTGGGAATTTCATTTTGCCACAGTTAGTGCATTATTTGCTGCCCGAGGAATCCCAGAAACATAAATCCTACTTAAGCAATGCTGTTTCATTAGAGTTACCAAGCACAGGTACTGCTTTTGTATTCCTATGCTCCTCGGTAGCTGCCAAACACCAAAGGCCAAGGAAAATTCACATGTGATCAGAGCGAACACATCTTATATAAAATTTTGTGGCCTACTTGTTGGCATTAAATGAAATTTATATACTTCAATTAGCATCTCTTTTACTGTGTTAAATCAATCACTCAATTTTGCTAAAAGCTCAGTATTATCCTAGATGTTCTAAGGACGGAGATTTTATGATAGAATGCAAGCAGAAGTAAATGTTTTAGTTGGCAACCATTTTCAGTGTTAAGTATAGAGTTAATGGAACTAAAATAATGATGCAAGGTTTCATGAAGAGGACAACAGAGCAAGGCTTTAAGGATGAGAAAAAATTTGGCAGAAAAGGTAAGAGATTTCAGCTGGAAGGTACAACAGAAGTAAAGCCACAAAAATAAGAATTAGAGCAACATGTGAAAAGGAAGAACATTAATTACTACCTAATAATTATACTTAAAACAGTATCCCCATTCTTCATGATTTAGACTTTTAAAAGGTCCTTCAATTATTTCCTATAAATTATAAATGTGTCTGTAACCTTCAGAATGACCATACTGCTTCTTCTGTGAGATGTTTATGACCAATCAAAAACATGATAAAACAAAAGCACAGAAAATAACTGTCATTTAGCAAGTTAGTTTTCACTAGTCACAGACAATCTTACTGAATCTAAAAAAAGGAGATTCACTAAATGGTCTTGTCACCTATGTTGTGACTGATATATAGAAATCTGCAGATTTGCAAATTATTCACTAAAAAAGGCTCATCACTTCAATTCTCAATTTTCCTTCAGGTGGTTTTGAAGGTCTCCTGGTCTCAAGGATATTATTCAGTTGACATCAAGGGCTCTAATATTTCTCTTCAGTCGATGCAAATTCTAAAATTTCTGACTAATACCATTTATTGAAAAGTGGTTTTGGTATTTTTCCATTTTTTAAATTTGGTAATATGTATCAGAACTTCTGGTCAAATGATGTAAATAACTACTGTCCATAAACTGAGTGGATATAAATCCAGGCAAAGTCAAAGAAACTTGATGTTTAGTTAGCCTGTGCAGCATCATGCAGAAATACATGCTGTTCACTTTTGTAGACTTTTGGTAGACCTCAATTACAACTTTCCAGAGTACTTAAAAGTCTAGTGACCCCAGACTGGGTGCCACAGGTAATCAGTTCATTGTGCCATTCATTCTGTCTAACTCAAGTCCAACAATCTGAATCTGTATTCTCTCAACTCCATCATTTTCACTTCAATTGATTTTGAAAGGTCCTACCTGTTCCTGTTCTTTTTAAATGTATTTATTTTAGGGGGAGGGGGAGAGAGAAAGAGAGTGCATGTGCATGAGTAGGGGGAGAGGCAGAGGGGAAGCAGACTCCCTGCTGAGTGGGGGGCCCCATATAGAGCCCCATCTCAAGATGGGGAGATCACAACCCCAGCTGAAACTCAGTCATATGTTCCATGGACTGAGCCACCCAGGTGCCCCTGTGTTCTATTAGAAAGGACAAATCTCTTTTCTAGTTCTAGCTGTAGAAATGTTTCACTACTTTAAAAAATAATTGATTCACATTTACTTTTACATTTGTAGTTTAAATTTTACATTTGTAGTTTAAGTCTGGCCAGAAATTTTGGTACAACACAGACAACCATTAAGCTAAGACATGACTGCTTCAAACTCTGAATACCATTTTTGATCTGGGGCTCTCATAGGTAAGCGTATCATAGGTAAGTACCAAGCCTTGAAACCCATAATGTTGCATATTAACAAAATTCAAAACCACTAGTTGAGGCTGGAAATACTTTTCCTGTATAATAAATCCTTATACTAGCATTTGCTACAATTTAATTTAAACCGTAATGAAAGTAGCTTAATTACAACTCTAGACTTAGTAATATTAATTGCTGAGCTTTTAATGGGAAAGATAATCCCCATAAATTATGAAGAAGTTAAAAGGAAATAGTAGATGAGAACATTTACCTTCAAGCGAAGTAAATTCTAAAATAAAGCAGTAAATTTACTTTTATGTCTATTGTGTAAAATAACATCTGAGAATATAATGATATTCCTAGGGATCCATTCTTTTGCTTCTGTACTGCAAAGCTCCTGATCACTTACCAATTATTCGTTAAGCATCTTAGCAGGATTTTAAGGAGATTATCTGAGTTAGACCCCGAAACAGGTTTTTCATTCACCAAAGCAATCCTCCTTGGCCATACCAGAGAAGAGCAAAGATGCCGACCTCCCCTAAATGATCTAGGCAACAAGGCCTCATCACTCTAAAACCACACTACTAATCCAGTAAGAGAGGTTCCTACCCCCTCTTTAGATTAGCTGTTGTCTGCATATTAAGTGTACCTGCATTAAGGGACAAGGTCTTGGCTCAAAATAAGCTTTGCATAATAGGCTAATTGCTATTCAAACTTTTCTCCGCAGTAGCATGAATAGTCAAAGGTGTTCCTTTTGTTAAAATGCCAATGGAAAAGGTATCAAACAAGATCAAGTTAAAAGGCAAATACACTTACACACAAACACACATTATGTACACACATTTTAAAATGTTTTCTCCAAAAGATCTAGTTAAAAGGCAAGAGAAAAGTCTTTTGAAATACTAGAATTCAAACTTGAATATCCTATAAAAAGTTCAAAGTTAAAGGACAAGGAGAAAGATGGAAACCTACACATAGTAATTATTTTCTTTCTGCCTTCCAAATAAACATAAAATTAATTTCCCTTCAATTTATTAAAAACCATAATAACCTTCAGTATAAAAGTTACATATTCCATATTTAATTCTGAAATGTTCATTAAATATCTTTTTTAGGTATCTGTTTATATAAATATTATTTCAGAAAAACTTCCAAGGAATCAGTTATGTCGCCAATTCCAAAAGATGAAAAAAACGAAGACTAAGAGAATGTCAGGTTAACATATGAATATAAATAAAGAGCAATGCATATGTTATTTTATATCAATAGCTCTCCCAAACATTCGTATGGATTTTAACACAAGTACTGAAATTGACATAACTGAAATAAATCCATACACAATTGTTAACTATTAATGTGAGAAAATCAATTTATCCTCTAACAGTCCATTTCCTATTCTCTTAATATTTCCCCAAAGTATATGCCATAAAAACAGTAGTCCCTAGAATGTATTTCATGGAAAAAGGTTCTGTTGCTAAATAAATCTGGACGACTCTGTACACTTTGACTTCTCCTGGGATTCACAATGCACACAAGTATATTAAGGTCTGAGAAGTCCTAGGGAAAAGAA
Organism: Lontra canadensis; assembly: GCF_010015895.1. Classification (NCBI taxonomy): domain Eukaryota; kingdom Metazoa; phylum Chordata; class Mammalia; order Carnivora; family Mustelidae; genus Lontra; species Lontra canadensis. The sequence goes on along the minus strand of NW_022631032.1, from coordinate 204,994 downwards.
AAGCTTGCTTATATTACTTAATCAGCTTTTCCTATACATATTTAACAATAAAGCCCTTTGTTGAAAACAATGCTTTTAACTAGTATTTCATAGAGCATATTTGAAGGAAATGGGCTTCTCCAGTATTTCCAGAACTGTCACATAGTACCTCCACTTTGTATCAAGATTAAAAACATCTCTACTTAGATGTTTTTATATTTGCTCCCGAGATGTTACTGTTGTCAAATCTTCTAGGTGGGTAAAAACTATTTTATCTCTTTCAGGACTACTGATGTGATGAATTCTCCGTTGTACTTACCTTTCTATAATGCTTGTCACTTTCAGATCCATGATCTGTTGCTCTAAATGCTGTTTCTCCTGGTGAACCTTAAAGACAAATAATGCAGTCCTTTAAATTCTCCATTGCTGTCAAAAGCCCAAATTCCAACTTATTTTAAAGGCAAGTAGATTTTTAGAGCAAAAATCACTTTTTTGAAAAATAAAAGCTATTCCTATTTTAGGGAACATACTGGTAACCTATGCAAAAACAAACAAACAAAAAACCCAAAAAAACCCCTTTTTAAATATTATAGGACATGTTTTTTTAAAATTCCACTGAAAATTTCAATTAAAAAAAAAGAAGACAATATTTGATAAGGATTATTTTCCATGAGAGTACTTACAGCTCAGCCATTTACCACTGCCATGAGAGACCACAGATAGTAACAAAATAAATTTAAAATGTCAACTGTGACAGGGCAGATGAGACAAACTAAAATTACTTTTCATTTCAATTATGAAACAATCAAATCAAGTGATATTTTGAGAAAGTATTTTGGTTAAGCAGTAACAGTTTTAATCTTATAGATACATACTTAGGAATTTTAGTTTTACTGCAAAATAATTATTTCTTTATTTTCTCCTGTAAGATAAAGAATTTGCCCAATATAGTTCTGGAGTTGTAAAATTCAGCATAAGCAGCATAAATTTGGTCTGCAATTTTATTTGCAACTAGTTTATTAGAAGCATTTAAAAGGCATGTGAAGGTCAGCAAAAATGTCTGTTTACACACCTAACAAGAGAAGTAGGTCAGAAGCTCCTATGACTTCACTAACCAATTTGTGACCTGTGAAAAACCAGCAAAAGGGGAAATAGAAATGTAAAATTTGACAGGAATGAGCAAACAAGTATGTCTGAGATCTCAGAGTTATATCATGATAGGGCATGAATTGGGCAAATACAACAGGATTAACCTCAATAAATTCCACTCATTATGGTCCATCATAATTAAGTTTGTCTTAAAATCACCAAATTGGTTCTAACCAATTATGAAAAGCAAGCACATAGGAAGTCTCATCTACTTGTCAGGAACAAGAAATACTTTTTCCCTCATTGATTAAAGCCAAGCATGTTTAAACTCTTACAGATTTTCATTTTTGTTGCACTAAACAAAATTTAAAACCAATGAGCACCAAAACTTTGTGTGTCTTTTTTTCAAAAACCTGTTTTTCATTTGTACTAACTGTTTTCATTTAAAAGACAGGAATCAACAAGGAATATATCTCAGTACTTTTCCTCCTGGGTTTCTGACATTTTAAGTGAGATCAAACAGGTCCTTCCTTACCTGTGGTGAAAAAGTCCTTCAATAAGCTGAGGCTTTCAACAATCTTATCAAAGTCAGGTGCCAATTTTGCAAGGTCCTCTGAATTAGGAAGTGCTTTTCTAATTTTCTCTGGAGAAGAAAAAAAAAATTCTCAAAATAAGAATTTCACTATTACAACACTTATAAAATTTAAATAACACCATACTTAAGTGTCATATATAAATTTAAATTAAAATATTTTTTGCATTTTTCTCCCTATTACAACCACAACTGCTACATGTATCTGGAACAATTTGTAATTCTGAGGATATTCCATGAGCCATGAAATTTGTTTAAAAACTCACCAAATGTCTGGCTTTGGTGAAAAGATGGACAGCTTTGATCTATAAGTTAAATGACTTAAAACAAGGAGGAAATTAACAAGGTTAACACTGTATTGGAATCAGAGGTAGTTTTAAGGAGAAGGTCACAGTGAAGAGGCCAAGAATAAAAGAAAAAGAGAAAAACGCCTCCTGTAACACCTGGTCCAAACTCAAAAAAAGTAATGAAATCTCAGTTCAAGTTCAGAAACAGAGTTCCATTACTTTTCTCTGTCCTTTCACAGACTTTCAGAAAAGTCACACTTGTTACCATTTAGAAGTAACTGTCTTGAAGAGCCCAAGGCAAGCTTTGGTTTTATTTTTGCTAGCTTCATTTAAAAAATGGTCAGAGTATTTACTTTTGTTTACCACTTTACAGTATCTTCTGAATTAGGATAGGCTTATCTTCTCTGCAAAACACATAAATATTCTCAAAATAAGGATATATGTCAGATATTGTTTTAGTGCTATAAAAGCATTCACCTGTTTAGTCTTCATAGCAACCCTACAGAACAGTTATCATCAACTCCACTTTACAGGTGAGGGACTGAGCCACTGAGGTTAAGTAGCTGGACCTGCGCACACGGCGAACAAGTGGGGAGTCAGGCTTCAAGCCCAGCCAGGCCAGCTTCAGAATCCAGGCCCTCAGCGGTACTGGCAAATACATCAAAGTCGAAAGCTCTCCACATGAATATTGGAAAAATACTCAAAGAATACTTCAAATTCCAGCAGGTTCCTCTGTCAATGCAGCACGGTCTTCTCTTTAAGGAAATGCCGTGTGAGTAAGTACACAGATTAATTCTACCCCCATATACACCTAGGCTAAGAAATTAGACAAAGTCTAAAAAAAAGAGGCTGAGGAAAATAATTTCATTGAAAAAAAATTTTTTTTAACTACTCAGCTTAATCTTGGCAATCAGAACTATCAAATATACTTTTTTCTCATTTACCCATTATAGAAAAAGGGGAACAGTGGCTGACTATGGGGAGAAATTACTCTGGACACATAGCAGACTTTAAGGGACCTGGTTACAAGAAGTGGGGGTAAACAAGGGAGCTAGTCAAAATTAACTAGTTAGGTGGGTCACGGTGCCTCTGTTCTGGGTAATAATACAAAACACTGAAAGTGATGTCTAGAAGGCTGCTTAGCTGACAAATCTGTTAGTTAGCAAAAGATAAAAAATGAAAGCGTATGTTCACTATGGCTCTAAAATATTAACCACACACACAGATTAGCTGCAACTAAAAGAAAATGTGAGTGATGGGTGAGGACATTATTTTTTTTTCCTAACAATTTTTTCTCTGATATTCTATTATGTCTATCATTCAAATAAAACTGCTACACAGTAAGCTCATGAGTTAAGAAAATCTCAATACCACTATTTCTCTTTCCCAAAGATACAACCAAGAAACATGTTTTAATGTTGATGATACAGACCTAAATCGATATACTCATCAATTTCCCACACAATGTCAGGCACAATCCATTTATAGTCACTAAGGTCAGGTATCATATCTTTCCATTGATCAAAAGTCTAAAAGAAAAGAAAGTATGCCAATCAAATGCTCTGAATGTCATACAAAAATAGAGAAAAACTACCTTAATTTATCTAATTAAAACATGCTAATCTACTAAAAACGATGTATTATGTTCAAATATTTTAGAAACAAAGTAGCCTTGGCTCTTCTAAATATAAATTAGTTGGCAAGCATATAAAATATGTAAATGTTCCTTTACAAAATATGGAAAATGTAAAAATTCAAAAGACAGTCTTATTTCAAACAGGTTTCATCATTTGGCTTTAAACAATACTGCAGAACAGAAGACAAACCAGGGGCCAGGACACCTTGCCTCTACTCTCAAAGCTGCCCAAAAGTGGTTGTGTTAGCATGCCAACTACTTTCTTGTCTGAGCTACTAAGTGGCAAGCTGAAAATCAAACCTAGGTGACCTCACTCCAGCCCAATGCTCCTTCCATTAGGGCCATTCTGATCTCTTATAAGTATAACCAAGATTCAGAGAGCAGTTTTCTATTAGCATCATTAAAACAACTTAGCACATGGTAGAGATACACAATACATTTTTAAACATCAAATTACAGTCTATTGCACTAAAGAAAAATGATTTGTGCTATAAACCCTTCAAATAATCATGCTAAACTAACTGGAAAAGCAATGGAAACGAGACTCACCTTTTTGGCTGTATAGCCACCCCCAACAGCAGATCCTAGTATGAGATAGCGAAGTTTTAAGAGTCTTGCAGCTAATCTCGCTGGCCAAAAATTCCTGCGTGGCTGGTAGCCATATTTAATTGGAGAAAGTTTCAATTTACGTAAGTGAAGGTTAGTTAAAGAGGAGAACTGATGAAATGACGTCCTGAATTGGGGTCTTTGAAGCTTTAAGGTAGGATGATGTGAATGATAAATGCTCCGTGAAACCAGATGCAGTTTTTGTAGTGGTAAGCTTCCTTTGATTCCAGAGCTATGTTTCACTAAGGACTGGCAGACCTCACTAGAAAAAAAAAAAAAAAAAAAAAGAGCATGGGACAAAGATCAGACTGGGTAATAGTGCAAAGAAAATGATAAAAAAAAAAAAAAGAGCAATATGCACAAGAGAAAACACACCTGCGGGCGTGTGTTCAAACACACTATGTCGGACCGCACCTCGCATTTACTAACCATTTATTACATGCCAGGCACTGCTGCATGCAGCATGTGCTACCTCCTTTAATTCTGCTAAAAATCCTATGGTGAAAATACCAGTATTCCCTCCATCCTACCAATGAGGAAAAGGTGGCACACACATAAATAGCTTGCCCAAGTCCACACACACTGGATTCAAACCCAAGAGCTGGGACTCCAGAGCCTGTCCTCTCGTTTACTTCTTTTATTAACTGCTATTCACTATCAGTAAAACTGGAAAACAAAATGAATGCAAACCTGCTTTTAAGCACAAAAATTCCAACAGCTTAGAATACCTATTCTTTGGCCTCTCCTCTGGGTCTCAGGATCCTGAGACAGCCCAGGGATAGAAACTAAGGAACAATCATTAACTCTATATATAAGGCACCTGACTGAAAGTTTCTGAGTAGAATAAATTCATTAAAGAGTAATGAAAGAAGATACTAAAAGCAATGTGCAACCATCTGAATATTTGTGTCCTCCCCCAATTTATATATGGAAGCCTCATTCTCAACATGAAGTATTTGGAGGTGAGGCATTTGGGAGGTAATTTGCTTTGTATGTGGTCATGGGCACGGAGCCCCTGTGTTGGGACTGGTGCTCTTATAAGAAAATAAAGGGCACGGATCTCTCTGTCCCCTCTCTTTCTTGTGAGGTCACAAAAAGATGCTGCTTGTCTATGAGCCAGGAAGAGAGTCCTCACCATATACCAAATATGCTGGCACCTTGATCCTGGAGCTCTCAGCCACCAATAACTGTGAGAAATAAATGTTTACTGCTGAAGCCACCCAGGTTTTGGTAATTTGGGGAGTGATAAGGTGACTGTGTATCAGTTGTGCAGATATAAGGGAACACGCTAGAGTGAGTTGAGGTGGCAGCACTGAAAAAGGAAAGACATACCAGAATGATGAACTGACATGGGAATCGAGGGAAGAAGCAAACAGTAATCCTGACATTTTTGCCACTTACAGATATTTAAAAAAAAAAAAAAAATCAAGAGCCTAACCAACTGGGTGGGGCAAGTAGCCCACGGTTCCATAATATTTAGCTCAAACTTCTTTTAGCTCTCTTCTTACAGCCACTTAGTGTTTTAAGCCAGATAAACTTTGGTCCCATTATAGTTTCACTGCTTAGTTGTGTGCAGTCAAGGGCAAATTATGAACTTGCCAAAGGCTCAGTTTTTAAAAATCTGTTAAAATGGGATAATAGCTACATCAGAATTATTGCCAATAATCACTAATCTAAGTTATCTTCTTCGCAGACCATAATTCCCATCACCCCTTCACTATAACCATCTTTGATCCTACTGGAAGAACCAAGTCATGGATCCTTCTATCTTCTTCTTAACCTATTAGTCTCTACCATATTTACTTACCTACTTACCCACCTTATAAATAGTTCATAGTTCATAGTTCACAGTTTCAATGACTTTTTTACAAATACTCTAAACTCAATTGCCCTCTGGCTTTTTGTTACACTTGTCTGGCAAAATGCAAAGCCTAGATGAACCTTATCACTTTAAGCCTGTACCAAGGGAATGAAGCACTACTGAAGAAAACTGCACCTACTGGACAGACATCTCACCTTGGCTCCAAGAATGCTTGACAATCCTACTTTGTTTACCAATCCATTCTTCCACTCTCTGCTAGGACCATTTCGGATGTTCTCCCCACTCCTCTACCCTCCAATATTCTCCCTATACTTCCTGCAATTTTCTGGAGAAAATGGAAGCCATCTGGAGGAGACATGCTGTTGCTTCCTTGCTTCCTATTGCATCTACGCCCACCCTCCTCTAGCTGCTCCCCCCGAATTCCCGGAGCCCTGAACCCAGAGTCCTGTAAGATTACAGCAAGTACTCCTCTTCCCTTCAAAGGCAACTCCCTCTGTTTCCTCTGAATTCTTTCTGCCTTTTTAGGAATCACTAGTCAAGTCTCTCTCAATTTAAAGAAGAGATGGAAAAAAACCTCCAGTTCCCTGCTCTAGCTATTCTATTAAAAGCCAAACCAACCTGATTTCCATTTGTATCACTTCACTGAAACACCCCTTACTGAATGTCCTGATGCCTTCCAATGGGCATTTATTTTTTCAATTCTCATTTTCTCTCTCTCAGCAATATCTGACCCCTCCTTGCAGGAACTCCTTTATACCAACAGTCGCTAGCTTTACCCCTACTCACTGACCACTCTTTTTCAGGCACCACTTCCCCAACTACCCCTTCCCCCCCTTTTTTTGATTTATTTATTTTAGAGAGACAGAGAGCTTGTGAGCATGGAGGGTAGGGGGCAGAGGGAGAGGGAAAGAGAATCCCAAGCAGACTCCCCAGTGAGTGCACAGCCCAACATGGGCTTGATCCTAGGACCCAGAGACGACCCCTCCAGCCAAAATCAAGAAGCAGATGCTCAACCAACTACCTTTTAAATGTTGGGAGCATGGGACTCAGATGTAAAGTCACTTTTCTTCTCATTCTATTCACTCTTCCTAGCTAATCTTATCTACACCCATTTCCTCAATTGCCATATACATATTCATGTTTCTCCAAACTTCTACATCTAATACAAATAGTTAAGTTCCAGACCCTTGTGTCCAACTGCCTACTGAACATCACCCCTTAGATATCGAAAAGTATCCCAAATGTCCAAATTCAAATTCATGATATCTTTCCTCCCTCCCCCCAAACCCAGACCTTCTCTAGTACTTCCTGTATCAGGAAATGGCAAAAACATCTGTCCGGCAGTTGCACAAGCCACAGGCTGGGGCTCATTCTTGATACCTTCCTCATCTTCAAGTTCTACTTCCAACACAGATCTCGAGGCTTCCATTTCTCCCGTCTCCACTACCAGGGTTCCTTACCTGGGCTGCTGTAACAGTCCTGACTGCAGTGTTCTCCACAGCACAATCAGAGCACTCTTCTGAAAAGTGAATCTGATCACTGTCATTCACCTGCATAAATCTCAATGCCTCCTCCTACATTCAGAATAAAATCCAAACTCTCCATGGTCTGGTCCTGCCTCTCTCCCTCTCACCTCCCAGCTCCACCCAGACCAGTTTTCATCTAGCTCCTCGACTGTGCCATACTCCTTCCCACCTCAAGGCCCTGATACCCACTGCGCCTGAACAAACTCTTGTACCTACTTAACTCCCATTACTCCTGTTAACTCTGGTCACAAATGGTTTCACCTCAGCATTCCCTCCTCTCCTGGATCTACATTCTAATTCAAGTCCCTTGCTACAGTTCTTACCTTCTTCAGTGCACATAAAATTGGTATTAAATAACAGGGTAATTATTGGATTAATATTTGTCTCTACCAGTAAACTGCAATCTTCATAAAGCCACGGTGGTCCTGTTTTGCTTTTCACTGTATTTCTAAAGCCCAGCCCAGTGTTTTACAAGTAGTAGATGCTTAATAAATTCACTGAATGAACATATGTAATTGGAACAATAGCAAAAACAAAATAAAAGGTGAAAGAACCTAGCAATGACCATAGAGTAAGTACTCAATAAATGTCATTTCAACATTAACCGCACTAACCTCTACTAATGTATCAATGAGTACACTGTATCCCTCAAAAGTTGTTTGCTTTTTTTCAAAAAAGGAGTTAATCCAAATATATATCCAAATTAGATAAACTCAAGACCCAAGTAGTCCTACTGCTAAGATGCTATTATAAAGTTTATTGAATTAAACATATGTTTAAGAGTGTAATAAATGCTTGAAAGGAATTCATGGAAATTAAAGCTGTAATAGTCAATAATAAAAAAAAAATGAACAGCAACACCAAAAAATGTATTAAGGAAACTCCTGGGAACTTAGAACATAAAGAAAAAAGGTGGAAACCATGAGAAAAAAGTGACTCAGAGAATTGGTATCCAAAGTGGGGATGTGTGGGGAATGTGTTTCAAAGGATACACAAAATAACTCACTGGGATTCAGGAAAAAGTACCAACACTTCTAAATACAGCATTTTTTTGTATCTCATCTTTCAAGATTATGTTAGGGTAGAATTATAATGTAAATAATTAAGTAATACAGAGATGTAATTCAAAAATAAGTGTGTATATGCACATTTGTGGCATATGCCTACTATTTTTTAAAAATATATGATAAGCACAGATCATATTTTGCAAATCATGGACATACAGGATCAACCTAAGAAGACCAATTCATCTAAAAGGAGTCTAAAAACAAAAAGAGGAAAAATGGAAGGAAGAAAATAAAGAAAACTGAAGAACTGAAGAAAGAATCTTTTTAACGGAAAGGCCCACTAGTACCAAGCCAGATTTGGGTGGGGGTGAGGGGGGACCTACACCTTTCTCAAGGACAAAGCCTTGAGAAATTAAAGATAAGGCCAAGATCCTGAAAGCTCCTGGGAAGGGAAAAGCAGAATACCTTCAAAAACACAAAAATCAGATTGTCCTGAGAGTCTGTATTAGTAACAAAGGATGCTAGAAAAAAATGTACCAATGCCTTTACTGTTCTGAAAAAGTATTTTGAATATAGACTTCTATATTTGGCCAAACTAAAAATCAATGTGATGCAAAACAACCACCCTCATGACTCCCGAAATCATGTATTCTCTCTCATCTATCATCTCTTTTAACTATATAACATCTCCTAATACGAATTTTTTTCAACAAATTTACACAAACATTTATTGCACCTAAATAAATGTTGGTCACTATCTTCTTATTTGTCAGTGAGTATGTATTTACATACCTTATATCAAAAAAAGTTCATGTTCGATCGATCTGCTTAAGAATGGGAATTTAAATGTACTCCTTCATAACAAACATGCAGAAGAAATACAGCAAAACACAAACTCCAGAGCTTGAGGCTCCTAACCTTCCCCATCTCCTCTTCTGCAAGAAAGCTAAACTGTGCTATCAACATAAACACTTTTAAGCCATGACTCTGTGGAGTCCATAATAACTTAAGAAACAATTTAGCCCAACAGCATCCACCTGAATAAACAAATATCAGTTATTAATCAGTCTGTTAAGTTCAAATTTTACAATTTTCCTACATGTCTCAATTGTTCCAATGAAGCATAATGTTTTCTGCAAAGCCTTTTCCCTTTTTATTTAAATAACATTAGGTATGTTTCTCCAGGAAACAGGGAGGAGTAGAAATAAAAAGGTAGTAAATAATTTACTGCAGTATCAAGAGTTGTGGATTTACTCAGAAACTCAAATTCCATAAAATTAGAAATAACTATCCAATTAGTCTAATTGACTATAACTATTGCATGTCATCCAGTTCTAAATTTAGACTCAACCTTCATAAAAAATGGATACCATTCCTTATAAAAACTATAAATTATCCATACCCTTTAAACAATGGTATGAAAAAAATTCAAGACAGGTGTTGAGAGGCTAATTCAGGAAAACCAAGTTTTTTCAACTGTATTTGATGCATATGACTTCTTATCAACAGCCTGCAACAATAAGTTAAGCCTGAAAGTATCTAAGGATATCAGAACACAAATACATTTAAAGATAAAGTCAAATTTAAATCTTATTGACATGTATATAGTAACCCACAGGAATGAAAAGATCCTAAGATTTTTTTACTTGGGATTAAACCAGGCCAGGGCAGTAGTAACCATGTGATAAGAAAGTTGGTGTTATATTCACCACTTTTCATCCAAAGCAAGTCTTCCTCCCTAAACACTGAAAAGCTGCTATTGAGTGTGCATCTCTAATCACCATCTCCGACACCATTTGCGTCACTGCCCAGATCAGACTCAGACGATTAGGACAATAGGCAGAGCCTCTTCACTCTGGGAGAAGAACGAGTACCCGCAAGAGCAACGTACACCTGTCGTGGAGGTAGAAGAAAGAGTTGAAAGGCGGAGAGGGGGACACATGAATAGAGCCAGGAGCCAGGGAGGTGGAGGGCAGAAACAAGAAGCAACCAGAGACAGCGATAACAGCAAGGACAGAAAGGTGAAAGAGGCAGGGACAAAAGGACAACAGAGACAAGCCAAGACTGAAAAGAGCCCAGAATCTTCGAGTGGCACAGGACAGGAACAAGGGCCAGTACTGCAGCCGGCACCTCAGGTAAGCCGGGTCAGGGCTCCTGTAACCACGGGTCCTCAAAAATATCCCGGAATCCTCCAACCTTCTCCGCCTGGCCTGAAAGTTATGTGCACATTCCGGAGGTAGCAATGAAATAACTCGGCTTTTTGGAGGCCCCAGAAATAACGGGGCCAGGTCGGAGCCCACACTTACCAGGCCACGGCGGCCCGGTGTAGTCGCCACATCCCGCCGGCGAGGAGGTCACACAGGCGCCTACAGGGCCACGCGGGAGCCTGGGTGTCAGCCCCCGTCCGGCCCTTGCTCCAGGAATGACCCAGGAAGAAGCCCTCGGCAACAAGGGCACAGAGCAGCCGCTGCGGCCCTCCCAATGGCGCATGGACTTCCGTGAGAGCCCGCCCGGCACCCGTACTCGGTCCGTCAGAAAAACAAGCACCCACTCACCCTTCCTAGGAGGGCAGCACAAACGGTCCGCGGAGGAGTAGTGCTCTCGCTCAGAGCCTCCAGAGGAAGCAAACACTTTCCGTTTCCCCTCACCGTTTCACTCTCTCTTCGTTTCCGGGATGGAACTAACGAAATTTGAGTTTCCCTGGTCAAAGATTTGGAGAGGGGAGGAGTTCAGAGTTGAGCAGGGACTGGCGGGGTGTCGGGCGAAGAAAGCGGATTGATAAATTCTCTCTAGGTGGCTATCGGCTCCCGATTTAAGAAAATTTAGTACTGAGGGGGCATGGAGGAGCCTACGTAGTACCAAATGAATACAGTGATAGGGTAATAGAATAATAAAAGCCAGTGGTTGCCAGTGGATTGTTCGGTGTCCTTGTTTACAAAGCACTTTCAGAACAATCCTGGGAAGCAAGAGGAGTCATGGATTGGTTAAGTGCTTTAGGATCCTCTGAAGGTCACATCTGAGAAGGGCTCGGATGAGCAGCTGTGGGTTTGGAATAAGTTTGTGCGCTTTATAAAAGCATCGAAAATGATTTTTTCCCCCCATTCACTTTTTAAATGGCTTTCATTTGGCTTTTAATCCCACTCATTTGTTTAAATGGCTTGTGTCAAAGCCTCCAACAATTCCATATTATCAGTGGCCACTGGACCTCAGCATTTAGTTGAGAATGTTGGGTAACCAGCACTCTCCTTAGTTGGCTTCTCTCTCTGGGTTTTTAGGACATAACCTTTTCCTTTTTTTCCAGGAGCCGCTACTCCCCATTCTCCTTTGCTGGTTCTTCCACCCCCAAAACTCTCAGTGTAGGAAGCTTCCAGAGCTCAGAGATCCTGGGCCCCTTTCACTCTGTATCTTCACTCTCTTCCTACCTAATCTGAATCAGTTCTATGGCTTTAAATACTGTTTTCCCTTAACACTCTGTGTTTTATGAGGAAATTGAGGCCCATAAAAGGACGTGGTCCATGAAAAGTAATAAAGTCAATTGCTGGCTTAACCAAGACCAAAATCAAAGGGTCCTATTACCCCTTCTTCACTTCAAGGGCACCCCTCCCAACTCCTTTTCCCTTAATCACCGGAATCCTTAATCAGTATCCATCCATTCACAACAAAGCCAAGTATTAGACCCAGTCATTACTAGTAAACTTCCCAAACGTAGGACTCGGGCTTTTCTTTATTATATTTATTGTGGTGACTATTTTAATGGCGGGTCCAGTTAGGAACTTGCTATACTGACCTCTGCAAACTGTAGCTTTTTCCAGGATTGCAGAGTTGTGCAAAATTCCTTTGTTAATGTTACTTCCCAGTATGGGTTACCTTTACATTTCGCAAAGCACTTTTTTTTTGCAATTCTATTTCTAGGCAGAAATGGAATACTGAAACATTCCCACTTGTGCAAAGACAAAGGCATGTTTATTTTTGCATTGTATGAAATAGTGAAAGATTGGAATCTATATCATTTAAAGATAAACTGAGGCATAATAAAAATTGTAAACATTTATTTGATCAAAAATTGATTTGAATTAAGCAGTGCCAAGCCAGAATTGATTAGGAGTGCTCCATCAACAGGAGCCAGGGACAAAACTTTTATGGAGAAGAAAGGGAAGCAAAAGCAAGGAAATTATTTGTTTGGCTAATAGCTTACATGATTGCCTTATTTGGGAAAGTCTAGTTAACTGTGATTGGTTGCCTTTTTTTTTTAAATTTAAATACAATTAGCCAACATATGGTATACCATTTGTTTCAGATGTAGAGTTCAGTAATTCATCAGTATTGCTTTCTTAACCTTAGGCATTTATAGGCTTCCGATTTGGTTTGCTTAGTAGGCTACCAAGGTGTTAGAACCAAGTTGGTCTATGTATTCAGCCCATTCCCAACATAATCCCAGCAAGTATTGCAGAAATTAACAATATATTCTAAAATGTATGTAGAAATGCAAAGTGCCTAGAATATCCAAAACAAAGAACAAAACTAGAGTATTTATAACCAACTGACTTCAAGACTTAATATTATAATCAAGATAGTATAGTATTGGGATAAGAAATAGATGAAGGGACCAAATTAGAGGGCTCAGAAATAGATCTCTGTGCAGTCAATTGGTTTTTTACAAAAGCACCAAAGCAATTCAATAAAGATGAAAATCTTTTCAATAAATGATGTGAAAAATATTGAATATCTATGTGGGAAAAATATACCCTACATATGCTACACATAAAATTTAGTATAAATTTATATCATATACAAAAATTTTTATACATAAACAAAAATTATGTAATCTGGGACACAGTCCTAAATGTAAAAATAAAAACTATAAATCTAAAGTAGACAAAGATTTCTTAGGTCACACACAGCATGTAATACCACAAAATTTAAATTGATAAATTAGACTCCATCAAACTGAAATACTTCTGCTCATGAAATAACAACACTGAGAAAATTTAATAGACAAACATCAAATTTGGAGAAGGTGTTTTTAGAATATTTATCTGACAAAGTATACATCTCCAGAATATGTAAAAAGTTCTTACAACTCAGTAGTGAGATAAAAAATTTACTTTGAATGTTTGTACTAAGGCCCATTTTGTTAGGATTAAGGGTCTTTGGGAGGCCTTAAATCATGAGGGGGAAGCTCTCATGAATGGGATTAGCCTCTTATAAAAGAGACCCTACATAGCTCCCTGAATTTTCCATGCTATAAAGTTACAGCAAAAAAGACATCCATTTATGAAGCAGAAAGCAGACTCTCCCTGACCCAAACAAGACCACGCTGGTGCCTTGATCTTGGACTCCCCAGCCTCTAGAACTGTGAGAAATTTGTGTTTTTATATGCTACCCAATATATGGTATTTTGTTATAGCAGCCCAAATGGACTAAGACACAACCCAGTTAAAAATTCAAACACTACACAAAGGAAGATATATATATCTTACATACAGTGCTCACACATAAAGTGCTCAATGTTAATGGTCATCAAGGAAATGCAAATTAAAGCCACAATGAGACAGCACTCTATCTTCCCTAAAACTACTAGCCTTAAAAAGACTATACCAAGTCTGGCAAGCATGTGAGACAACCAGAACTGTCAGCCACTGCTGATGGGAACGTACATGATATGACCACTTTGGAAAAATATTTGGCAGTTTCTTACAAAGTTAAACATACACCTCTCCTTTGGTCTAGCAATTCCAGTCATATAGACTTATCTAAGAGAAAAAAAATGTTATGCACAAAAAGGCTTATACAAAAATGTTCATAGCAGCTTTATTCATAGTAGCCAAGAACTGAAACCAAACCAAATGTGCGTCAACAAGAAAATGGATAAATGAATTTATACAAGGAAATACTACTCAACACCAAAAAGGAAACAACTACTGGACGTGTAACAACATGAATCAGTCTAACAGACATGCTGAAATCAAAGAGGATGTTCCACTTACGGGAAAATGGGTGTTGGGAATGGGAAAGGAACATTAGGGAACTTTTTTAGGAAGATGGAAATGTTAGGAGTCTGAGTTACTTGGATGTATCTGTTTATCATAATGTGCAGCTAAGAACTGTGCATTCCAAGTTTCAGATATGTGTATGTACCCTTTGCCAGCATCTATAAATTGATTGAGTGGGGAGGGTTGAAGTGGGTGGAGACTAGGGGGAACAAGAATGACAAAATGTAGATAATTATGGAAGCAGGGTGGTAGGTACCTGAGGGCTCCTTATACTATTCTGTTCACTTTACATACTGGAAAATTTTCATCATAATGACTTTAAAATTTATCACATACTTCTTATAAAAATGATGCAGGAAGAAAAACAAAATGAATGTAACAGAAAAGCAGTCTTGTGGGTGTTTGAAGGAGGGGAGTGGTGAATATGAAAGTCACACGGCCTGTGTACTATGTAGAATTTATTCTAGCTGTATTTTTTTCCTATTTGGCTACAACAGATTACCCCGAATGTAATGACTTAAAACAAAACAAACTTATTATCTTACTGTTCTACGGGTCAGACTTAAAAAATGGGTTTCCCTGGGCTAAAAACAAAATATGTACAGTGCTGCATCCTTTTGGAGGGCGACTCTCAGGAAGAAGCTGGCTTTTTGCCTTTTACAGCTTTTAGATGCTCCTCACATTCCTTGGCTTCTGGCTCATTTCTGTCTTCAAAGCTAGCAATGACTGGTTGAATCTTTGTTAATATCATAGCCTTTGACCCTGACTCCTCTGCTTTCCTCTTCTGCATTTAGGGACCCTTGTGGTTGCATTGGGACCATCCAGAGAATCTAGGATAATCTTATTTTATTTTATTTATTTATTTCCCCAAGATTTTATTTTTATTTATTTGACAGAGATACAAGTAGGCAGAGAGGCAGGCAGAGAGAGAGGAGGAATCAGGCTCCCCGCCGAACAGAGAGTCCGATGTGGGGCTTGATCCCAGGACCCTGAGATCATGACCTGAGCCGAAGCAGAGGCTTTAACCCACCGAGCCACCCAGGGGCCCCATAATCTTCTTATTTTAAAGTCAGGGGTTAGCAACCTTAATTCTATCTGCATCCTTAATTCTTCTTTGCCATATTCACGGGTTCTAGGAAATAGGATGCAGACTTCTTTGTGGGAGGCATTATTCTGCCTATCTCACAGCTCCATTTAAATTCTCTTCAGTGAGGTCTCTCTGATACTAAGGAGTGTGTGCGCGTGCTTGAAGTATCAAGTTTATGCAGCTCAGTCACACTCGGAAATAGCTGTTGCTTTAAAACTGTACTTCGAATATTTGTTCTTTATATTTATCATTTTCTTAGTTTTAATGACTTTCATACCTTTTTCTTCTTTTCCTGAAATCTAAGAAGAAACCTCAAGTCTGCGTTCCATGTCACAAATTTCATTTTCTACAGTGGCACTTTTGCCTTCTAAGTAGTTTCTAAAATTTACTTTTGCATTGTAAATCTTGAAATCTTTCCTTTACTTATCTTTATTGCTTTCTGGAATGTGTATCTTAGAGGTCAAGGTTTTTTTCATCATATTAAAGATGTAAAATTACATCTTTAATATTTAACAATGTAAAATGTAACATTTGTAACAATGTAAAATTCTTGTCCCTATAGTGAATAAACTCATAGATAATAAAATTCACTGATATGCATTTGGATCTTTTATTATAATGGATCTTTTTATTATGAAGACTATTGTTATTACTATTCCCAGTGGACACCCATGTAATGTGCTAGGTGGTATGTTACACTTTATGTATAATATCTCCTTCCATTCTTTCCTACAATATTTTTTCACAGGCTTCATCTTTTCTCCCCCTTTCTTGTCCTCCTAAGGCCAGAGGGTTTATTTTGTTTTATGCAGCAAAAGATGTATTGGCCAATGACTATAATCTTTAATTCTCCTGCACAGGTCTTATCCTTAGTGGTTGGTCCTGTGAATCTGGTTATAAATGTTCATATTTTTATTGAGTTTCCACAAGTATTTTAGTAATTGACTAGGGAAAAAAAAACTGCATCAAGGACTGCTAGTCAAATACCTTATTGACTAAGAAAATGTGGTTCCACTGTGGACACTCAAACCGAAAATGAAGACTTTCTCCAGCTGTATACACTACTTAGTTGAGGTAAACTTTTGAACTGAATTTATTTTAATTTTCCAGACTTCTCTTTTCCTTCCCCCACTGAAAGGAGAGGCGGTTTTTGTAATTTCCTTGTCTCAGGGATTTTAGCAGGAAGGAATGTGTGAGGAATTCAATGGCTCTTTTGGTAAAAGCTCTCTAAGAAAGCTTAAGTCTGTCCTGGGATTTTGCTGGGAGCCTGGGAGTAGAGAGGGCCTTGGAGAAGCAAAAGTTGGAGGGTAGAGATTTATAAAGGCCAGAAAGAGGAGAATGTTCTCTCCTAACTACCGTTCCCATACTTGGGAGACATCAAGATCTCGGAGGGTTCTCAGCCCCTCAAAAGATTCTACCTAAGCATGATCAGAAACAGCGGATCCATCAGATTCAAAAAGATCATGAAAATTAGGAATTTGGGGGACAACAGAGATTACCTATGACCACTAATTATAAAAAGAACTATTTTCTACGCACACTGTTATCTATATCCAGTAAATCTGTGTGGGGAAAATAATTATATAATAGCATGTTATTGTGTATCTCTTTCCAACTCTACATTCACTGACATCTAGTTGATAGCTTGAGATTAGTTTTGGTGGCAGTATTTACACCACAGAAGTAAGCAAACTCTACCAATCGGGGCTCTATTTATCATTCTATTGATTGTTTAGTCTTAAGAAAGATATGGAAAAACAGTGATACTTCAGGTTAAATTTTAAAGTGTGCTGCATCTGTGGCTATTTCATTGTGAAGAGCACGGAAAACTGAGGAAATATTCTTCCAGTATTTAAAACCTTTTATCTGATTCAGTAAAGAAGTCATGATGTTTTCATGAATTATTTAAGTTCTCACATATATCTTTGTTGTTTCACTTTCTTCTTGTTAAAGTATAGGCAAATAGCAACCAATATTCATGTCAGATTTAAACTCATAGGTCAATGATGTGAGCAACTTCTTTGCTGAATAGCTAGCAATCAAAATAATCAAGCATTTATTCCTACTAAAACGTATAACAAACATGCATATATATGCGCATATATATATATATATATATTTTTTTTTTTTGTAGACCTGATTGCTGAATATTTAGCAGCATACCACTGGTATGGTACTGCTGGTATGGTATGCTTGAGCATTGTACCAGTTCTTTCCTTTGATGTATTTCCATCTTTCCATCATAGAAAACTTTTTTTTTAAATTTTTTATTTTTTATAAACATATAATATATTTTTATCCCCAGGGGTACAGGTCTGTGAATCACCAGGCTTACACACTTCACAGCACTCACCATAGCACATACCTTCCCCAATGTCTGTAACCCCACCCCCCTCTCCCAACCCCCCTCCCCCCAGCAACCCTCAGTTTGTTTTGTGAGATTAAGAGTCACTTATGGTTTCTCTCCCTCCCAATCCCATCTTGTTTCATTTATTTTTCTCCTACCCCCTTAACCCCCCATGTTGCATCTCCACTTCCTCATATCAGGGAGATCATATGATAGTTGTCTTTCTCTGACTGACTTATTTCGCTAAGCATGATACCCTCTAGTTCCATCCACATCGTCGCAAATGGCAAGATTTCATTTCCATCATAGAAAACTTTTGCCATTTAGTTCCTAATTTGTTTCAAAGTTTCCTATATCTCTGACTACTTATACACTGTCTCATTTTGGGGACACAATGCCATGACCAAAGCAGGCAGAAGTATTACCTTCTTCCACTCTCCAGGTTCTGAGGCTTTCTCCCTCCTGCTTGGAGGTATTTTTGCTCACACTTTGGAACATTTGCTTTTTGCTTCCTTTTTAGACTAAAAATATATCTTCTACTTTCACCATGTTCCCAAACTTGGCCTATGCAAGAAATAAAATACATATTAGTCCCTAAGTAATTCTGCATGGCAGTCTATTCTGGAATTACCTGTACAAACTACTTTCCAGTTTACTAGTGTCTTCTTCAGTAAGAGGAGTTGAGACTATGTGCCTTGCAGAGGGACAGGATCCCATACCCTTGCTGCTCATTGTTACAAGCTGTTGACAGTCTCCTTACTTTCTCATCTTTTGGGTGGTCTGGAGTTTCTTCTGCAGTAGGAAGGGCCAAGATGAGCAGTTCAGGCAGTAGCTTGTTACAAGTTCTGTAATCCTAATATAGCTCACGAAAGCCATCAGAAACGTGAGATCTACCATCTCCTGGTCTGGAGACCCACCTACACAACAATGGTTCCAGCGTTTAGAGAAGACAAAGTGATTCATTTACCTGTTTATTCCAGTAGAAGAGATGATAGGAATGTGCAATACCCAAGGAATTCTGAGCAAGCGGGATTGGATTTACACATTTACATAAAACAAATAGAAATTAGAACCCTTTCTTCCTTTGTTTTCTTTATTTGCCATCTTCTTTCGTCCTTGGGGGATGGGTGAGATTTAGAAAAGCAAAATACTCTAAGGATGTGTGTGGTGAATTTGTAGCTCAATGACTGTTTTAGGTTTGTACATCTGCATTTTTCTGTTACCATGACACTATATTATGGGCTAATGTGTCTATCTCATTATTAAAAAAGCTACTAGATGTTGAGGCATTTAGAGCTGTGCCTGGTATTTAGTAAACACTTACTAGTTGTATTAGTTGAGGTAGGGTGGGATATGATGCTCTAGAAAATATATGCCCAAATTTCAAGGACTTAATCACAAACACAGCTATTTCCTTCTCAAATGACAGTCTAATGTACAATGGAGGTGGTGGTGGTTTCTTGAAGCCTGGAGACTCGGACCTGCACATTGCTTCCTGCTTGAGCCTACACCACCTGAAACATCTGGTCTTCGAGGTCACTTTGGAGAGCCCAGTGGGTTGTCTGGGATGGTTGTTAAGGACTGGAATAGAAATAGTCAAGAGGTCAAAGATCACTTCTGCCCACATTTTATTTGCCGGAACCTCATCATATGGCCAACTTAACCACAAATAAAACTGGGAACTACAGAGGAGCACATGAAAGCTGTGCAGACTCCCTAGCTCTGCAAATATGAACATCAGCTGTAACAACAACAACAACAACAATCATATTATTCTCCCATGATAATGTTGTTATTCTCCAAGAATGGAATATTGTCTTCTGGTTACATTTGCTATCTATATTCCCATTGAACTTGGAGTTTTAGATTACTTTGTAACCTATGTCTATCAATATCTAAAACACCATGAAACCCACTTTTATTTTATTCTCCATAATGGTAGAGTACCTCATTTTATTTTACTCTCCATAATAGGAGAGCCACCATATTGACAGGTGTTAAATTTCCTAGAAACCAACTAAACATGGGCTCAGAGTTAAAATTCAGTTGATATAAAGAAATGCAGTATTTATTGCACACCTGAGTTTGCAGTCTGGGACTGATTCCTACCGCATTAAAATATACACTCTACACAGAGAGATTGAAAGAGATTGAAGTATTCTCAACTTCAGGACCATTCCATGGACCTGTCAAGAAGGCCTGGCTATTTTAAGAGAACTGGAAGAAAAGGTTAACGTGATCTACAGCCTTCCATATGTTAGGCTGAAGCTTAGAGATCTGATTGAGAAAGGGTTGGACTTGGTAGTCCTACTGCATCAGCCAAAAGCATGAGAAAGACTGTGTGCTAGTGCTTACCCTCCAGTTTCGTCAAGACACAGGATTTGAGGCTACCAGTTCTGCAATGAGCAGCACAGATAAGAGGATTTCCATTTTGTATTTTTATGACTCCGGAGAAATATATTAATTTTCTCAAGGTCATACAGTCATTTGGAAGTATTTGGTATACTTAGGATCAAAATGCAAACCATTTCCCTGGAAGAGTTTTGGCAGAGAAAACTAGAAACTAGGTTTAGAACAGCTTATAAAGTGGTTTGAAGATTTCCAATTATTTTTGGATATTTTTCTTCTGGCAAAAGAACAAAGTGCAGTTTCTCTGCAAGGAAGCACCATGATTCAAATGGTATTCCATGGAGGTTAATCTACCCGTGTGTGTGTGTGTGTGTGTGTGTGTGTGTGTGTGTTGGGGGGTGGTGGGTAAAGGTGGGAAGCTACAAGCAGAGAGCCTAGTTAGGAGGCTATCATAATTATCCTAATGTGGTCTGATCTAGATTATGGTTAAAGGGTCAAAGATAGCAACTAACTTTTAAGCATAAGTGGCTGAATTTAGATTTTCTATGTTAGGGCTGAAAGATATTTATATGCTTGTAAAATGGACTTTTTTGATGTCATGTATTTTTCTCCCCTATTTAATCTGCCATGTTTCATCCCACTGAATTGTCAGCCTGAATAAGATCATTTCAGTAATGCTTCATTAGGAATGAGATGGCCATTGGGAGAAGCCAGGATGCTTTCAACCAAAACTTCCATCACCTGTCACCTGGCTGGATGAGCAGCCCTTCTGGTTTGGGGTGTCCGGGTGGTGGTCTTCAACAAAGAATGATCTCTGGGCCAGGGCCCGAGGAGCACTGCATCCAGTGCTGCCGTCTTACTAACTTTTAAGGTCCGGAGAGCCTCCACCAGGGCATCTTGATCGACTAACTGACATTTACGGGTGTGTTAAAGGATGTGGTAAAAGGTATGAATCTGCAGCCAGATGAAGAGATGCATTGGTGTGGAGAAAGGGTGCAAGCTTCCATGTCTTCTCCAGGCTGCCACTCTCCCTGCATCTTCACATCTTCACCAACCTGGAAGCTCTTCTCCTTTCCTCTTTTCAGGTATCCATTCTATCTGATGGCTATCCTATCCTTCCTTCCTTCTAGCAGTGTCTCTGACAGCTGTGGGAGCACTGACATCTTCATAGTCCTGTTATGGAGTTTGCTTCTATGAGCTGTTCTTTTCTGTGTGGTCTCCAGGCCCCTTTCTCCAGCCCTTCTAACGATTTTCTGAGATGCCCGTTATTAATACATTCCTTTTTTGCTCATTTTTTCCTGGCGACTGTTTCTGTTATTTCCAAATAAGAGCCATGACTGGTTCATTTGTTAGCTTTGATGCCATAACCCAGATGTTAACCAGAACCACCCTGGATGATTTAGATAAGATTGATTCAAAGTACATTCAATGGATGCTAGAAAGTCCAATGTCTTCTTCAAGATTTCTACAAATTCTGCTGGAGATTTAGGTTCTCGTGGACACATCTGACTCAGATCTTTTGCTTCCTCTAAATAAGAATTTCTCAACCTTGATATTTTAGGCTGGACAATTCTTTATTATGGGTGACTGTCTTGCATATTGGAGCAATTTTGGCATCTGCCCACTCGATGCTAGTGGCTGCCCTGTCCCAGTTATGACAATAGAAAGTGTCTCCAGACATTTCTAAATGTGGCCTGGTGGGGGGGGGGGAGCAAAATCACTCCTATTTGGGAACCACTATCCTGAATTAGTTAAGTGCTGGAAGTGACACCTGTCCCTGTTGTCACCAAGTCAACATAGGTGTGATACTTAAACATTTTTCTTAGTTTCCACTTTTCTTTCTTTCTTTCTTTCTTTTTTTTTTTTAAGTCACAAAAGATGTCTATACTGGTAGCAAATCTGATGGGAGTTCTGGAGAAATTCAGATTTTCATAATAAATATTCAAACAAATCAAATTTGTTAGATGTCTACGTTTTTAAAAACATCTCCTGGTCATTTTTGCAACTTAGGTTCTAACCTCTGGCCATGTTGCTTTTCCCTCCTTGGTTTCTCTTCCCTTATCTCTCTTCACCTCCTCTATTCTCTGTTCTTCCCTACTTCCAAATTTCTGTCCATTTTCAATTTAGAGTGGTTTAGTTTTATTGTTTTACTTCTCTTTGCCAACTTATCCCCTCAGGGTCTCGCCTTCCACTCCTAATTGGCAAATCAAGGTATTTTTCTAAACAAAAAAGGCCCTTCTCCCATGGTAATTCTGGAACCTATTATGGAGATAATTAAAATAGAATCTTGTCGCAATTCTCACTACAAGTTCTTTTTGTGTAGCTACAGTAGTATTAACCCCCTTTTGTAGGAAGGAAGCTGTTCTAATTATCTGTTGCAGCATAACAACTGACCAAAACATAGTGGCTTAAAACAACAACCATTACATCGTATTTCTCTTCAAATGGCATATCCACACAGTTAGCTTGGGTTTCTCCAGAAGGATACTTTTGGACTAGTTCATTTTTTACATGGTGGCTAAGGGGTCCTAGAGGAAAGGTTTTATGTGACAGGAAGAGAGAGCCATACCAGTCTCGTAAAGTCTTGGGTCTTTAATGTCACTTTTTGCCATATGGGTCAAAGGGGTCTTAAGTCTGTCAGATTCAAGTCAATGTGTGGTGACACGCATTGTACAACATCTGGCCATACATTTTGACATTACTCCTTCATGCAAATAACCCCCCCCCCAAAGTTTCATTCCATTATAGCATCAGACTCAGACTTGAGGTCTAGGTTTTTGATGCATCAGAGACCTAGGAAAAAAGAGTTAAGAGAACTTGGTGTTCTGAAAGCTGAAGAAAAAGTGGGTCTCAAGGAGAGTGGTCAGTAGGGTTAAAGATCAAGTAATCCAGAGACTGAAAAGAGGAGAGCTTTGACTTTGCCCAGTGGAATGCTTAGGTCCTTCATTCCCCCTCTTTCACTGTGGTGAAGATGCTGGGAGCCAAAGACCTTGTTTATTTCCCTTCTTATGTATAATTTTCTTTTTCTGATGGTATAGAATATGTTTCTTCTAGAAATTCAGAAAATATGGAAAATTATTAAAAAGAAAGTATAATGTGTAGATGACCACTGAAACCTTTCATTGAATTGATTTTTCTATTCTTTATATGAACATGTATGCTTACATAGACATGTATATATGAGCATGTGTGTATATATTTGTCCCTTTTTACTCTCATCCTTCCTCTGATTGTTTAATCACCAGCAAAACTTTTTTTGTGTGTGCACTTAGAGTAAGGTTACAACAGGAATGCGAAGAGAAAGGAAAGAGACAATTTTCAGCATTTACAGTTTCTAAATAGATTTGAAATTCTTGGAAGAGACATTACTTAGAGAAAAAGGATTTCTGAGTCTCCAAGTTTGTCTTGGGGGACAAAAACTTAATTTTATTTTCATAAATAATAGGCCTTGGAAGCATGAGTGAAGTAAGAGCCAATTTTCCTGCCATGAATTTGATAGAAATATCACAGCTGAGGGAGGAGAGATTTGGGAGGTATGATTGGGTTTGGTGCTGGTGTCAGTCTCAGGGACACTCGCACACTTTGCGGAATGGTAGAAGTCCTAGAGGGATGGGCTGGGACCTGAAGCAGAGAACTATGTCCTGATTCCTGGGGAAATCTGAGGGGGTAGCGATGATGGCACAGAAGTCCTTCATACTCACATGTCACAGCAGTAGTCGAGCAGAAATGGGCAAAACCGAGCAAGTCTAGCTAGAGACCACACCGCACATTGCCTGTGGCCCAGCAGGACAAGTGCCCTAGAGTTTCATTTCCTCTAAAGGGATAGAGAAGGCAGAGATAAAACTCATGCACATGTCGCAGAGGAGGAAGCCTAGCACAGGCAAAGGACCAGATAAACAAAGACAAGTGATGGCTCGGCTTATGCCAACAGAGGACAGAGGATGGGGAAGGACCCACCTTTCCTCACTCTGTGACACCAAAATCCAGTGAATATAGGTGCCAGTCTAATGGAAGAAGGAGGGAAGGGGTAAATCCTTAAATGATTGTTTAAACATAGAGTGCTGAGGAATACCGTGGGGGTGACTAGGCTTTTTCTGCCATCAGGCAAAATGAGGGATTAAAACAAAATCAAGTTGAGTTATTAAAAAATAAAAAGTTACATTTTCTGTACACTGTAACCTAAGAACTACGTGTCATTGTTTATTTGTGTATGTGTATATATGGTCATCTGTATTATTTCCTGAAGTTTTGATCACACTGTTGATATTGTTTTACTAAACATTGTATCAGGAACAGTTTAACCATGTCACTAAATATATTCAGGAATGCCTTTATCAACTGCACAGTAGTGCAGTATATAGATAGAGTTTTCCTTCTTTCCCCTTCCTTCCTTTCTTCCTCCATAATTCCCTAATTGTCAAACACTTACTTTGTTTCAGACTTTTCATTGTTATATATAAAATTAAAAAAATATTTTATTTTATTTTTTAAAGGTTTTATTTATTTATTTGAGAGAAAGAGAAAGCAATCACAGAGAGAGAGGGACCACAGAGACAGAGGGAGAAGCAGACTTGCCACTGAGCAGAGAACCTGATGCAGAGCTTTATCCCAGGACCCTGAGATCATAACCCGAGCTGAAGGCAGAGGCTTAACCGACTGAGCCACCATGGCACCCGCATTTTTAAAAAATATTTTAAATCTTTTACTGTAACTTGCATTATTTCCTAGGGAACAGTTTCCAAAAGTGAAATTACTGGGTGAAGATGCATAAACATTATTAAATCTTCCCATCCACACTGTCAAACTGCCCCCTAGCCTCTAAAAATGCCTTTTACACTAGCCAGTTCCCTCGCATAAATGTGTCTCTCCTCCGAGACCATTCAGGAAGGTAAAGTTCTTGCATATGAACAGAGTAGGGGATGGTTCCAGCAGAGTAAAGGCCTTTGAGTATATTCTGGCACTTGTATGGACTTTGAAACATCAAAAGTGGTACAGGTAGACTTTCCTGTGCCACTAAATGTACACAAAATATTAAGCCACTAGAGGGCAGAGTTATCTCACTAAACCAAGAGGATTTTTTTGTTGTTGGTTGGTTTTTGTAAATCCCAAGACGGTTTATAGCACCAGTCCAGATCAAAATCCTGACATTGCGGTCAAGGTGGCTTTAATTATTTTAACAAGGTGATAAACAAAGGCAAGGATGCTATAAATGTAAACCAATCAGTTCCCAATTACTATAATAAACACATTACATTCACACTGCTTTTTAAAGAGTAAACTTTTAATATCAGAATAGTTTTGGATTTACAGAAAGATTGTGGATATAGTACAGACTTTCCATGTGCTCCAGTTCCAGTTTCCCCTATGGTTAACATCTTGCTTTAGTATTTCATATTTATTACAACTAACGGACCAATATTGACATATCACTGTTAAGTAAAGTCTATAGTTTATTCAGATTTTCTTAGTTTTAACCTTGTTTGTTCCAGGAAACCACATTACACTTAGTAGTCATGTCCCCTTAGGCTCCTCTTAGCTGTGACAGTTTATCAAACTTTCCTTGTTTTTGGTGACGTTGACAGTTTTGAGAGTACCACGGGGGGTGGTGGGGAGTGTTTCATGGAATGTCCCTCTACTGGGGTTTGTCTAATGTTTTTCTCATTATTAGACCAGAATTATTAGTTTTCGGGGAAAGGGAACATACAGAGGCAAAGTGCGAATCCCATCTCATCTTGGTAAGAGCAGATACCACCAACATGATTTATCATTGTTGATGTTGATCTCTGTCCCTTGGCTGAGGTGGAGCTTGTCAGGTTTCTCCACCACAAAGTTACTTTTTTTTTCTTTTTTTCTTTTCCTATACTGTACTCTTCAGGAAGGAAGTCACTGTGTGCAGCCCACACATGAGGGGAGAGCTGCGGTCTCTCCTGGGGTAGGGTAGGATCTACATAAATTATTTGGATTGCTCCATGTAGAAGACTGAGCTCTTCTCCCTGATTTATTTATTTACTCTACCCTTTATTTACAACAGTATGGACTCATGGATAGCTATTTTATACTTTGGGTTATAACCCAAATCCAATTTTTAAATTTTTTTTTAAATTTTTATTTATTTTTTTAAATTTCTTTTCAGTGTTCCCGAATTCTTTGTTTATGCACCACACCCAGTGCTCCATGCAATACGTGCCCTCCTTAATACCCACCACCAGGCTCACCTAACCCTCCACTCCCCTCCCCTCCAAAGCCCTCAGTTTGTTTCTCAGAGTCCACAGTCTCTCATGGTTTCCGATTTCCCTCAATTCACTTCTCCTCTCCTTCTCCCAATGTCCTCCGTGTTACTCCTTGTGCTCCACAAATAAGTGAAACCATATGATAATTGACTCTCTCTGCTTGACTTATTTCACTCAGCATAATCCCAAATCCAATTTTTAAATTCTGTTGCTCAGATTGTTGGAGCTTTGGCCATGGGGAGCTCTTTAGCTGCTCCCGTGCCTTTGCGGTATATCCCCACAATTGTTTTGTTTTGTTTCTGAGCACGTCTTTAGTTTCTGGCACTGTAAGAGGCTCCAGGCTCATCCTGTATACTTGTGGCTCTGGTTCTGGAATCAGCCATTTTTCCAATTTTTATTGGAAGATGGTATTGGAAACAAAGATCTGAGGGCTAGGTGTATGTTCTCCCATGGACACATTTTGTACACTTTTCTGTACATTATTAGTTCTATTTTATAGGTGGGCAATCTTGCAGCCTTGCACAGGCTCCCCCATTTAGTGGCAGAGTCTGGCCTCCCATCTGGACTTGGGGTGACTACAGACCCATGTTCCTTTCAGTGTGCCCAGAAATAATGGCTAAAGCAAAGAGGAATGTCCCTTATTGCATGCAGTTGGATGAACAATTGCCTTTACTTTTACTTTTTCTCCCCAGAGAATGAAGCAGCTTTTGTGGTAGAATCAGTTGTTTGCCAAAGCTCTCTGGCAGTCAAAGGCAAAGGGGGGTGCTTCCAGGGCTCCCAGTTTATTGAAGGGCACCACTGGGGACCTCGCATCTTGGGCAGGCTGCTGTGCCCAGGATCATGTGAGGAGGGGAAGGGGAATCTTCTGGAGGTCCCTGGGCAGGCTATGAACAGGACCAGGGCCAATCGGGTTTGGGAGAGGCAGGGACTGGAGGCAAGAAAAGAAGCAAGGGACACTATGGAGATGAAAATTTCTGGAAGAAGTAAACATCCCCAGGGGAAATAGAAGGTCTACTCCACGGGAGCTAAATCTCTATTTCTTGGGCAGTTCTGGGAATTCAGTGCAACAAGTATATTTTATATATATATCCTTAATGAGGATTCATCTCCTGCTACCAAGTGAGGTGCACAGCTTCTTTATTTCGGTATTTTCTATGCAATTGGAATAAACTTGCATTACATTTCCGGCTCCATGTCTTGGGAATACTATTAACTTCTAGCTCATGGTTGCCTTCAAACAGAATGACCTTCTGCAGTTCCCAATGAGGGCAAGCAAGAAACTTGACCTGTAATAGACGTTAAAAGAACTTAAAGAAAATATGCTATAGCAAAAACCATGATTAATAATATCTTTTTCTGATTATGTCATTAAAGTATGTTTATTATGGAATAATAGAGGATACAGACAAATGAATAGAGCAAATAATTATCTCACTCAGAAATAGTCACCATTAGGACTTTGCTCTATTTTTTCTTTTTCTCTTTCTTTCTTTCTTTCTTTCTTTTTTTTTCTCTTGTCTGTACATCCATGGGTAATATTGGGCTTGTGTTGCATATTAAACTTTGCCTCTTGCTCTTTGCTTAATATTCAATTACCTTTTCCACATTACTAAATATTCCTAAAAATTTGATATCTGAGATGCATAATACTCCATCAAATTGGATATATTCAGTTTGAACTATGCTGTCATAAATTTCTGTATACATTCATTTTGAATATAGCCAAAATTATTCCCTGTGGAACAATTTCTAGAAGGGGAATGAAGTGATGATAATAAAAATGTCTACCTCATTGAGTTGATGACTGGAAAAATGAGGTGAGGTGAGTTAGCTTACACCACTGTTTGGTACAGGCAAGCATTCAATGAATGTTGGGATTGATCATTATAAATATATTCCACTTGATAAATACTAACAAATAGTCTTCCAGAAAACTCCCTTTCATTCTTAGTATGAACATGTTATCGGATACTTTAATAGTAATTGAAACTATTGTGAACCGTAACACTACGCTTTGTGAATGTTATCTGGGAAAAGAGATGGGGTTTTGACCAAAGGGATTGAAGAAATTAGGAGTAGACTTCCCAAAGAATGAAGGGGTGAGAAAATTCCTGGAAAGGAGTGGTGAGAGCCATTGGATCTAATGGGAGTGTAACCAGGGCATACGTTGGGATACTGAGATACACACATGTATGCGTGTGCATGCATATGTGTGTATGTGTGTATGTGATATCATGACATCAGTTTTGGGCTACACAGCCAAGAGCAGTCACAGATTCTTGAGGGTAGAATACAAGCTAAATGGGGTCACCAGTGCTTTGAGGAAGGAGGCAGGCCAGCTGCTGCCCAGATAATGGAATGTTCAGTTGTGGAGAATGGATGAGTTGGAGACCATTTGTTCTATCACAGGAGTTATAAAGATCAAAGGAAAGAAAAGCCTGTGGTTTCCAAATTAAAGATAATCACTGAGGTAGTAAATTCTAATAAATGAAACTGGAGTTTTGGGCAGTGACAAGAAGAATAATTTAAGAAACAAAAGACAGGCACCTGGGTGGCTCAGTCCGTTAAGCGTCTGCCTTCAGCTCAGGTCATGATCTCAGGGTCCTGGGATCAAGCCCTGCATTGGGCTCTCTGCTCAGTGGGAAATCTGCTTTTCCTTCTCCCTCTAGCCCTCCTCCTGCTCGTAAGCTCACTCTCTCTCTCTCAAATAAATCAATAAACTAAAAAAAAAAAAAAAAAAAAGAAACAAAAGGCAGGTTCCAGAGAACCATGGTCTAAAATGCATCTGTGTTACCAGGAGGGGAAGAACGCCCTTGACTTATTCTAGCCAGCAACTGCCCAGGCTTGTGATTTGAGGACGCAAGCATTCCCTGTATATTGCCCTCACCTCCCTTACCTCACAGATGCTCAATGATGACGACCTCGTGACCTGTCACTCATGGAGTGCTTAAGTCTGTCCTGGGCAGTCCAGTGTCAGGAGGATGGGGCAGACAGTATCAGTTCTATTGTACAGATGAGGCAACTGAGGCTCAGAGCAGTGAGGAGACTTGTTGAAGGACACATGACGAAAGAATGAGAGATGGGAAGTGGATGTGTTTCC
Source organism: Lontra canadensis (assembly GCF_010015895.1). Classification (NCBI taxonomy): domain Eukaryota; kingdom Metazoa; phylum Chordata; class Mammalia; order Carnivora; family Mustelidae; genus Lontra; species Lontra canadensis. The sequence continues at coordinate 175,344 of NW_022631032.1, read as the reverse complement.
ACCTCCTATTCCACAGTAAGTGACTATTTCACAGTGTTTAGTGTGCAAGCTCCCGGCTCAGATGCCAGCTGGGGAAGGTCCCTGTGTGGTGGCAGGGGTGGGAGGAGCATGGCAGGGAGAGAAGAAGAAGGCTGGGACACCTCCTAACAGAGTGGGACTTCTGAGTGGGACTTGGACGGCCAACCTCTGACGCTCCTTCTTGTGCCAAAATAGTCTGGCTCTGAATTTCTGTCATTGAAAGGGCCGGGGTTGCCCTCATTAGACAGTGAGACTGGCAGAGATCGGCTAAGATTCTTGCCCTTTTCTGTGCTCTGCGATGTCCTTTCAAAGAGCCCCCCAGGAACTCAAGACCCTACAACAGCCCTCTCTTATATTAAACCACCCCTTCCACTATGAAGAGCTTCGCAGAAGTCTGAGCACGCAGTGCGGGCAGCGATGGTTGTCTCACCCAGACTCAGGGCCAAGTGCTTTATGTGCCTGTTCTCTCCTAAGGGTCTCGTCAATGCCAAGAGATTAGAGGTCGAGGAATTTGTTCTCGATCACGCTGACCAGAAGGGGCAAGGCAATCATTGGAGCCCAAGCTCTCTGACATTAGGGCGAATACCTTTTTCTACTTTATTGAAGTATAATTGAATTACAATAAACTGGACATATATAAAGCACAAAAAAAGTCAGGTGCACACCTGTGAAGCCGTCTCCACAAACAAGAGGACTGAAGCCCTTATTCTTAACTTAAGGCAGCAGCTTCCTCCTGTAGTATCCACCCCATCCTTCTACGTGATGAGAGGTCAGATATTGGAAGATGACCAACTCGTGCTTTCTAGATCTCCCATTCCTCCAGACAAGCACCTTTGTAAGTTTCTGTAAATTCGTTTCATAGTGCACAGCTGAGTTTCTTTTACCAGCTTGTTAACCCTCCCATAGGGATTTTTGCCCAGGTAATTGGATATTTGGATGATTCTCCAATATGTCAAAAGCCATTCAAGCTTTTGTCACAAAGCCCATAGGCTGGGACCAGGCCTGCAGGTGGCAGCCAACAGTGCCCACTGCAAGGCTGGGGTGGGCAGGCAGACCAGGGCTGGGAGGCCTCCAGGTTAGCAGGTCCTGCTCTGAATGTTCTCATGCAAATAGGCTAACGGCCTATTTGTCTCTGTCAAATAAATAAATAAAATCTTTAAAAAAAATTTAAAATGAAAGCACTCTTAGAAGTATTCTGACACTAGGCTGGACATGTATACATTACCTTATATATCCTTATTACATCCCATAGAATAGAGTAGTAGTATTCCATTTCACGGGTGAAAAATTGAAGCTTTGGGTAATTAAACAACCTGGCAAATTTTCCACTGGTATTAAATGGTAGAGCCATAATATATAGTATCTGCTCTAAGGCTGTGTTAGGTTTGAGTGCATCAAGCGTTTGGGAGGTGGATGGCAGAGGGAAACAGGGATCAGTGACTAAAATCCTAAGTCCAAGGACTTCTTTTGATTAAATACCCTCAAATATACCACATCACCCCCCCCCCACACACACATACATTTTCTGCTGTTACAAACATGGGATTATATTCTACACAGTGCTCTGTAACTTAACTTTGCAGGTATGTATCATAGACAGCTTGCCATGACAATAGACCTACCGTATTGTTTTATTTACTTTTTTAAAAAAAGATTTTATTTATTTATTCAAGAGAGAGAGAGAGAGAGAGACCACAAGCTGGGAGGAGGAGCAGAGGGAGAGGGAGAAGCAGACTCCCTGCTGAGCAGGAAGCCTGATACGGGGCCCAGTCCCAGGACCCTGAGATCATGACCTGAGCCAAAGGCAGATGTTCAACTGACTGAGCCACCACATGCGCCTATTTACTTTTTTTTTTTTTTTAAAGGAATGCAAGCATAACAAGTTTATCTATACTTGCCAAAAATGTAGATCTTATGTTTCCTCTCCTAGGGACTCTGCTTTGGTAGGTCTGGGTTTAGACCAGAACTTGTGGATTAGAAGAGCTCCTGAGGTGACTGACTTTCAATGCCACCTCCTGCAGGGTGAAGGAGACATAAACGGAGTAACAATAAGGTACACTACTAGGCAACTACAAGGGCCCTCCAGCCAGAGAAAGACAGAGAGGAATGGGGAGAAGACTGGACTCCTGTCCAGTGGGGGGAAGAAGTACAGTAATACTCCTGCGGCAGACATTGGAAGAAAGGTATGGATTTCGTAGAGGCTTGTAAAGGAGGGAAGTGCCAAGACCATGACAGCCCCCAGAACCCTCTGGAAGAACAGAGACTAGGCTGGAGGCTGGAGGATAACTTTAAAGCTGCATTTGAGTGTAAAACACTGTATTTACTAAATTGTTGATTTGAGGTGCTTTGGCAGAGTTAATGGAAGCTTGAGGGGAGAACTAAAAAAAAACCTCAGGGAGTCCCCCTCTGATGTCACGCATGCTAACTGGGGGAGGGTCTGAGTACTAGGAGTGCCTTAGTTTCACTTCCTATCCTTTCTTCCACCAGGAAATAACATATTCCACTGCTCATTTGCTTAGGGCCTTGAAAGATTTATATAATATGGACAAATAAAACCTCTGAAATTCATTAGTTCATTTTAGTCTTCTCCCAAAATATCATTGACTGATCTCCTTAAAAGTGTCCTACCTTCGGTGTGGCTTTCTTGCTGATGAAAGCAATAACTAGCATAAAGTGACCACCAGGAAGGAGGTAAACAAAGAGGCCCAATAGCAGTCCCATTTTGCCTCTCTGTTTCCATCTCCAGCAGGGATCTGTTCTTGATTCCCACTGGGTGGCTCAGTTCTGTGCCTGGGTCGTTCTGGGCCTATGGCAGAGGTCCTGAAGCCAGCCCAGCCCAGTTCTCCATTGCTCAGTGATGTCATACTCCCTGCCAGTTTGACTGGATGTGGTGCCCTGATTCTTCTAACTGGGCTCTTGCTTCATTTCTTAAGCCTCTGTCCCACATTGCTGTCTGAAGGCCCTTATTGAGCCCAGATCCTTCCTAGAATTATGTACTAATCATTCTCTTGCCAGGCTCTCACCTGGAATTGGAACCTCGCCCCAGGCCCAAAGTCTCTGGTTGGGATTGGTCACTAGGGGACAGACTCCTGGAGCCAGCTTCCTGTCTGGATTTCCAGGTATCACTTGCCTCATGGCTGGCCTCTAACTGCTTAGCCACCTCTAACTGCTTTTTGGGAATATTCCACTTTTGTTTTATGTTCCTCCCCCAACCCCCTTGGCCAACTACTCTCTTGAGCTCTAAGCAAAGATTGCTGTAAATTTCAGTTGCTTGCTAGATTGAACTTCCTTTGTTAGTCTCTGCGATTTCATCAGTTCCCCAAGAACTGAATTTTTTTTTTTTTATCTCAGTGGGTGTGTCCAATGCCATGTCCCAAAGCCTCTCTATCCCGCTCAAATAGTTGGATATATCCTACAATTCTGTGCTATGGCCACAGCCTACACAATGGGTGGGTTCTAGGAATTTTTTTATTTAAATCGAACTTTTCAAATGAAATTCCCTTTAAGTATTCTAGAGAGAATGTTTCATATATCTAACTCTGATTCTTTTACAAAAGATGGACAGCAATATGGTGCTACATGAACACCTGAGTCCCTGATTCGAGTCCCATCTCTCACAGATTGTAACCTTGGGCAAATCATTGTTCAGTCTTCCTGGAACTTTTTCTTTACTTGAGAAACAATGAGGTCATTTATTAATTTCTAAGGTGGAGTTGTAATAGTCCATGATTTTTTTTTTTAAGATTTATTTATTTATTTGAGAGAGAGAAGAGGGGTGGGGGCAGAGGGAAAGGGAGAGAGACAATCCTCAAGGAGACTCTGCACTGAGCATGAACCTGATGGGGGTCTTGATCTCAGGACACTGGGACCTGAGCTAGATCCAAGGGTCAGGTACTTAACTGCTTAACCAACTGAGCTACCCAGGCATCCCTGGTGATTCTTAATAGTTGCTCTTTAACATGTATTATTTTGTATATTCAAATTTCCAGCTTGAGAGTTCTCAAAATTGGTACACTGGCATCAAGTTTCTTTCTGGGCATTTACTCTTTTGACTTTTCCTCTTCTTCTTCTTCTTCTTCTTCTTCTTCTTCTTCTTCTTCTTCTTCTTCTTCTTCTTCCTTAAAGATTTTATTTATTTATTTGACAGACAGAGATCACAAGTATGCATAGAGGCAGGCAGAGAGAAAGGGGGAAGCAGGCTCCCTACGGAGCAGAGAGGCTGATGTGGGGCTTGATCCCAGGGCCCTGGGATCATGACCCGAGCCGAAGGCAGAGGCTTTAACCCACTGAGCCACTCAGGCGCCTTATTATTATTTTTTTAATAGACTGTCCTTCATGACCTGGAATTACCATATGAGTTGCCAAGTGAGGTAAGCTTCACAGAAGGGAAGCAGACTTACCTCTAAAGAGGGGTCTTTTATTTTATTTTTGGAAAAGGACAGAATGCAAGGGGATGGGGCTTTTCTGTGTGTGGATATATGCGCCACCACAAGCCACATTAAAGAAGGTCGGAACCCAGTGCTGAGCATGGAGAATTGGGAGCAATGCCTCTGAGAAGTAGAAACAGCCATTAACCAACTCTTTTCTTCTGTAATTAATGGGGAAGCCCTGTATCTTTGTATTAGACCCTTTAATCTAAGGGTTGCTAAATGTTTTATAAACATTAATTAATTCAATTAGACTTCACCTCACCACCTTGAGGTAGGTAATTCCTCTTTGGGACATCACATCTTTGCTTGCTCCAGTATCATCCACACATTAAGCATTAGTGCAGATTAGGACAATGCATAATAACAGTAAAACCTAAATAATAGAAACCTAAAGTTCTATAACTAAAGATCTCAAGTACTCTACAAAGAGCAGATTTGGGTAATGAGGACCAAAGAGAAAGCTTGAGGCAGCTCATTGCCAATGATGAGAAGGCACCAACGTTACATGTGTTTCAGGTTCCACTCCATGCCGAGGACACATGACCTTGATCAGTTCTCTGTGACCCCTTTGTGACTCAGTTCTTACCGCTCTCAAGTGGGGGCAATGATATTACTCATCTCTGTACTTCACAGAGATGTTGCAAGGAATAATGTTTGTAATATGCTGTGGAGTTCTCAGATGAAAGGTGGAAATTAATATATGACGAAACATTATTACCCCTTATCTTCACACTATCTAAATGGGTTAGGTAGTGAAGTATCAGCATCCCCACAGTCCTGGCAGAGTCTAGTACTGCCATTATTTCCACTTAATATCTATTATATACATCCAAAGAGGTCGAGAATTGCTCAGAGCAGCAGGTTTGCTCCTAGGATAAATGAAAGCAAGCGGAGATACCAGATCAACAAAGAGGTAGCTAATTATTTCTTTTCTTCTTGCTTTCCTTTTTCATTCTCATTTGAGATGGCTTGGCTAAGAGGAAATGAGTGCAGAGAGAGAATCAGGGAATGGATGAAGCAACTTTTCTTTGGACATTCCTCTCAATTCTAAGTCATCAACATCTGTGCATGATTCACAATCTCTGAATGAGCTCATGGGCAAATCCTCCTCTGTGCCTTTGCCTTCTGTCTCCTTTTTCAATAATGTTTTCCCTATTCATCTCCATTTATCTAGGCCGGCACAGAGCTCCCTACCTCCATGGAACCTTCCCGGCCTCACTCTCTACCTGAACTCCCTCTCACACTCCTATACTGTTAGCACATGTTTTGGAATGTATATTTTGATGTTGGTGTTTCTTTCTAGTAGACTTAAATTTTCAAAGGCATATTGTACTAACCTCTATTTTTACCTACTACAAGTCTTGGCACACTGAAGTTAATCAAGTAAGTATTAAATAAATGAGAAAATGGAATCTGTCAACAAAATGTCAAGATTCCAATTCAGACCACACCAAATCTGCATCCACTATTCCCACCATGCCATATCGTACCTGTGAGGCACATGTAGTGAAGAACAGAAATTTTGAACAGGCAAAATTGGGGAGAGACAGCCTGATTGAAACTTTCCACCTGTTTGGGTAAATGCCAAGGAACACAATTGCTGGATCATATGATAAGATGTCTAATTTTGTAAAAAACCTCTAAATGGTCTTCTATCATGACTGTGTGCTTTTACATTCCCACCAGCAAAGAATGAGGAGAGTTCCTGTTGCTCCACATCCTTGTTAGCATTTGGTTTTGTCAGTGCTTTCAATTTTGGCCATTTTAATAGGTATGCAGTGAATTCTCATTGTTGCTTTAATTTGCATTTCCTTGATGACATTATCAAATGTGTTGAAAACATATGTCCACACCAAAGTTTGCACATGAATGTATGCAGCTTTATTTCTAATTGCCAAAACTTGGAAGCAACCAAGAGGTCCTTTGGGAAGTGAACAGATAAATAAACTGTGGTGCATCCAGGCAATGAAATATTATTTAACTCTGAAAAGGAATGAGACATGGAGGTAACTTATATGCATACAACTAAGCGAAAGAAATCTCTCTGAGAAGGCAACATACGTATGATTCCAATTTGTAATATTTTGGAAAAAGCAAAATGGGGAATAAAAGAATCAGTGGTCGCTAGGGGTTAGGAGAGACATAAGGATGAATAAAGGGAGTGGAGGGAATTTGAGGATAGTGGAACTACTCTGTATGATACTGTGATGGTGGATACAAATGTCATTATACATCTGTCAAAACTCATAGGATGTTTGACACCAAGAGTAAACCCTAACCTTAACTATGGACTTCGGGTGTTGAGTTGAGGGTGGTTCATTGACGGTAACAAATGTATCACTGGTGGGGGTTGCTGGTAGTAGGGGAAGATGTACATATAGGCAAGAAGTATATGGGAATCTGAAGCTCAGTTTTGGTGTGAACCTAAGACTGCTCTAAAAATAGTCTATTAAATTTGTTTTTGATGAAAAAAACACACTTCCCAACAGGCAAATTAAAGATGTAACTTACAGCGTTCAAGGAAACTCTCCAAAGGGATATGCTATCTAGAAAGACTGAGTCACTTTAGAACCCACTTATGCAATGATTCCTATAATATTTACACACAGGCTGATCACTAAAAATGTGAGTGTTTATGACATCACTTTGCCGTCACTGGTGTCATTGCTCATTGCATTAAGTCCAGACCTCCCTGGAATGCCTTTATCTGTATTTTCTGCCACATCTCACACACACACCCTGGTTAGAGCTAAGGTAATGGGCTCCCTCTGGACAAACCTGTGTTTCTCCTTCTGATGGTTTCTCAGCTTCAAATACTTTTTCCCGAGGCCCCGCTCCCAGTCTGCGCTCTAGCATCTCCACCTGTTAAGGCCTTCCCTGTCTGTTTTCAAGGCCCTTCTCAAATGCTTCCACAACACAAAGGCTTTCCTAGCCAAATAAAGGCAACATCCCTTGCAGAACACTTTAGATATGCCAAATAAACATGCATATAATCTGTAAGGGCACCGCCCATAAGTCTGCTGTCAGAGAGGCCCTGGGATGTTTTGCTGTTAGGACTCCCTGAGGAACGTGAAGAAACTCACTATTTCAAAGTCCTCAGTCCTACTGAGCTATGTTGCTGGAAAATGATTTTCCATAGATTTTCCTGGTTTTCACAAAAGTTTTTTAGGGACTGATTTTGCTATTTGAGTGTGGCTTAAATATTGTTATTGCATAACCGGGATTCCTTGAGTGAAGTAAGTTTGTGTGAGGGTTTTCCTTTAACTCTGAATCAGTTACACACTCATCTTCACCCACAATGGAGCCTGCCTTGCCAAAGGTATCCAGGAACCCAGCCAGAAAGCTACAGTGTGCGGATTACCAATTATGGACACTAGAATGAAACCCTCTTAACTACACACCAGCACAGGTATGGTTTCACCACATCGTATACTAACACTCCTCGACCCCATCAGTTGAGATAAAGTTTGAAATCTTCTTATTCTGTTTCTTTCTTTGCTCAATATTGGAATGACTGCCTGCTAGAGTTCTAACAGTTTCATTTAATTTTTGGAGGTATAATTTTTTCTTAAGACATAACTCACTTTCATAAAATTCACTCTTTAAAACTATACAGTTCAGTGGCTTTTGGTATATTTGCTAAGTTGTGCAGCCACAACCACTATGTGTTTCTGGAATGTTTTCATCCCCCTAAAAAAAAAAAAAAAAGCCATACTCCTTGTATGTTGATCTTGCGATCAAATGTGAATTTCACTTATTTATTTGATTAAATTGTGCTAATAATTTTTGGAAATTCAACGAACAGCATGTATATATAGTAATTAATATTACAACAGCTCGATATTATTAATGTTTATCTTGCTTATACTTTACCATTTGATCAAGGTGCGTGCACACACACACACACACACACACACACTTTAGTCTTGCTCTTGTTAGGGCTATTAGGGCCAGGATGGGATACTAGTGCCACGAGTTGTAGCTTGAAGGAGTGAATAGACACAGTGAAGGTAAAAATAATTCTCCTTTATTGAATAAATACTGTTGTCCATGTACTGTTCCTCACTTACGTGGGCAAATGGAGGCTTATAAAGCTTATGAAACTTATTATCCTAAGATGGCGGAACTAGCCACCTTGGTCCACAGTCCAAATTCGAACTGAGGCTCTCCAAACTCAGAGCACACGCCCCTAACTACTCTGCTCTACTGCCTGCTGTTACCTTGGGCATTTGGTTTAATTACACCAACAGCTCTTGATCGGTGCTGTGAGGTATGCTTTCCCAAGTCATCGTGCAATGCCCCAGATTACCGGATGAGAAGAGACAGCTCCTGTAGGTGAAATAATCACACAGCTCAACCAACATGGATAGGAGCTGGAATCCAAGGTTCCCTGCAGAGCCAACGTGGCTAGGTGACCCCTATACCATGTTCAGACTTCTGATAGATATCTTAGACTTCTTTGTTCCAGCTTTCATAATAACAAAATGCTTTCTATTGTATTTATTTGCATGCTTGAATGCCTGCCTCAGTCTGAGGGCAGCAGATAGGACTTGATTTATATGTGTAGTCCCTGTGCTCAGATAGTGAGTATTGAATGGATGTGTGGATAAATTAAAAAATGGGTCTTGCCACAAAGTCACTTGAATATTTGGTTTCTAGACCACCTGAAGAGTTTAACCACCAATATTTTAGTGAAAGGAGACCACATAAAATAGTTTGATCACACCTTTGTTCTCTATGTTTTTCCCAAAGTGAACTTAATTCCACATACACGTTAAGTAGAATGCTTTTTGCATACGCAAAGAAATGTGGCCACAAATAACTTTGGAAGAGGATTAGTTGTTAACTTGTACCTTTTGTAAGCAAAATGAATGAGGATACTATTAAAAGCTGGTGGATTGGGGCTTTCATTAATCAAATAAAATTTGCAGCTCTGTTAGCCCTCCCCACCCCCAATTCCTTAGCCTCTGTGAATAAAGCAGTGACCTGGGAGTTCTTGAGCCCGCTCCCCCACTCCTTGGAAAGGTCCTGCCAACTCCCCATTGTCCTGTTGGATTTGCAGTCAGATGTCTTATGCTGGCAGGCACTGGGCAGGCAATGAGTTCTTTCCCTGGAAGTTGGGCACAAAAAGACCGGCATGGGAGCAGCCTGTTTTGGGACAGCTGCTCTGAGACAATGCAGTAAGCAAGGCAGAAATTCCTCAGAGCTGAGGGTGACTCGTGGGAGGAGTCCAGTTTGCTAAGTATTGTCATTTGCGGAGAGTAGGTGTGTGTTCAAGAAGGAGTCTTAACCTGGAGGATCATTAACTCTTTCGGCCGGCTGGAGAGCTGCGGTGGCTCGGCAAGTTGGTCCCGGAGGCTCCTGCTCGGGAAGGCCAGGGAGGAGGAGTGGAATCACTTTTTCATGGGGGACCACTTTGAGAAGGGCCAGCACACTCTGCTCAATGAAGGTGAAGAGAATGAGATGGTAAGATTCTAGCCACACTCCCCTCTTCCCATTCCCATTTCCTAGCCTCCAGTACTGTCCCCCTGCCACACACACACACACCACGCACGTGTGCGTGGGTACGCACACTCTCAGACACACTGACATGCTTCTCTGCAATTTGATTCTGGTATTACGTGAGAAAAGGTAGCGTCCAAGAAATCTTTCTGTCCTGTAAGTATAATCTCTAACAGCCGAAATTTGCTAGGCTGAACACATTGTATTCATTTTATCAAGAAGGGAGAGAAGCACAATGCCACTTTATGATGCCTTTTCGAGCCTCACGAGTCCTGCAAGTTCTGTTCAGAACTTAAATAATTTCAGCAAACCCCTAATGTTGGGAGCAGTGCATTCCTTGATAGGAGGGAGCAGAATAGCCACTGTAAGGTAGGAGTGCAGCTGAGTCTCTGACTGTCCTCTCTTCTCACATATTTGTGTTCGCAAACAATGTTGGCTGGGGAAAACGTAAAATATTAGCAATTATCAGCCTATACACTTTTATGTTTACTTCTCAAATTTTGCTCATAGGTCTCTTGTTATGGAGATTTTTTACAGACAACTCTTGGTAATTCATGGTCTCTTTTACTTTAGATGTGCTCTCTTCTGGGGGAACTATAGGAAAGTCAGAGATGATTCTTATGTTCTTGCTGAATTTAAAGCTGTATTTCTCATTTACAATGTAATCAAGAGAGAGTTAGAAATGCGTACTTTTGGTTAATAAGGCCTTTCTGTTAATTGAGTAAGTATAGTCTTTTATGCCAGTAATGGTGTAATTAAAATGCAATACTCCCATTCTATAATAGCATTTTATCTTCCTGGAATTAGTAATGAAATAACAAACCCAAAAGATATTTATTTAAATTTTATCCTGGTTAATTGCGTTAGCCCTGACTATTAAATTCTTTGTTCCTGAACTGGTCTTTCAAGTTTAATCTGCTTACCTGTTCCTATAGCAACAACATTTTTTGGACCTTCCAGAGTAGATCCCTTGTGCTATCAAAGCTGAAAAAATTTTAAGGGAATAGAAAGCACCCGAACGGATATGGGCTTCTTAACCATCTCCTTACTTCTTTCAGATTGGACTGCTGAATGACCATTCTCTTTAGGTCCTACACAAACATCACTAGAAATGACTTCCTAATGCTCTGTTGGCTATCATCCTTGTTTCTCCAAAATGTTTTCTTTGGAGAGTCAATATTCTGTTATTCTCTATATTAAGTTGAAAACTTGTTGACCCTCATCTGAAATGCTCTTCACCAGAAGTCAGGGGATCCTCCCTCACATCTTCAGATAGAAACACACCCACTCTCTTCTCATACACTCATTTCTGCTCTTTGACAATTTGCCACTCAATAGTCATTAAGAGTCATCCACTTGCTAGCAGACATTCCTAGTGCCAGGGAAACGACTCCTTCCCTAGCCTACACAGTGCAGTGTGGCGATTTTGTTCAGACTTCATCTTCATAATGGCACCGCCCAGTGCGTCAGGGTGTCCATATCATGTTGTGGGCAGTTGGAAGTCTAGTTAGGAGAGGGCCTTTGGTATGGAAAAGGGGCTCTGTGCTTTCTGGCCCAGAGTCATTTGGCCAGCGGTCTCAGCGGAGGTGAGGCCATTAATATGCAGTCTTGAGCACTCCATCTTGTTCCGCCTGGAGAAACCTGGCCACCTGCCTGTTGCTGTGTCTGACTCTCTCCCTTTGTAACTCACTACTCCATTCCCCATGCCCCCCTCACCTAGAGTTGTAAACTTCCAAAATTCTGAAGATCTCTTTTTATTTGTTTGGTTTTGATAGAGTACAATTGACATACAAGGTCATATTAGTTTCAGGTGTACAGGATACTGATTTGACAATTCTCTGCATTATGAAATGCTCACCACAATAAGTGTGGTTACCATCTGTCACCAGATGAGGTTATTACAATATTCGTGACTATATTCCCTGTGCTGTACCTTTCATCCCTCTATAATTGGAAGCTTGTACGTCTTTGTCTCCTTCACCTATTTTGTCCATTCCCTCAGTGCTCTCCTCTCTGGCAACCACCAGTTTGTTCTCTGTGTTTATGAGCCTGTTTTTGTTTGCTTGTTTTATTTTGTTTTTTAGATTCCACATATGAGTGAAGTTATATGATATTTGTCTTTCTCTGTCTGACTTCACTTAGCATAATACCTTCTAGGTCCATCCATGGCGTTGTAAACGTGAAGATCTCACAAAAATTATCAAGATAGCTTCAAGATAATCCATGTATTTTTACAGTGAGTTTTCGTTTAACAAGTATTTTCTTGGCCGTTAGCTATTTTGGTTTTTACTATACTTTGTGAGATACATGCTATGATTCCCACTTTAAGGATGAAGAAATTGACGCACTGGGAATTTGTCTAAGGTGGCATCAGTCAGTAAGTCCAGGGGCTGAGGCCCCACATTGATTAAGTTGGCACCTCTTTTGTCTCTGGACCTAAATATAGACCAGTGATCCCTTTTTCAGTCCTTCCCCAGGACATTGTACTGTTAACAGAACACACTTTTTCTCTTAAGATAACAAAGCTTAAGAGAATGTCTGATCTTAGATTTCCTAAGATCTGTTTTGTTATATATAATTTGTAGACTTGTATTTCCTGAATAAGTCTGTCTCCTCTGACTTAAATTTTAATCCCTTTTAGAAAGCCAAGAAATTGTCTAGAAATGTGTCACATCAAAGTGTTTATAGTTTCTTGCTTTATAATATACACTATTTGGACCTTTGCAGAAGACATTCCTCTAATAATAGAAATCACTTCAAATTTCAAGAAAAAATAACATTCTAGAGTGTAGCCCTCATGTCAAATGAAGAACAGGAATGTTTCCAGGCCTAAAGATGCCTGGGACTATCTTCCATTCTAGAACAAAAGAAAGAGGAATTAAAGAGCAACTCTAGGTGATATGAAAATAATAATCTTAAGTGCAAAGTAAGACAGGAGTCAAGGGAAGAAAGAATTTGTTTGAAATTTAACAAGTAAGAAAAGGGGAGAATGTAACCTTCAGAGCAGGTTCACCCAGATGACTTCCTCATAGCCTCAAAGAGCAAACTGCTTCCTAGCCAGTGCTGCAAGTGGACCAGTGGCCCCGCTCTCACTGGCCTTAGGCTAGTCACCTGCTGCTTTACCCTGTTTCCAAATCTGTCCAATAGAAGTGGTCCTTCCTACTCCACCTGCCTCACAGGGCTCTTATGAGGATCAGCTGAAATAATCTATGGGCAAGTGTTTTGAGAAATACAAAATCTTAGGTGAGTATAAGCTGCTATTATCTAAATGAAGATAGGAAGTGTCAGGGCTTCAGAAATTAACCAGTTGAATGACTACTAATCCCAAAGTGAGGTCATCTAAGTAACCATAAGTAAGGACTGTATACTTTTATTCATTCACAAGCTACAGAGACCATTTATAAATGGAGAGGAGCTGAGCTACCTCATACCCAGCCCTGTACTGCTTACTTTGGGAAAACCACAACTCTCATTGGAACTAAGTTTCATTATTTGTAGAAAGGGAGTATCAGACCTTCTGGGAGCTTGAATTCCTTTGAAATTCTGTGGGTACATATTTATGTTTTGAAATGCCTTAGAAATACTTTTTGAAATGCCTTAGAAATACTAAGTGCTTGGGTGTCTCAGTGGCTCAGTCGGTTAAGCGGCTGCCTTTGCTCAGGTCATGATCCCACGGTCCTGGGCTTGAGTCTGGCATCTGCCTCCCTGCTCAGTGGGGAGTCTGCTTCTCCTCTCTCCCTTTGCTCTCTCTGTCAAATAAGCAAATAAATAAAATATTTTAAATAAAGAAATACAAGGGCTTATTTCCTTATACTATGACTTAACAAAGTGGTTAATTGATTAATATTGTGGTTTAATTGTTTAGAACATTGCTCACGGTTGTTCTTCATTATACCATTACGAAATCATACTCCTTTTGGGGAAGTGTTTTGTTTTTATTCTAGTAAGACTTGTTTTTAAAAGTAATTGTTCTCTGATTTTTTTCTTTCCTAGTTTCTAGTGAATAAGAAAACAAACCCCTTGATACTTCTGATTATAAAGATAACATGTTTACTATAAAAATATTGAAATGACATATAAGAATCTAAAAAATGAAGTAAATATAATTCGTAAATCTTCCACTCAGACACGATCAGTATTGTTGACCTTCCTTCTAAAGACTTATAAAAGATGAATCCACAAAATTCATCTAACTCATCTAACATACGAAACTTTATAATTTTTTACTACATTTTAATATTCTCTATACTGTTGTGTTTATTTACATCTGTGTATTTGTATCATGGAAATACTACATAGTGGTGTGCTACTGTTCAGCTCTTTCTACTCCATATTCAGTAACCCAAAATGAGTAATGTTGGGAGTATTTATGCCATAGAAATCAGCAGTGCTACACAGGACTTGCGTCTTGCCCCACCTGAAGGCCATTTGTTAAATATTTACCAGCATACTACTGAACATATCATTTCTTTAAGACTTCCCTTCTCCCCCGATACATGTCTAATATAGGAAGCATGTTGTATTTGGATATCATCCATTTATTTGTACTACGGATAATGCCAAAACACAATAAAACCAGTCATAATCTATTCCAAAAAGCATGCATACACATATTCATAAATATATTCTTTCAACAAAAAATGGAGTCATTCCATCTATATATTTTTTAAGTTGTCCTTTTCATTACACCTGAAAATATATCATGGCTATATTTTTCTTCTGAGAATTGTAGCTCCACGTAACTATTTTAACATTTAAATTGTATTTGGATGAACTATGTTATATTAAGCAAATCTCTCATGTTGCTCACTTAAGTTAATTCTAAATTTTTTGGCTGTGATGGACAATTTGCACATGTAATTTCACATACCTGTCAGATCTTTTTCCCCTCAGGATAAAGTCCTAAAAATAGCATTGATGCATAAAAGGGGATGTGTGTTTTAAATTTTGATTGATACATAATGCTAAATTGCCTTTCAGAAGATTGTGCTTGTACTAATTTACACTCTGACAAGCAATCTTTTTAAAGAATACTTACCTTTTCTACCATACGTGTCAATGTTGAGCACTATCAATCTTTTCAACTTGGGTTCACCTGCTATGTGAAAATGATACTTTGTGGCTCTATTATTTCTGCATTTCTTTGATTTGAAATTGAGCACATCTCTATATGTTTATTGGTATTTATGGTTTTTTTTTTTTTTTTTTAACTAGGCTCTCTCAATGTTATCACTCTTATTGGGTCAAGTAGCAGAGTGGTTAAGTAAAACCTGTTGAATCGGGAAAAGCTATAGAAACTCTCTTTGAACTTCCATGTTGTTTCTGAGAACAGGAAGAAGTTAGTACTGCGGGGAGTGCATAATAAGGCAGCAGGGTGGTGTGTGGTCTTTGCCACACTGGAAACCCGATCGTGCCTTCAGCATGAGCAAGGGACATCTGTCCTCCCCAATTACTTGGCTCACTTTCATAACTGATGTTTGTCTTTTCTTCTCTAACACCGGGAAGCAGAAGCACCTCCCCCCACCTCAATAGCTACTTATTTATTATGCTCCATGAGCACCTCTGAGTTGGTTGCCCATGTTAACTAGTGAACCCACAGATCTCATAGTGGGGGAATTGTGTTCAGACTGAGACATTTTGTCAGTTGAAATGTTCAGGAAGCTGGGCTACTGGCCAAGTCTAGTGTCTTTATTCTTGATTCATCGCTGCAGAACTCCCATGAAGTCAACTCATCTTTGATATAAGCTCTTGAGGAGTAAGATTTAATTGCTTCTTGAGGACAGGGACCCTGTTTAGTTCACCTTTCTGTGGCTTCTCCCTTCCCTTTCTCACTATTCCCAGAATTGAGCATAGTAGTGCTTGGCACAAACAGTCAGGGCGTATTTGATAGCACAATTCCAAGCTCCATTAACCTGCAGTTTTGCATTCTGAGAAGAATAGGGAGGCAGCAGGGCTTAAAGGGAGAAACAGTTTGAATAATCAAAAAAGAAACTTAGGAAATTTTGTGTTATTTATTTGGAATGGCCAGTCATTTTGCGAATTTATCAATTGACTCCTCTTTCCCCCAAGCAAAAACAAAGCTTATTCTTCGGAGTTAATTAGCCATACTACACTATTTTTGTATGAGATGCTTTATGCTATCCTTTCATCCGTTCATGTATAAATTCAACAAATATTTACCAAAAGCTTGCTCCATGCCAGGACTTCTCTGTGCTAACCAAGGAGGATTTTGAGTGAATAGCAAAAAGCTTTTGTTTTTAAGGAGTTCACAGTCGAGCGGGCAGGGCTGAGTACATAATTTGTGGGGCCTAGTGCAAAATGAAAATGAGTTGTCCTTTGTTCAACAATTATTAAGAATTTCAGGATGGCTCTAGCGGAGCTTTAAAACAAGTTCAGGGCACTTTCGAGAGCAGGGCCCTGTGGGATTCCACAGACACGTGGCCATGTAGCTGGCCCTACAAGCGGAGGAACCAGGGGTACAAATGCAATGAAACTGATGAAACAGGTGGAAGTCATGAACACAGAGCTGTGGGGGCACAGTAGAAGGAGCAGCACAGCCAAGGGGGGAGAGGGCATTTAATTTCCTCGGAGGAGTAGCTGAGGGCCCAAACATGAAAAACTTTGTAAAACACCCTCACGAGTGCACATTTTATCCTTTCCAATGACTACCAAACACTGGTCAAAAAAAAAAAAAACAACTGTACTAGGATCAAGTTGGGGAGTATATAAACAAGAGATTCAGCATGCTACGGCAGCCTTGACATAGAGGATGCAGTATAGAGAAGGGATTTGAAAGATACTTGGAAATTAGAATTGAAAAGACTTCACAATCCATAGACCGTGGGGTAAGACAGAAGAGGTGAACAGGATGAGTAGGATTAAGGATGTCTTTAAGGTTCCTAATCTGTACAATGGGAGAATATGACACAAGCTCTGAATCCCACAGGTAAAATTAGCAAAATTAAATTAAAATTAATAAAATTGCCACAGGTTGGCAATGGAAATAGAGATTGTGTAGCAGATACCTAGACGGTGATTGATACGGACTGGGAACTTTATATATAGTAATGTATTTGATTGTCTCAGAAACCCTAAGAGAAATTATCATCTCTCTCCTGCACATGTAGGAACTGAGGTGTAGAGAGGTTAAGTAATATGACTAAGTTCCTTTGACTAAGTATATGGAAGGCTATGGCTTAAGACCCCAGTTTAAATACAAAAGTTTACTGTCTCTCTCTCTCTCTCTTTTTTAAGGATTTATTTATTTTTAGATGGGGAGGGGCAGAGGGAGAAAGATAGAGAGGGAGAAAGAGAGAGAGAGAGAGAGAGAGTGGACTCCCTGCTGAGCGTGAGCAGAATATGGCTGATCCTACAACTCCAGGATCCTGACCTGAGCCAAAATCGAGAGTTTGTCACTTAATTGACTGAGCAACCCACGCACCCTTGTTTACTGCCTCTTACTTTTGCCAAATTCTGGATGCACTCCTTTAGTTGTTAATGGTGGCAAAAATGGCAGGGCGTAATTGTAAGAGACACATTAGGAGACTGGAGACCAGCATTGTTTTGTTGGCTCTGCCATTATTTATCCTTATGGCCTTAAAGCAAATCATGTTCACATCTCTTTTGCTTTGTCTCATTTATAAGGTGGAAATAATAATACTTTACTAGTTTGAACCAGGGACCAATGCAGGTGTTTTATTGAGGTCCTTTCCAATACACACAATGTTGTGATTTCAAAAGTTTTAAAACAGGTGGGTAAAATTGCTATGAAATGTCTTAAGAAATTTAAGTGACACTTTTGATTTTTTTCAAAGCCCTATGAGTTTTTAGTCAAGGAAAGGAGAACATGTCTGGAGATATCAAGTGAGAACTGGAAATTTATGGAAGTTGTAATGTGAATTACTTATGGATAAAGAGTAAATCCATTGGTAAATGATTAACCAGTGCTGAACCCTATAGGGTCTTCAGGCCTACAGAAGACATAGAGCATAGGAACTTGATCTTCATAACCATTAGCGCACTGTTGATGTGTCCAGAGGAGATTCATTCCTGGGTGCCATTTTCAAGTCTTTGTCGCTATTTTAAAGCTTTGTAAAGACTAACCAGAGTGGGATCACCTACCTCCATGGCCTTTAGCTATTTCTGGATGCCTGTCAAGTAAACCTCAGTGAAACCAGAGCCTGGGTTGAGATGGAAGGCGGCTCAGAACACTGTCTCCTCAACTCTGTCCTCAGCCTAAGGCTACTCTTCTGGACAATGAGCACAGCTATGCCCTAGATGCCCCCTCAGAAATCAGAACAGAGAGGAGGCCCAGTGTGCTGCATACTTTCCAGAGAAATATGTCCCTCAGGCTAGGACACTTTCTGATTTTGGTGGTTGCACACACACGGCTCTGGCTGGGACTGCAAGATTTCAGCATTTACAGAATCTATTAGCATCTTGGAGCCATGGATGGAGGATTTTGAAGCTCTGGTGGTACTTGAGTCTCAGAATCAGTAAAAATGATACTGTGAGATCAAGGATTTGAGGCCAGTTCAAAAACAAAAGAATCTAAGAAACGAGTTTGGCTAGATAAATGGTAATTTTTACTTGCCTTTTTTTTTTTTAAAAGATTTTATTTTTTATTTATTTGACAGACAGAGATCACAAGCAGGCAGAGCAGCAGGCAGAGAGAGAGAAAGGGAAGCAGGCTCCCCACTGAGCAGAGAACCCCATATGGGGCTCAATCGCAGAGCCCTGGGATCATGACCTGAGCCGAAGGCAGAGGCTTTAACCCACTGAACCACCCAGGTGCCCCTTACTTGCTTTTTAATGGAAAAATAAGGTCAATTTTTATGGCACACATTTACCTGCAATTTTGCCCTCTTTCAACTTGGAATCATCAAGCAAAGTAAGGATCTTTAGCTTGGAGACCAAGCCATCCTGTGTAGGTTTTTCCTTTAGTCAATTTCAGCAGTCAATTACTTACATGCCATTTTCTCTGCTTACCCAAATGTGGTCTGCTTGTTTTCCCAGAACACATTATGGACTTTCTCTTTCATGTCTCCACCTTGATACCTGGCCATCTGAGTCCTGCCCATTTACCAGTCCTGCCCATTACCCATCTCAAACCTGATTCCTTTCCTTAAAGCCATCAGGGAGACCCTATGTCACACTTCACTTTCTTGTTTGGAGTAGATTTGAATTCCTATCTTGGCAATTTTCACTAGGTTTTATAGTAGAGTCATGTGTTAATCCTTCTCCCTCTACTGTTTGTGAGTTGTTATCAGCAGAGACAGGATCTTATGTCATGTCTATATCTTATACACAACACTGAAGCTACTGAAGATGTTTCTGATAAGGTCATCTTGTAATGTTCGTGCACATCTTAACAAGAGTTTTTATCTTCTTTACGGACTCTTGAGTGGTCAATGCCAATTTTACAAAATGATACACTGAGAAATTATATAATTTGTCCAAATCTGGAAACTAAGAAGGAGCAAAAACAGATCTGGTACCCCCCAAGCAGCTGGACTCCAAAGCTCCTACTCTAACTGCCTTAGGTCTTTGACATGGCCTTGGGCTAGCTACTACTACCACCACCACTGCTATTACTACTATTACTGCTGCCACCACTCCACCACTACTCCTACCATCACTACTACCACTACTGTGACCACTTCAACAACTGCAAAATAAGCCAAGACCATATTAGTTTAGCAGCTATTTTATACTTTGGACTCATTTGCAGCTTGTGAGAGATAAAACCTCCAGGTCTGTTTTTACAAAACTCACAGATCTCTGATCTTGGGCATAGAAGGAAAGAGGGTGCAGGTGCTGGAACCAGATCAACCATCAGTGTGTGCCTGCATTACTGAAGTGGTCTCTCTCCGTGTTCTTGCTCCTCCCCCTGCGGTGGCCTCCTTGACTTGTCACTCAGGGCTAAGCTTCTAGTAAGTGTAGAGAGGGTTGTCTGTTGCCCTCATTCTACTTAGTCTTGGGAAATCTCTTTGTGTCTGGGCTTGGAGGAGTGGGAGTGGAGTTTTATTAATATTCCTGTTCAGCCTCCGTATGGCAGCTACCTCTGTCTTTTATCTGAATTTGGCTTCAGGTAGGAGTTTCCTGCCCTCTGCTAGCAGTTACCTGGGCTTGATTTTATAGAATCTTGACTTCAGGATGGTAAGGTGTAGAAGATATTTGCTTCTATTCTTCATCCAGCCTAAATTGATTTTTGCTTTCATCCTGGTAGAGGATTTGCTATTTAGAAGTAATGGACCTGTGTTAATTGGGCCATGATGGTTTCATTTTCAAACTCTATGTGAGGCCCTCTGGTGACCGAGGATATTACATAGCGTCAGGTACTATACCAGTGGGGGAAAAGTTGCCCTTCTTTCAAGAGTCTCAGGAAAATACTCATTTTGTTTTCTAACTGGCTTTGATTAGATCATCTCCTCCCACCCCCTGCCCCCTTTTTAAAGATTTTATTTATTTGACAGAGAGAGAGAGAGAGAGCGAGCGAGCACAGGTGAGATCATGACCTGAGCTGAAGGCAGATGTTTAGCTGACTGAGCCACCCAAGCACCCCAAACATCTCCCTTTTCAAACTTAGTGTGACCAGAAGAATACCAAGCTGTTAGTTACATGTCTACATCTGGAGTTGGGATCAAAATTAGTTCCACATGAAGAATGGCTGACAGTGAGGAAATGGCTGGTGAGACAGAAAAACGTGAGTGAGATAAATGGAGATTGAGTGGTCTCAACAAAAAATATAAATGGATAAACAGAATCTCCAACCTGATAGTCAATAACTAGTAGTTGAATTGAACTAAGCAGATCATGTTTAAAGTGGTCAGGTCCCCCACGTGCTTTTTTTGCTAGAGAGAATATACAATTTAGAGTTTTCCTACTGGTATTTTAGATATCTGTGAAGAAGTAGAAAAGGGCCTTTAAGACATACGTATTTATTTTTCAGATGTTAAAAGTGAAACATATTCAGTGACTAAAATGAGCATAATACAGAGGCGCCTGGTGGCTCAGTCAGTTAAGCTGCCAACTCTTTGATTTTGACGCAGGTAATGATCTCAGGGTCCTGGGATCAAGCCTCTGGTGAGGCTCTCTGCTCAGTGGCTAGTCTGCTTTGGGTTTCTCTCTCCCTCTCTCTCTGTCCCTCCCCTGCCTCTTGTGTGTGTGCACACGTGTGTGCTCTGGCTCTGTCAAAATCAATCAATCAATCAATCAATCAATCAATCTTAAAAAAAAAATGTGCTCAATGCAGATGTAAAAGAAGGATCACAATGATTTCATCACCCAAGGCAAATGTCTTTAGTATTTTATCTGGTATATTTCACTTCTAGTCTTTTTCGTTTGTGCCTCACCTTTTTTCCATTAAGTTTGAAATTGTGCTGTATACTTTCATGTTGTCTCTCTTCACTTAATATTATTAAGTATATTTTTCTTCATATTATTAAAATACTTAATAAACATTATTTTAATGCCTATATCACATTTAGTAATTACCCTATTCTTTTATTCAAAGATTGTTTTCTATTTGCTACTACAATGAATATTGCAGCAAACATCTCTGCATACAAGTCTTTTTTCTGTGTTTTGCAAAAGTTAGAAGGATTACCTTTTTTTTTTTTTTTTTTTAAGACTGAGAGTCTTTCTCAGTGGCCTAAAATCATACCATTTGGAGGTGTGCACATTCTTTCAAAATCCCTCTTAGCAGTAGAGATCTAGGGTAATAAGGAATTGCCAGGATGGGATCTGCCTCTGAAAGGCTGTGTTTGCCATTGTCTGTACTAGAGAACTATGAGGAGAGAGTGTTTACCAGGAAGTTGTGAAGCTCCTATTACTTAGCAGCTTTGCAGGCAGAAAGCAACATGTGCATATAAAGGGTCAGTTCTGACCATAGCAGATTACGAGGGTCCAGTAACAAACTGCAGGGCCTTCATATTTCATTCCAGAAAATATCCCGTGTAGCTTCCTCCTGCTGTTTCTATTGTAGAAGGGATAAGTAAAGGCTAGAATTCCTATTATTTTGGTAGCAAATTCTATCCCCTGTGGTCACAGAGTATCTGTCTTTTAATAAAGTCCTGATTGTGGGGGCCTTTAACCTTATGGGGAGAAAAATCTAATCATCTTCCTTCTGAACTTTTACACAAGCTCCCAGAACAGGAAAACAATTTTATTTCTGAGTGTTAACATTACTGAAATAATTGCCTACAGAGTATCCCAACTAAAAAAATAGCCAAATTGGGGCACCTGGGTGGCTCAGTGGGTTAAGCCTCTGCCTTCAGCTCAGGTCATGATCCCAGGGTCCTGGGATCGAGCCCTGCATCGGGCTCTCTGCTCAGCAGGGAGTCTGCCTCCCACTCACCCCCTTCCTACTGCTCTGCCTACTTGTGATTTCTCTCTCTATCAAATACATAAATAAAATCTTTAATAAAATAAAATAAAATAAAATAAAAAACATCCAAATAATTTACAAATAAAAGTGGAATATTTCATTTCCCCAAGGGAGGATATGTTTTTCTATTTAATTTTTAATGACTTATTGATCAACTATTCACTGCTGTATCTCTAGTGCTTAGAAAAATTATAAATACACAATATATATTTTGGGGATAAATGAATGAATGATGGATGAATATAGCTAGTTATAGTCACATTCTAAAACTGTATGAAAGAAAGAGCATACAGATCTAAAGGTAAATAAGGATTCGAATTCCGAAAAGTAGAGGATTGGTTTACCATACTTCATTTCACCTATTCCATAGAAACAACTTTCCAGCAACTCAGACTTCTCTTTCTCCCGCTCATTGCCTTGCCCCTTGAAACTTTCCTTAAATGCCCTCAGAAAAGGAACCTTAGCATGAGACAGAATGACTAGTATAAAGACTCCTCCTATGCTGAACTGAAATATGGTTCTGTGAACCTGAGTTCATTAGTTCTACTTCTTTTGCCTTGTGGGGTCACCTGTCAAAAATCAACTCCCTTTTCTCAGGAACTTAAAAATTGTTCCTGCATGTCCCCAACCTTCACGTCTCCTGGCATCTCTTCTTCAGTCTAAACACATTCAGTTTCTTTAACCACTCTTCATGTGGCATGGTTACCATGAACTACTACATCGATGACTTACTATGTCCCGGGCCCATTGCTAAGCGCTTCCATGTGATACGTTATTCACAGTAACCTCATTGGGTAGATACTATCACCACAGGTAAAAGACCACATGTTTCCATTGTTTCTCTGTGGCAGGGTCCACCAACTTTGACTGTGGGTGATATCTGGCTCACTGACTTCTCTGAAAATAAAATTTTGTTGGAGAACGTCTTCTTGCATTTGTTTCCAGATTGTCTCTGGCTGCTGTCGTACGTCGATGGCAGAACTGAATGGTTGTTAGAGAAACCATGTGGATCGCAAAGCTGAAAATATTTTCTGTCTGGCGCTTGACAAAAGAAGTTTGCTGATCCTACCCTTTTCCTTCTGATCTTACTTAAAAAAAACCTTTTTCTTTATTGTCCAAATTTTGCATCCACCAGCGATGGTTTAGGAGAGCTCTGGAAAATCTTGGACTGGGTGTGTTTAAGGATTTGAATGGCTGTCAGCATGGTCAGTAGATATTTACAAATTACTGTGGTGGAAATTGCCCTGTTTGAAAGCCTGGGTTCTTTCTAATCTGGTTCTTTCTAATTCTTCCATTAACCATTCATTTTGTGTGAGGAGTTTCCCCTTGCTGGGCCTCTGTTTCTTTCTTTCTTCTTTTTTTTTTTTTCCCATCTCTAAATAGATTTAGATCTGTAGGATCTGTCTGATGTAGTTACATACTTACCTTCATTTGGTTGTCCAGACCCTTACTTATCAGCATGAACATTGGTGTCCAAATGTACAAGAAGCTTCATCTGTTGGAAATAGTAGAGCCATGTATAACCAAGAGCCAGTGGATCCGTAGATTCCCCAGATCATGAAATTTCAGATAGAGAAAATCACTCAAAGATAATCTAGTCTAACACATTCATTTTTTAAAAGTTTTTGTAAGGATAATCATAGATTCACATCCATTTGCAAGAAATAATACACAGAGATTCTATGTATGTTTTTCCCATTTTTCTCCATTGGTAGTATCTTGTAAAACTGTAATAGAATATCACAATCAGGGAATTCACACTGATAGGTCAAGATACACAATATTGCCATCATTACAAGTATTCTTTGTTTTGCCTTTTTAGAGTCCTATCTTTTTTTCCCCATCCATCTCTACTCCTTAAGTCCTGGCAACTACTATTCTGCTTTCTGTTTCTCATTTCAAGAATGTTATATAAATAACATCATACATTATGTGAACTTCGAGATTGACTTTTTTTACCCAGTGTAATTCCCTGAAGATTCCTCCAAGTTGTGTGTATCAGTAGTTCATTCCTTTTTAGTGCTGAGTAGTTATCCATGACATTTCATGGTGCCATGGTTTTTTTGTTTTTAAAAGATATGATTTATTTATTTGACAGAGAGAGCACAAGTAGGCAGAGCAGCAGGCAGAGGCAGAGGGAGAAGCAGGCTCTCTGCTGAGCAGGGAGACCGATTTGGGACTCTATCCCAGGTCCCTGGGATCATGACCTGAGCCAAAGGTAGTCGCTTAACTGACTGAGCCACTCAGGTGCCCTGATTTATTTAAACCATTCATCCATTGAAAGACACTGTAGTTGTTTCCAGTATTTGGATATTATGAATAAAATTGCTGTGAACATTTGTTAATAGGTTTTTATGTGAACATAGGTTTTTATTTTTCTGGGATAAATGCTCAGGAGAAGAATTGCTGGGTTGTATGGTAGTTACATGTTCAGCTTTTAAGAAAACTACCAAATTGATTTCCAGTGTGGTTGTACTATTTACATTCCCATTGGCAATTATGAGTGATCCTGACTCGCCAAATCCTCACCAGCACTTGCTATTTTCACTATTTTTTATCTTAACTGTTTGGATCATTTATCTCTAACCATTCTCTATATAGCTGTAGAATGATATCTCATTATGGTTCCAATTTGAATTTTCTTAATAGCTAATGATTTTGAATATACTTTTGTGTGCTTATTTGCCATGTGCATTTTCATGTCTTTTTTCAATTATCTGATTGAATTGTTTGGTATTTTACTGTTGAGATTTGAGTGTTCTTTATGTATTCTAGATAGTAGTTCTTTATCGAATATGTGGTTTGCAATATGTTTGTAATGTGGATGTCCAATTTCTCCAGCACTATTTGTTGAAAAGACTATTTTTTTCTTTGTTGAATTGCTTTTGCACATTTGTCAAAAATCAATTGGGCAGAGTTATGTAGGTCTATTTCTTGGTTTTTATTGTGTTCCACTGATCTATGTGCCAGTGCTACACAGTCTTGATTAAGGAAGCATATAATAATTCCTGAAACTGGGTAGACTTGTTGCTTCCACTTCCTTCTCATTTTTTTTCAAAACTGTTTTAGCTGATATAGTTCATTTGCTTTCCATATAAATTTTAGAATAACTTCATTTATATCTACCAAAAATCTTACTGAGATTTTAATAGGAATTGTGTAAAAACTATATATTAAATTTGGGAGAGTTAAAATCTTTGTTAAGTTTTCCATACCATGATTGTGGTGTATCTCTCCATTTATTTAGAATCTTATTTTATTTCTCTTAGAACATTTTATAGTTTTCAAAATGCAAGTCCTATTGTGTTTTGTTAGATTTACACCTAAGTATTTCATTTTTTGAGAGATTGTAAATGGTCTTGTTTTTCAAATTTTGGTATTCAATGTTTATTACTAGGTTATAGAAATACAACTAATTGATTTTTATATGTTTATCTTGCATCTTATGACCATGATTAACTAACTTATTAGTTCTAGGAGAAGGTTTTTTTTTTTTTTTTTTTTTTTGTAGAGTCCTTAGGATTTTCTATATAAAAATATATCACATGCAAATAGGAACAGTTTCAAATTTGTATGCTGTTTGTTTCTTTTTCTTATGTTGAATAAAAGCAGTGAGAGTAGACATCCTCATCTTGTTCCTAATCTCACTGGGAAAATATTCACTATTTCATCATTAAATATAATGCTACCTATATGTTTTTTAAAAATGCTCTTTATCAAGTTGAAGAAGTTCGTTTCATTCCTGGTTCCCTAAAAATTTTTATCATGAATGATTGTGAAATTTTGTCAAAAGTTTTTTTCTGTGTCAATTGATAAGATCATGTGATTTTTGAATTAAAAAACATTTTTTTCGTCTGTTAACATGGTGGATTACATAGATTGATTTTTGAGTGTTAAAGTAGCTTCCTATCCTTGGAATAAATCTTACTTAGTAATGGTTTATAATTCTTTTACTTTTATTTGTTAATATTTTGTTGAAGATTTTTGCTTCTATGTTCCTGAAGAAGATTGGTCTATAGCTCCTTTATTTTTTCCCCCTTCTTTCCTTCCTTCCTTCCTTCCCTCCCTCCCTCATTTATTAAACACTTAATATGTGTGATTCCTTGTGCAAGCTATTAGTTATACAGTGAGGTGGTAGAGAAGGATAGACTTCAATGGGCTAGTGCTCTGACAGCAGAATATAGAAGTTTCTGTGAGAACACAGAAGAAGCTACAGCCATTTCCTGGATTACTTCAGTGGGAAAGTGCCAATTGAAAAGAGTCTGGATGCATGAATAGGAGTTTACCAGCAAGCCCAGTTAGGGTGAAGGACATTCCAAGTGAAGGAAACACAATGTACAAAGGTACTGAGATGTAAAGGAACAAAGCACATTCCATTCAGAGAACTGAATGTAGCTTGGCAAAGCTGGTGTGCAGGTGTATGTGTGTGTGATGGAGTGGGACTGGGAGAACAGAGAGTTGAAGCTGAAAAGATAGTTTGGGGAAGATTAGGAAGAACTCTGCATGACATTCTAAAGGGATTTAAGGGTTTTAAGTAGGTAACCAACCATACTAGTTTGCCTGGACTTTCTGGGCATTGGCACTAGAGGTCACATCCTGAGAAATCCTTCAGTGTTGGATAAACTGGAATAGTTGGTCCCTCTAATAAGGAATTGAAATCAGATGTCTGATTTAGAAAGGTAACTCTGTAGCAATGTGGACAACCATGTAGAGAGAAGTGAAACTGGGACATGAAGCCTTTTGCAGTGATTCTAGCGTGAGCACTGGTTGATCTAAGGCAGGAGTATCAGGGATGGAGAAGAAGAGACCAATTTGAGAAATATCTAGGGGACAAGATGACTAGACCATGGGACTAATTAGATGTTGAGGGAGAAGGAGAAAACTATTAAAGGGAATTCTTAGATTTCTGAGTTGTACAACTGGGTGTGTAGTGATGGTGGTGGTGTTAATGCAGGGAGAGAGGAGTGTGTGGTTAATGAGTTTGATTTTAAACTTACGATTAATTCTGCCTGAGGAGGCATCATAGAAGGAGTTTTATATGAATCGTGTTTTTAAAGAATGCTAGGGTTTTTTTCCTTCTGGGAGAGGGACCAATGAGGTTGAGCAGGCATTTGCAAAACAAAAAAACTCCAAAAACCCTGCTTGAATTAAGGTATACGGGTGAATAAGAAAAGACATTTCTAGGAACGGTGATAGTTATAGGATATACTCTGTTTAGGTGCAGTTTTGCTGGATATGGCTCTGATTAGACTGAGGGAAATAAGGAAAGACAAAGGCATTGTTTTGCTATAAATACAGGACAAGGCAAGACTACCCAACTCGTGTGCCATGAATGGCACTGGGGTGCTAGATATGGATTACAGAGGTTCTTACAGAAATGTTGAGATATTGATCTCCTCTAGTTATAGGTGTCCTCATCTATTTATGTGATGTGCACTGTGCAAATATTGTCATTTTACTGTGGGTGCCATTATATGGAAAAGATGTGTAAGCACTGTGCTGGGGAAGTCCCTTCTTTTGTTGGGTTTAGAGTTAAACTTAAATTGATCAAAAAATACACCTCAGTTTTTATTAGAATGCAAAATAACAAAGCAAAAATTAAGTTTTCATTTCTTTCTGTCTCATATATCTTATTTTTTCCTAGCTTTATTGAGATGTAATTACATGTAACATTGTGTAAGATTAAGGTGTACAATGTAATGATTTGATATACATAGATATTGTGAAATGATTATGTTCTTTATAAACAAAAACTTCGGGATTTTTTTTCACCATTCCCTTGTGGGACAAAAGTTATTATTTCTTAAAAAAAATGTGTACCCATTAAAATAAAAGTAGCTGAAAACTGGTCATTTGTCTGCTGTCTTTGAAATAAGTGGGAATGTAGCTATTAGTATTTGAACTCTTACAGAATGACTGGCCCTTTAATAAGTCATTATTGTGAAATAGGGGAAGAGCTTGATTAAAAAGAACCAGCTGGGGCACCTGGGTGGCTCAGTAGGTTAAAGCCTCTGCCTTCAGCTCAGGTCATGATCCCAGAGTCCTGGGATCGAGCTCCATAATGGGCTCTCTGCTCAGTGGGGAGTCTGCTTCCCCCCACCCCCCCGCCTGCCTCTTTGCCTACTTGTGATCTCTGACTCTGTCAAATAAATAGAATCTTTAAAAAAAAGAAAAGAACCAGCAAAAGTACACCAATGTTCATAAAGGGTGTGTGACATTTCCTTTTTTATTGTAAAATGTATTCTTATATATCTATATAAAAGTGCACAAATATTTTTGTAGAAATCAATGGATAATTAACATTTATTAACTGTTGTCCAGGTTAAGAGATAGAATAATGCCTAAGCAGTTTGGAAAAACCAGTTGTAGGGGACATTAATGTGATGATGTTGTGAAATCTGAATATGGTTTGGGTATGTGTTGGGATAAAAACTCACTGACTTGGGAAAAAAGGAGGCCAGTGAATGAAAAGCACACTGTAAAAAAACATGTACAGTATGGTTTCCTTTTGGTAAAAGAAACAACATATATGCAGGAAGTTGTTAATTGTGGTGATCTCTGGGTTGTAGGAATGTCAAGTTTTTATTTGTATTTTTATCTTCTTATCTTTAAAGTGTGTATGTCTTGCTTCTGTAATAACAAAGACATAACATCCCCCAGATGATGTCAGAAATATTTGGCCCAGCATTAAATGCCCTGAATTACCTTGTATCAGTTGGATGTGGCATCCCAGGATGTTTGAAAAATGTAGAAATTCTGGTCCCCCTTATACCCCACTCTTCTTCCAAACACGTTCCATTCTTACCAAGTTCGCTATTACCTACCCTAATTTTACCTTTTGCCACATCTGTTCATTTGCTTGAAATTCTTTAGGAGATTAGGAGGTTCCTCTTCCACCTGCCGCAACCAGAATCAGGCATCACAGCCTGATGGTGACATGAGAAACTGAACAGTGAGAAACCTGTGCCCAAGGCTGTGCTCAATTCTGAATGCCAGTTGTGGAAATGAGTCAAGTTGTCTTGTCACACTGGGGAGTTCTGACGCTCCATTGATGAATACAGCACAGTGGCTGGGGAGTCACCCTGTGGCATGGTAGCTCCCATTCTCAGGGTCAAGCATGGGGCTTCCTGCATGTCGTATGCTCCCTCTTCCAGAGAGCTGTCTGATAGCTCCCCAGAAGGTGGTCTGCACATGCCTGTTGGCACCACTTTGCACAAATGGTGCAACAGAAACCATCCAAAGCTTGAACAAGGGTCACATGGGTGGCTTTGAAGTAAAAGCAGACATCTCCCTGGAAGGGATTTATGATGGATACCTCAGGAGACTGCAAGCTGTCACACAACTGGTGTTAGGAAAGTTCTTATTACAATAATTACAGGTATCAAAATTTAGAGAGATTCAAGAGACCAACCCTCTTTCTGACAGATGGAGAAATGGAGGCCCAGACAGGGGAAAGGATTGTTTCATTGGACCACAGTTCAGACTCGAACCCCATCTCCAAACCAGTATTTTTTTTTTCCCCTACACTAGTGGTTGCAAAATTGTGGGATATGACTCTTTTTTTAAACATTTAGTTTAATTTAATTTAATTTTTTTGTGTGTTCCAAAATTCATTGTTTATGCACCACACCCAGTGCTCCATGGAATACATGCCTTTTTAATTTTTATTTATTTATTTATTTTAAGATTTTATTTTTTATTTATTTGACAGAGAGATCACAAGTAGGCAGAGAGACAGGCAGAGAGAGAAGGGGAAGCAGGGCCCCACTGAGCAGAGAGCCCCACGCGGGGCTCGATCCCAGGGTCCTGGGATTATGACCTGAGCCAAACACAGAGGCTCCAACCCACTGAGCCACCCAGGTGCCCCAATACATGCCTTTTTAAATACCCACCACCGGACTCAACTAACTCCCTACCCCTCCTCCCCTCCAAAACCCTCAGTTTGTTTCTCAGAGTCCATAGTCTCTCATGGTTTGTCTCCCCCTCCGATTTCCCCCAACTCATGGGGTATGACTCTTGATAACTGTTAATGTTATTACTTTGAGCTCAAGGCCATGCATGCCCAACAAACACTGGTAGAACCTTTAGAAGCAAAAGTAGAACTCAGTCATTTGAGAGTGTGTGGCAGTTTTTGAAATGGCATATAAATGTGCAAAAAATACATACAGCCAATTTAATAATAATTCAAAACCTGTATAGTCATTGCTTGAGTCAGAAGAGAGAACACTGCTAGCAGTACAGAGGTTCTCCTGGGGCCTGGCCTAACTATGACCCATCTCTGCTGTCTGTCCCCCCTCCATGCGGAAGTGACCTCTCACCTGGCTTGTATAATTATAATTTTCTTGCCTTTAAAAATATTTTTCTAATTATGTATGCATACCATAACAATATTTTTGAGGTTTCTGTGATTGAAATCAAACCGATTATATATTCTTTTGTGTTTTACTGCTTTTGCTTATTAGATTGGTAAGATGTACATTACTACACAAAATTATAGTTTAATTTCATTGTGTCAGAATATATCACTGTAAGATTACACTTTCTAAAAAGTCAGTTCTATTTTGATGGACTTTTGGATTGTTACCAGCTTTGAATTTTTCTTGTTTGTGTGTCTGGTACCCAGATACACAGGTTTCTGTAGAGAAGATACAAGTAGAACAGTTGAATTGCACAATGTGTGTGTCTTTACTTCACTGTGTAACGCCAAAGTGCTTTCCAAAGTGGTTTTGACAATTTATCTCACCAGTAATGCTCAGAGAGGATTCCTCATTCTAAGAACGGGTGGTGACCATTGTTCTAGCGCATGCTTTCAACTCACTTCCACACTGTGGAAACGATTTCCCGCCTTCTCAATGAGAGAGCTTGGTAATATAGTGCTTTTCAAAATGATTTTTATCTACCCAGGCCCTGTTTAGGCGTAAACTTGTAATGGAAACCAGTATACTTATATTGATTTTATGTTGTTTGAACAGGTAGAAATGGAGTTGTTCTGGTTGAAAGGGCAGTGTTTGGTGTGTGTGTGTGTGTGTGTGTGTGTGTGTGTGCGCTAAGTGGGAGGGAGTTTAGAGTACACCTGGACCCCAACCTAATGTCTGGCACATGGTGTAATTATTAGTAGAGTTGTCTTAAATGGAACAGGCTTCCACAGGAAATAGAGTTTGCTTCATTGGAGGTGTGGGAGTTTCACATTATGAGAGAAATACAGGATCGGGTCATCTCTGATCTTTCCCTCTCTCAGAGTTCATGACAGCATACTTCTCCCTCTTTCATTTTCTAAAATCGTATGATAAGTAACAAGTAATCATACCCGGGGAGAAAGACAAATAATAATACTTAGGGATACAATTTATTGTTGGGATAAATTCTCTATTGGTCAAAGAGTAGGGGGCTGACTTTGGAAGGAGATCATTGCTTTTCCTCTGCCCTCTATCTCTCTCTCTGTTTTTATCTGAGAGTTGTCTTAAGATCTCAGCTTTCGGAGTGCTTGGTGGCTCAGCTGGTGAAGCATCCGACTCTTGGTTTCAGCTTAGGTCATGATCTCATGGGTCATGAGATTGAGCTCCATGCTCAGCAGGGAGTCTGCTTGAAGATTCTTTCCCTTTGCCCCTCTTCCCACTCTCACTATCTCTCTTTCTCAAATAAATAAATAAATAAATAAATCTTAAAAAAAGTCTCAGCTTTCTTCTCTGAAGAATGATGTTTGGCGGAATGTTTGCTATGATTCACCAGGTGCTAATAGTCAATGATTACCATTTTTGTCCTCTCTGTTTACCAGTCTAATAATATTCCAATCTAAGGAATTATCATATAATTGGAGCCATTGGTGCACTCAACTCAAACAGTATCTGTGGGCCTGTTGTATGCTGGGAACTGTTCTACTCTGTGCCAGGATCTAGCAATGAACAAGAGAAACCAAAGCTCTGCTCTTGTGGAACTTACATGCTAGGAACAGATCACAAAGAAATAAACAAAAATATCAGAAAGAGATAAGGGCTTGTAGAGGTTTAAAATAGGATGATGTGCTAAAAAGTCATTGGGTGGCCTCTTGAGACCCTGTGGTCAAGGAAGCTGAGATCTCAATGATAAGGAGGGACCAGACTTGTCAGGCATCCCTCAGGGTTTAATAACTAACCTTAAGTCTAATTGCCCTCATAATAACAGCAGCCTATATTTGAATAATGCTTCTACCACTGTTATTCATTTCATTGTCATAACAGTTTTGTGAACAATAGTGTTCTTAACTTTTAGATGGGGTACTGACTTCCGGATGATACAATTAGTAAGTGGCAAAACAAAAACAGTCTTGAACCCAAGTGTTAGGTCTTTAAATGTGGCCTTTTCCCCTCCCTGCCCAGTCTTGGGTCTTTATCCTGTTCAGTGAGTAGACTGCCCAGACAAGCCAGTAGTCCCGCATACTGACCTATCTGTGCTTTGTTTTACGTCACTCAGACATCATTAGAAGAGAAGTTTTCATTTTAGCACCACACAAGAACCTAGAAATTGCCTCTTGCCCAAGATTGCCAGACCAGAAGATTAGGATGTTGCTGGCAGAAACCACCATCTGCTTGCTGGGTGGAGTCCCTCTTGCCTATTTCTTCTCCCTTCGCAGTTTGAGCTTGTGAAAACCTGTTTAAGGGAAACCTAAGAACTTGTTTGGGCAGCACCTACACTAGCTCATATGTGAGCAATTAATAAGAGTTCAAGCCGTGTCCCCCATGACACCTGTCAGACAAGGATGTCAGAGAGCTGAGGACAGAATGTCTTCAGGAGAGGCAGGCTGGGGTGGGGAAGGAAACAGTTTTAAGTAAGAAGGACCTGTCTCTGTTATCTAGCAGCAGGGTGAGTAAGGATATATTCTTGAACTTCTTTGAACCCTACTTTCCTTATTTCTTGCCCATGGCTGATATTAATGTCCTTATAGAGTTGTGAGGGTTAAATCAGAATGTGACAAAAAAATAAATATTTAGGGTGACAAGGACATACTAGAATTTTTTTTTACATGAACTGATTTTTCATGAGCTTCAGCCAAGCTAGATGGACAATTATTCACAGGGCAGGGTATTACTGTCTGCCACTGATGGGTGGGACAGTTTGTTTTTCAGCCTTCCAACTGGTGTGACGAAGAGGAGTTTCCATAGCCCAGGCTGGCAGCATCCTGAGCAAAGTAGAAACCGTGCTTAGTCAAAAGACACTGAAGTCCCACACATATCTCTTCTTCCTGTTCCTATAGTCGGACTTCTGCCCAGCTAGGAAGACCATAGGCAGTGGCCTCTCCCCTCTGACTTCACCCGAGGACACCAAGTTTGAGGGAAGCCACGAGAGGTCCATTTGCCGGGTGTGGAGGGGGAAAGATGGAAGTGTAAATTTTAAGGATTCAGTAACTTTTGGCCACTGGCTACCTGCAGGAGAATACACATCCTTGAATCCCAAAGTCCCTCCCAAAAGTGCAGTAATTGGTCTGACATGACTGGGTTAATTGTAACACCACAGTACGCTGACCTTCTGCCTTAAAATGACATTTTGTCCTGAAATACACTTCCATGTATTTCAGACTCCACACCTTTGCTGCGGGCTAGTTCCTTCTGATTGGAGTGACTTTTCTTCTACCCTCCTTTCCTCACTGTTGAAATTCCAAACCTCTCCAAGTCCACCTCCACGAACAATGCTCCTGGAAAGCGCTTCCTAATTATCATCTCAGTTGGACATCCTCATCTCTTTGAACCTAATAGCATTTTCTCCTAGTGTTTTTCAGATAACACTCAATATTTTCTGCCCAGAATAATATTTTAATTAATTAATTACTAATTTATTTAATTCATTATCTCCCTTGTCAGCTCCTGGAGGGTGGGAAACTTATCTCTAGCAGACCTACTTTATCCATGGCCTTAGACACAGTGGGCAATTTGAGTCGAACTTCAGGAAAGGCACCTGAAGACTTTATGCTGGGAGGTAGCACCTAAACATTTTTATGATGAGTTCCTCAATTCTGGGGCCCGACACCTGACACAGGTATCATTCCATTGTTTCCCATAGTAATTGTGTGATGTAAGGCTATAGCAAGAGAACCAGGAGTCAATGGCCAGAGAGAGGACATTCCAAGTTAGGAATGAGAAAGAAGTGAGAATCCAGAGCTGGAAATGAAATTAAGTGACATTCCAACTATTTGTCATGGGATAGTGAATGGTGGCCAGGTCACCAGACTCCTTAGGATCCCCTCAAGGCACAAGTTTGCCATGAGTTAATGGATGTCAACATTGTTAATGGAAAATGGTACTCAGCTGTTAAGTAGTGATATATTTCTTTATTTCTAAAGTCATTTTTTAGTTGGAGTAGTGATATTCTTTATCCATTTCTAAAATAATTTTTTGTAGATATTAGTATAATTAGTATACTATACTGGGAAATTATTATAGTTCACTCACAGGCATTGTGAACACACCTTTTGGTCCAGAGCAGAAGCTTGGAAAGCAGATGTCCAAATCAGTTTGTTCTTTGCAGTCCAGGCTCTTGTTTTGCCTCTGTTGACGGTAAGGAGTTTGTGAGACTCAGTCTTACCTTTAGCATCTTTTCAGTTTCTAGAGACAGACAATAAGGAAGAAGAAAAAGAAAAATGAAAGTGCTCGTCTAAGAAACCTAGCCTTAAAGATTAACTTGAGTGTAATGCAAATACATTTCCTAATGACCAAAGTAGAGCAGTATTTCAAAGTTGTTTGTGTTTCATTTTCCCTGTACCTTGGAATGACTTATTTTAGAGAATCCAAGAAATAGATAAGTTAAACTAGGGCTAGAAACAAGAAGAGTAATGGTTCATTACCTCTCCTTCCTTCCTTCCTTCCTTCCTTCCTTCCTTCTCTCCTTTCTTTCTTCCTCCCTTCCCTCTTTCCTTTAGTACAGTCACTTACTGATTTATTCATCCATTCAGCACATATCTGCTGAATACCTACTACGTGCAGATAATGTGCCAGGTGTTAGTTAAACACATTGGAGGAAACAAACTTGAAAGGATTCTGAACTGATAGAACTTAAAGTCTTGGGGTTAGAGCAGCAAGAGCAGCAAGCAAAAAATACTACGTACGAATTGTGAAAATGCTAAAAAGATGTAAAAGGTGGGTGAGGTCAGGGGCTTATCATTGTGTAGGAGACTGGCTAAGACAACTCTGAGAAGAACATACTTGAAGGAGGCTTCCGCAAACGAAAGATAGCCAGCCATGGGAAGACCCCGAGGCAGGAGAGGGTTCCAGGACTGTGTTTGGCATGGCCAGGGCAGAACAAGGTGGGACGAGAGTGGCTTAGTTTGGGGTGGGAGGCTGGTGCAGACCACAAGGGCAATTTGCTTTCTTTCTTAACACTTTAGTTTTCCTCATCTATTAAATGAGGGGCTGTACCCTTAGTGGGCACTTGTGAAGTGTGAATTCTTTTCTACCATAGATTTCAGTATCAAAATTCCCTTGGTCTCCTCTGAGTACTGAGGAGGACATCCTGGCACTAAGACTAGGGACTTGCTTAGGTTAGGTGGGGCACACTCAATACCTACTCGGGTTTCTCAACCTCAGCATTGTTTGGGGTCGGAGAAGTTTTTGTTGTGGAGGTTGACAGACAGCTGTCCTCTGCACTGTAAGATGTTTACCTGCACTAGGGGATATTTACTAGCATTCCTAGCCTCTACCTAGAAGCTATGCCAGTATCACCTATCACCTAGTTGACAATGATCCAGAATGTCTCCAGCTATTGCCAAATGTCCCCTGGAGGCAGGATCACTCCTGGTTGAGAACTACTGGCCTTCAGGAGGAGGCTATAACTCTGATGAGCAGCCTAGTATGAGATGAGAAATGAATCTGACATACGGCCTCAGGGTGGAGGAAAAGAGAAAGCATGGCAGGGATCATGAGAAACGGGAGCATCTGCTCATTTAAAGGGGAGGCATCTCTTACTCTGATCAATTCTTTCTTCCTTTTTTCCTTTAGGTACTCACAATTTGATTGTCTATATAAGCCTTGGTTCATGACATTCTCTTTACTTGGCAATGCTGAGTTGCATTTGTTCAGTTATCTCTTTAATGTGTTCTTTTTAATAAGTTGATGGCTCTACCACCCCCAGCAAAAGCTAGGACCTGGATAATAGTCTACATTTGACAATGTGGTCCTGCCTTGTCTCAGTGGGGGTACCCATTGTCCTATAGCATGTCTTCATCAATTCCTCGCCTTCATCAATCAATGCTTTCCTTTTGATGTAGCTTTCTTTTATTTAAGTCTATCCCAAAAATACACTTTAAATTTTTGTTGTTTTTAACCTTGTAAAAATGTTTCCATGCTTATGTAATTGTCTGCACCAACTTTTATCATTTACTAGTATGTTACTAAGAGTCATCCACGTTGTGGAGTGTTGCTGTAGAGTTTGAAGTGCTGTGTAAGATCCCAGTGTATGAATGTACTGCAGGGCCTCATCCTCTCTCTCACCAGATGGTTTTGGGATAGTTCCTGGGTTATTTGGTGTTCTCTAGTGGAATCTTCCAGTACAAGAATATGGGTACTGTGCTATCACAATTTCTGATTTATTTTATTATTATTTTATTTTATTTTTTATTTTAAGATTTTATTTATTTATTTGACAGACAGAGATCACAAGTAGGCAGAGAGGCAGGCAGAGAGAGGGGTGGGGGGAAGCAGGATCCCTGCTGAGCAGAGAGCCTGATGTGGGCCTCGATCCCAGGACCCTGAGATCATGACCTGAGCTGAAGGCAGAGGCTTAACCCACTGAGCCACCCAGGTGCCCATTTCTGATTTATTTTAAAGAAAAGCTAGAAATCAGAATGTTTATGTGAAAGCAATTGGGGGACCGATATAAAGTTTTAAGAAATTCTTACCAGGCCAAGAAGAAACCTGTCTGCAGGTCATTCTTCTTGAGCCTCCAGTTTAAGATTTCTAGATTCAGTCATTCCGGTTGAGAATATCTCACATTGATCTAGAAGTCAAATGAACTTAGGAGACCCTTGGGAAATCATCCTTCAGCATTGAAGTGTTGAGCAAGAAGCTACTGAGGTAGAAATTGGAGTAAGGTGTGTGGTTGGGATAAAGAGTGACGTAAATTGCATTCATTTAGTACAATTTAGTACAGTGAAACATTCTCTTCACACCCAAAATTTGGAAATAAGGGAAAAAAGATTATCTTAAGGAAGAGAAACTTAAAAAAAAAAATCACTTAAACTTTCAAATATTTAGTGGAGCCAGTAAAGAAATGCAAAATTGTCTTAAAGAGAATAAATGGCTTCCAGGCTAATGGGATTTTACCATAATTTGATTGAATGAATTATAATGATTAAAGAAGGCATGTCAGTCAGGGTTGGAGATGGTCATAGAAGAGTCTTTTTAAGCACCATGCTTGCATACGGCTACACTGGCAGGACAATCAGGCTCGGAGACAGCGCTGTTGGGAAAAGAAAAACTCTTAATACCTACCCATGTATTCATCTGGTCTTGGGACTGTTGCATACATCTCACTCTCTCATTCCAACTAGTCTCTTGGACCTGGTGACCTTGAATCTTATCTGTGAGAGAAGTTCTGCTAGCTAGCTCTGGGACTAGAATGCTGAGAGCCACTCTCAGGACTTGGCGAGCCCCCAGATGATGACATTACCCTAGAAGTTTCCTGGAGTCAGCCAATGCCCTGCTCTCATCACTCTCTCATGTGCATTTCCAGAAGCATTTTCTTCATACTTCTACACTCATTAAATGCTCACTTAGTATCAGGCCCTAAGTTCAAGTACAGAATGTAAACTATGGAAGGATCAGCCTTGATTCAGCCTCAAGAACCTTCTAAGGAAGGGTTTTACCTAGACTGTGGGAGCTCTCTGAATCTCTATGGAGAAGTCTATTTGTATGCATCTGTGTGTATTTTTTTCTGGCGATAGGGTCTATAGACTTAAGGGGCTCTGTTGGCTGAGGTAGTTGAAACCACTGCTTTGGAGAGCATAAGTCTGACTTCTTGAATATTGGGGTTCTGCAGAGGAGAAGACCTGGACTCCTGGCAGCCAAAGATTAAGCCCTTAGGGATGCAAAGGACCTAGATCTCCAGGGACAGAGGGAACAGAAGAATCTGTGGGTAGCAGGAAAGAGAAAGAAAGGGACAGTGTGCTATTTCATAATGCATGTAGACTGCCATGAGTGTGATATTCTTTTGACATTTTCTCAATATTCTCTCTTTCTCTTTCTCTCTCTCTCTCTCTTTTTTTTTTTTTTTTTTTTTTTTTTGGCTGATTTATTCCTTTTTGTGGGAGGTAAGTGTAGGTGGAGTGCAGAGTAGCCAGAAGGTTCCCTCAAGAATTTTCAGGGATGTGGGAGGCACTCCATAATGTAGGAAGTAAACTGCTACAGGGTAATAACAAACAGCACCATGCTAATTTTTGCAATTTTAAATCCAATACCTATTAATAGTCCCTGCAAAGCAATTTACTTCCAGTCAGTATAATTCAACTTATGTCAATAAGCAATAATTGAACACTCCTTATCCACTTTATTCCAGCCTTTCTACTAAAAGTTTGACAATGGATTATTGGTCACGAGCTATTAACTGAGGTAGTGTCCACAGAACTGAAGGCAGGTAGGCTTTGAAAGCAACACTCTGGTGTAACCAGGGGATATTTACCTGGCCTGGCTGTGACACTTCTCGTCTACTGCTGTACCAGTGTTTTTATTAGTAGCACCCAATTCAGATGACAATTTATATAGTCATTTTTCTATATAACCATTATATTGCTCTAACCTTGTTTGTTCTTATCTGTTTATGTGTCTCTTTTTCCATTAAACTGAGCTCCTTGAGGTTAGCGACATCATCTCATTCATCTCTGTGTCTAGCACATGTCTGCTCTTTTGGTGGACACTTAAAAATTATTTGTTACATTGAACTGAAATCCAAGGCAGAATGAAGAAGAACCTTAGAGTGGAAATGACCAGCTCACGTTATCTGCCCTGTGCTGCAGAGGTCTAGACCAGAGGTCTAGTTTTGAGTTATTTATGAGCTTTATGCTTTGAGAAACTTATTTAATCTCTTTCAGCTAAATGGAAGAGTAGATGCAAAGTGCTTCATGAAGGGCTTCGAAGTGCTCAATAAATCTTAGCTACTATCATTGTTACCAATAATAGTTGTCAATCACATCTATTATATATAATAACTTTAAACTTCAGTTTTCTTAGCTGAAAGTTGAAGGTAATAATTCCTGTTTACATTATTTCGATAATGAATATGAAGACAATTTAGAAACTATAGAGGGCTCTCATGGCATAGGCCATAAAAGAATACATGGTAACAGAGATATCTGTGCTTCTAGAATTGGTGTAACTCGGACATATTACATGGGGGGCTCAATTCATGGGCAATAAAAAGAAACTTTTAAATATAACATTCAAAAAAATATGATACCATGTCTGGGTTGTTAGGTAGAAGTTGACCTGTTCCAAACTGTAGAAACATTAAAAAGCACATGGGAAAAGATAATGGGGTAGACTCAGAACAGGTATGGGATTTAGGATTGGGATCCTGTTCAATATGGGGTCAACAAAACATTGCTTCAAGAATGATGAGCGGGCAGAACAATTTCAGGCCTGGCAGCTGGAGAGCAAGAGCTTGAGTTTGGGACAAGAGAGGATTCATGTCAAGAGAGACATTCTAGTTTTCAAAATTGGCCAAGAGCTTATGTTTTTGAGTTAGTGTGAATACTTTATCCAAGGCACGCCAAATGTGGACAATACCGAAGGCAGACAGTCAGCACCCATAGACACTGCTAATATGAGGAAGGCCCCCCAAAATTACACATGTAAGCGCCTTTAGCCAAGGATCACAGAAACCCTTCTGATAATGTAATCTTTATCAAGGAGACAAGGAAGGTAGCTGATTTAGAGTTGTGTGTTCCAGCTCCCTTGTTATCCTAACAGGCAGTCCTAGCAGGAGCAGAATGATTGACATGAGGAATTCTTAGATCTAAATGCCAATAACTGAGGGGTAGAATTTCAGGTCTACTTCAGGGGAAATGGTTAGATGGTAGTAGAAGCAGCAGCAACTAGCAGCATAAGCAGCAGCAGCAATAAACACATGTGTAGCCCTTACGCGTAGTAACTTATTTAATCTTTACCATAACCCTGTGAAGTGGGTTCTATCACCACCCCCATCTTATGGATGAGAAACCGAAGAATAAAGAGGCTAAATAACGTGCTCAGGGTCATACCCAGCAAGTGGTAGAGTTAGGCTTTGAATCCAACGTGTCTTGGTCCAGAGAATATGCTTTTTTTAAAAAAAAATTATTTTTTTAATTTCTTTTCAGTGTACCAGAATTCATTGTTTATGCACCACACCCAGTGCTCCATACAATATGTGCCCTCCATAATACCCACCACCAGGCTCACCCAACTTCTCACCCCCGCCCCTTCAAAACCCTCAATTGTTTTTCAGAGTCCATAGTCTCTCATGGTTCATCTCCCCCTCCAATTTCCCTCAACTCCCTTCTCCTCTCCATCTCCCCATATCCTCCGGGTTATTTCTTATGCTTTTAATGAAGATACTTGATTTCTCAGTTTTGGCCACGAGGATCAGTATAATGGATACCTTTGACTTTGTGTGATAGAACTGTGGAACTGAGGCCTTAAACTTTAGGGCTGGTTTTCCATTCTGTCTCAGGTTGTACTTGGAAGGAAGAAGGTTGTCCAGATTTTAAATATATTAGAAGACTCTTCTCTTGCCATATTTGTATCATTCAGGGTTTCAATTCCCCTCCCAGCTCATAGCAAGGGCTCAATAACCCAAATAGTTTCTATGAATTTTCCCCCGTGCTGTGAAATTCTTTGTGCAACTGAACAAAGGTGGAGGGTGGGAATGCACAGCCCCACCCTAAACCCCTGACAGCAGGTTCGCAGTTAGTTACTCACCCTCTTGTGGGTCAAACACTTTCATCACATCCAGACTACACCCTCAAAGCCTGGTTCTCTCCTGCCCATGTGACTGCTGGTCATCTGGTCCTCCCATCACATAGCTCATAGTCATGTCTGTGAAGGCTATGGATCAAACATGGATTTGACTCTTGGAAACAGAATTCTTAGCTTGGGGCCCTTGGCCAGGTCTTTCCATTCAAGCTTTCTGAGCTCAACCTTACCATTTATGAATGAGGGTAATATCATTCTATTCAAGGAATGTTTAAGAGACTTAAGATAATGTATCTCTTAACATAGTGTTTGGCACAGAGTAACCAGGTGCTCGAATGATAGCAACTAAGTTTCCCAGTTTGATTGTGACTTCCTGGAGGCCTGGGAACACGTGGTATTTTGTTAGGGATTCTTCTCCAGTTTCTCACTCTCTCCTTGACTTCTTCATTCTCCGTCCCCTGTTTTATCACCCAAATCCCAATTGGTTGATTTGCTATTTACTGTACTTAACCGATATTTGGGGTCATTTTGATTCTTCCCCAGGAGATATTTGGCTACCGGACTCAAGGCTGCCGGAAAACCCTCTGTCTTGCTGGATCCATCTTCTCATTTGGGATCCTCCCCTTGGTGTTTTACTGGAGACCTGCTTGGCATGTGTGGGCAAATTGTGTCCCATGTTCCTTACAAGAGGCAGATGTCGTGTTGCTGAGGACAACGGTAAGTGTGCATCTGGCTTTGTACCTGGCGGCCCTTTCTCTTGGACAGCTCATTGCAGGATGGCTGTGGGAGACGTGCACATGGAAAGTTCCATCACAGCCTTGCATTTATTTACCAAGAACTCAATAATTTGTGTATGACAGGATTTCATTAAAAAGACCTGCTTCACAGGATATTCCTTCTAAACTTGTGAGTCTTGTGAATATTAGAGCCTATAGAACCCTCTGAACAGCTGAAAGTAATGGGTAATGTGAAGTAGTTAAGGCAGGCAGCAAGATACAAAGTTCACATGGATGCTTCTCCCATGTCCTGATGTATCTACTATCCTAGTCCCCCTCGAGCAACTCTGCAGCAAGGGATGGGAAGAGGTAGGGAGGAGAGAGGGAGGATACTGTCTTCTGTTGATTTGAGAAAGCCACAATCTTTGAGGGAGTGTGTTGCGTCCTGCAGATAAGCCAGGTGAAAAAAAAAAAATAAAAGGCAGCCATCTTGTTCTGAGTTCATTGTCTCTCTCTCTCTCTCTCTCTCTCTCTAATACAAAGTGCTGGTGTTAGGCGAGTTTCCTTGAATTTGCTCAGCAAATACTTCCTCCTAGCATTCATTCCACTTAGACAATGTGTGTCGTTCCTGTTCCTGCTGCCATGTCAGCTCCACAAGGGAAGGGATTATCTCTAATTAGCTAATTGCTGCATTAGTTCCTGCATGTGGTGGGGATTCCATAAATACATAGTGGCCAATAGGCTGAAGTGGCTCTTCCCATTGATAGGAGTCAAGATACAGTCTCACGGAACGATCTGTCCCTGACTGACTTTTAGTGAGCGTTTCTCACAACACATCAGCCCAAATGACCCAGAATGACAGCGAAACTATTGATAAATCAACCTCTGCTGGGCTGTTAGCACCTCTTTATATATAGCATTCTCTCGAGGTAAACACAGTATTTAATGCGGCGAGAGGGGAGGATAGCAACAAGTCATAAGCATGAAACCAGAGGTACCTCCTTCCAAGCTTTACTATCATTCTCAAGGGCCAACGCTCTTGCTGCTGCAGAAACAACCTCAGGAACAGAAAAGCTTCCTGCCTTTCAGAGTGTACCGCCAGACTCTCTGGATCTGAGAATGACTGGCTGGCTGGCCTAGCTGTACTGTCTGAGACTGCAGGCAGAGCCAAGGCACAGACAGGAATAGGAGGAAACAAGCATGGCAATGGAAGGGAGGAAAATGAAAGAACTTGAGGGGAAGGTGTGTAAAGGGAAAATGAAGAGGGAGAAAAGAGAAAGAAACATCCAGTAAGAGAAACAAACAAATTGTCAACCAATAGGGAACGAGTGTACCGTTTGGGATTCGGAGTCAAGAGGTCCTAGCACTCCAGATGTGTGACCCCTCGGGAGTGTTACCTGACCTTTCAGGACCTCGATTTCCCTACTTGGGAAATAGGCCTAGGAAGAGTACTTGTTCTTGAGTGCGTTGGTGTGAGGATGAAATGAGGTTGTGGATTGAAAAGCCCGTTGCAAACTGTAAAATATGTGATCAAAGATCATTTTAATTGTGAGTGAGTGTGTGTGTGTGTGTGTGTGTGTGTGTATTATTGCTGAGGCAGCTCTGACAGCTTGCTTTACAGAAGAGTCTGCTCTGGGCTAGGTGCCCCACATATAACAGGCTGCTTTCTGGAAGCTGTGCCCTCCCCTTTTGAGCCAGGAGCATTCCCTTCCAGGATGGGGGACATGGGAAAGAGGTCTAGGGCCTTCGAATCCCCAGTATTCACCCGTGCTCCATGAGGTCACCTCTCCCGGTGGCATGCGGTCAACTTTGCACCTGGCTACATACTGGAAAAAATTTAAAAACACTGGTGCCTTAGGGTGCTGTGTTCCATTCTCTTCCTCTTTGTTTCTTTCAAAGTGTTTTAAGCCCCTCTCCCATCTCACTGCCCTCCATAACTAATCAGAGCCATCTAAACCAGCTTCAATCTTGCCTTTTTCATCTTGATTTCAACTTTAATTTTTAATTACCTCCTCTTACGTGTCATCTTAAATGGATTTGCTATGCCAGAAACTCTCCAAATAAATGAGGTTCTAAATTAGTCTTTATGGAATTAGACAAGAACTCAATTATACCAAACATTCTTACAATCTGAGCTTTAGATGAAAAGAAGCTTTGGTCACCAATAGTTTAAAAGTCTGTGGCTAGGTTATTTGCATGAAATGACACCTTAAAATTTTTTTATTTGAATTATATTGTGATAGCTGGACTATAAAGACCTCCCATTAAGGAGGGCTAAGAAAACTACTACCTGAAAATGTGTTGTATGTCTATTTTTCATGTTATTAAAAAATCAGTACTTGGTATTTATCATCAATCACACACTGGTAAGATTACAGATCATTAACACAGACACTGATGAGGTAGTCATTTTTTAACATTAAAAAAAGTGGGGGGGCGCTGATGTACTGACTAAAAAGTCTTTAGTGCTCAGTTTATTTTCAGTTTCCCATCTCTTATTAAGCTCCTCTAAGAGTGAGATTTTTCCAAAATACAAGAGTAATTACACTTTTATTTTGTAATTTTAAAAGTGGCATTTTATTCATTATTCATCTACTTCTGAATTTTAACTGATATCTGTAGGGTTGCCACATTTCTATGCAAATACCATGATTTACATTCATTGGTGTTTTGAATTCAGATGCTACTGATAATTTCCATAGTTTTCATCTTTATTATAATTACAGATGCATTTTTTTTTCC
Source organism: Lontra canadensis (assembly GCF_010015895.1). Lineage (NCBI taxonomy): Eukaryota > Metazoa > Chordata > Mammalia > Carnivora > Mustelidae > Lontra > Lontra canadensis. The sequence goes on along the minus strand of NW_022631032.1, from coordinate 130,640 downwards.
TTTCCTGTCATATGTGACATGTTGTCAAAGACTCATGATGTGCAGAGGAGAATGTGATGATTAGTTACTAGGCTGAGTCAGGGTGTTTTATTTCAGTGTTTTAATGGGGAGCATTTTTCTTCAGTTTCACCTAAAGATGTCAGTGCTGGGGGTCTTAGTTAGAAAACTCAGAAATTCTTCAACTCAGCCATGCAAATGGCATCCGAAGACCACGAGCCCCGGGATGCTCTTAGCCACCAATATTTGTATTCACGTATTCTGGATTCCTGACTCATCTTTCACTCCTTCTCTGTGGTCTGGTCTCTCCAAACCCAGGGGCCTCCCATCAACGCCGTTTCCCAAGGGAGCCAGACACTTTTTGTCTTTGCTTTTACTCATAACATTTCTTCTGCTATTTTCTAACCTGTTCATTCATTCAGTTATTTATTCATTCGCTAAATACTTCCTGAGCGCCAATCATGTACCAGACATTGTTATAGGTACCGGGAATACAGCTATGACCCAAACAGATGGAAATCCCTGTCCAGTAGAGTGACATTCTGGTGAGGAGTCAACTCGTACATGCACACACTCACACGCACGAGTATAGAAAGTAGGTGTTCTACTGCTTTGTGAAAACCTAGTCATCCCTCAGCCGTCTACCTCCTTTTCCATTGCTGATCCATTCTCTGCCTCAATTCTGGGGGGAATTAATTACCTTTCCTTCCTTCTCCTTTAGTTCCGTATTTTCACCTCTGACTGCTATAATGCTTTCTGCAATCTGCCCTGTATTAAAATGCTAATTCATTTCACATTTTATAAAACAGAATTTCATTGACTATTTCATATAATTTCCATAACAATGCTGGGATATGGGCACTATCATCTGTCTCTATTTTACAGATGAGGATACAGGTAACAGCTTTGCAGTCTAGAAAGCCTAGTAAATGTCACCTAGGATTTCCCTCCCCCACTCCTCTCTCCCTCTTTTCCTCCTTCCCTCCTTAATAAATTTGATGAACACACGTTGTGTGCCAGCCACAGGGCTAACTCTGGACAGGGAGTGGGGTATAACAATTAGTCAAATCAAAGTTCTTGACCTCATGAAGTTTACTAGATCACTAAACAAATAAACATAAATATCTAATTGTTATAAGTGCTGCTCAGGAAAGATTCATAGTTATGGTAAGATTATAAGACAGGATAGGGCTTTGACCAAGTCAAGGAGGCTTTCCAATCTCCAAAGGATAATGAGTCAAAGGTGATGGTGGCTGGTGGGGAGGGGCACCTGGGAAATGGCTCAGGAAAAGGTAATAGTATGGACAAAGAACTTGCACCTGTCTTCTGACTCTGTAAATCCAGAGTTTTTCCTCATTATGCTATATTCATTTATTTATAGTTTTTATTTTATTAGATTATAGGCTTTTTCAAGACAGTAACTGTGACTTACTTTTCACTCTCCACATCATCTAGTACGTGGCCACAGCAGATGCTCAATATTTATTTAATACAATTAAATAAATTGAATTTAATCTGTAATAAATGGTCTCATGGTTTTTACCAGCACTTTCCTACAAAGATGCTAAAGTGAAGAGTCAAGGCTGAGAAAGTAAGGGAAGACAGTATTATATTTCTTTTAGGTACACATTCCCTCTTCTGAATCACCTTCCCCCACCCCTTATTTCAACATGGTTTTTCCTTAGACGTCCAACCAGAGAGCCCTGAGATTTTGTGGGCTCTCCTATCAGAAATGATTCTATGTTAAGAAAAATAGTTTGTCTTTCATAACACAGGGCTATTTATTTATTGACTTATTTTTTTTAGTGTACACTTTAATCCTAATCATCTATTATACCCATCCCCCTCCTACCTCCCTTCCAGTAACCATCAGTTTTTTTGTAGTAAAAGTCTGCTTCTTGATTTGTCTCTCTCTGTTTCTCTCTTTTGTCTCCTTTTGCTTGTTTGTTTTGTTCCTTAAATTCCACATGTGAGTACAATCATGTGGTATTTGTCTTTCTTCGACTGACTTATTTCACTCAGCATTATACTTTCTAGCTCCATCCATGGCTTGCAAACAGCAAGATTTTGTTCTCTTTTGGCTGAATAATATTCGTGTGTGTGTGTGTGTGTGCGCGCGCGCGCGCACACATCTTCTTTACCCATTCATCTTTTGATGCACACTTGAGCTGCTTCTATAATTTGGCTATTGTAAACAATGCTGCAATAAACATAAGGGTGCATATATCCTTTCAAATTAGTGTTTTTGTATTTTTTTGTGTCAATATTCAGTAGTGCAATTACTGTATCATACAGTAGTTTTATTTTTATTTTTATTTTTTGAAGAACAGCCATACTGTTTTGCATAGTGGCTGCATCAGTTGGCATTCCCACCAACAGTCTATGAGGACTCCTTTTCCTCCACATCTTCACCAACACTTGTTTCTTGTGTTTTTTAGCCATTCTGACAGGTATGAGGTGATATCTCATTGTAGTTTTGACTTACATTTTCCTGATGATGAATGATATGAACATCTTTTCATTTGTCTTTTGGCCATCTGTATGTCCTCTTTGGAAAAGTGTCTGTTCATGTCTTCTGTCTCTTTTTAAATTGGATTATTTGTTTTTTGGGTGTTGAGTTGTATCAGTTTTTTATATATTTTGGATATTAACCCTTTATCAGATGTGTCATTTGCAAATATCTTTTCCCACCCACTAGGTTGCCTTTCAGTTTTGTTGATTGTTTCCTTCACTGCACAGAAGTTTTTATTTTGATGTAGTCTTAATAGGCTTTTTTTCTTGCTTTTATTTCTCTTACCTCAGAAGACCTATCTAGTAAAAATGTTGCTATGGCTGATGTAGGAGAAAGTTCCACCTGTGCTCTCTTCTAGGATTAAAAAAAAAAAAAAGAAAAAGATTTTATTTATTTATTTGTCAGAGAGAGAGAGAGAGCACAAGCAGGGAGAGTGGCAAGCAGAGGGAGAAGCAGGCTTCCACTGAGCGAGGAGCCTGATGTGGGACTCAATCTCAGGACCCTGGGATCATGACCTGAGTTGAAGGCAAATGCTTAACCGACTGAGCCATCCAGGTTTCCCTGTTCTAGGGTTTTTATGGTTTTAGGTCCTACATTTAGGCCATTGATCCATTTTGAATTTATTTTTTATGTACGGTGTGAGAAATTGGTCCAGTTTCATTCTTTTGCATGTAACTGTCCATTTTCTTAACACCATTTGTTGAAGAGACTGTGTTTTTGTCATTGCATATTCTTTCCTACTTTGTCAAAGATTAACCAACCATATAACTGTGGGTTTGTTTCTGGGTTTTCTACTACTTCCACTGATCTATGTGTTTATTTTTGTGCCAGTACCATACCATTGTGATTACTAACAGAGGGCCGTTTGTATTGTGATTTACAGTTTGCAAGATATTTGCAAATATGTTGCCTCACATGGTCTTTTCTGGTAGAGATTATTTCCCCCCCTCCCCTGCCATTTTACAGATGGAAGCATAGAGAACTTTAAAGAAAAGTTCAGGGTCCCATAGCTGTAAGCAGTGAAAGAAAAACTTCTGTCCAGAGCTGAACTGGAGTTGGAACTGGGATCTTAGTACCCTCCGGCCAGTAAGCAGGCTCCAGAGAGGCAATACTGTAAAACGGTAGAAGAGTGGAGTCTGGAGCCTGACTGCCTGGGTTTATTCCCAGTGTTGCTCTTGACCTACTTTGAGCAATGTAGTAGCTTAGGCTGCCATAATAGCATACCACAGACGGGGTGCCTTAAACAATAAAAACTTATTTTCTCAAGGTTCTGGAAGCTAGAATTTCGAGATCAAGGTGTTGGCAGGATTAGTTCCTGGTGAGACCTTTCTTCTGGCTTGCAAAGGACCAAATACCCTCTCTCTGTGTTCTCACGTGTTAGAGGGAGAGGTTTGGTTCTTTCTCTTCTCAGAAGGGCACCAGCCCTATTGCATTAGGACCTCACCCTTATGGCCTCACTTAATCTTAATTACTTCCTAAAGTCTTTATCTCCAAATGCACTCACACTGGGGGATAGGGCTTCAACATATGGAACCAATCCATAATAGGCAAGTTACTTAGCACATCTTCACCCACTTTGCCTCTACTTACTCTTCTTGTGTTAAGTGGCGCTAACAATAGTGCCTGCCATATTGTCATGAGAAATAAATGAGATGGTACATGTAAGGTGCTTTGATGAAATCCAGGCCTGGCATGTAGTCATTCCATGGGCCTTGGTCACTACACACTTTGTAAAACCAACTTTGACTTTTTATTTGTTACTTCTTACTATGCCCCACGTCTCCAGACATTTTGGACAATTAGCAAACTCACTACCCATTATTCCTTCAGAAAATGATAGTGAATACAAGCAAAATACTTAATCTCCCCAAAAGTATATGCTGAATTGTTCAGAATTTCCTTTTTTTTTTTTTTTCGGTATACAAACATAGATATAGCTCTTGTTTTGTCATACAACTTCCCTGCTTTGTCCTGTCTTCATACCACTATACCTCTCCCCTTTTTCTGGCAACATGTACCGAGAGTACTGAGACAATAATTAGTGAGAGATTTCTTTAATGCACAGAACTTTCTTTCTCTATTTTATAACTAAATCCTACATTCTAGCCAATGTCAACTTTTTCCAGCTAAGCAACTTTGGGAATATTAGGTCAAGCTATTAAGAGTATCAGTGGGTATGACCAAGAAGGAGAAAGGAAAGAAAAAAGTGATAATTAAAAATAAAAAGAATAATATTTTGCCAAAATCATGGGTCTGTAAAGACTAAAAATAGTGTTTTAGAAAGAACCTGAAAAATGTAAGTTATTATTACTTTATTCATAATCCTCTAAGTACTTCATCTTAGCTAGAGTTTATGTTTTTAGCATTATGATGTATCCACGTCCAAATGAAAAATACTGCCATTCTGATACCTCTTTGGAACTTTGCAATGGGTTACTTTTCATCATCTTTTTAAATTTATTCTTTTATTATTATTATTTTTTTTTGGTAAAGATTTTATTTATTTATTTGAGAGAGAGCACAAGCAGGGGGAGGAGCAGAGGGAGAGGGAGAAGCAGGCTCCCCATTGAGCAGGGAGCCCATGGGGCTCAATCCTGGGACTCTGGGATCATGACCTGAGCCAAAGGCAGACAGACATTTAACTGACTGAGCCACCCAGGCATCCTGGGTCACTTTTCTTCTTAAGGCAATCTCAGAAGTACATTTTGTGTAGCAAACTCTTACACAAGGTCAGTCGCAGCATTGGCATGAACTTAAAGTGACCATTATACTACTCTGAAAGTCCAACAGATGTGTATTACAAAATGTTGTAAGAAGATAAGCAAGGCCACTTGCTTTGTGCAAATATAAAAGTTAGCCTGGCATTTCAAAGTTCAGAAATTCCAAGACCACAGGAAATTAAAAAATGCCCAGTGGCCACCCCCCCCGCACTCCTCGTCACCCCCGCACACCTAGGTCAAACAAAGTTCCCCTGTGTACATTCAGTTCTTTGAAATGCGCTCTTGAATTATTTTAAATTCTACTCTTTAAATTCAGGGACTGAGCTGGTTAATTCTCTTGATAAAAAGAAGGTAAAGCCTGCTCAAGGAGCCTGGAGGTGTTAAAAGCCTAGACTTGCCAAGCAAACAGTTTGGATTATTTGCATTACAAAGCAGTTATTTAAAGTGGTCGCTCCTCCGGTGCACTTAAATCTCTATGGATCATTAACTGCTTGAGAGAGCAGGGAAACAGAGTGAAGTGGAATAGCCATTTCCAGGTAAAACTGCTTCTTTTTCAGAAAGGAAAAATAAATAGAAAGACTCTCAGAGACTCTCACATTTCCTCAAAGGGAAAACGAAGTGCTATTTACAGAAAGCTCTCAGGAACAACACGCTGTGGAAAATAAGGCACAGAGCCATAGGACAACCAGTATTTGTTGCACTCAGCAACAGGCCAGACTGTGGACCAGGTGCATTATGTGTTATTGCATTTAATTCTTAAAACAACCGTAACATGTCGTATTCTCAGCCCCGCTTGCCGGATGCAGAAATTAGGCTCAGAGAGTTGCAGTGATGGTCAAGATGGTTCAGACCTGAAATCTGTTCAGAAAGGGGTCTGTGCTTTTTCCGTATTGGGCGACGCCAGACCAAAAACCGGGAGAAGCTGTTGGTGTTAATCAGAGCGACCACCTCACAACTGACACACTTTCCCCTCCATCTTTTTACCTGCTCTTTTTTCCTTAAAAAGTTGGGTAAATTTCTTAAAAAAAAAAAAAAAGAATAATTTTACAGAGTGTTTAACATGGCAATAAATGAGAAAAATCAATATTATTACCCACTCTAAGAAAAATAGTTGTCTCTCTATTGGTATCTTTCCTAGACCTATAGAATTATAGTTTGCATTATATCAGTGGTCTGGGTGGCTCAGTTGGTTAAGTGCTGGACATTTGACACTTGATTTTGGCTCAGGTCATGATTTCAGGGTGGGGAACTTGAGCTTGGGGTGGGGCTCACTTTGCTGCCCCTCCCACCCCCAAGACACTCCCATGCACTCTCTCTTTCAAAAAAAAAAAAAAAGATTTATACATTTGCATTATATAGAATTATGGGTTATAGGAGTTGGGGGGGTAAGAGTGATGGTAAGAAATAAACTTAAAGGCAACTATATCCAAATACCTTTGATTTAAATATGATACAGTTTATGTAATAAGATGGAGGCATATAGATGAATTTTGGTTGCATACTGACCTAGATGAAGGCATGCAGTTGGTGCATTAGATTATCATTGGCCTGGGAGAGCTTGGGAGTTCCAGTATTCCACTTTGCCATTCCCTTTTTAGGCATTATAATCAAGAGGTCTATTTGCTGCCTCACGGGGCCAAGGGGTGACAGCTTGGTTTTAGGAATCAGATTCTCTGCTGCCAAAAGAGCAGAGATTGTGAAAAACTGGATGCTATTTGTTACATAATGCAGATTTCATGGTAATTTTCATACATGAGCAAAAAAACATGGACAACTTGTTGAAACAAAGAGGAAGGAGTCAAGATTTGGAGTAGGAAGACCTGGCTTTAGGTCTCCGTTCTGGCCTTGCTGCCCATACCAGACTGGTCTGGCCTGAGCCTTGTTGATGGAGTACTTGGAACAGAAATGCTAAATAAATGTTAACTATTTCTTCTTATTGTTAGATATTCAAACAAACCCCCCTTACAACAATATTCCCTTTGACGTGATCAAAGGCAGAATCATATAATGTTGAACTGTATCATTGTCAAGATATGTCCTATGGAGTTGTTGCCTATCCTACAATACCCAGAACACGTCCACCAGTTCAGTGGCTCAATCATTAGAAATGTAACCATTTTCTGTCATTTTTAGGCTCTGAAGTTAACTTCATAGAAATCTAATTTGATTTAGTTATATACTTACTGGTTTTTAGAATTAATCCATTAACTTTCAAATTTCTACTACTTTCCCCCTTCCTTATGTCCATCCCCTTCCTTCTCCTTCCCTTTCTTTCTCTTCCCTCCTCGTCCTCCCTTCTCTCCCTACACCTTTTGCTTTGTTTTCCCCTCTTCTGCCTCTACCCTACTTCTTTATCTCTCCCCGGTTTAGTCTCTGGCTGTCTCTCAGAAGCTGTGTTAGGCCCGGCTGAACACAGATACCCATCAGAAGCAGTCCCTACCCACAGTTCAAGAGGAGTGATAAGGTGACAGGTAAAGGATCAAGTACCCTGATATTTTAGGGGAAAGAGGAATTGAAGAGTTTCCCATAATGTGAAATTTGAGCTGGACCCCATAGGATGGTTAGGGTCTAGCCTTATGAAGGCTTAAAGAGAGTAAAGACTGATGTGTAATCCAGGCTGAGGAAGCTAAAGGAGCAAAGCCATGGAGGTGGGCTTCTCTTGAGGAAAATCAGCGTAAGAGATTAGCTCCAACAACAAGTGTATCTTCTGCTCTTGTCCTTTTGCAGCAGCGGCTGGTATACTCTTCCCCACAAATGTGGGTTTGGTGGAGAAAACTCCCAGCTCTGATCTACATTCCTTAGGCATCAAATTATTTTTCAGGCTGGACTTCCCTTGCCACCCTTCCTAGCTCCCGAGGTATCCCAGTCATCCTAGTGGATTTTATGCATAAGATTTACCCATTCCATTTAATTCTTTTGGACTTTGACATCGTTTTAGTTGTTTAAAACTGTTCATGTAAAAATGATGAACATCTTTTTGCACAAATATGGGTTTTTTTAAATGTTTATGGTTATTCTTTAGGGGTACATTTCTAAAAATAAAATTACAAGGTTATAAATATGATTTTTAAAAATAAATCATATGTAACTGTCAAATTTGCTTTGTTAAAAAATGAGACCTCACTAACCTGTGGGGATGCCTCTCTAACAAAACCTTTATCATTTTGAAAATATTGCCTATTTTTGTACACAAACTATGGATCTTCATTGTTTTCACTGGATTTCTATTACTTATTAACCCAACCTTCAATATTCACATTTCACCTTTTTGTCTTTTCTGAATTGTTATTTCAGTTTTACTCCCAGTGTTTGTCTTCTAGTTTGCACCAACAAAGTATTAACCCTTCATTGTATATGTTACAAATACTTGCCTGTCATATTTTTCTTGTCATTTACATATAAGAGTAAAAATTTTTTAATGCTTACATAGTAAAATAAATCAGCCTTGTTTTTTCTGGAAAAAAAAAAAGATTTGCTCATTCCAGATAATAACCACAGTTATTACTGTGTCTGTCTCTGAGGTACCATTGTAGTACCTGTTACTCAATCCAGCACTACTCATTCTAGTTTTATTCTGTGATGAAGTCAGCAGTGAACTTCAAAGGAAGGGGTTTCAGTTAAGATCATGAAGGAAGGTAACTTCTTGAATCCTACCTATGCTAACCTTCTGACAGTTACCTTTGGGCGCCTTCAATCCATGCATTCAGTCACGGACAAACATCCATTCATTCACTTTCACTGGGCAGGTCACAGTTCTCCACATGGACAGGGATATAAGGGACAATAAAACATGTTTTCTACCTTCTACCTTTCTACCTTCTACTTTTCTACCTTTCTACCTAGTGGTCTAAGTGAACTAAGAGAATACAAAGCAAACACTGAGTAAGATGGAACTGGAGGGGGTTATGCTAAGTGAAATAAGTCAAGCAGAGAAAGACAATTATCCTATGGTTTCACTCATATGTGAAACATTAGGAATAGCACAGAGGGCCACAGGGGAAGGGAGGGAAAACTTAATGGGAAGAAATCAGTGCCTGAGACAAACCATCGGAGACTCTGGACTCTGGGAAGCAAACTGAGGATTTCAGAAATTAGGGAGGTGGGGGGATAGGGTAATCATGTGTTGGGTATTAAGGAGGGCACGTGTTGTGATGAGCACTGGTTGTTGTACACAACTAATGAATCCTTGAACACTACATTAAAAACTAATGATGTACTATACAGTGGTTAACTGAAAATAATAATAATAATAATGATAATAAAGAAAGTGATTAGGAGCACAAGAGAGGGTAGTTAGGATCTTTGGGAGTGAGGATAATGATAGTCCCCCACCCCCAAATGGTGTTACAGGGGCTGTCCTGGAAGAGGTAGAATCGAAGTTAGGTCTGGAAGTCCTGGGATGCTTTGATTGATCTGGTTTCCCCATCCTCAGAAACCAGCAGAAGCCCTTTAGAGTGCTTGCTTTTTGCCTTTTTTTCCCCCCTTCTGGTGAAAATTCGCATCTGGTTGTGGCCTCACGGATTGAAGGGTAAGAGGGAAAACTAGGTCTTTTCTGGGAATCCACCTCCCTACCCTTGAATTTTGTTATATAGGGCATTGCCTCATAGTCACATCCAGATTCTTCAATAAATGATAACAGGCTTTTTCCTTCAAGGCTTTATATCTACTAGTGTTCAAGGGCATGTAATTTTGTGTAGAATGTTTATTAACTCCATAAACTTGCAGGATTATATTAAAATGATGTTTCCTATGTTGAATTTTAGCCTGATGACTTCTCTCATCTTCATAAGGGTTTTGGTGTTTATTTCCTCAGGATGAATTCCAAACTTACTCACGGAAAAAGGTAATGTGGATCCACCTGTCATCATTAAACAGCGAGTTAGGTGTCACTCCTGACCACCCTGTCATTACAGATGAGGAGTACATCATAAATAGAGCCATCAGAAAGCCAGACCTAAAGGTAAGTAAACTATGGTAACTGCTGATGCTAGAGAAATGTAATCTTTCTCCCCCGAAATATAAGTTTAGATCCTCCACTGTGCCAATCCTCTACAGTATGCATAGAACATTATAAAGAACATGCACTTTGGAGGTAGACAGAGCTGAGTTCAAATCTCAGCTTCATCTTTCTAAACTGTACAGCCTTGGATCTGTTACTAAGCTCTGTTGAACCTGTTTCCTCATGTATGGAATGATGATGACAATGCCTACCTCTACTGTTCATTGATGACATTCAATAAGTTAAGGAACACAAAGAATAATACGGTGCCAGGTGCACAGTAGATGCTCAGTACACATTAGCTCTTAGTACCATCAGACCTTGTATGATAATGTATGAAACAGGGTTTCTCTTACTTAAAGGTAATCGCCCAGAAACATCCTAAGGTCTTTTCTTAGATCTCCAAAATGACCTTATTTTGAGTTCTGTCTTTCAAAAATGTATTTGGTTACTCCCTGTTCTCCATATTAAATTAATACTACTTGGATTATGACTAGCTAACATTCATAATAAAGGCATAGTTTATAAGACAACTGTTTTCTCTTAAATTTATGTATGTGTAGACAGCTGTTAAGTTTTATGAGCTCAAGGTCAATTTTTAAAAATAATAAAAGTCAATTGCTGAGCAGTTTCTCTATTGTCAATTGTTATCATCCAGCTGTCTTAATTTCCTAAAAAAACAAAAACAAAAGAGGTCAAACACCTTCAACTAACACCTTCAACTAACAGGTGGTTATTCACCTGGGTAAGTAGGCATCCCAAATCAATTTTATGTACCTGAGATTGTTATTGACCTCCACCTTTTCTAATTGCATCAAACAAATAAGTGGACAACAAGATGAAGAAATGCTTAAATAATCAAAATGTAAAGAAGGGACAGAGGTCTTGAAATGGAAAGCCCTGGCCCCAGGCTTGATATCTTCATTTACCACATATGGCTTAGAGAGTTTGGCTAATTACTGCCTCTCTGAGCCTTGAGCTTATTGCTTATAAAACGAGAGCAATAACTCCTGTGCCTGTTTCTCAGGCCGTTGTAAACTTAAGATGAGACATTAAGGTTATTTGTGAACCATCCTGAGTTACATTCATAAAGGACAGGAACTTTCACTGAAATTGAGGGAGGTTGCACTGGCTCAGCCATGACAATACTGAATGGGACAGTGAGAAGAGCAACAGTACTGACAGGACAACATTTCCGGCCCTGCAGGGAGAGTTTGGAGACCTGCAGCAAAAGAGCTCTGTCAGGCTTACAAATTCAGGCTAAGAGGAGACTCTAAGGATCATTGTGGGATCACAGGCAAAAGGAAAACCCAGTGCTTAACCTGTTAAACAGGATGCTCTCACAACGTGTTCCAACAAGAAATGAGGAACAGGAAGCCTGGGGAGAGACAAGGTTCCTGGTTCTGAGCAGAAAGATGACAATCACCCCACCGCATACCCCTGATGTCCTAATTACTATTTCCTGGTCAGAAGTTCCAGGAAATGGGCAAAGAAACTCCACCCCATGCAAATACTGTACTTCACATCCTCTTACTTGCGTCCAGAGCCTCTGAAGGGGATAAGGGAAGCAGAGAGACTCCAGGCAGAGATGATTCCTGCTAGGGGAATGTTAAAGATATTTGAAAGGTCTTTGATGGGATCATTCTTCTCACTCTGTGACGAATGGACTCAAGAAATTATCAGGAGATAATGGAGCTTTCTATTTTCTGGCCTGAGGTAAAATTTACCAGTAACCTCTTTATTCTCCGTTATTGCTGCCTTCACCTGTTAATGTTCTGTGTCCATTATATTTTATTAGCTTCTCAATCTCAGTGTGGATTTAGGCTCCCTAATGGAGCAGGGCCCTCACATTCTCCCACAGCTTGCCCTTTAAACATGTTCTGACTCAGAATTTTGAACCTAGGGAATTAATAAAGGAGGCAACCCTCACTTTCTTCAGCTTGAATCTTGGCAGTGATGGGATTTTTCAGATCTTCTTCTGAGACTTGTTTGAACATCATATCCTTTGAGAGACTGGACTTTGGAGCCAGATGGGTTTGAGTTCAAATTTGACTCCCGCCTCTTAATAGGTGTGTTCTTGGGCAAATGATTTAATCAAAATGAACTTCAGGGATGAAGGATGGAGTAAAGGTGAAAGTAATGCCTGTTGTGCCAGAGGATGATGAACAAGACTAAAGAGAATGTGTGAAAGGCCCCCAAGTCCTCAACAGACAGTAGCTGTGAGTACAGTCCAGCTCTGCTTACAGAATTACAGGGCCTGAACAGGAATGGCAAGTGTGAGGCAGGAAGCATGAAGTCTCAACATGGGCTATGACCGCCTTCACACACTTTTTCCTTACTCCATCTTGAAGCTTGTGAAGAAAGAATCACTCCCAGTGGCAGTGCACTCTAACTTTATAGATTGAAAATCAATTGGAAAATAGGATTTAGTTTTTAAAGTTATTTTGCAACCAGTCTTGCTGAAATAAGTCCATTCTGTAAAATAAAACGTACAGCATTTAACACTCTTACTGGGTCACTACGAATATGTGTGTGTGTGTGTGTGTGTGTGTGTGTGTGTGCACATCTGTGTGCATACACATATATTTATCGAACAGTGTTGAGATTCATTTAGTGTAACCCAGGTGTTGAAGCTTAGGGCTTTAAGCTCTATTTCTAGCTGCCATGTGGTTGTACAAAGCATTCATTCACTTATTTACAAAAAAAAATGTGTTGGACCCTTATTATATTTCAGCTATATGCTCTACCCAGTTCTAGAATTTATCTAACCTTTATATGGATTATCCTATTCATGGGTATAGAGCATACTCAGAAGAGCTGCAGTGGATAATCAGTTCAATTGCCTCAATTTATTCATGGGGAAACTTAGGCATAGAAAAATTTACTTGAATTTCTGAAGGACACAATTATCAGAGAAGCTGTAAAAGGAAGAACACTGTTTCTCAACTTTGCACAATAGAACTATCTGAAGAAAATGTAAGAATATTTATGGCCAGGTTGCAACCCAGACAAATGAAATAGGAATCACCTGGGGGTGGAACCCGACTTTAGTATTTTTTAAAGCTTGCTAGTTAATCCCAGTGGGCAAAATGAGATTATAAGCATGGCTCCATAACCATATGACAGTCTCACTTTGTGATCAGTTGCATCAGTTACATCACTAGGTGACAGAGATTCAGATGTGCATATAAAGTTGCTTAAAGAAATTCAGAAACAAGAATGCCTAATTGCCATCAGCATGAACCTTACTTTCCCTTCTTACTGCCCACACGCTTAGACCCTCACTTCCTGGAGCACATTTTCTTGCAATAGCCTGCTCACTGTCTTCTAGAACCTTCTCCCTGTCTAATCTTTGTCATTGTCTCCTCTGTAGTTCTCTCTGCAAGTCCGTTGTCTACAAGAAAATGCCCTAGATACCTCATCCTAGCATTTAAGGCTGTACACTCTTTATTAATTTATCTTTATCTTTCTAGACTCACTCTCCAGTCTATAGTCAAATGGGCCCAATCATTTGTCCCTCCCCATGACTAACTTGTGCATAATCTCTTTGAAATGCTCTTTTTCCTTCTCATCTGAGCAAAAGTCTTCCAACCCTTCAGGGCTGCAGCTCAGATGTCATCTCCTCCATGATGCCTTCAGACATCTGTCCTCTCTATATTTCTACATTTCAGTACTACAAATTTTACTTTATTGTATTTTTATTTGTTTGACATGTATATGTTTGACTGTATGGTATAGTTTTCTCTCTCTGTTTTTTTGAGATTGATTTTTATTTATTTGAGGGAGAGAAAGAGAGTGAAAGAGGGAATGTATGAGCAGGAGAAGGAGGGTCAGAGGGAGAGGAAAAGAGAATCTCAAGTAAACTCCAACCTCAGTGCAGAGCTCTACCCAGGACTCCACCACCTCACAATCCTGAGATCGGGGCCCTGAGATCATGCCCTGAGCCAAAACCAAGAATCGGCCACTTAACCAACTGCACCACCCAGGTGTCCCTAGTTTTCTCATTTGTAACATTTTTTCCCTTGTTGGGTTATCAAATAGTGGAATGCAGAGATTAAGTTTTAGTCACATGCTTATCCATATAGTAGGCCCATGATACACACAGACTGAATAACTTCTAATAAAGAAGCCTACTTGTGTTATTAGGGAAGGTTGGGGTAAGTTAGGAAAGGATCATTTTAAATATATTAGGGCTCTATCCTTGCTTCTTCCCCAGATGCTTCTTTAGCTACTGAACTGCTATGTATTTACAAATCCTTAAACTAAAGACTTTCTTAGTACTTTTCTTTTGCAGGTGAGATGCATAAAAGTGCAGAAAATAAGATATGTTTGGAACAACTTAGAAGGACAGTTCCAGAAAATTGGGTAAGTTGTTTTGGCAGTTTCATTCAAAAGAGAGAAATTTATCTCGAAAATATTATTTCTAAATATGTCTTTCTCATTATTGTTATTTCAGTTGTTTGGAAGACTGGCTCAGTTCTGCCAAGATACATCTAAAATTTGGATCAGGTCTAACAAAAGAAGAACAAGAGATTAGGTACCATGCCTCCTATTATCTACATCAGCTCCAAAGGACAGTTACCATTAACAAATAGAGAGCCCAACACATCGTTATCTTAGCTGGTCAATATCAGAAAACCTTGTAATGCTCTATTTAGTGTGGTTAAATTAAATGCATGCACATATATTATTTCACTTCATTAGAGCAACCTTGTGGGGGAGGTAGAGCAAATGTCCTTATCCTCCCAGTGTAACACATGAGAAATCTGAGGCTCACAGAGGTGTGATGGCCCAACAAGGTCACACAGATGGGAGGTGAAAGAAGAAGAGGAAGGGCACAGTGTGGAATGTTTAGAATCTCTCAAAATCTCACGGTGTGGTTTTGAGTCGGTAACCTCTCATCTCTGGGATTTGGTTGCCTAATTATTAACGAGGCAAGGAGGATTCTATAAAGTTCTTGCTGGTCCTAAGTTTCTATGATTCTCACATTCTCCTCCACCCTGTTTCTTAGTAATTGGAGGGACCTAGAGCCTTGCCATCAGCATCACATAGAAACTTGTTAGAAATTCAGAATCTGGGGGCACCTGGGTGATTCAGTTGGATAAGCATCTTCCTTCAGCTCACGTCATGATCTCAGGGTCCTGGGATCAAGTCCTGCATCAGGCTCCCTGCTCGGTGGGGAGCCTGATTCTCCCACTCCTCTCTGCTGCTCCCCGTGCTTGTGATCTCTCTCTCTTTGTCAAATAAATAAATAAATAAAATCTTAAAAAAAAAAAAGAAACGCAGAATCTTAGACCATGCATCATTCTTATTGAATTAGAGTCTTCACATTAACAAGATCATGAAGTCATCTGTATGAATATTAAAGTTCAGGAGGCACTGCTCTAATGTATTTGCCCAATCTATTTGATCAGAAAGTCTATGTAGAAGGCAAGGAGAGAGTGGTTGGTGTTCCCAACAGCAAAATAACTCTTAAACGGTCATTGCTTTGCATAATCAGAGATACATAGCTCTAGGTTTTCAATTAAAGAGCTATATAACTGTGTGTGAGAGCTATTTTTGAGATCCCAACAACTTTTCTTTCTTTTTTAAATTTATTTTTTATTTTTTATTAACATATAATGAATTATTTCCCCCACGGGTATAGGTCTGTGAATCATCAGGCTTACACATTTCACAGCACTCAGCATAGCACATACCCTCCCCAATGTCCATAACCAAGCTACCCTATCCCTCTGCCACCCCCCAACCCCCCAGTAACCCTCAGTTTTTTCCTGAGATTAAGAGTCTCTTATGGTTTGTCTCCCTCCCAATCCCATCTTGTTTCATTTTTTCCCTCCCTATCCCCCACGACTCCCTGCCCTGCCTCTCAAATTCCTCATTTGAGAGAGATTATATGATAATTGGCTTTCTCTGATTGACTTATTTCGCTTAACATAATACCCTCTAGTCTTATCCACATCATTGCAAATGCAAGATTTCATTTTTTTGGTGGGCTGCATAATGGTCCATTGTGTACATATACCACATTGTCTTTATCCCTTCATCTGCTGATGGATATCTATGTTTTTTCCATAGTTTGGCTATTGTGGACATTGCTGCTAGAAGTATTTGTGTGCACGTGCCCCTTTGGATCCCTACATTTGTTATCTTTAGGGTAAATACTCAGTAGTGTGATTGCTGGATTGTAGGGTAGCTCTATTTTCAACCTTTTGAGGAACCTCCATGCTATTTTCCAGAGTGGCTGCACGAGCTTGCGCTCCTACCAATGGTGTAGGAGGGTTTCCCTTTCTTGGCATCTTCGCCAACATCTGTCATTTCCTGACTTGTTAATTTTAGCTGTTCTGACTGATGTGAGGTGGTACCTCACTGTGGTTTTGATTTGTATTTCCCTGATGCCGAGTGATGTTGAGCACTTTTTCATGTGTCTGTTGGCCATTTGGATGTCTTCTTTGCAGAAATGTCTGTTCATGTCTTCTGCCCATTTCTTGATTGGATTCTTTGTTCTTTGGGTGTTGAGTTTGATGAGTTTATTATAGATTTTGGATACTAGCCCATTATCTGATATGTCATTTGCAAATATCTTCTTCCATTCTGTCATTTGTCTTTTGGTTTTGTTGACTGTTTCCTTTGCTGTGCAAAAACTTTTGATCTTGATGAAGTCCCAATAGTTCATTTTTGCCCCTGCTTCCCTTGCCTTTGGCGATGTTTCTAGGAAGAAGTTGCTGCGGCTGAGGTCGAAGAGGTTGCTGCCTGTGTTCTTCTCAAGGAATTTGATGGATTCCTTTCTCACATTGAGGTCTTTCATCCATTTTGAGTCTATTTTTGTGTGTGGTATCCACACACAAAATGGTCCAGTTTCATTCTTTTGCATGTGGCTGTCCAATTTTCCCAACACCATTTGTTGAAGGGACTGTCTTTTTTCCATTGGACATTCTTTCCTGCTTTGTCAAAAACTAGTTGACCATAGAGTTGAGGGTTCATTTCTGGGCTCTCTATTCTCTTCCACTGATCTATGTGCCTATTTTTGTGCCAGTACCATACTGTCTTGATGACTACAGTTTTGTAATAGAGCTTTAAGTCTGGAATTGTGATGCCACCATATTTGGTTTCCTTTTTCAACATTCCTCTGGTTATTCAGGGTCTTTTCTGGTTCCATATAAATTTTAGGATTAGTTGTTCCATTTCTTTGAAACAAAAATGTTGGTATTTTGATAGGGATTGCAATAAATGTGTAGATTGTTTTAGGTAGCATAGATAGTTTCATAATATTTGTTTTTGCAGTCCATGAGCATGGAACACTTTTCTATTTCTTTGTGTCTTCCTCAATTTTTTTCATGTTTACTTTATAGTTTTTTGAATACAGATGCTTTGCTTCTTTGGTTAGGTTTATTCCTAGATATCTTATGGTTTTGGGTGCAATTATAAATGGGATCAACCCCTTAATTTCTCTTTCTTCTGTCTTGCTATTAGTGTATAGAAATGCAACTGATTTCTGTGCATTGATTTTATATCCTGACACTTTACTGAATTCCTGTACGAATTCTAGCAGTTTTGGAGTGGAGTCTTTTGGGTTTTCCACATAAAGTAACATTTCATCTGCAAAGAGTGAGAGTTTGACTTCTATGCCAATTCAGATGCCTTTTATTTCTTTTTTGTTGTCTGATTGCTGAGGCTAGGATTTCTAGTACTATGTTGAATAGCAGTGGTGATATTGGACAACCATGCCATGTTCCTGACCTTAGGGGAAAGCTCTCAGTTTTTCCCCATTGACAATGATATTTGTTGTGGGTTTTTCATAGATGGCTTTGATGATATTGAGGTATGTACACTCTATCCCTACACTGTGAAGAGTTTTGATCAAGAAAAGATGCTATATTTTGTCAAATACTTTTTCAGCATCTGTTGAGAGTATCATATGGTTCTTGTTCTTTCTTTTATTAATGTATTGTATCACAGTGACTGATTTGTGGCTGTTGAACAAAACTTGCAGCCCAGGAATAAATCCCACTTGGTTGTTGTAAATAATCTTTTTAATGTACTGTTGGATCCTATTGGCTAGTATTTTGGTGAGAATTTTTGCATCTGTATTCATCAGGGATATTAGGCTGTAATTCTCCTTTTTCATGGGGTCTTTTTCTGGTTTTGGGATCATGGTAATGTTGGCCTCGTAAAAGGAGTTTAGGGGCACCTGTGTGGCTCAGTGGGTTAAGCCTCTGCTTTCGGCTCAGATTATAATCTCAGGGTCCTGGGATCGAGCCCCACATCGGGCTCTCTGCTCAGTGGGGAGCCTGTTTCCCCCACCCCTCTCTCTGCCTGCCTCTCTGCCTACTTGTGATCTCTCTCTGTCAAATAAATAAATAAATTCTCAAAAAAAAAAAAATAAAAGGAGTTTAGAAGTTTTCCTTCCATTTCTATTTTTTCAGTTTCAGGAGAAAAGGTATTAATTCTTCTTTAAATGTTTGGTAGAATTCCCCCGGAAGCCCTCTGGCCCTGGGCTCTTGTTCATTGGGAGATTTTTAATGATTGCTTCAATCTCGTTACTGGTTATGGGTCTGTTCAGGTTTTCTGCTTCTTCCTGGTTCAGTTTTGGTAGTTTATATGTCTCTAGGAATGCATCCATTTCTTCCAGATTGTCAAATTTGCTGGTGTATAGTTGCTTATAAGATGTTCTTATAATTGTTTGTATTTCTTTGGTATTGGTTGTGATCTCTCCTCTTTCATTTATGGTTTTATTAATTTGGGTCCTTTCTCTTCTTTTTGATAAGTGTGGCCAGTGGTTTATCACTCCTATTAATTCTTTCAAAGAACCAGCTCCTAGTTTTGTTGATTTTTTCTACTGTTCTTTTGGTTTCTATTTCATTGGTTTCTCATCTGATCTTTATTATTTCTATTCTTCTGTTGGGTTTAGGCTTTCTTTGGTGTTCTTTCTCCAGCACCTTTAGGTGTAGGGTTAGGTTGTGTACTTGAGACCTTTCTTGTTTCTTGAGAAAGGCTTGTATCACTATATACTTTCCTTTCAGGGATTGACTTTGCTGTGTTCCAAAGATTTTGAATAGTCGTGCTTTTGTTTTCATTTGTTCCCATGAATTTTTAAAATTCTCCTTTAATTTCCTGGTTGACCCATTTATTCCTTAGTAGGATGTTCTTTAGCCTCCATATATTTGAGTTCTTTCCAACTTTCCTCTTGTGATTGAGTTCTAGTTTCAAAGCATTGTGGTCTGACAATATGCAGGAAGTGATCCCAATCTTTTGGTAATGGTTGAGACCTGATTTGTGACCCAGGATGTGGTCTATTCTGGAGAAGTTCCATGTGTACTAGAGAAGAATGTGTATTCTGTTGTTTTGGGATGGAATGTTCTAAATATATCTGTAATGTTCATCTTGTCCAGTGTGTCATTTAAAGCTTTTATTTCCTTGTTGATCTTTTGCTTAGATCATCTGTCCATTTCAGTGATGGGGGTGTTAAAATCCCCTACTATTACTGATTATTAATTGGTTTATATAGTTGGCTGCTCCCATGTTAGGGGCATAGGTATTTAAAATTATTAGATCTTGTTGGACAGACCTTTTAAGTATGATATAGTGTCCTTCTTCATCTCTTATTATAGTCTTTGGCTTAAAATATAATTTATCTGATATAAAGATTGCCACCCCAGCTTTCTTTTGATGTCCATTAGCATGGTAAATTGTTTTCTACCCCTTCACTTTAAATCTGGAGGTGTCTTTGGGACTAAAATGAGTTTCTTGTAGATTGAATATTGATGGGTCTTGTTTTTTTTATCCATTCTGATACCCTGTGTCTTTTGATTGTGGCATTTAGCTCATTTACATTCAGGGTAATTATTAAAAGATATGAATTTAGTGCCATTGTATTGTCTGTAAGGTGACTGTTACTGTATATTGTCTCTGTTCCTTTCTGGCCTGTTACTTTTAGGCTCTCTTTTTGCTTAGAGGATGCCTTTCAATATTTCCTATAGGGCCGGTTTGGTGTTTGCAAATTCTTTTAATTTTTGTTTGTCCTGAAAGCTTTTTATCTCTCCTTCTATTTTCAATGACAGCCTACCTGGATATAGTATTCTTGGCTGCATATTTTTCTCATTTAGTGCTCTGAATATATCATGCCAGTCCTTTCTGGCCAGCCAGGTCTCTGTGGATAGGTCTGCTGCCAATCTAATAATTCCACCATTGTATGTTATAGACCTCTTGTCCTGAGCTGCTTTCAGGATTTTCTCTTTGTCACTGAGACTTGTAAGTTTCACTTTTAGATGATGGGGTGTGGACATATTTTAATGGATTTTGAGGGGGCATCCTCTGTGCCTCCTGGATTCTGATGCTTGTTCCCTCCACCAAATTAGGGAAATTCTCTGCTATAATTTGCTCCAATATACTTTCTGCACCCCCTCTCTTTCTTTTTCTTCTTCAAGTATTCTAGTATCCAAGTATTCTAATATTGTTTTGTCTAATGGTATGACTTATCTCTTGAATTCTCCCCTTATGGTCCAGTCGTTGTTTGTCTCTCTTTTGCTCAGCTTCTTTGTTCTCTATTATTTGGTCTTCTATATCACTAATTCTCTCTTCTACCTCATTTATCCAGTAAGAGCCTCCATTTTTTATAGCACCTCATTAATAGCTTTTTTTCAAAATTTCAACTTGGTTAGGTTTTAGTTCTTTTATTTCTCCAGAAAAGGATTTTATTTCTCCAGAAAGGGATTCTCTAATATCTTCCATGCTTCTTTCATGCCCAGCTAGCACTTTGATAATCATCATTCTTAACTCGAGTTGTGACATATTACTAATGTCTGTATTGATTAGGTCCCTAGTCATTGGTACTTCCTCTTGTTTTTTTTTTTTTTTTGTGGTGAGTTTTTCCACCTTGTCATTTTATCCAGATAAGAACAGATGAATGAGAAAACAAAATGCTAAAAAGGTAGCAATGACCCCAGAAAAATATACACTAACCAAATCAGAAGCGACCCAAAACTGTGGGGAGAAGAAAGGGGGAAAAAAAGAAAAAAATATGTATGTATATATATTGGACTGGTTAATAGAATAGAACCACACACTTGATTTTGGGTGTATTTTGGTCTCTTAGAAGAAACTACTTCCTAAAATTTTAAAGAAAGAAAAACTTATCTATATACAAAAATAAGGTAAACACAATAAAGGGATGGAATATGACTGTAAAGATGAAAATTAAAAAGGATTCTAAAAAAGGAACTGATAAAAATAAGAAGTTGATTAAAAAAAAGAAAAATGAGGAAAGAATGTGATCAGGATGGAGACTAGAACAAAACCATGTGCTAGATTTAGGGTATATTGATTTATTAGAAGAAACTGTATCCCAAAATTTTAAAGAAAAAAAAAACTTATATGTGTACAAAAAATAAGGTTAAATACAATGAAGGGATAAAATATGACTATAACAATGAAAATTTAAAAAGATTTTTAAAAGGTATTGATAAGATAAAATAGTTAAAAAACATAAAAATAAGAAAGAGAAAAATTCAAAAAATAGAATAAGAAAGAAAATTTTAAAAATTTAACTTTGAAAGACTAAAGATTCATGGAAAAAAAAGCCTTGGATTCTATGTATTGCTTTTCCCTAGCTCTGGCATTCTGCAGTTCTCATTGATTAGTGAACTCGGTCTTGGCTGGATGTTCTTGTTGATCTTCTGGGGGAGGGGCTTGTTGTAGTGATTCTCAAATGTCTTTGCCTGAGGCAGAATTGCACTGCCCTTGCCAGGGGTCAGGCTAAGCAATCTGTTTCTTCAGTTCGCTCTTGGTAGCCTTTTTTTTTTTTTTTTTTTAAATATTTTATTTATTTATTTGATAGAGCGGGAGATCACAAGTAGGCAGAGAGGCAGGCAGAGAGACAGGGGGAAGCAGGCTCCCCACTGAGCAGTGGTCTGATGCGGGGCTCAATCCCAGGACCCTGGGATCATGACCTGAGCTGAAGGCAGAGGCTTAACCCAGTAAGCCTCCCTGGCGCCCCTCTTGGTAGCTTTTGTTCCCCGAATGCTTTCCATAGAGCTTTGAAGGATGGGAATGAAAATGTCAGCCTCCCACTCCTCAGCGCACCCTCAGAGAAAAGCAGTCAACCACTCCCTCTCCCTGGTCCCTGGCCGGGCTCTGTACTCACCTGACCTGTGACTGAGCATTTCTATCTATGGTGCACAACCCACTTTGGAGTCTCCAAACCCAGCAGATTCCTGCAGTGTGTTCCCACACTGCTCCTCTCAGAGGAGGAAGGAAGGGATCTCTCCAGATCTGCCACTTGTGGGATCCCTGCTTGAAGAGCAGTGGCCCAACTGTGCCTTGGATCACAGTTTAAGGTAACTTTGAGCTGAGAGACCACTCCTTGTCTCCATCTCTGCAGCTGGCTTCCCTGCTCTGATACCTGGAGGTTCTGCCACACTCAGACACCCCCATTCTCTCTGTGACCCTGAGGGTTCTGAGACCACATTGTCCCCACGAGGGCTCCACCCCCTGCTTAGCTTCTGGAGGGATATCCTTCAGGGGAGCAGACTTCTAAAAGTTCTGATTTTGTGCTCCACTGCTCTCTCACTTCCCAGGAGCAGGCCCCTCCCCCCGTATGTTGCTTTGGATTCACTTCTCCACATGTCCTACCTTCCAGAATGTGCTCAATTTTCTGTTCCTAGAATTCCTGCTCTTCTTCTCTTCAATCTCCTGTTGAGTTTGTAGATGTTTCGAATGGTTTGATAACTATTTAGCTGAACTCTTGGGACCTGACAATATTTAGGTCTCCTACTCTCCTGCTATCTTGCCTGCAGTCTAATGTCCCCAACATCTTTTCTTAAAACAAATTCTGCAGCTTCCCACAGCTGAACAAGTGTAGGAAGGTAAAACGATTTTCTTGTAATTATCCCTCCATCCCACATCCACAGAGCGAAAGCTGGGGACAGAGTTGAGAGAGTGCCAATCTCTAAACTACCTTAATGAAGCAATGGCTAAATTAAATACCCAAATTGCCATCAGGGAAATATTTAGACCTGAGGAAGAGTCAATTCAACAGATGCAAAAAGATCAAGTTTATTGTTTTTGGCCTTGGGAACTCTCCCCTTCCTCAGTTATTTTGAAAAGGATGGGGACATTATGTAACAAGGGGGGCTTTTGTTGATTGTGAGAGAGTGAAAAGAACTTTTTGTGAACAAGTAAAAAGTGGGTTTCATTTTTATTATTAATAACTAACTGATCTATGATCTCTCTCTATAGGAGGTTAATATGTGGGCCTAATACTATTGATGTTGAAATCACACCAATTTGGAAACTACTCATTAAGGAGGTAATCAGTACTTTCTCTTCATCCTGGCTGGAGAATAAAGGAGTTCAGTTCTAGTTAAAAGATCAGGAATGCTATGTGTCAATACATAACTGTAATTTGGGATATTTAAAAAAAATACAAAGTATAGTTTCTTCATATCTCTCTTCTACTCTTTTTCTCAGAGACCATCTTTTGTACATTTTGCCTGATACAATATAGGATATGATGCTGATGTATCCACTTATCCTTTTATAACTGGATAAACATACATTTCTTCTCTTTCTTTCCTTTCTAATCCTATGTTTCTTAGTCTTGTGAAACTGAAATAATAATTAAAAATTTAAAAAACTCAGAACTTTTCTTATGAGCACAATATACAATTTCCTCAACATCTAAAATTATAAGAAGAAAAACATCTGCTTGGACTTACTAGTTTCCTCCATCTCAATGTGTGTTTGGGAGGAAATAAAGGACTTGAACATCATTTAATGAGTTGAATTTTTCCTCTTTGACTCTACTACTGGGCTTATTTTTCATTTAGCCATGATTATTATGAAACTATAACCGTACAGCTGTACTCTGGGTCTTTTCTTGCACTTTGCTACTTCCTTTATAAAAAACATATAAAAATGTTTTTTTTATAAACATATAAAAATGTTTTTTTTTTTTTTTTATAAAAAAACAAGGTACTTTCTGAATATTTCTAACAAGTTTTCTTTCAGGAATGGAAGGAAGCAAAAGAAACTGAAAGGAAATGTTTCTGTGTGTTCCTTCCCTAACCAGAGTCAAGGAATAATGTTCCCATCCTAAACAAATGGAAAGAAACTAGAAAGTATTGGAGTAAGGGCACAAAAAGTCTTAAACCAAAACAGGCTAACGACTGTTGGAGTTAGCCTCTCCTTTCTCTACAGTGTTCTAGATATTCAGCAACATTTCCCACTTTCAGCTTGGCTCTCTACTTATGAGCAATTGTGGTCTTCAACTTAGCCATTAATCTAAGGTATTTTGATGGCTTTGAAGATCGTAGATGGTGTGTCATAAGAAAGAACAACAGACTTGAGAACATTTTAACTTTGTAAACCTGGAGTCTTAATTCAGCCTTCTTATGGCCAGTACATGTAAACAGGACCTGGAAATATTCACACCCGACACCCTTGCGATGGTCAGTATGAGGATCCATGAGACACTACTTTGTAAATGATAAGGTTAACAGTGATTACAAGTAAGGGCTCCAGGGCCAGATTGCCTGGGTTCAATCCCTAATCTGTGGCTATTGCAGCTGCATGACCTTGAGCAAGTTTGTCAAGGTCTGGGAGACTCAGCTTCTCCTCCTTTTCAACGGTGATAAGTAATAGCTTCTGGGTAATAAGGTAATTATGGAAATTAAAAGAGAAAATTCAAGTAAAGTTGCTTAGTGCAGTGTCTGGCATATGACAATTGCTGAATAAATGTGAATATTGTATAGGGAGATTTATGAAAGCAAAGAAGTCAATGAATAGCTAATGTGAAGACTAATTATTCCTTTTGTCTTCCTGTTTTCCTGCCAACAGGTTTTAAATCCATTTTACATATTTCAACTCTTCAGTGTCTGTTTGTGGTTTAGTGAAGACTATAAGGAATATGCTTTTGCCATCATAATTATGTCCATCATGTCCATAGCTTTGACGGTCTATGATCTCAGAGAGGTGAGTTTTTTCCACCAATCTTGTGGCCACAGAAAGGGATCAGTAGGAACTTTATTGAAATTTTGTTAGAAAGAAGAATCAGGAAATAGTTATTGCCAACTCTACAATAAATGAGACCAGGTTTGTGAATATCTAACACAAGTACTTATGCCGAATAATGTTACTCCTTTTCCTTCTCTCACATCCCAATTCCTAACCTTCCAAGTTATGTTTTCCCCTCTTTAGTTTACTCAGGTTGATCAGCCAGAAGATACAAATTCTATGAATTGTGAATAAGTGAAAAAATATATGCAGAGAACACTGTTAAATCCTGAAGGTGGTGGGAGAGGGTAGAAGGTGGAAGAGTCTATTTAATAATGACTCTTTTGCCCATTTTGTTTGGATGGCACTTATTCGTTAAAGCCTGAGTCCAACACTTGGCTTTCTTTATGCCCACATCAAGGGGTCTAAGTGCTTTTGGGAAAAAGTCATGTAGAAGAGATTGGTTGATCACAGTCTCCCATTCTCAAAAATAAGGTTTCAAACCAAACTCTCCTCACTTTTTATGAGATGCCCAATTACTCTTATTTCATTCCTCTAATTCAGCAGATAATCTCCCCTCTTGCTCCACAAAGAAGATAGAAACTATAAGATAGGAATTTGCTCAGCTCCCTACCCACCAACTCCCAAATGACCCTGTCTCTGCCTCCTTTCTGCCCTGCCCTCTTATTACAGAGAAGAAAGGGCACTCTGCCTGTGCTTGCAATAGCATCCTTTTCCATCTGCTCAGGGTACTTACATGGTCACTGAATGACCTCCTCAATCACTCCCCCATCGGCCTTTCTATCAGCATTAAACATGCTCTAGGGAAGTAACAATCCCCTCTCTTGATAAATCTTCTACATTTAGATACTACTTAGCCTCTCTTCTTCCTTTTGTAGGAAAACTTCTTTATGCATGCTCTCATGACTTACTGATCTCCCTCTCACTTTTCGCTATACTGACCTGATTTTCACTTTTGCGACTCCATTAAAAAAACTCTTGTTAAGGTCACCACTATAATCCTAAGCCCATAGGTAGTTTTAATTTTTTTTAATTCCTTTTTTAAACTAGTTATTTTTTTCTTAGTAGAAGGAGTAATACATGGACATAATTTTTAAAAGACTCAAATAGGACAATACAGTGTAAATAAAAAATAAATACCCCTCCGACCTTGGTTCTCCCAGTATCTAGATCCCCTTTCTGAAGGCACCCACTGGGTCCAAATGTTCTATAATATTTAGCAGTATTAAACACATGTACACTCATTTGCTTCACACAAATGGAAATACACTATGCACACTGTTCTGCACTTGAATTTTTCACCTAATATATCTTAAATATCATTCCAAATCTGCACAAATGTGTTTTCTCTAGATGTACCATAATTTTTAAACCAGTTATGTTGTTGGATATTTAGATCGTTTCTAGTTTTTTGCTATTAAAATAATGACAATTCTCGTACATATACCTGTCCCCACCTCTACATATATGTGTGTTTATAAATATATAAATTATGAATATGCTTAATTTATATTATATGTAGTTATGTATATAACAGGTATATTGTCTACATGACTTCTATGGAGATATAAAATTTCTATACTTGAAATTATAATTATAAACTAGATATATTATTTTAATAGATGTGGTCAAAATGCCTCTTAAACAAGGAATACTAATTTATACTCCTCCCAATAGTAGATGAGTGTTGGTTTTCCTTATCTTTGCCAATATAAGTGAAAATAGAATCCCATAACTTTAACAGCATGTTTTCCATTATGATTGGAGCACTTGCTCATGTCCTAAGCTGTTTGTATTTTTTCACTGTGAACTGTATTCATGTCCTCCATTAATTTTTATTGGATTGTTAGTCTTTTGCTTGCTGATTTTATAGTCCCCCTCCCACGGTGGACATTTTTTTTTTTTTTTTTGCATCGCAGCTTTCGCTAACCCTCTCCCTTGCATTGGACAGTTAACTGCTCCATCTGAAATGCTCTTTCCCTTAGGCTTCAGAGACACACACTCTCATCCTCTCTAGTAGTTCTTTCTCAATCTCTTTTTATAGTTCCTCCTCTTCTACCTGGCTTTTCCTTGGGGAGGAGTGTCTCAACATCAAAACAATATGCAAACTATAGCATCATTATATTAGCATCAGGTAGCATCTTTATATCATTTCCTACCCAGTTTTATTATTGCTTCTACTAACTATGTCTTTTTGGCCTTTTCACATGACTATATTAAGAGATTCTTCATTATTCTTATAACTGTATACCAATGAATTCTAAAGTGACTTTTAAATTTATAAATATTTCAAATCCAAATATTTCTTTTGAGTTTGACATTCATAGATTCAACAATCTATTTGATTCAAAGCCACTTTTTTCAGGAAGATTTTTACTGCTTCCATTGGTTATATATGCTCCAAAAGCACATTTTTTCCCCTTATTTCTGATTGTAATGATACCTTTATGTTTGTGATTATTTGATTAAAAATATTTTTCCCAGTGGGTTGTAAATTCCTTGCTGGTAAGAATCATATCCTTTTTTTCTTTTTTAACCATTGCATCTCCACCTCTTAGCATAGTCCCTGGCACATAAAGGTTGTTTAATAAAAGTTGAGTGAATGCAAAAATGAATAAAAGAATAAGTTAACAATAGAACACCCTATCTTTTACCTTATATTATTCTACTAATCATTCTTAGGACATATTAGTCAGATCTGTAAGTGGTTTGATGTCAGAGATTTAGGGGGTGTCTTAAATAGCAAAATCAGAATAAAAAAATGAATACACTAAATGATTAGGAGTTTTAACTCCTAGAAGCAGGTAGTTCTTTTACACAACAGTTTCTTAATTAATGTGAAATCTAATACCATTTTATTATATCTTTCTTTTCTATCTTGTTATGGATTCATTCTCCGTATCCTGTGTATTTCATATATTAATACAACATAAACTATGAGGAAATAGCAGGCACCACCAAACTCCTTATAAAGTTATAGATTAGGAACTCTGATGTGGGATAACTCAAGCCCGAAATAATGCTTAGTTCTTGAAGCTATTTAGGTATAAACACATATCTTGAATGATTAAAGTTCTTGATGTTCTCAACTGAAGGAAATAAAGACAAATTTATGGTTATCAAAAACGACTTTGAGTGAACCAAGCAGGCTGGGAAATTCCTTTCTACCAAAGAACACATACTTCTTATTGTTGGTAAGCAGGACAGCAGCTGGATGACTTTTCTGTTGACTGATAGGCTACTTAGTCCTTTGTTTTTAGCCAGCATATTCAGTCTGGAACAAGACAGTGTTCTATCTTTAAAGAGACTAATGCTTTACTGAATTAATACTTTGGATGTATCTTCAAATACATAAGCCTTTTCCTATTTTCCGTTCCTCTCTTTCAGCAATCTGTAAAACTTCACTGCCTAGTGGAGTCACATAATAGTATTACAGTCTCTGTATGTGGGAGAAAAGGTAAGTCTCATTCATTTAGATCTATGTGTGTTCGTATGAATCAAAACAGGATTTAAATTTTTATCTCTGTTTCTACTACTCTCATCTTCATATGCATTTTTTTTCTATACATTTACCTAATGGAATGAAGTGCTTGAGGCATTTTCACCTTAAAAAAAAAAAAACAACTTTACTGGGGCGTCTGGGTGGCTGGGTGGGTTAAAGCCTCTGCCTTCAGCTCAGGTCATGGTCTCAGGGTCCTGGGATCGAGTCTCGCATCGGGCTCTCTGCTCAGCAGGGGGCCTGCTTCCTCCTCTTTTTCTGCCTGCCTGTCTGTCTACTTGTGATCTCTGTCTGTCAAGTAAATAAAAAAAATCAAAATAAAATAAAATAAACATTAAAAAATCTCTATTGAGATAAAATTGACATATAATTAACTGAACATATTTAAAATGTACAATTTGATAGATTTTAATTTATGTATATCTGTGTAACTATCCATGAAACTATCAATAACAAATAACAACTATCAATAACAATAATGATAATGACTGTCCATTACTCCCAAAGGTTGCCTTGTACCTGTTTGTAATCCCTCTTCTCAACCTCTCTCTCTCCCCATCCCCATCCTTAGGCAATGATTTTGCATGTTTAGAACTGTATATAAATGGTATTATCCAGTAGGCATTTTTATGTCTTTTATAACATATTTTGGGATAATTTTACAGGGATCATATTCATAATTATTTTAAAATGTGTCCTTTTGATAAATATGTCAATAGTTTATTCCTTTTTTATTCCTGAGGCTAACCCCTGTGTATGGATAGATTGGTTTGAATTTCCATTCACCTACTGATGGGAAATTTGAATTGTTCCTAGTATTGGACTATTACAAATGATGTCTCAATGAAAATTTGGGTTCAAGTCTTTGCATGAACATACACTTTCATTTTATATGGGAAAATACATAATTGTGGAATGGCTGGGTCATATGGGCAGGGAAATGTTTAACTTTTTAAGAAACTGCCCAACTGTTTCCCTAAGTGTTTGTACCATTTTGCATTCTTACTGGCAGTGTATGAGAATTGTAGGGCCTCCACATTCTTGTCTACACTTGGCATGGTCATTTTTTAAAATTTTAACCATTTTAACAGATGTGTAGTGGTATCTCATTGTAGTTTTAATTTGCATTTCCCTAGTGACTAATGGCACTGACCATCTTTTCAGTGCTTATTTTCTATTTATATATCTTCTTGGTGAAGAATCTGTTCAAATCTTTTGCTTATTATGTTGTTTTCTCTAATTAGTTTTTGAGAAGAAGTTCTTTCTATATTCTGAATCCAAAGCCTTTATCAGAAATATGATTTGTAAAGATCTTCTCTCACTCTATGACTTATCATTTCCATTTTCTTTAAGGTGTCTCCCAAAGGGTGGATATTTCTACTGTTAAAGTCCAGTTTATCAAATTTTCCTTTTGTGGACCTTGCTTTTTGCATTACATCTAAGACACCTTTGACTAACCCAAGGTTATTAAGCTTTTCTGTGGTGTCCTAATGTAAATAAGTGCTTCATATGTAAGTTTTTAATGAATATCTATTCAGTAAATTGAGGTGAGGTACTTTTTGAGATTCAAAAATACATTTTTATAACAATACATAGGAAAATATGAGTTACTTTCTTTCTAGAATGAGTTCATCAAATCCTTCTCAATATTAACAGTTACAAGCTGGAGCCCTGCTTGGAAATTCTACACATTTGGGAAATTTGTTAAAGGTTAGAGTAGATTGAACAGTTTTAACAGTATTTAACAACTTTGTTGCATAGGAGGGTAGGCAGTACAAAGAAGGAAATTTTCCTAAAGGATTGAAGAGTCTGAACAATGCATTTTATCAAGAAATGATCGACATTTTTCAAAATGGGATAGTAATTATGAGTATGGGTTGGTGGATATAATTCTAGTTTTTCTTTATCCAACCCTATGAACATATCTATCTGGTTCCCAGGAGAGGGGGCCATAATTAACAACTGCAACAGATATTTTCCTATAACACAAAGTAGCAAACAAAAATCTATAAAATTTGTAGCCCAAGCAGAAATGACTTGGGTTCCAGGATCAAAATGTTACATGAAATATAGAGTGATGCCCCCTCTCACACTTTATCTCAGACCTCCACAAAATGGGGTTCTTTACAAAAGGGAAATGTCCTGCATATGAGAGAGAGAGAGAGAGAGAGAGAGAGAAATACACGCTCAGATCAAATCAAGTGTTGCCAGTTTAACAGTTGGTAGCAAAACCCAGGCTGTTTGCTTAGGTTTATTTACTTACGGCCGCTAAAATTTTGTGGTTGCTCCTGGAAATTTGGATACTTAGCAGTAACCAAGTTAGCTTTGGTGAATAGAAGAACATGTTTTTGACCTCATGAATAACCAGCAACACTGCCACCTATTCCTTTCTTGAGACTATTGGTGAAGTCCTTGGTGGTTACTTGATAGCCATGAGTGTACTGTTTTGTTTTCTCCAGGTATAAAAGTCCTTCTCCATACTAGACATCATTAATGAGTCTTCTAATGGACAAATATACTTGCAATCTTTCAGAGCAATTCTTTGCTCCCTACTATAAATTAGCATAAGATCTGGTCTTCTAGTTATCTTTCCCTTCAGGCACTATAGGAAACTTAATGTAATAGGTGGAGTTCTGCCCACTGTGAAGGAGAATGACTATGGTCTTCTCCACAAGTCATTCTGGGTCTCTTTTAAGCCAGGATCTAATACCACGAAGTGTTTAGGATTCTTTCCTGTCTATTAGTGGCCATAAAAAACTTCATCTGAGGTCTTAGATGTACACTGAGGAAGAGACAACAGAATGACAGAATTGGGAAGAAGACATGTTGGGCAGTGAGAAAACTATTTTTGAAATTCACTTGGACTTCCAACATCTGCTTAGATCTTATTTTGTATATATCTCTTCTACTTGATAGTTGAATGCTGTTGGGAACTCATAATTTATATGGTCAGTCTTATCAAATAATGTTAAACTCATGATAGATGGGCAGTCTCCCTTAGAGATTAATAGTGACAAACACAAAACAAAAACTACATTGTTTTTTAAGATATTCAGTTTTAGCTTTCACATTTAGATCTATATTGCATTTCAAGTTTTTTTTTTAATTGCAGTTCATTCTTTGCAAATAGACATTCAAATATTTCAATACCATTTGTTGAAAGGACTGTCCTTTCTCCACTGGGTTGTCTTTGCATCTTGGTCAAATATTGCTCATACACAGGTGGATCTGTTTCTGGACTCCCTGTTCTGTTCTACCCATCTATCTGCTTGTCTTTATACCAATGCCATCAAATGGCTTTATAATTAGTTATGCATAAACGATGAATCTTGGAACACTGAAAAAATAAAATAAAGTTTAAAAAAAATAAAGGAGGGGCGAATGAAGAAAAAAAATAGTCTTTAAATAGGATAATGTTAGTCCTTGAGCTTTGTTCTTTTCAGTGTTGCTTTGCTGATATTGGAACCTTTGAGTTAGAATCAAACTGTCAATTTCTAACAATAAAAAAACATGATGAAATTTTGATTAGGATTGTGTTGAACCTGTAGATTAATTTGTGGAAAATGGATATATTAATAAATTTGGGTCTTCTGTCTTATGGATATGGTATATGTCTCCATTTTTCAATCTTTGTTAATTTGGTCTTTGATTTCTCTCAGCGATGTTTTGCAGTGTTCGGTGTATGGGTCTTACACATTCTAAGACGCATTCCTAAATATTTCATGATTTTGATGCTATTGTGAGTGGTAGTTCAAAAGGTATATGTTTAATTGTTCATTTGCTAGTAGCTTCTTCAAATGCATGTGATGATTAGTCTCTATAGACTGTCATGTCTATATTCTGAAGTCAGGGAGACCGCTGGATTTTGTCTGGATTCCCCCTTCCCCCGGCCTGGGAACTCTCTAAAGACAGTAAACTGAGCAATTGTAGGGCATCTTCACTTGTTTCCTGTCTTTTGTTGTTTATGTTAGGTATTTAAACCATTGTTTCATATATTTTGTATATGAATATTGATACATATATGAATCGATACATGTATGAATATATGTATATCTCATTTGTTTCTACATGTATGAATATATGTATATCTCATTTGTTTCGGATGGGAAGATAGATCTGCTCCTTTTTGTGGCTGAAGTAAAACTTCCCCTTTTAAAAACACCCTGATCATTTTCTTGTTTAACCTTTTGTGATGAAATGTTTTGCATACATACAACAATGAGAAGAACATGATAATGAAATCCCATGTAGCGATCACTTAGACTCAACAATTATAACACATTGAATCTTTTTCATCCCTCTCTCTGGATTATTTTTGAGCTATCCCAGATATCATATAATTTAATGTGAAAAAAATGCAGTATGTATATAAAATATAAAGATTCCTTTTTAAT
Source organism: Lontra canadensis (assembly GCF_010015895.1). Taxonomy (NCBI): domain Eukaryota; kingdom Metazoa; phylum Chordata; class Mammalia; order Carnivora; family Mustelidae; genus Lontra; species Lontra canadensis. Next base: position 97,507 of record NW_022631032.1, on the reverse strand, counting down.
TCTTTTACCTAAAAAATAAAAAACTAAAATAACTCCATAATTTAAAAAAATCAATTACACAGAAGGGTTGAAATTTTCCCAATTGAATCACAAGTGTGTGTTTATACATGAGTATATTTTCAAATAATATTCAAATAAAGCCCACATCTTGCTATTAGTTGATAAGTCTCTAGTTTCTTTGAACTCTACACATTCCTTCCTTTATATTTTACATTTTTCCTCACAAATTTTTTATTGAGGAAAGCAAATAGTTCATCCTAGGGGTTCTACAGTTTAGATTATATTGGTTACATATTCATAAAATTATTTAACACGATTTTCTGTGGTTTACACTTCCTGTAAATTGGTTGTTAGAGGCTTGAGTTTTTGACAAGAATATTTCATAGTTGATATTGCATACTTCCAATGAGAGATACATACTGATTATCTTCTTTTTGTGATGTTAGCAGACATAAATGTTTATGACTTAGATTAACTATTTCATTAAGAGTTTGAAATTTCTACTTCTATCATATGATTTTCACATACTAAGTGGAATATTTATGTAAAGAAAAACACTCTCCTCAACTATTTCATTACCCTGAGATTCAGTTTGTTTAAGAAAGACAAGATTAATATTTGATTATTTCCTTTTATGTACCAGCTTTCAGAATAATGGGTTGATCCTCTAGCATTACTTAAAGGATTTTTTAGTGTCATTATGTGTTCATATGGGTCGACACATTTCCATCCATGGCAATTTTTATTCTTACTGTGCTCAAATTTTCTCATCTTTGGCTTTTGAGTGCCTCCTCAGGTTGGCTTCTGAATTCTTCTGCTATGACCCCAGTAGCCTTTAAAAGTTTTGTTGCTTTCTGATATGATATGATATTCCAAACTTACCTTGGACAATTCCTGCTCCAAACCTGGACACATCCTTTTTTCCAAAGAGCTCTTATATATCATTATAGACCGCAACCAGAACGCTCAGAGTGTTCATTTCTATGGTGTTAGTTAGTCACTATTGCTTGGCCTTTTCAGAAGATAGATCTAGTCTTCTGACATTTCTTTTTAGAGAAGGAGAGAGAAAGAGTAGGGGGAGTGGCAGAGGGAGAGAAAATCTTAAGCAAGCTCCATGCCCAGCCCAGAGCCTGACACGGGGTTCAAACTTGCAACCTTGAGATCATGACCTGAGTCGTAATCAAGAGTTGGATGCTTAACCGATAGTCACGCAGGACCCCCATCTTCTGACATTTCTAATTCAAGTTTAGAATTGCGGGCTTTTTACTTAACTTTGTTGATTTTACTTTAGTCTCTCCTTTATCTCAAAAGTTGCAATTCTCAATGACAGCAACAAATTACTCATTTGCTCTATAACTCATACACAGTAATCTCAGAGTTGAAAGCCAAAATACCCGGAAGGAATATAATTCCTAAAAACAATTTGAGATTTTGTTGGAGTTTTTCTTTTCCTCTGTTTGTGATATACCATATGAAATGTACAAATTATATGTTTAAAAAAAACTTGTTTCAAAGTTACTTGAAATGGTTCTTCTCTGTATGGTTATATCAGCAACTCAATAGGTTTATCTCATTCATCTTGCTTTAGATTTTTAGTGTTAACTTTTCAAATGTATTTTTGTATTAGTTTATGTGGGTATTATACACAAATATATATGATATAAAATATATAATCATAGATTTAATAAAATTATATTTTAAATATATAAATTATATAAAATATCAAAATAAGGTATCAAATAATATAGGTATCATATCAAATAATGTATCAAATATCAAATAATATATCAAATAATAAAATAGATATTATATCAGGGGCACCTGGGTGGCTCAGTGGGTTAAGCCTCTGCCTTCGTCTCTGGTCATGATCTCAGGGTCCTGGGATCAAGCCCGCATCCGGCTCTCTGCTCCGCGGGGAGCCTGCTTCCCCCTCTCTCTCTTCATGCCTCTCTGCCTACTTGTGATCTCTCTCTCTGTCAAATAAATAAATAAAGTCTTTAAAAAAATAGATATTATATCAAATATCTACATGGTTTAAAAGTTAAACCTGTAAGTCAAAACATTCAGGAAGTCTGGCTCCTATCCCTCTTTTCTCTACCTTGTGTACTTACTATCTCTGTAAGAATAATTTTTTTTTGTTTTTGATTTATTCTTACATTGAAAAGATACAAAGAAATTATATATAATATTCATTTCTATATAGTATATATACAAAATAGTGTATATGTTTACACTGCTGCTTGGATAACAGGGGTATACCATACAGGGTTAGCTCACATTTGCTGGGGTGTTTGCTTTACCTGCTTTTTAAGAATATTGAAACATAGTTGACGTACAATGTTAAATTAGTTTCAGGTGTATTTACATATTTAAATATGTTTCCTGGAGATTCTTTCATAGCAGAATATATAACTTTTTTTTTTTTGCTCATTATTTCAGCTTTCTAGTATTCTTGTGTATGGGTGAACCATTGTTTTTTCAATCAGTTCTCTATTGAAGGATTTTATTTTATTTTATTTTTTAGTTTTTTACTCTAAAGATAGTGCTGAAATCAAAAGGCTTGTGCATATATTTGTCTTTTCTTATTTCTACCAGTCTATCTTTAGTATAGATTTTGAGAACTGAAATTGCTGAGTTAAAGAATAAATGCATGTATATTCTTTTGCTAGATAATCTAGCCAAATTTCTTTTCATGGAGATTGTACCAGCTTGCATTTGTGCCAGAAATGTGTGTTTCCTCATAGACTTGTTGACAGAATATGCTGGCAAACTTTTACCTTTTTCTAATTAGCTAGGTGGGCAATGTTAGATGTATTTATTTTTTTCTTTTTTTAGGAAATAACTTAAAACTTACAGAAAAGTTACAAGAATAGTTCAAATAACTTTTTCCCTGAGCCATTTGAGAGTAAGTTGCCAACATATGGCTCTATGACTCCTACATATTGTAGTGTATATTTCTCAAAGACAAGGACATTCTTCTACATATATGACAGTGTAACCATTAACATCAGGAAGTTAATATTGACATGTTAATAGCAACTGATGCTCACACCCCATCTAAGTTTTTCCAGTGGTCTTAATAATGTTCTTTATAGGAGAGGATTTGGAATTATACAGAAATATTGTTTGACACATCTCTTTAATCTTCAGTCTTTCCTTGACTTCATGATCTTGACTCCTTTGACTCTGGTTATTTTGTGAAATGTCTCTCAATTTGGATTTGTCTGATGTTTCCTTATAGTTAAATTCAGGTTATGCACTTTGGGCTGGAATATCATAGAAATGATCCCATGTCCTCATCATTTCCTCTCAGGTGGTACATAATTTAAATTTGTCCCATTACTAATGATGTTAATTTGGATCACTTTATTAAATAGTATCTTCCAGGTTTCTCCATTGTAAATTTACTCTTTTGTCCTTTGTAATTAATAGTTGTTTTGTTCAGAGATACTTGAGACTATATAAACAAGCTATCCTCATTAAATTTACCCACTAGTTGTATCCATTGCCATTTCTTAGCTGAATTATTACTTTGATAGTTGCCAAATCATGATTTTCTAATTACATCTTTTCTCCCCATTTATTTATCCATTTAGTTATGTCATATGAATTCATGAATTCCTATTTTATTTTATGGGTTATAGTTCATTTATCATTATTTACTTGATGTTCAAATCATTACAGATTTGGGCAATGAGAGCCTGTTAAGTTGGCTTTGATGTTTTTTCTATCTGCCTCCATCTTTCTTTGAGCACTTTTTTACTTAATGGTGCAATAAAATGTTCCAGCTTATATGATTTTTTTTTTTTTTTGGACAGCTTTGTAATCAGTCATTTCCTTAAAGAACGCTGATTTTTTTTGGGTGGGGGGAGGAATAGAATTTAGAAACCAAAGTTTGGGCACTAGATATGCACATCATTATTGGAATTTCATTACTCCTAGTCCCTCTCAGAGAACAGAATTAGTGAATATATGTATAAAAAAGACAAACAAACATATTATGTATATGTATTATATATATTCATTTATATCTATTTTATTTTTTATCTATTATCTATTGAAAACCATCAGTTTACATTGTGGTCTCCAATTCTAATCCAATACCACAGTGTTCAGTCTAGTTTTATTTCCATCTATATTTGTAACTTCCTTTCTTCATAAGAAACCTGGCTCTCATTAGCCTCATTATATCTACTCATTTTATCAATCCCTGCTGGGTGTAACCCATCATCTCTCATTACTGATGTTCTCCCCCACTTCCATGTAGACACCTTTTTCACTGCTTGGACTTCAACAGCTCACACCAGGCCACTGTCACCATTGGGGCCCTTCTCTCCCTCCTTGGGCTCTGAAAACATGCTCCACACCAGGTAAACACCTGTCCATCCTGGTTAGTCTCCAACACCTGCAGCAGGCTGCCATCCACATCCCTAACCTTCTGCAAGGATGCCTGCTTGTTTAACGTCTATAGCTTTGGGGCTGAGTAAGGAAAGAAAGAACTACAAGAAAGCAGACAGGAAGGAAGGAAGGCAGGCAGGCAGGCAGGCAGGAAGGTACTTTCAATTTTTAAGTTATGAATAAGAAGGAGATCTCTTCAAATGTTTAACATGCCACTTGCATTATGTGTGCGCATACACACATATAACATGCAAACATCTCTAGCAATTTTGCTATAGTCATTTGCTATACATCTCTCTCTATTCTTCAGGAGTTCTTTATATATCAGCAATGTTAATCTTTTGTAATATAATGTAATATAAGTTTCAACATAGTTTCTGAATTTGTCTTTAGTATTTTTCTCTGCTTATTTATTTATTGTTTTACTACACAAAGATTTTTATTTTATGTAATTTATTGATTTTTTCCTTATTGTTTCCAGATTTTGAATCAATGTTGAGGAACAGCTTCCTTTTTAAAAATGTCCTGGTTGTTTTTTCATTGATGTCCAATTAAGGGAGTTGTGAGATTATGTTTTTGTGGGAAAAAAAAAAAATCTGACTCTGCCATCTCACACCTTCAGCTGGAGTCCAAGAGCTGGAATCACGCTTCCTGGTACCTGGAGATCTATTAGTTTTGACGGGGAACAAAGTGCAAATGCCATGTGATGCCATCCTGATTGACGGCAGCTGTGTGGTAGATGAAGGCATGCTGACAGGTATGGTTCTGTCTCACGACTTAACAGCCTCTGCAAGCTCTCCCAGCTTCCTCCTCTATCTGAACAATAGTGGCAGAGGATGGGGCTGCTGTGGGACTTTCTCACAGTGAAGTCTTACTTAACTGTCCTGCTCTGGATGGTTCTGAGGGTTCAAATTGAAGCTGCTTTCTATGTGCTAAGTTTGATACAGTTGTAACTTTCTGAGTGCTTAGCATTTTCTTCTTGAACAAAGGGTATTGCAACCCTGTCATTTTATTTTAAAAGGCTGTAGAGATCATTAGACATTTCAGAATCAACTGTGACTTTTATGTTTAGTGTTTTCATATAAAATATATCTTCAAATAAACTTGGAGGATATGAGAGCTGTTGATGACATTCTGAAACCCAGATGGTCAAGTCCAAGCTCTTTTTGGCTTGGCTTGAACATGTCAAGAAGTTCATGACACAGGATTTGGCACATCTGCTGCTTTGAAAGTACACACTAAGAATTTTGGACTAACTGTATTTCATTTTTAAACAACATGCTAGAGCTGGGAGGGACCTGAGAGGTCACTACGTCTCATGGATATGGAAGCTAAAGTCCAGAAAGGCGAAGTGACTTGTTCAAGGTCACAGTGCTTTGAGTTCTCATGCATACCTTTGAGGAGATGTTTGCCAACATTTCTGTAAGATAAAGAAGAATCGTAAAGTCTTTTTCACAGATGGACCAGGGGGCCGAGAAGACACATTGACTTACTATGGTCCCATGAAAGCCCAAATTGGATCCATATTCCCTGGGCATCCCAGGAAGGCATGAAATAGAGACAAGAACACACATCTTTCTTCTATTAACTTTACCAAAAAACTTTTTAAATGTGTGGCATGCCAGGTTTCTTTTATAAGGACTATGTAAATTTTAAAAAATCTCTTAGTACTGGGACTTTCGCAGTGCTAAGGACCATTTTCTTGCACAAGTGCAGCATATATATCTGACTTTGTACTGCTTACTCGGCAAAGACCAGTGGTAGGTTTTATAAGTTTTGTTTCTCCGAACGGTCCCTAATTATTTCCATAACTTCATTCACCACCTTGTACTAACACTTCAACCTGCCCCAATCTGTCCCCACTGCACTGGTAAAAGTCACCCATGTCCCAATTGCCAAATCCAAAGGATTCTGCAGATTTCTCTTCTTATGGACATCTCTGCTGCTTTTGACTATTCTCACCCTCTCTTCCTTTGGTGAACTTTTCTCCCGAACTTTCCAAGATTGTGCCTTCTCTCCAAGTTCTTCTACCACTGACGACACCATCCAGCGTCTTGTGCTGCTCCTCTTCCCCTGTACTCTTCATTGGTGGTGTTGCTCAGAGCTGTGTCCTAGCCCTATCCTCTTCTATCCTCACGCATGATCCCTAAGTAATCTCATCTCTCCCATAGCTTTAATCATAGTCTGTAAGGTGGGGAATCTGACTAAATGTCTCTGGCCTCTCCCCTGAAGTCCAGACCCAAATTAATAAATGCAAGACAGTTCAGCAGAGCCATTCCACAAGACGTCTCCAACTCATGGTGACCAAAGGCAATTCTTCCCTCTGCTCATTTTCCCCAAGTTGGAAACCAGGAAGCCATTTTGAATTTCTCTGTCCCTATGACCTGCCAAGATAAAAAGAACTCCCCAAATTTTATAACTTCTTACCTCTTTATTTCTCAAATCCAGCACTTTCTCTCTGCTCCTACTGCCAACTGCCGTAGTTCAGACCTCATTCTGTCCAACTGGATGTCCAGCCTACAGTCTCACCAGATTTCAGTCCACTCCCATACAGCAGACAGACTGCTCTCTCTTACACACAAATATGATGTTAGTCTCCTGAAGAAAGCAGTGAAATATCTCCCCACCCCCCTTCTGCCACTAATGCCTACTAAAACCATTTCAACACTTAAATATGTGCACTTAGGCCATCCATGCTTTGGCTCCTACACAGGTCTCAGAGCCACTCACTCCCCAACACCCTGCATTCTGGAATGCACACCTTGCCGTTCCCCACGTAGCTATTTCTAGCCTTTTTAAGCATTCATGTGTGATGTTACAAAACTTACAATATTTATAATACAACATTATACTTATTTGTCTGGACTATAAATCTCTTAAAAACAAGAACCATATTTCTTTCTCCTTGTATACCCAAAACCTAGGGTTGTCCCTTCCTCCACAGCAAGCTTATAACAAACGTCTACCACATGCTGAGTGAGAGCACGCATGATTTAAAAGACTGAAGGCTCCTTACCTCACAAAATGAGATGCTTGTTTTTTTACAGGAGAAAGTATTCCAGTGACTAAAACTCCACTACCCAAGACAGAGAGCTCTGAGCCCTGGAAAACGCAGAGTGAAGCAGACTATAAACGACATGTCCTCTTCTGTGGGACAGAGATTATCCAAGCCAAGGGAGCCTGCTCTGGGACCGTGAAAGCGGTGGTGCTGCAGACTGGTGAGTTAGGAGCTTTTCTTTTATTTTGTTACTTTAATGAAATATTTTTGCTCCGTTTGTCTAGTGCCTTAAATTTATTAAGTAAGGAATAATCTTTAGGTAATAAGCCAAATATATAAATTTTTATATTTTAAGTGTGAATTGTACTATGGCATATGCCTTTTTAGTAAAAATAATACTGATAACAATTACTCTTTATGTGTTTTGTGGTTTATAAACTATTTCCATGTATCAAATCAACACAGTAAAGATGCCTTTTTCAACTTTGTATGTAAATAGGCTGAGTTCAACACAATCCGAGCAGACTTAAAAAAAAATTACACAGCTACGCACCGACAGAGCTAGACCTAGAACCTAGATCTTTTAACCCCAAATTCCAAGTTCTTTCTAACCCTAGGCAGGGTTAGCAACTGAAAGCTTGACACTGAAAAGTATTAGAAATTAAGTCCATTGGTATTTAGTGGGTCATATGGTTTAAAGTCAAGCAACGTGTGTGTATGCGTGTGTGTGTGTGTGTGTGTGTGTGTGTGTATGAATGCTCATAAGTCATTCCCTCAAAATGATGTTATACTTGGGAGTACCTGGGTGGCTCAGTCAGTCAAGCATCCAACTCCTAATTTTGGCTCAGGTCATGATCTCAAGGTTGTGAGACCGAGCCCCACGTTGAGCTGGGCACTCAGCACAAGTCTGCTTGTCCCTGTCCTTCTTCCCCTAACTCCACTCTCATGCATGCTGTCTCTAAAATAAATAAAATATAAAAAAAAAAAAATGAAGATATGCTTGGAAAAGCTGTGCTCTGACCTCAGTGTGGTGGTTTCCTTGCTCTGGAATGCACTGAAACTGAAAGTAGAGAGAAGAAAGATCAGAGAGGAATAGGCTCTGAAATAGGTGTGGTGAGATATTTCCATTCCAGCACTCAGCTATTTTCCCAATTATCCTTTAATAGTCCTTGGGCTTAAGTACTGTTTAAATATCTCTAGAGAAAAACGAAGGCCATGTTGAGGCTTAGAAGAGCACTAGCAGTAGGATATGTCATCCTGAGAATGTGGAGTGTGTGTTTGTTACTCCAGGATTCAACACTGCAAAAGGTGACCTCGTGAGATCCATTCTCTACCCGAAGCCAATGAACTTTAAGCTCTACAGGGACGCCATCATGTTCCTCCTGTGCCTTGTGGGGACAGCAACCATCGGGATGATCTATACTTTGTGCGTCTATGTGCTCAGCGGGGTAAACTGCTTTTGTTCTTTTACTACATGTACACATACACTTGTCTATGTATAATTTACACTCTGCGTGTTAACCTTAATCTCAGGCATGGTTTACAAACCTGGGAAACAAAGCCGAACACTGAAACCTGCACATACACTCACAGTTACCCAATATCAGAGACTGATCACTAAGTAATATCATAAAAATAAGATCCAGAGGGACAAAACACCATTTATTGAGCAATCAACATGCCTCTCATCTGGTACACTTCTCCTTACGCTATTTTTTCATTTTCAATCTGAGAATTTATTTATCCCAATAATGTAGTGTTTTATAGTTATTAAATAAGGAATTTAAAATAAAACCCAGATACCCAATGTTGGTGATGTCATGGCAGATTTGTACATTGTTCTTTGCTGGTTGTAGTATGAAGCATTACAAACTTTTTCATTGGACTTTGAGAAATTTATGAGAGCCATACTCTTTGACCCTGTTTTATCATTTCTGGGAATTTGACCAAAAAAGTAAAAAAAAACCCAAAAAAACAACAAAAAAAAAAAAGAAGAAGAAGAAGAAGGAAAAAAAGTCATCTGCACCATGCTATTCAGGATTGCTTTACCTGTTAATGCTGAAGAGTGACTTTTTGTCCCAGGAGCCTCCAGAGGAGGTGGTGAAGAAAGCCCTCGATGTCATCACAATTGCGGTGCCTCCTGCTCTGCCTGCTGCTCTGACCACGGGCATCATCTATGCCCAGAGGAGGCTGAAGAAGAGAGGCATCTTTTGCATCAGCCCACAGAGGATCAATGTATGTGGACAAATAAACCTCGTCTGCTTTGATAAGGTATGTGTATGTCATCCTCGTGCCCATCACCATTTTATCATCATTGTCATCTGGTGCAGGTTCTTCATACTCTTCTGGGGCAGGAAACAGAGGACATGGCATTGGACTTCATTTTTTCTCTGGTTGGGTGTGTGATCTAGGAAAGGCACATCTCTTGGGCTCTCAGATGCTGGGGTTTAGAGGAGGGAGAATAGATACAGAATAGTGGCTCTTTTACAGTCCTTCCAGCTCCAATATTCTATAAAACACAGTTAATTAAAATAGCATTCTGTCCCTCCTGGTCAAAGCCCCATACAAAGAACAAAACTGAAACCCTTTACTATGGTCCCTGCTCTATCCCTAATGCTAAGAATATTGCTTAGTGTATAGTCAGTGCTCAATAAATGTTTATTGATTTAATGAATCAGTAAAAAAAGGAAGAGTTTATTTAACTGTGTTTTACTCGGTTAATTGGACTTGGTTAAAGGAAAACCCCAATCAAATCTATACTGTATTTTTGCATCTGTTGTATATTGCTTAAAATTATCCTTGATTATTTGCCAGTTATTCATAACCAGCCTCTTAATCTACCTTCTCTGGAATGTATTCTTTTGGTCTGTGTCTGTACTAGTTGAGGGTGGGAGCTGTGAGGGGGAAGATGGAGAAGAAGAGCTGGGTTGTTTTGTGCCCAGGTCTTCATTTGTACATATGACTGATGACTGCAGAGAGAGGTCATTGCCTTTGAAAGGAGTTTAACCTTACTCACAGTTCTCCTGGTAAGGAGAGGTACTCACAGCTTGCCATGTGGGGCCACAGGAGGAATGTCAGTCTTTGATGAGATAGCAAAGCAGGAGTGAGGGGAATGCTCGGGCCATGGTCTTTATTGGGATCTCTCCAGGGAAGGCAAGTCAGGCCATAGCTTATGATTGGTTACTTTGAATGATTTGGGTGAACTTTGGGCTATAGGGTTGTCTCTGGCACTTGGCCCTGGGATGAGGAAGGCAGAGAACTATTGCCTCCTGAGTAGGAAGGGCCAGGTAGAAGATTGGTTAGTTCACATGTCAAACATATGCTGAATTTCTTGCTACCTCTGTAAGAATTGACCAACCCCATAGAAGCAGTCTTTAGAAGAAGTCTAGGAAGGTTTTAAGATGTCAACTCATCATAATATAGATAGAGAAAATTAATGCGATTCAAGGGTATTAGAGGCAGGTGGACATGGGGACACAAATGGATTCAGAAAAGCAATAAGGCTTGTGCTTCTGGCCAGAGCAAGACATTAGTAATGGGAGGCACCTTTAACATCTGGCTAAGAGATTCATACATATTCTTTAGGGAGTGGGGAAACTTTGAGGTGTTTTTTGTTTTTGTTTAATTGTTGTTCTCTTTTTTCTTAATTTATTTTTTATGTGACAAAATGTACATTAACCATTTTAGCCGTTTTTAAGTGGCTCTAAGTACATCACCACTATCCAACTTCAGAATTTTTCCATCTTCCCAAACTGAAACTCTGTGCCTATTAAACAATACATTGGGAGTTTTGATGACAGAGAATTAAGGGGATCAGAGTGGTATTATATAATTACTAGAATCTCTGAGTGATCTACCAAGATCAGAAGGTTAACATTGCTCTTGCCAGCATCTCAGTATTATTTTGTGATCAAACTAGCATAACAGAGAAGGCTGTTCTATTGATGGGATCATCTCCTCCTTGGACCGAGCAAAAGAAGCAGGGGTGGGAAAGACCATTAGGACATGAATTTGAATAAAATAAGTAATAATTATGAGTAATTATCATTACAATTTGGTCCTACTCTATGTCAGACATTAAGTTAAGCACTTTGAATTACCCCATTTGATGTTCATAACAACCTTATTTGATTATAAGCATGTTACAGGTAAGGGCTCTGATGTTCAAACGGATTAAATAATTTGCCCAGGTCATACAGCTGGTGTTGGAAATGAATCCAAGCTCTTCATCGTTATCCTGCACTGAGAGAAATATCAATAAGCACCTTTTTTTTTTAGTGTCAAATAGCAAACCATCTGTTTAGAGCAGGGACAAAGTCTATTCCCATTACTTATTTCTGATGACATACTTTTTATCTTCTGCTCGGTGAGCCTTTTTACAGGCTTACCGAAACTTTCTCCATCCATTTAGTCTACCATTAGATCCTCAAAACCAGCCTCTGGAGTAATAAGGCAGAGACTGCTTTCTTACTTTTATCTCCAGCTTGGCCAGACAACAGGTGTGAACTCATCAAAGCTTCTGCCTGGGACCCCAGGCACCCACTTCATTGTGCCTTTCCTTGAAGTGCTGATTTCAGTAATGTGTTCGTGACATATATTTCCCTGTTAAAACATACCTCATGGGTTGTCATTATAGGGCTGCGGAATCTTCAGAGTAAACCCAGTGCTTGTTTTTGTTTAGACAGGTACCTTAACAAGGGATGGTTTGGATCTCTGGGGAGTCGTGCCCTGCGATAGGAGTGGGTGAGTACCCTGGACCAAATGCATTTGCATTTCTCTTTCCCCAGAAAAAATATTTTCTCTTGAAAATTAATAATGAAGACATTTTGACTTTGGCTTTGAAGCAATGGTTGCCATAGTATCTTCATGGAATTTCTCTTTTTAAACACTTCCAAGTCTTCTTAAAACATGCATATCTCCCTCTACCACCCTCTGCCCTGTGCCACTCACAAACCTAGGAGATGGAGGGGTTTCAAGTCCTTGCTAAAATGTAATTTGCAAAAAAAGTTAAAAAAATATATAATGTACTTTGCTGTCATCATATTAGCCAGGGGCCGAAGTTGACCCCTGGGTACCTCTTTGGAGAATACCAGGACACTGTCCCTTCGGGAAGTGCGTTTCTTGCACAAACTGAAGACTTCAGGTGTGCCAGGAGGAAGAACGCTGCACGGATCTGGGTACACTGAGCTGCAGGAAGAGGAACACCTGTGGAGCCATATCTAATGCACTTATTTTCCCTGGTACTGTAATTCTGGAAACTCCACCTTTTGGTTGCCAGAAACTCCTCCTGTCTGGCCAGAAAAGACTCATTTTTTAGCAAATTTCGGCTCCCAGTGGTAAGGTTGGCACAGCTCTCTTGTGTGTCCCTCTTGTGGCCATGGCTGACTTTGCAGCCTTGGCTGCTTTTTCTAGCTGCTACCTTCACTTGGGATCAGGAAACATCTGACATTTACATTTTTTTTTTTTTTTTAATGAAAGTGTTTCCCTTTCACACTTAACAACTTTCGCCGCAAAAACATGTATTACTAAAGGGTACATTATGGTTCTTCTTCGCTATGCAGATGACTTAGAATTTTCCCATAAAAGATTTTAATTATATGCGTTTAATACATTTTCATATTAAAATATTATTTATAGACAGGTCTCTTTCCGGGGTTAAAAAATAAATCTTGGTGTTTCTAGCCACTTACGTTCACAAAAGAAACCTCTTCTAAGTATTAAACATTCTAAAGTTCTTTCCATTTTCTCTCAAAGAGAGATTTAGATATATACCTAGTCATCCTGTTAACTAGTGTGTTTCTACCTCAGCTTCTACAAAAAAAAAAAAGTATGCATTTATTCAAATATGCAACCATCCAGAGAGCTGTTTCTTTCTTTTTTTTTTTTTTTTCTAAAGATTTTATTTATTTATTTGTCAGAGAAAGAGAGAGAGTGCACTCAAGTAGGCAGGGTAGCAGGGAGAGGCGGAGAGAGAAGCAGGCTCCTTGCCCAGCAAGGAGCCCCTTGTGGGACTTGATCCCAGGACGCTGGGATCATGACCTGAGCGGAAGGCAGAGGCTTAATGACTGAGCCACCCAAGTGCCCCAGCAGTGTGTTTCTTATTTACATTTGTGTTCCTAGTGCTGTGGCATTATACCAGGTACATACAGCACATGCATAACAAATATTTGTTTCATTTATTTTTTATTTACTTATTTTTTAAGATTTTATTTATTCATTTGACAGAGATCACAAGTAGGCAGAGAGGCAGGCTGAGAGAGATGAAGGGAAGCAGGCTCCCTGCTGAGCAGAGAGCCCGATTCAGGGCTTGATCCCAGGACTCTGGGATTGTGACCTGAGCTGAAGGCAGAGGCTTTAACCCACGGAGCCACCTAGGTACCCCAAATGTTTGTTTAATTTAAAATGAACTTACTATGTTCCATTTTTTTAATACTTTTCTACTTTTTGAATTGACATCATCTTACCTATAAAACTTTGAATTTCTAAAAGCAGCTTGTCAAATTTAAATAAAAATAATTGATATAATGTTTAGGTTATGGACTAATTAATTAGGTCTGCCACTCTTTCTTCCTCCTTTCCTTCCTTCTCTCAAAAAGGTCAAAGTTGGCTTTAATGACTAAAAGGGAAGTTTAAAATTTGAAAAAAAGGGATACATTTAATTAATAACAAAGAATACCGATTCAATATTAGGTAAGAAGTAGCCATCTGACTTATAGGCTATTAAGTATCTTCTTGTAAGAGGTAAGCTCATCTTTAATAATTCTTATTTTTTCCCAAAGACTTGCCTAATGTGCCAGCTACCTCCAGAACCATCAGAAGACTGCCTGAGGCTATTTGAGTGGGATCAACCATAAACATTCAAATAAGAATATAAAGACAAGGATGAGAGAGAGTTCTATTTATTTGTTGCGTAAACCAGGGTTTGGCCCAATCCTCAGGAACTCAGAAACACATATTCAGAATTACACAGTGATGAGAGTGTGTGTGTGCTATCTTAAAAATAAGATCCTCCCCCACCTTATCTGTGTTTGCTTTCCAGCATGAGCTTAAGCTTTTGTGTTAATCACATTGCTGGTGATTGCTTAATGTTTACTGAAATACTATGGAATATGTTGAAAAGCACTAGGATAACCTGAACTTTTGATATATAATGATAGGTACAATCAACAGGGTCGGTAATCAGCCAAGAGGTTTTTGAACTTGTAGGGAAGCTTGAGTGAGAAAGCCAGGAAAAAATATGGCTGAATTATGAGATAACACTGTGATGTGGTTGCTTTCAAGAAGAAAAGGCTAGAGCAACCTAAGGCCATATTTAAAGAATTGCAATGTTCTTATCATCAGAAATAATAATCTGAACCTGGAGACTGCATTTGAAGGCAAACTATGACAAATACAAACTTTCCCAATAAAGAGCAATTAGGATGGTGAGCGGTCTGGAATCTGCGCATTGGAGGCACAGCTAGAGGTTCCTGTGTAGCCCCAGGGGAAGAAACGGTAATAGTGATATACTTCAAACTAAGGGTGATATTTCTAGTTTTTTTCTATACCTCTGGAACTAAACCATTAGCAGAGAAAGAACAGGGAAAAGAAAGACCTTGAAAGAACCCAGAGACCTTTCTCATACTTGCTGAACTTATAGAAGGACAATGGTTAAATGAAGCACTCTTAATCTGGGGTTGCGGATTGGAGAATGGGTACTAATGTAACAAACCATGCTAAATTAATTTTTATTTGTCAGAGAGACCGAGCATGAGCACAAGCAATGGGGAGCTACAGGCAGAGGGAGAGGCAGGCTCTTCTCTGGCTAAATTAATTTTTAAATGGATATTTATTTCTAGAAGCTCCATTGTGGCATGGAGGGAGAGGACTGAAGCCCCTTTTCTTTTCTCCTTTAGCTTCCAGGAAATCCACAGCTTTGCCTCGGGCAGGTCTTTGCCATGGGGCCCACTGTGTGCCGCCATGGCCAGCTGCCACTCTCTGATCCTTCTCGATGGGACCATCCAGGGAGATCCTCTGGATCTCAAGATGTTTGAAGCCACCACCTGGGTAAGACCCTGCTCTTCATGGAAGCTCAGAAGCATCTTCAATGCCAGGACAACACAGATTCAGTACTTATAAGTATGAGGTTTACAATAAAGAGTGGCATGTGGTAGTGACATGTAAACTAATCTAAGCCTGTTTTCCATTGTCATTGTACAATGTGGCTAATAATATTATCTCCATTGTAGGGTTATTGTGAGCATTACATAGAATGATGCATTTAAAAAAAAATCCCTGATAGTGTGCCTGGACTATTACAGGTTAATAGGATTAATGTAATTATGATTATTATATATCTTCCGACTCTTGAGACAATATAATTATTGTATAATTATTTTCCAACTCTTGAGCAAGGTCTGGTTTTAAAGTTTTCTAGAACGTGGGGATTAGGAAACAGCACTGTCTTCTGTGCTTAGGATAACTCATTGTTCCTGAAAGTTTTATTCTTATTCATTAAATATTGATTTTGTTTTCAAAGCTAAAAACAAGAGAAAGGGAAACCACGAAAGAACTTTTGTTGAGACTTTGAAGGAGATTTAAGAACAAACGGTGTAGTTCAGGACTTCCCAGTTCTGGTTCTGGTTTTGTTCCGTAGTCTGGCTTCCCAGTTCTAGTTTCGGCTCTATTCTGCTTCACCCTGTGAAGTCAGCCCGCTTGTTGGGTCTCTGGCTCTTATGACCTTAAAACGACGGGGCTGAATTAGATCAGCAGTGTTCCTATAAAGCAGACAAAACAAAACAAAACAAAACAAAACAAAACAAAGACCAAACTGAAATCTTTTCTTAAAAGGAAACCATATTTGCATAGCTGTCTATCACACCCAGTGCTCATCTCAACCTGATGTACTATATGGTGGCTAACTGAATATAATAATAATAATAAAAAAACTACAAAAATTATCTTTCTTCACACACAAAAAGGAAACCTTATTCAGAAGTATTCTATAAAACACCAACAGTTGGAGTTGCTGTGGTTGAGTACCACGTGAAGTGTGGGAAGCGCCTTCCACCTACGTAGCCACAAGCCCACCCCCACCCCCTGCATCCTGGTGCAGCTCTAGACCCCTGTGGTACATGTGTTAGTCCCGCTGAAGGAGGCAATCTCTAGAGTCCCTTCCAGCTCTGGTGCGGCATGGTTCTGTAGCAGGCCAAGGTAACCTTGCCAGTCCCCCATCCTTCCTGGGTTACTGTTTCTGTATCTTTAAGTAGGAATTACAGTTTCCTGTCTGAGATTTTTTTTTTTTTTTCAGCTGCTGGCTGATATGATTACAAAGCATTTTGACATCTTTGGGTAAAAGGTTCCTTTGACTATAATTTAGTGTTATTATTTCAGCAATGACTGAGTGTTTACTGAACACTAGCCATGCCCATCACAGTCCCTGCCCTGCCTGGCCCTGTGGACTATTGATTCAAGTTAGATAGAGAGGGAAGGGCAGGAACAGCCTCAAACTCCAGGAAAACAAAGACCCTTGCACACAAGTCTGGCTCTTCATGCTCACTATTTTCAAGTTAAGCTCTTCAGAAGTGGAGAATGAAGCTTTATGCAGCACATTCCAACAGAGAAAGTCGGATAAATTGCATGAATAATTCAGAAGTATCTGCCCTTCAAGTTCTGCTGTATTTCCGATGCACTTTTTCCCCCCGTAGTGAAATAAGTCTCGTTCACCTCCATCTAGCTGAGGGAGGAGACACCGAGAGTACATTGAGGTGGTCTCAGGATTTTCTCAAGGGGTGAGTTTGAGCCTGGTATTAGTGGATGATGAGAAATAAATAAATCTCTACAATGAAATATCCCATTTGTGAAATAGGAGATGGCTATTTCTGGGGACGATTTCCACATCACGGGAGTGCCAGCACATGCCATGGTAGTTAAGCCCTGCAAAACAGCCAGCCAGGTAAGACTTGCCTGCTATTTGCCCCATAATGCTCAAACTTAAAGGGAAAATCTCATCAAGCCTACAGTTTTGAAAGGGCACAGATATGTCTTCTTTGAATTCCGTATCTGAAAATTGCTCATACCTTGGTTCCCGTATCTGCTAAAATAAGAATAGAGGGAGGAGTAATTAATTCCTAATATCTAAGAGCTATGTCGGTATGTCCCTCTCCATTCCTCATCCCTCAACCAGGTCCCAGTGGAAGGAATTGTAATCCTGCATCAGTTCCCATTCTCATCAGCACTGCAGAGGATGACAGTCATTGCCCAAGAGATGGGGGGTGACAGGCTGGCATTCATGAAAGGTGCACCAGAAAGGGTGGCCAGCTTTTGCCAACCTGAGACAGGTAAGTGAATAGATTTGTAGTACAATTGACAAATCTGTATTTCCAGCCCAAATGTGTCCCACCAACACTAAATCTGTAAATCTAATTGCCTACTGGTCATTGCTAATGTGGTGACTCAACTGACATCCCAAACTCAATACTTCTCTTTCTTGCTTCCTATATTTTCCATCTTGGTGAGTGGTACTACTAACTTACACTGCTACCCCTAATTTAGGATTTGTCCCTGATTCCTCCCTCTCTTCATAGCCTCTGTTTTTTCAACTGCTAATCCATGGCCCTGTCACTCCATTAGCTCAGTCCCTCATCATCCCTCCACAGGATCCCTTCAATATTTAGTGAATCGAACTCCAGCCCCTGGTCTCCCCTACTCTGATTCACCTTTTATACTGGGACCAGATTGGTTTTTCCACCACATTCTATAACCATGTTGTCACTTTCTAGTTCTTATTCTTCTGGTTGCTTCCCACAGGCTCCAGGATAGTCTCATACTCCTTTAGAATCATATCTAAGACCTTCATGATCTGACTTTCATCATACTTTCCAGATATGCTTTACCAGTACTGTCCTCCCCTCTTGTGCTTCCCTGAGCTGCACTCACTACTCAAGTCTTGATGTATTGTGTCTCCATGTCTGAGCATATGGTGCTTCCTTGGTCAAAAATGCCTTTCCCCTTCTTTCATCTATCCACTTCTTGCCAGTATGATATAAGCTCCTCAAAGTGTTTCCATTGCACATTGCAATTACTTGGATACCTTGCAATGGCAATGACCTCATTCTACCCTCAGAGACCGAGATCTCTAGAGCAGGACCTGCAGTTTAGTCTCTGCAGACTCGACACCTCACACATACGTTATAGGTAGACTCTCCATCAATGTTTGTTGGTTAAACTGGAGAAAAAAGAATTACATGCTTTCCCCATCTTTTTTACATTTTTCTTCTTTCCTTCCTTCCTTCCTTCCTTCCTTCCTTCCTTCCTTCCTTCCTTC